>NC_000082.6:11477824-12096574 GCF_000001635.26 Mus musculus
CCACTGTCCAGTGTTGCCTTTCAAGAAAAGGTGGTCCACGTACCGTGGGCACACCACAGCACTTGGGAGGCTAAAGCAGGAGGATACCAGTGAGTTCAAGGCAAGCCTGATCTACTTCAAAAGTTTTAGGACACCCTGTGTCTCAAAAAGAATAAAAGAAAGGAAGGATATGTGCTCAGATATGTGCTCCAGAGGGAGAGCCGAGGTTGCTACGACAGGAGAATGCAGAGAACTTTAGTGCCCAAGTGCAGGGCATGTGGAAGACAGAGACCAAGGAGGCTGCTTTGATAGAAGTGGTGTGCAGGCTGACATGGGCCTGAGGAGCACAAGTACATGTGCTTACGCCCTAACTCTGGAGATGAGTGTCTTGGAAACAAAAGACCTTATTGAGAAACCATAGATTCCAGCTAAAGAACGAACCAGCTCCCTAGACCAGCAGTGCTCGAGACCTGTGGGTTGTGATCCCTTACAGCCGAAAGACCCTCTCACAGGGGTCGCCTAAGACCACCAGAAAACACAGGCATTTACATTAAGAGTCATAATAGGAGCAAAACGACAGCTAGGAAATAGCAACAAAAATATTTTCACAGCTGGGGGTCACCACAACTTGAGGAACTGATTAAAGGCCGAGCATTGGGAAGATCGAGAACTACTGACCTAGACTGTCCTACAGCTACCAGCAGTGGGGCTGGAGCACAGCTGGAAAAGGCCAGAGCCACCATAGGTGAAAACACTTCTTCTGAACTTCAAGGAGGGAGCTCGGCCATGGCTAAGAGGATCAGCATACGTAGGGGCCAGCAAAGGTGTGGGGCAGAAGGAATCTTCCAAGCCAAGGATACCCTAGTTCCTGGGTTGGTTGGGAATAAGAGTCTAGATAATTTATATGCTATGTGAGAAGACACGGAGCTGTGTATGTGGCAATGAGATTTCATTATGGGTTTCAACATAAAGATGTGTTTGCATGTGTGTACTCACGTGTACATATGTGTACATGAATGGAGGCCAGAGGAGGTGTCAGGTGACCTGCTCTGTTGCTCTTTGCTTTACTTTGAGACAGTGTTTCTCACGGATTCTGGTGGCGGGCAGCTAGCAGGCCCCTGTGATCCTCCTCTCTTCACTCCTCAGTGCTGGGACAGCACTGTGCTTGGCCATACCCAGCTTTTGATGTGCTGGGGATTTGAACTCAGGTCCTCATGCTGTGCAGCAAGTGTTCTTATTGAGTCATGTCCCCATAAACAGTATTATTTTGGTTTTGCCTGACATCATTAACTAAATGATCTAATCTCCCTTATGGCTCCTTTTCCACCTCCATTTCCTGGCCTTTGTACTTTGTTGCTGTCCAGCAGCCATGGATGAACTGGGTACCTGAAAGGGAGGCTGGAAATGAAAAAGGACAGAGAGAATGAGAGAAGGATGAAGCCAAGACAAAGGTTTCTGATCAAGGCTCTAAGTTTAATTATCAGCTCTGCATTTATATAGGGAGAGCCCACAGACCCATCCTTTGTTTCAGCTGGATTGAGTTGCAAAGCAAGCTCATCTTCAACTCCTCAAAGCTGCAGTAGGAAGATTGCAAATGCAGGGAGACCAGGCACTGACTCTAGCTAGGTTGTAAAACCACTGGGGATTTGTTTAGCCTATTCAAGGCTGGGGGAAAGGCACAGTACTTAAATTTAAAACACGTATGAATTTTTGTATTGGTATGACAACTCCCCACCCTCATTCAGGGACCATTAAGTGCTGCAGAGTCCCCACATCCTTGGCTTGACATAGTTACCGCTGTCAATGTTGTATTCCCATGGCGTGGTAGGTTGACAGGTTCCCTGGGTAGTGAGTGGCTTGGAGTCCCAGCCACCTCTTGCTCTGTTTCCTCCTCAGAGGGGACTTCTCAGGGCTGCTTCCCACCCTGCTTCATCTCAGCTGGTAGAACTTTGTGGCAATGACATCTTGAGTTATATTTAGAGGATTACGTAGTCATCTCTCTGACTTCAGTGGATTGCTCTCTAGAGCTTCTTTAGGAAGCTGAGCAAGGCACAGAAGTGACGTGGATGCTTTGACTTTGATCCTTGAACCCCACCCACACAGTACCACTCATTCACGTGGAAATGTCCCTCCAGAAGACTGTCCCTGCAACTGAGGATGGCTCTGAGTGTCAGGTTGTTGCTAAGAGGATGGGGTTTCCTTTTAGGCGATGAAAATGACTTAGACCTGATGGCTGCATAACTCCATGTAGGTGCCTGTGCTGACTCTGGTTTTGTTAAGTTGACCCAGGGCCAGCTGGGAAGAGGGAACGTGAGTTAAGAAAATTCCTCCAACAGGCTGGCCTCTAGGCAATTCTGTGGGGCATTTTCTTGATATTAATTTATGTGGGAGGGCATAGCACTTTCGAGGCAGTGGCCCTGGGTGGTGCAGCAGGCTGAGCCAGCCATGGAGAGGAAGTTGGCTTCTGCCAGGTTCCTTCCCTCACCTGTTTCACAGTCGGACTGAGGGTGAAAAACCTTTCCTCACCAAGTTGCTTTTTGTTATGGTGATTATCATAGCAATAGAAACCAAACTAAAACAATACAAACACCATTGACATTTATGATTGAAATGGGTAATGCTCCTGTCAACATAACGCAATGCCTCTTTTTTAAATGACGTAGTAATAGTTTATAGTGAGCTAAACGTGAATGTCCGTGAATGTCCGTGAATGTCCGTAACTTGGTTACCTTGCACAACACACTCCACTATGAAAGACATTACAGGGCAGAAGAAAACAGGAGTCAGTGTGCTTGCACTGTCTGTCTTGTAGAGGCATCAGGCAGGCAGGCAGAGGTCTTTTCAGTGGGTTTAGGTACTGGCACATTCTTAGCATATAAAATTGGTGGAAGCTGGAGTTCCTTCTGGCTTTCTGACTATCCCAAGAGTTTCATGTAGCAGTTATGAAGATCTTAGGCAGTTTCATGTAGCAGTTAATGATATATGGTTATTAAATGCAGTAAAGAGCCCAGGATAGCTCTGCCTCCTGGTCTGCAACATTCAAACTCCTCCAGTTAAGATATCCGGGTTAGCCAGTGCCAAACAGTCTGCAGGCTCTTTTCTATACCCATAGCTTCTTCCAAGAGCTTGAGGCCACAGTCCTGGGACTGTTGGCTAAAATCCCTTCCTGGAGAGTTGTGAACAACATCTGCCCCTCCTCATAAATTCCTAACCAGAAAGAAGAGAACAGTTCCACCATGCCTGGGAACCAGTGAGTTCATCAGGCTTCTGACAGAGCAAGCATAGCTGAGGCAGTACTGGAAGGAGAGTGGGTGACCTAAAAGTGTCTGCACCAAGCATGGGTGGCTTCCCCATGGCCACCCCAGAGCCCCCTTTCTTAGTCTTCCCCATGGTATGTACTCTACTTAGCTTGTTTACCATGCGTATTTGGGAGGAATTGAATACAAATGCCTGGAAGGAGTTGCTGGCTACTTAGAAGAGGGTCCTTCTGTGATGGAGCCAGTTATCACATCCAGCTATAGAGGTCTTTGGCAAGCAGACCTAGCCATCCTTCTGAGGACAGCAGTGAGTCTATCCAAAGACTTCGTTACAGCAACAACACAGATTACATCTCCGAAAGCTGTGACCTTAAAACGTCAGAAGCATCCCTACAGTTTAGAGATGTTGTATGGTCTTGTAACTAGATCTTGATGGTACCCAGTGTTAGAGAAGGTGCCTGACACAGCTGTGTGGGTGCAAGGTAGCACCTTGAGGGAGGTCAAGGCAGGAACTCAAGCAGGAACAGAGACAGAAACCAGGGAGCAAAGCTGCTTACTGGCTTGTTCTCCATGGCTCTCTTTGCTTGCTTTTTTTGAAACAGAGTCTTACTGTGTATCCACCTGCAGTAGGTTGGGCCCTCCCCTCCCATATCAGTCATAAATCAAGAAAATGCCCCACTATATGCCCGCAAGACAGTCTGATAGAGGCCATTCTTCCTAGCTGTTTCTTAGTTTGTATCAAGTTGACAAAGAGCACAGGGAGACATGGGCTGCAGTCTGCAAACTCTGATGGGGCTGGAAACATGGCAAGTGTTGGGTTCTAGCTTGAATCTGTACCTTTCTCAGTCTGAATGTAGCTTCTATTAAATCTTATGTGCACAGGAACCAGAACCTCCTTGCTTCTAGAGAAGACAGCCCTTTAACCACTGTGAGGCCTGTGAAGAGGTCTCATGTCTTTGAGGGTTTGGGTCCCTGCCATTCTCTGGTGGTGTCACTGCCCCTCTGCTGCTGCTCAGAGTCAACAAAGGGCACCTGAGCTCCTCTCTCTGCTGGCAAGGGCAGGCTCTCCTTACCCTGTTCTAGCCTTCCCATGCTTCTCTGCTGACGTGGTGCCACCTCCCTGACTGGGGTTGTCCCCTAAGAGGTAGCCAGAGCATCTCTTCTGTGCTCCTGGGCTGCTGAAATTATGGGATATGCATGGTAGGGAGCGGCATTCCCCCATTGAGCGATCCCACTGTGATGACTAACAGTGGGGCCTGAAGAAGGTTCTTCCTGGCTGGATGCAGGCCTTTGAGATTTTCAGTCTTGGCCTCTGTCTAGAGAGAAAGAATGAATACCACACAGGCTTGAAGTAGAAGGGTTTGTCCCTGGATTCTGGCCAGCTCTGCAGCAGTTTGAATTGCAGTTGACCCAGGCTGGGCTTGGGAGAGGAATTACCATGGACAGATAGACCATCATGTAGAATGTAGGGGGATGGACCATAAGGAGTTTATTTCCCACACACTAACACTGTGGGTGCTTTGTGAGTAGTAATGTGTAATGAACAGGCCTGGAGAGAGTATGATGTATCGTGTGGCCCACTGGGAAGCAGCACAGTACTCTGGTCCTCTTCAGGAAAAGCATGTTAAAGAGATTTTTGTGTCTGGCTCTTTTTTCTTTGGAGGGAAGAAATGGATTCTATAAATCCAAAATATTGTTAGTACTTTTTAAAATCCAGTTTTCTTGGCTCTGAGGTAAGGAGGACCAGTAAATAGCTTAGCAGGCTCTCTCTCTTGAGGGGTCTAGAAAGAAATTTTTTTTTTTCCATTTTTTATTAGGTATTTAACTCATTTACATTTCCAATGCTATACCAAAAGTCCCCCATATCCACCCACCCCCACTCCCCTGCCCACCCACTCCCCCTTTTTGGCCCTGGTATTCCCCTGTACTGGGGCATATAAAGTTTGCAAGTCCAATGGGCCTCTCTTTCCAGTGATGGCCGACTAGGCCATCTTTTGATATATATGCAGCTAGAGTCAAGAGCTCCGGGGTACTGGTTAGCTCATAATGTTGTTCCACCTATAGGGTTGCAGATCCCTTTAGCTCCTTGGCTACTTTCTCTAGCTCCTCCATTGGGAGCCCTATGATCCATCCATTAGCTGACTGTGAGCATCCACTTCTGTGTTTGCTGGGCCCCGGCATAGTCTCACAAGAGACAGCTACATCTGCGTCCTTTCAATAAAATCTTGCTAGTGTATGCAATGGTGTCAGCGTTTGGATGCTGATTATGGGGTGGATCCCTGGCTATGGCAGTCTCTACATGGTCCATCCTTTCATCTCAGCTCCAAACTCCGTCTCTGTAACTCCTTCCATGGGTGTTTTGTTCCCAAATCTAAGGAGGGGCATAGTGTCCACACTTCAGTCTTCATTCTCCTTGAGTTTCATGTGTTTAGCAAATTATATCTTATATCTTGGGTATCCTAGGTTTGGGGCTAATATCCACTTATCAGTGAATACATATTGTGTGAGTTTTTTTGTGAATGTGTTACCTCACTCAGGATGATGCCCTCCAGGTCCATCCATTTGGCTAGGAATTTCATAAATTCATTCTTTTTAATAGCTGAGTAGTACTCCATTGTGTAGATGTACCACATTTTCTGTATCCATTCCTCTGTTGAGGGGCATCTAGGTTCTTTCCAGCTTCTGGCTATTATAAATAAGGCTGCTATGAACATAGTGGAGCATGTGTCCTTCTTACCTGTTGGGGCATCTTCTGGATATATGCCCAGGAGAGGTATTGCTGGATCCTCCGGTAGTACTATGTCCAGTTTTCTGAGGAACCGCCAGACTGATTTCCAGAGTGGTTGTACAAGCCTGCACTCCCACCAACAATGGAGGAGTGTTCCTCTTTCTCCACATCCTCGCCAGCATCTGCTGTCACCTGAATTTTTGATCTTAGCCATTCTGACTGGTGTGAGGTGGAATCTCAGGGTTGTTTTGATTTGCATTTCCCTGATGATTAAGGATGTTGAACATTTTTTCAAGTGCTTCTCTGCCATTCGGTATTCCTCAGGTGAGAATTCTTTGTTCAGTTCTGAGCCCCATTTTTTAATGGGGTTATTTGATTTTCTGAAGTCCACCTTCTTGAGTTCTTTATATATGTTGGATATTAGTCCCCTATCTGATTTAGGATAGGTAAAGATCCTTTCCCAATCTGTTGGTGGTCTTTTTGTCTTATTGACGGTGTCTTTTGCCTTGCAGAAACTTTGGAGTTTCATTAGGTCCCATTTGTCGATTCTCGATCTTACAGCACAAGCCATTGCTGTTCTGTTCAGGAATTTTTCCCCTGTGCCCATATCTTCAAGGCTTTTCCCCACTTTCTCCTCTATAAGTTTCAGTGTCTCTGGTTTTATGTGAAGTTCCTTGATCCACTTAGATTTGACCTTAGTACAAGGAGATAAGTATGGATCGATTCGCATTCTTCTACACGATAACAACCAGTTGTGCCAGCACCAATTGTTGAAAATGCTGTCTTTCTTCCACTGGATGGTTTTAGCTCCCTTGTCGAAGATCAAGTGACCATAGGTGTGTGGGTTCATTTCTGGATCTTCAATTCTATTCCATTGGTCTACTTGTCTGTCTCTATACCAGTACCATGCAGTTTTTATCACAATTGCTCTGTAGTAAAGCTTTAGGTCTGGCATGGTGATTCCGCCAGAAGTTCTTTTATCCTTGAGAAGACTTTTTGCTATCCTAGGTTTTTTGTTATTCCAGACAAATTTGCAAATTGCTCCTTCCAATTCGTTGAAGAATTGAGTTGGAATTTTGATGGGGATTGCATTGAATCTGTAGATTGCTTTTGGCAAGATAGCCATTTTTACAATGTTGATCCTGCCAATCCATGAGCATGGGAGATCTTTCCATCTTCTGAGATCTTCTTTAATTTCTTTCTTCAGAGATTTGAAGTTTTTATCATACAGATCTTTCACCTCCTTAGTTAGAGTCACGCCAAGATATTTTATATTATTTGTGACTATTGAGAAGGGTGTTGTTTCCCTAATTTCTTTCTCAGCCTGTTTATTCTTTGTATAGAGAAAGGCCATTGACTTGTTTGAGTTTATTTTATATCCAGCTACTTCACCGAAGCTGTTTATCAGGTTTAGGAGTTCTCTGGTAGAATTTTTAGGGTCACTTATATATACTATCATATCATCTGCAAAAAGTGATATTTTGACTTCCTCTTTTCCAATTTGTATCCCCTTGATCTCCTTTTGTTGTCGAATTGCTCTGGCTAATACTTCAAGTACTATGTTGAAAAGGTAGGGAGAAAGTGGGCAGCCTTGTCTAGTCCCTGATTTTAGTGGGATTGCTTCCAGCTTCTCTCCATTTACTTTGATGTTGGCTACTGGTTTGCTGTAGATTGCTTTTATCATGTTTAGGTATGGGCCTTGAATTCCTGATCTTTCCAAAACTTTTATCATGAATGGGTGTTGGATCTTGTCAAATGCTTTTTCTGCATCTAACGAGATGATCATGTGGTTTTTGTCTTTGAGTTTGTTTATATAATGGATTACATTGATGGATTTTCGTATATTAAACCATCCCTGCATCCCTGGAATAAAACCTACTTGGTCAGGATGGATGATTGCTTTAATGTGTTCTTGGATTCGGTTAGCGAGAATTTTATTGAGGATTTTTGCATCGATATTCATAAGAGAAATTGGTCTGAAGTTCTCTATCTTTGTTGGATCTTTCTGTGGTTTAGGTATCAGAGTAATAGTGGCTTCATAAAATGAGTTGGGTAGAGTACCTTCTACTTCTATTTTGTGAAATAGTTTGTGCAGAATTGGAATTAGATCTTCTTTGAAGGTCTGATAGAACTCTGCACTAAACCCATCTGGTCCTGGGCTTTTTTTGGTTGGGAGACTATTAATAACTGCTTCTATTTCTTTAGGTGATATGGGACTGTTTAGATGGTCAACTTGATCCTGATTCAACTTTGGTACCTGGTATCTGTCCAGAAATTTGTCCATTTCGTCCAGGTTTTCCAGTTTTGTTGAGTATAGCCTTTTGTAGAAGGATCTGATGGTGTTTTGGATTTCTTCAGGATCTGTTGTTATGTCTCCCTTTTCATTTCTGATTTTGTTAATTAGGATTTTGTCCCTGTGCCCTTTAGTGAGTCTAGCTAAGGGTTTATCTATCTTGTTGATTTTCTCAAAGAACCAACTCCTCGTTTGGTTAATTCTTTGAATAGTTCTTCTTGTTTCCACTTGGTTGATTTCACCCCTGAGTTTGATTATTTCCTGCCGTCTACTCCTCTTGGGTGAATTTGCTTCCTTTTTTTCTAGGGCTTTTAGATGTGTTGTCAAGCTGCTAGTATGTGCTGTCTCCCGTTTCTTCTTGGAGGCACTCAGCGCTATGAGTTTCCCTCTTAGAAATGCTTTCATTGTGTCCCATAGGTTTGGGTACGTTGTGGCTTCATTTTCATTAAACTCTAAAAAGTCTTTAATTTCTTTCTTTATTCCTTCCTTGACCAAGGTATCATTGAGAAGAGTGTTATTCAGTTTCCACGTGAATGTTGGCTTTCCATTATTTATGTTGTTATTGAAGATCAGTCTTAGGCCATGGTGGTCTGATAGGATACATGGGACAATTTCAATATTTTTGTATCTATTGAGGCCTGTTTTGTGACCAATTATATGGTCAATTTTGGAGAAGGTCCCGTGAGGTGCTGAGAAGAAGGTATATCCTTTTGTTTTAGGATAAAATGTTCTGTAGATATCTGTCAGGTCCATTTGTTTCATAACTTCTGTTAGTTTCACTGTGTCCCTGTTTAGTTTCTGTTTCCACGATCTGTCCTTTGAAGAAAGTGGTGTGTTGAAGTCTCCCACTATTATTGTGTGAGGTGCAATGTATGCTTTGAGCTTTACTAAAGTGTCTCTAATGAATGTGGCTGCCCTTGCATTTGGTGCGTAGATATTCAGAATTGAGAGTTCCTCTTGGAGGATTTTACCTTTGATGAGTATGAAGTGTCCCTCCTTGTCTTTTTTGATAACTTTGGGTTGGAAGTCGATTTTATCCGATATTAAAATGGCTACTCCAGCTTGTTTCTTCAGTCCATTTGCTTGGAAAATTGTTTTCCAGCCTTTCACTCTGAGGTAGTGTCTGTCTTTTTCCCTGAGATGGGTTTCCTGTAAGCAGCAGAATGTTGGGTCCTGTTTGTGTAGCCAGTCTGTTAGTCTATGTCTTTTTATTGGGGAATTGAGTCCATTGATATTAAGAGATATTAAGGAAAAGTAATTGTTGCTCCCTTTTATTTTTGTTGTTAGAGTTGGCATTCTGTTCTTGTGGCTGTCTTCTTTTTGGTTTGTTGAATGATTACTTTCTTGGTTGTTCTAGGGCGTGATTTCCGTCCTTGTATTGCTTCTTTTCTGTTATTATCCTTTGAAGGGCTGGATTCGTGGAAAGATATTGTGTGAACTTGGTTTTGTCGTGGAATACTTTGGTTTCTCCATCTATGGTAATTGAGAGTTTGGCCGGGTATAGTAGCCTGGGCTGGCATTTGTGTTCTCTTAGTGTCTGTATAACATCTGTCCAGGCTCTTCTGGCTTTCATAGTCTCTGGTGAAAAGTCTGGTGTAATTCTGATAGGCCTTCCTTTATATGTTACTTGACCTTTCTCCCTTACTGCTTTTAATATTCTATCTTTATTTAGTGCATTTGTTGTTCTGATTATTATGTGTCGGGAGGAATTTCTTTTCTGGTCCAGTCTATTTGGAGTTCTGTATGCTTCTTGTATGATCATGGGCATCTCTTTTTTTATGTTTGGGAAGTTTTCTTCTATTATTTTGTTGAAGATATTAGCTGGCCCTTTAAGTTGAAAATCTTCATTCTCATCAATTCCTATTATCCGTAGGTTTGGTCTTCTCATTGTGTCCTGGATTACCTGGATGTTTTGAGTTAGGATCCTTTTGCATTTTGTATTTTCTTTGACTGTTGTGTCGATGTTCTCTATGGAATCTTCTGCACCTGAGATTCTCTCTTCCATTTCTTGTATTCTGTTGCTGATGCTCGCATCTATGGTTCCAGATCTCTTTCCTAGGGTTTCTATCTCCAGCGTTGCCTCGCTTTGGGTTTTCTTTATTGTGTCTACTTCCCCTTTTAGTTCTAGTATGGTTTTGTTCATTTCCATCACCTGTTTGGCTGTGTTTTCCTGCTTTTCTTTAAGAGCCTGTAACTCTTTAGCAGTGCTCTCCTGTAAATCTTTAAGTGACTTATGAAAGTCCTTCTTGATGTCCTCTATCATCATCATGAGAAATGTTTTTAAATCTGGGTCTAGATTTTCGGTTGTGTTGGGGTGCCCAGGACTAGGTGGGGTGGGAGTGCTGCGTTCTGATGATGGTGAGTGGTCTTGATTTCTGTTAGTAGGATTCTTACGTTTGCCTTTCGCCATCTGGTAATCTCTGAAGCTAGCTGTTTTAGTTGTCACTGTTAAGAGCTTGTTCTTCAGGTGACTCTGTTAGCCTCTATGAGCAGACCTGGAGGGTAGCACTCTCCTTAGTTTCAGTGGGCAGAGTATTCTCTGCAGGCAAGCTCTCTTCTTGCAAGGCAGGTACCCAGATATCTGGTGTTCGAACCAGACTCCTGGCAGAAGTTGTGTTCCACTCACTAGAGGTCTTAGGATCACGTGTGGAATCCTGTGTGGGCCCTTGCGGGTGTCAGGCGACTCAGCTGGCAAGGTAGCCGGGGCTCGAGTGGAGTGGAAGGGGTTTGTGCCCCAGATCAAGCCCGGGTAGCCTGCTTCCCTATGTACCGCAGTCTCAAGTTCCACGCGATTGGATTGGGGTAGGCGCTGTGTTCCACTCACCAGAGGTCTTAGGGTCCCGTGGGGAGTCCCGTGTGGGCCCTTGCGGGTGTTGGGCAAGACTCTGCTGTCAAGGTAGCCCGGGGATCGAGTCTCGAGTCGAGCGGAAGGGACTTGTGCCCCAGATCAGGCCCGGGTAGCCTGCTTCCCTATGTACCACAGTCTCAAGTTCCGCGCGATTGGATTGGGGCAGGCACTGTGATCCACTCACCAGAGGTCTTAGGGTCCCGTGGGGAGTCCCGTGTGGACCCTTGCGGGTGTTGGGCAAGACTCTGCTGGCAAGGTAGCCCGGGGCTCGAGTCTCGAGTCGAGCGGAAGGGACTTGTGCCCCAGATCAGGCCCGGGTAGCCTGCTTCCCTATGTACCGCAGTCTCGAGTTCCGCGCGATTGGATTGGGGCAGGCACTGTGATCCACTCACCAGAGGTCTTAGGGTCCCGTGGGGAGTCCCGTGTGGACCCTTGCGGGTGTTGGGCAAGACTCTGCTGGCAAGGTAGCCCGGGGCTCGAGTCACGAGTCGAGCGGAAGGGACTTGTGCCCCAGATCAGGCCCGGGTAGCCTGCTTCCCTATGTACCGCAGTCTCAAGTTCCGCGCGATTGGATTGGGGCAGGCACTGTGATCCACTCACCAGAGGTCTTAGGGTCCCGTGGGGAGTCCCGTGTGGACCCTTGCGGGTGTTGGGCAAGACTCTGCTGGCAAGGTAGCCCGGGGCTCGAGTCTCGAGTCGAGCAGAAGGGCTAGAAAGAAATTTTAATTACTTTTCACTTAGTGCTTTCATAACTTCTAAAAGGAGCCTGGTTTGGGAATATTATTTGGTAGTTCCTCTGTTTGTGGGTACCAGGGCCATCTGCATTATCTCTGTACTGTTACTAGGTTGCTATTTCCTCTCTTGTAAGTCTATAGCAGGCATTGGCCTCTGCTGGAAGTTGGTCATTGTTATGAACTGAATTCTGCCCCCTATATTCATATGCTGAAGCTCCACTTCCCAGTGTAAATATGTTCGGACCCAGGACCCTTAATGAGATAAACAAAGTTAATTGAGGCCATAAAAACAGGTGTCTTAATCAGGGTTTCTATTCCTGCACAAACATCATGACCAAGAAGCAAGTTGGGGAGGAAAGGGTTTATTCGGCTTACACTTCCACATTGCTGTTCATCACCAAGGAAGTCAGGACTGGAACTCAAGCAGGTCAGGAAGCTGGAGCTGATGCAGAGGCCATGGAGGGATGTTCTTTACTGGCTTGCTTCCTCTGGCTTGCTCAGCCTGCTCTCTTATAGAACCAAGACTACCAGCCCAGAAATGGTCCCACTCACAAGGGGCCTTTCCCCCTTGCTCACTAATTGAGAAAATGCCTTACAGCTGGATCTCATAGAGGCATTTCCTCAACTGAAGCTCCTTCCTCTGTGATAACTCCAGCTGTGT
The DNA here is from genome assembly GCF_000001635.26 of Mus musculus. Taxonomy (NCBI): domain Eukaryota; kingdom Metazoa; phylum Chordata; class Mammalia; order Rodentia; family Muridae; genus Mus; species Mus musculus. Next base: position 11,490,325 of record NC_000082.6, read on the forward strand.
CAAGTTGACACAAAACTAGCCAGTACAACAGGGGACTCTTATCCATTGAACTGTCCTTACATAAATAGGAAGAGATGCCAAGGACTCATACCCAGAGAGGGTCCCAGGGGGACACAATTAAAAGATTGCTGTTTTTAAAACAAAATTCCAAATGTTCAATTTGGAATGAAGACTCAGGAGCTAGATGCTGGGGTGAAAGCCTGCTAGCTCAGAGAAGCAGAGAAAGCACCCAGCTGCCCTTCCTACTCCACCAATGTCCCAGAAGGAAAAGCTCCTGCTCCTTTGTCATCTGTCTTAAATGCCCTTCAACTCAATGTCCCTCCTTTCTCCTCCCTGGGTTTCCCTGTGTTCAATCTCTGTCAACTGGTTGCTTGCCCCACCTCTTGACCTATGGTTAATCTCATTTACAGAAAATTCTTGTGTTAAAGGTGTGAGCTAAGGGTGAGCCACACCACATCCAGATGTAGCAGCCTGAGGCCACAGGAACTGGGTTCCTGAGTGGGAGGCCAGAGCTGTAAAAGAGGGAAGGGCAAGAGAAGAAAAGAGACCAAGACAGATTGCTGATCAAGGCCCCATGTTTACCAGCAGTCTGTGCTTGTAAAGAGGGAAAGCCCATCTCCTGCCAAGCCAGGCTTCTTGATGCTTTGTTGCTAAGTTGTTAACACTAGTCTGTCAGAGCTGTTAGCATTAGGTCGCCAAATCTACAGGTTGTCAGCTATCTCAGGAATATCTCAGGAAGACAGGTTTAGCCTCTCAGCAGCCTCTTGGAGCAGAGCAGTGGCAGGTGACAGAATAGAACTATCTAGGTCTGAAGGCTCCACCCCAGGTGGTCTCATTCTCAGTGGCAGCAAGGTCTGAATCAGCCTGCTCAAGGCTGGGGGAGGCTACAACAAGAAACAGGTTTTCCCCATTCACAATCGTGGGGTTCACAATGTGATCAAATATCCTACAACAGAAGATGAAAGTCTGTAAGTCAAAGAGAGAGGTTGCAGGAGGACTTTTGAATCTTGGATTTCCAGTTTTAAGATCTGTGTTTTGTTACAGCAGTGCAACTGGACTGATAGCTCATAGGTTTTTATTGGGTTTAAGTCCAAAGCCTGAATCTTGGGATAAGCCATAAACTTCCTATGCCCTGATATCCTTTTCTGCAGTACAGGGTGTGAGTATGTCCCAGGAGTTTTATATATAATATATATCATACGTAATATCATTTTCTATACACTAATACACACATTGTTTTAGTTTTAACCATGACAGGGGATTGACCACATTGGGTCTAGATCTCAAGTGTTGATGCTCAGGGTCTGTGACCAAGGCAGTAGTTGGTGGGGAACGTCTGCTGACTTTAGGATAGACTGTGTGGGGATTCATCTCAGTTTTGGTTCTTTTGGGTGTGGCCATTGCCGGCAGCTAGATGATGACAGCACAGTTTAGTTGTGAGTGGAGCTAGGCTGGGTGGCTAGTGTTTTTGTAGATGACACTTCTATCTGTGGTTGGATCCTTTCTCTCTCTGCTTCTAGGCATGATTGTCCTGTGCTCTTTCTCCTCTGTTGTGGGTCTGTGTTGGGCAGGATCTTACATAGAGACATCCATCTCAGGAGCAGCCTTCACTGGTCTTGTTCTGTTTCATCCCTAACAGCCTGCCTTATTTTGGTTCCTGGGAGGTAGTGGTGTACAGTCATTGTCATTTTATAGACAGCTTTACCAAGATGAGATCTGCCTATGTTACAAATCAGCCATCTACCATGAGGTCAATATTTTAAATCACATTTGTGGTGCTAATGCTTGATTTTTTTTCTCCCTTTCCTTCCTCCCCACCATTCTTCTTTCGTTTTTTCCTGGGGTGGAACCCACAGTCTTGCCCATGCTAGTGAATGCTATACCATGCTGGGCCACAACTCTTTTTCAGCCATTTTTCATTTAGCAGTATTTTCTAACTTCTGTACACTCAGTTTGTCATGGTATGACGAGCGTCTATCATCAGAAACCTGGAATCATGGCGGGACAGCATTGGTATAAGCATGTCGGCCCTCATTGTCAGGACAGCACTGTGTGGCCAACCTTGGTCTTCCTTTCTCGGTCAGCTGTTTTCTAGCTACTGAGCAGAGCCTCCCAGTGATTATCAAGTGTGTGTTCCAGGCTTCATCTCCCCACCATCATGGGAACTGCTGACTATATTAGTTCCTTTTCCTTGTTGCTGTGCCAAAACTCCTGACACAAGCAAGTATAGGAAGGAGGGCTTGTTTCTTGGATGTAACTACAGTGGCTGCTGATCTATGTGGACACCATGTTATCAAAGTTTGTAAATTCAGTCTAACTTGAATGGTGCTTTCTTCTCACTGTAGAGTTTGTTTGCAAACTGTGCTAAAAATGCATTTGGCTGGATAGACACACTAACTTTCTAAGTTCTTGCTGCAACTTGAGTGTTATTGTTCTGAGGACTCCTGTGTGTATGGTTTAAAGCAAATGAGTTGATAAGTTATGTTGTTATGATATCATCCTGTGAGTCCTTGTATAAGGGGAACAGAATATGCAAATGCAATATAAAAGGTTGGGCTGGTGAGGTGGCTTGGTGGGCGAAGGCACTTGCACAGTATAAGTGGCTAAGCAAACAACCTTATCGCCCTGAATTTGGTATTCTGAATCCCAAACCATCGGATATTTTAAGTAGGGGTTCCCATGTGTATATATATTCCTGTGCATGCATATCTATACAGTCTCAGAAAAACAGTCTCAAACTTGCTACTAACATGTTAATGAGTGCCTAGAGGTGCCAGTCCTTCTCACCTCAATCCAGGTGCCATCACCAGAGCACACAGCCAGTGTGTGTGTCTCTACTGCCAGCGCAGAGTGCACAGTCGCCCGGGTCTGCAGGTTTACTCTCTGGTCGCATCACTCACTGCCACACGTGTGAGGCTTTTGCTCCTTTCCAGCTCATTCTGGGTCTGCAGGGGAGGCCAGCAGCAGCCTCAGGCAGCAGCACTGAGCAGAGGGCTCTGCTGATTTCCAGTCTTTAGATCCCATTTTCTTGTATCTGAAGAGCCAGGACATTCATTTGAAGTGTTGCTGTCAGAGGAGGTTAATCTAACTCTCCTTCCTCAGAGGGCACTTGGCCCAGAATTGTTCTCTCTCTGAGGCAGGTGATTTTCTTAGAATAGATCTTGATGTTGTCCCTCATAGTCAATATTCTTAGGTTTTGCCTGGGCTCTGGGGCAGGTAGTTTGAACTGTTTGCATCCTGTGGGGCGGCCACTCCTATTGTCCTCTCGGCCGGGCGCCTGTCTCTGTGTGGTAGGTCTTCCTTGCCTGTCCTGAGCATTTGCTACTTTCTTAAGTCATTGAATCACTTCCTTCGCACCTTGCTCAGTGGAGACTGCTCCATGCCTGTGCCTTCCTGGTGACCCTTTCCTGCTGCTTCTCATTTCCCGAGTGCTTTTCTGGGCTCCTATGTTCTTCCTCAGTGTTGCACTTTCTAATTGTGGTATGCTCTGTTCTTCCATGGCTTGCATCATCTGTACCTTGTCTTTTGGCATGTCTTGAAATAGAAGCTTGCAGTTACATGGGTATACTTGGTATATTTTTATTACCTGTAGATGATCTTCCCTCCTTCTTCTCTTCCTTCTTCCCTTCCTCACCCTTTCTTCCTCCATCTCTTCTCATTTTAAGTCAGAGTCTTGCTATGTTAGCCCAGGTTAGCCTGGGTCTAACCATTGTAGTCCAGCCCAGCCTTGAACCTACTATCTTCCTGCCTTGGCCCTCTGAGCGTTGGTATGCCAGGCACAAGGACCGCAGGTAGGGGACCAGAGCTCTGTCTTCTATCATCTCCAGGAACACAATCATTTGTTTCTTGGACCCACTGAGCTTTGCCCTTCTCCCCCTTTCGTCCTTCGCACCCGTCTTCCTGTTCAGTTACTCCTCCATCTCAGTGGTCTTTTTCTTACTCTGGGGCTCTATGACCACAGAAGGGAGCCACGGTCAGCCGGGGGTTCTGGTCAGTCTGCACGCCGCTGCTGTTTGAGAGGAAGGCCTGTGGTTCCAAAGCAGCCCTTACCTTGTGCTGATTTGGGGATCTCTCAGGGCTTTTCAAGTGCTTGCCCTTTTAATCCATCTGTACTGGTGCTACTTAGGCCTATGGCTGTTAATCTGCCTTGGCACAATTAAACTGGAGGGTTTGCATGGGGGCCCTGCCTCTAGTCCCACTGTAAATATCATTAGTGGGCTTTGGTCTTATGTGTTTATTTGTTTGTTTATTTAAAGACATTTTACTTTTATTAGGGAGGTTGTTTTTTAGATAACAGCTTGACAGAAGGGTGAGGAGACTCCGTAATGGGGCAGTGAGGCAGGAGCTTAAACTTTGTTCTGTTGGGGGAACTGTCCTCAGGACCTTGCAGGAGGCTAGAACTGAACATAATTACAGGGGTGGTAGAGGAGGAGGAATGGAGACTCTTTGAGGAGAGGAGACTGTTGTGTGTGTGTGGAATGACACCCTCAGTCTTTCAGGGGAAGCCCTGGGGTTTGCAGTGCTTCAGGAGCAGGTTCTCCAGACACAGGTCCTGGTGTGGGATCCCGTGTGCCTTCAGGTTCTCAGGTTAGCTGCAGAGCTGCAGAAGCAGGAAGCACAGCCGGTGCTCATAAACCTCAGGCTCTGCCGGAGGCCTAGCATAGATTCCCGAACAGTTGGAGGCTGGCTGGTGAGGCACCTCCCAGGTGATGAGCACCACACCATCTGTCACACTCCTCGGCAGCGGGTGCAGCAGCACAAGGCCCTGGCTGGATATGTCAGGGCTGGTAAGCACTCTGGAGGCCACAGAGGCCACAACATACCTTCTGCCTTGCCGGATGTTTGGAATGCATGGGCGCACACCACAGACCAGCTGCAGTACAAGATTGATTTGGGTTCTAGGGTTTTGCAGATTTTCATAGCCAAAGTATTGGCAGTGGTCTCAGAGTAGGTGGTGTAGTACCAAATTGGATTCCCCAAGTCACAACAAGGCTCACTGCATGTCAGCTTGAAGAGTGATCACTTCTTCTCCTTGAAGCTCAGTTCCTTTTTCTGGCCACCCATGAAGAGGTCTTCACACTTGGTCACTAGGTGGGCCAAGGACTGTGTGTAAAGGCCCCCAGGGACTGTGTGTAGAGACCCCCAGGCACTGTGTATAGAGGCCCCCAAGCTTGGCATAAGTGCCCTCTTTGCTGCTGATGTTACTCAACAGATTGTGCAGCTGACGCTGGGTGCTGCCATTGGAGGCCTGGCTGATGCTCTGAGCTGGAAAGACAACATGGAGGTGGCGCTCTGCACTGGAGACTGGGGCTCCCACAGCCGCTTCTGCTGCTTGCCAGCCCCAGATCTAGAGCCTAGGAGGCACCGACTTTGAAAGCTTTCTCCAAAGGCTCAGAAGAGAAGACATGGTGGGAAGCTAAAAGGAGGCTTGCCATGGGCACAAACACTGGTTTCTGAGTGGCGTAGGTTCAGCCTGGGACTTGCTGTCCATGGCTTAGGGGAACCATGGGTCCTGAAGAAGCCATCAGGGGAAGAGGCCGCACAGCTCACTATCTTTTACTGGGGCAGAGGAGGAGGCTACGCAGGACCACTGGGGGATACATTCTTTATGGAGCCTGATGGGAAAGGAGGGAGCGAAGAGTTTTTCCTGTTGATTTGTGGGTAAGTTGGTGAGTTCATGTATGGACCTCCATTGCTGCAGGTCCTGGAGTCCATAGCTAGCTGACAGTGGGGCCTGTGGTGAAGCTGATGTGAGCCCTTTTGAAGGCTGGGCTCTACTTTCTGTAGAGCTCTGGCTCACTTTTTCCAAGTCAGAGCTGGTCTTGTTCATTTTTAACAGGTACCTTGATTTTGGAGGTAGGGAGGAAGTGAGGATGCCTCCATCCTACCTGTGTCCTTCAGGAACTCATAGGCGGAGGAAGCAGATTCGCTTATCCCAGCATTAGTTTTGCTGTTCTGCCCAGAGGAGTTTGATGATGAGTGAGATGGAGAAGGAGCTGGGGGAGGAGTTTGAATGGGCCACATATCAGTTCCACCTTCCCCCCCCCCCCCCCGCTTTGACTCGACAGTTTCTCTTCCCCTTCCTCTTCCTCTATCCAGCACAGGTGGCCCCAGTCACCAGTCTGTTATCTTAGCTGCCGCTGGTCCAAGGCTGAAGAGGAGATGGTTGGTGGGGTACACTTGTCAGGGTCACAGGCGGCAACACCACTGATCTGGCAGGATGTTAGATCAGTAGGGACTATACACGTACCTGGTTTCCATTGCTGCTGCTACCGGTGTTCCAGTCGTTGTCTTAAGCTCCACTGTAGACGCCATCTGTGGGATTTGCTTTACTCCTTTATTTATTTTAATGTAGGAAATTTAAAGAGATTTAAAAATGCTGCTGCTGTCACTGCAATCTTCCCAGAATCCTTTTCTAAATAGGCATTTTAAATATTCCTACTAAATCCTCCCTTAATATTAATCCCACTGGACAAAGCACGATGCAGGGAACCTGCCAGCGGGGGAACTGGAAGGCAAGCAGGCAGCTGGGAGTGGGCCAGTTGATGATTGAGGATTAGAGCTCACTGTGCTGCTTAGAAGGCAGGTCTGCAGGCTGCCCAGAGCTGCCATTCAGCCAGGGCCTGTGGGTGGCACCTTTGTGTGTATGTGTGGGGTTGGGGGAGACAAGAGTGGCTCCTTAAGCCTTGGGGCAGGAGTGATATTCCGGAGCCCTGCATACCCCCAACCTGGGCAGGTTCTCCTGCTCACTTTCAGTGCTACAGAGAAATGTCATCATGAATTTTGCATGCAGATTTTTCTTCATAAAACAACATGTTAAGATTTCCTTAACTTTTTACTTTGGAGACTTTAAGTTGACACTTAAGTTTACCAGATCTTCAGGTTTGAGTCTGACATTCCCCTGTAAGCTCTTATCAGGGATGCTTTGTCCCCAGCAGGTGGTGAGTGACAGTTTGGAGGGTTATGGGGCATCTAGGAGGTGGGGTGTGGCTGATGTGGGTGGTCATGCAGGGTGTTCATTTGAAGGTTTTGCTTACTACTGTCTTTACCTTGCTCTCTACTTTCTGGCCTACCTTGTGAGCAGCATCCACTACATGTTCCTGCCAAAGTGAACCTCACCATGCATCATCCACCATAGTGGACTAAAATTCCCTTAAACTGGGAACCAATCGGAGCCAAAACTAGCTGTCCCTCCATTAGGCGCTTCTGGCAGGTGGTGTTGTCATGACACAAAGGTTACCAGTGCTGGCGGTGTTGATATTACACATTTGACTTTTATTTTCACTCTTCTTTTCTGTATAGACACACTCAGGTACACACATCTCACAATGTGGATGTTTGGAAGGGTTTTCCCACATCATCCTAGTTTGCTTTCTATTGCTCAACCAAAATCACCTTGGGGAAGAAAGGGTTTGTTTCAGCTGACAGCACATTCCATTATAAAAAGAAGTCAGGGGGACAGGGCAGGAACCTGCAGGCAGGAACTGACACAGAAGTCATTGTAGTATCATACTTCCTGGCTTACTCCATGCCTTACTTAGCCTGTTTTCTTACACAACTCAAGACCACCCACCAGGGGTGCCCACAGTGATCTGGTCCCTTCCACATCAATCATTAATTGAGAAAATGCCCCTGCTGACTTGCCTACAGGCTACCTGTTGGAGGCATTTTCTCATTAAAGTTCCTTTTTTACAAATGACCCTGGCTTGTGTTAACAAACAAGTTGACAAAAAGACTAAACACACATTGCCATTCTTGCTCCCTAACCCTGTCAGCATCGATCTCTGAGAACAAGGGTGTTCTTCTGCATTACGAAGATATCATTGCATGCCTGAGATAACCGACAGCAAGGCTGTCTTTCAACAGTCACAATACCCTAAGTGTTCCTAATGTGCCTTGTATGGTGATTTCTCATTCAGGAGCTGGACAAGGTTTATACATTGCCCTTGGCTGGGCTGCCTTGAGACTTCCGCCTGAGCTCCTTTAGGGCACTGTGCTTTGTGGTGGCAATGCAGGGTTGGAAGAGCCTACATTCTTGCTTTTAAAAAGGTCATGGCCAGGAGGCAGGAATGTTGTGATTTAATATTAAGGAGTCAGAATTCATGGGGCCCTCTGTAGGCAGCCTTATTTCAGACTTTCATTTTGCTTTTCTAACAGATGCCACCCAATCTCCTGGGCTGTACACTCACTGTGCCCAGATGGCTTCTAGGCATCCTTTCCATCCCAGGCATGTCTGAAGCCCATGGTGCTAGCTCTCTTTATGCTGGACCCCTGGAGTCCAGAAGCTTGCATCACGCTGTTGAGGAGCATCTAGCATACTTTCCCAATAATTTGTCTTCAACTTCAGGGGTTAAAGGGAACATAGCAGAAAGAGGCTCTAATTACGTGCCAACTAACATTAATGACAAACAGCTGAAGGAGTCTGGTTTTATTTTGCTGTGTCAATTCTTGCAGTCATTAGATGTCAAGGGAAAAATAATTGTTCCTTAGAAATGTGGTTCACTTGGATAGATCCCTGGGGCTGACTTTGCTGCAGTAGCAATGAGTATATCTGAGTTGCCATGCTGTGGTGGCTGAGACCATTAGCATGAACCTGTACTCCAGGTTCTGTGGTGACCTACTTTTGTACCAAGCCCTTGCTTTAGTCCTGAAATTCTGAGCCCAAGGCTGTTTGTGGAGCTTGTCATACTGCAGAGTTTCTGCACAGTAGAGGTCCCAGACTGGAATGCCCACAGACAAAGCTCAGGGAAGTGAGGAATGTGCCTCCTGAGAGATGAAGAAGGCTGTCTTTGGAGGAGGAACTAGGGGAGGCACTTTCCCTGTCTACAGGGGCAGCAGCTCCTCTTCAGTGAGCCAGCTCATAGCAAGACCTCCCAGGCAGCTCTGGCTCGTGGCTTTTTCAGAACAAACCTACATCTTTAAGTGAAGTAGCCTTGCATCGTTTGCACCTAGATGGAAACTCCTTGCCCCCTCTGAGGCTTACGTCAGCCTGAGAACCTTCGGTCCATGATTCCAGCCTATGCGCTGTAATAATATGTTCTCTTCAGTCGAATTTCTGTGTCTGCTGTGTGGCCTCCATTGTTGCACCTTGTTGTTGTTGTTGTTATCATTTAAAAATTATTCCTTTATTCACAGTCTAGTCTCCTGCCTGTGGTCTCAAGAGGCAGAGATTTGATGAGACTATTAAGATTCATTCCAAAGCCAAATTGAGTTTTCAGCTTGGTGTTCAGATAGTGTGTTCAGATACCCTGCCAACACATGTGAACACTGACAGTGTGCATGCCCTGCCTTCAGGCCCGTTCTGCCTTCCTCAAGAGCAGGGTGCAAGATAAGAAGAGCAATCTGACCTCCCAGTTGCCATCTAGTGGTTTCTAGTTTCTGATAGAAGTACAGTGATATTGTCAAAGTGGGACGTGTAGCTTAGGATCTGGCTCTTATTTATTTATTTATTTATTTTTCTGAAGCCACTTAAAGTTTACCATGCTGTCCTTATTCTTGCCAAGCAAGCATTCTTTTTAGTTTGTTATGAGACATTTAATTCATCTTCATGTTCTTCTGTTTAAACCATTATTATAAATCCCCCTTTGAGGAGCGTGCGATGGTGGTGAGGGTGCTGTTTCTTTCCTGAGGGGATTGTGCTTGTGTGCACTTCAGTGTGTGTGAGTGTGGAAGCCAGAGCTTAATATCAGGTGTCTTCCGCAGTTGTTCTCTGTACACTAAATCTTTTCCAGCTTGCTTTAGTAACTGTCAACCTCTCCTCGTGCCCATCACTCACCAGAGGCAGTGAAAGAGAAACGTTATTAGATATGGGGGAAGCGACCCTGTTTAGCAATAGCTCTTTGGGAATGAGCTCAATGTTCTTTGTCATCAAATCAATCCCATAGCAAACCCCAAATATGAGTCAGCAGCTCCAATCCAGTCTTCTTAGCAGGCAGACACCACATGTGAACCAGCATCTGCTCCAGTACTGAAGAGACCGCAAGGCTCACCAACTGCCTCAGGCTGCTGAGGCTGCCAGAAGCCTCTCAATGGCAGTGTTGCCACAAGCTGAGCTTAACAAAGCTGTGTAAGGTGAACCAATACAAGCTTGTCATTAGAGAAGGATAGTGAGGCAGGGCAAAGCAAACCAGTGCTCCAGTTCCCACTGTCTGTGGGGTCATATTTATAGTCTTCCATCACTTGTCCTTTCACATGTCTGCTCCAGCAAAGCATCATTTCAGCTGTGTCTGCTTCAGGAAAACTTTCACGTGACTGCTTCAACAAGACCTCCTTTCACCTGTGTGCTCCAGCAAAAACGTCATTTGACAAAACTGACTTTACAAAGAAACCAGAAGTTAAGTTTCCACTTCAATTCTCTACTTTTTTTTTTTTTTTTTTTTTTTTAAGCAGGGTCTCTCACTGAGCAAGGAACTCATTGATTTGGGTGGACTTGCTGGACAGCAAACTCCAGGGATTCTCCTGTCTCTGCCCCACCCCCATCCCACCCCCATCTCTGGGATTTCAGTGCTTGCTGCCATACCTAGCTCTTTATTTGGGTTCTGAAGAATGAACTCAGGTCTTTATGCTTATGTTGCCAGCTTTTATAAACCAAGACATCTTCTGAGCCAAGGGATATTTTTAGCTTTATATTATGAAGCAATTTAAGATTTGTAAAATAATCATAAAGATAATAAAATAACTCCCATACGTTTTGTCTGGGTCACTAGTTGCTAATAGTATTTTATAGTAATTGGGACATATTTATCTGTGTGTCTTATTTACCCACATAAGCGTTTGTAGTATATATAGTTAAGTTAAAAGCAAGCATCATGATGTTTTTTCCTTAAACACTCTTCAGACACGGGTGCTTTCTTACACGGCTGCAGTGTGGCAGGAAGGGAGTGCTGTGCAGTACCATCATGACTGCAGAATGGGTGTGACACACAGGAAGTGAGCATTCTCACATGTTAAGACAGCAAACCCAGGTTTGAAGGCCTTGCACTGGGCACTGCATGAGAAATGTGAACTTGTCAGAGCAGGGCTGAGTTCATGTAGTCTTACGCTGTAATGAATGGCCCTCTGGATAGGGTGTATTCTCTTACACCATGGCTCTGGCCTCTGTAGGCTGTAGCTTTGAAACTATTTTTGGGTGGAATGTCATTTGCATATCTCTTCTCTAGTTTACATCTCTAGCTAGCAGAATTACTGTTTTTAGCAAAGGTAGGTTACTACATAGATGTAGTAGTTTCTAGAACTGGATCCTAAGAAAACCCTGTTCAGCATGAAGCTCCTGCTTCCCCCAGCTAATCGGATAAAGCTAATTCCCTAGATGCAGGAACCTGGGCCAGCCTCAGGAAAGGTGACATGTGCTTTCTGAGGACATATGTAGGATGTATCTGGGGAAGAGGGTTCAGTGCTCAGGATACTCTGCGGTGTGTCATCTTCTATTAATTACCTTTGTGAGTTACTGGAGCTGTTTGTCTATTTCCTTGGCTGGGATCTGGAATGCCTACATTCCTGGCATGCCATTCTAAATAGAATTTATCAGGTGGCTAATGAGGTATGATGGGTTTTATAGAAGGAATAGGGAGATGGTGAGGAAAAGGAGAGAAGGCATTAAAATCCACCCACACTTTCTTAGGTGCTCCCCCCACCCCCCAGCCCTCCAACAGGAGACAATACTGCACAGGTCAGTCACAGAGCAGAGAAATCCGAGGCTCCGGGGAGCTCTGCAATGTTGTCTTACTTGAGGGAACTGGAAAGGAAAGAAAATGTCCCAAGACTTCTTATGTCTGAGCAGGCACTATCTTCATGTTCTGGGCGGCAGTTGAAGAAGAACACCGCTCCTGCTGGGTGTCTGTCACCAGCATAGTATATATGACAAGAGGGCTCATGGCAGTGAATGGATGCCAGAGTGTGGCTAAGAAGTGTCCTGGTGGTTTGTTAAAGTTCAGACTTCAGGTTCTACTCCAGCAAATGTGATTCCAAGAGAGGCCTGGAACCTGCTTTCTTCTTCTAGCTTCTACCCCTTTATAAACTAACATGGGTGCCGCAGACTCTCTGGGTCCCTGTGTCTGCGTGGAATGGGGTCTCTCGACGCGGGTGGGCAAAGCGTGGATGAATGACAGACAGACACACACACAGGAGAGTTTGTGTGGAATCTGAATGTAATTTTTCAAATCAAGCATCAGACTTTTTATGCAGAAGACAACAAGGTAGTTGGGTGACATACCCACAAGGTACAAATGAGGTAACCGGATGCTTAATGACTCTTACACAGAACAGAGGAAATGAAAACGCAAAGACTGGCAGGAACTGGGCAATAAAATAACTGAGACAGAGTCAGCCCTATCTAAGGTCAGCTATAGTCTTAGGAGCCAGGTGTGAGAACTTTTCACTCCTAGGGCAAGGGCTTTCACACCCAAGTCATGGTTCTAACTAGGGAGTTCCCTTCTAGCTAACCATCTCATGAATAATGCAATACTCTAAAACCACAGCCGGATCTACTTCCTAAACCATTGTAAATTCCTGTATATAGGTGTAACTCAGCTATAATTCTAAATATCTATTCTGGTTTCTCCTACGGTCAGAAACTTCTTTCTTCCTTAGTGATGGTAAATTCCTGTGAAGGGCATGACCTAACTTTTACTCAAAGAGATAGTGTAATACCAGGGGCAGTACTGAATTCCAAGCCCAAGGTCTTGCTAAGGACGAACTAGGACTGTTGGAACACTGGCGGACGGCTTTAGCTATGTCAGAATTCAATCTTAAAAGGCACTTATGATAGGAAAATATTGAAAGAGAGCACGTGGATCCATACACTAGACTAACTCGGGAATGGAACGCGGAAATGAAAAATTACTGTATGGGTAGGGAACGCTAGACTCCAGGAGGAGAGCTTCCTTGAAACTCTTTTGCCTCATGAGTGACTTTTAAGCCTCTCGGCTTGTCCAGTTGACTCGACCAGAGAGCGTGGCACATGGGTTTCCTGTAAGTGATGCCTTCTCCTTGGGCACTGCAGTAAGGTGCTGAGGGTCAGAAGTCAGCACTCCTCACACTGCAGTGCAGTGTAGTGCATGGCACTCACCATCTGTCATAGAGCCCTCCTGTCTGCAGAGTGATGGACGCCAGAGTGACCGATGCAGCTACCATCTCTCCTCAGCTTTCTTTCACGCTTATGACTCTGACATTTTTAAAAATGGCAACCAGTTTACTTTGTAAAACTATTTCAATGGTCGAATGTCCCATCCTTGCCCCGTGAGGGCATTACTATGTTCTTCTGTGACAGTCTCATGAGTTCACAACAATCTCTTGAATTTTGACAATAACTTTCTTGAGTAGCAAGAGTCTGGCCCCAACTGTGTGATAAACTTGGTTACTTTTTTAAATTTAAATTTTTTTTGAGACAGTTTTTTCTGTGTAGCTATGGCAGAACTGGAGCTCGCTCTAGATCAGGCTGTCCTCGAACTCAAGATAATCTCTTGTGCTAGGAATAGCAGCTTGTGCTGCCACTACTACTTAGCAAAATTTGGTTATTTGATCAGTTCTCCTTTAAGTAATTCACCTCTCCTGGCCTTGGAGCCGTCCAGGAAGGGAAGGCCCCCACCCCCATCACACCCCTCACAGGAGTTGGAGGAGTTGAGCTGCTGAGATTCAACAATCCCAGGTCCGTTCTTGGGTGTCTTTGACCAGTTATCACCCGTGCTGAGAATGTCCTGAGATGATGCCTGTGAGCCTCATAGGTGTTTGACAAGGTGTTGAGTTGCAGACAGAAAACCATGTAAGCCATAGTAATGGCACAGGTGTCAGAAGGCAAGGCATAGGGAGGGACTGTGATGAGCTAAATGATTCTACACTGGTGGAGAGGCTTAGTTAGATGTTTGGCTGAGCATCCCTGGCAGCCACAAGGCAGGGAATGTGGGGGTCCAGCCTGGAGAGCACATTAATGGAGGAGTTGAGGTACTAGTGTGAGTAGAGCATCTTCTGCCTTTATCTGCTGCCATGCTGAACTTTTATCTGAGATGGAAGCTGGCTGGGAAACCGTGACCCTCTTAGGATTGTTCACTGTATTACAAAGGCAATGTGGAGGGCTGGTTCCCTCGTCTGGAGTCATACTGCCAGTTTGAATCCCAGTTCTTGTCATTTCCTAGGAAAACTGCTTAGGCTCTCTTTGTCCCTTAAGCCTGTAAGTATTGACAAAGCCTCGACAGCCCTTCTCCTGCAGCAGCCCTTGCTTATTATAGGCTCTGGGTTGTCACAGAACTGTACAAAGGTGCTTTTGGTTGATTCCAGGGTTAGAAGGCCTTCACAAGGGGGTAGGTCTGGAGGAGACTAGCAGTATATGATGGAAGCAGCAGTATATGATGGAAGCTTTGATAGCATAGTTTACAGAGATCTTGAGCTGCTAGGACTAACTTTCAGCACCATTAAACCTTTTGTTCCTGCTGATATATCCAAAGATGGGAGGAGAAAGATTACTGGGCCAAATTAACTAAAGTAAGCAATTAATTAAAGCAAGCTTTTTTATTCATGTACATGGGCTAAGGCAGGGTGCCAGAGGTTAACATTGGGTCTGAAGTAGGCAAGGCTTATATAACTTAGGGGTAGAAGGTTTCTAAATGGGTACTTTATTGGGCAAAATAGGTGGGGTTAAGGAGCAGAACATAACAAGGTGGTCAAAACAAGTTGTAACAAGCTTTTGAATCAAAGGTAGGGTTGCAAGACGGTCATTACAGCTTAAAACAAAGACATGATTGCAGGGTGGTTGCAAGGTAGTTATACCAACCAGTGGTCCTAACAACAGGTGACCATAATAACCCTTTGAAACAAAGGCATGGCTGTTCTTTCCTGGAACAGGCAGTACAGAACAATTTGTAGTTAAGGTTACAGGTGGGGCATAGTTTACTCCTTGAGAAACAGGTTTAATTATAAACAGGGTGAGCCTAGTTTGTCTTTATTGTAAGGTATTTGTAAGCCTAAAGTGGAGGCAGGCTGGTTCATCACTGGTTCCTTTGAGGTAGTCCTCATGGCTTTGCGTAGCCAGGCCTCTCAGCCACTGTCTTCTAGTAGTTGGGTGTGGTTGAATGTGGTGCCTACTTAGTATCACTGGCCAGTAGAGCTGAGGTACCCTCAAGCCAAGCTTTTGTCTGGCCCAGGAGAGCAGATTTTTGTAGGTGTGTCTCATTGTGGCGTTTTGATGCTAGAATTACAAATGCACTTAACAGATTCATTGGTTTTGTTTTGAGTAATTATTCTTTGAATGGTGCTGTCTGAGGTTTCTGGTTGTTTACTCTGACATTCAGCAGGCGTAATTGCTTTGACTTGCACACATTAATTACTGCAGTCACTGGAAGCTGTAGGAGAGGCACTTGCTGCCACCTACTCCATGATTTACATCTCCCCCGAGCTTTGAAGGAAAATGCAGGTGGCCAGCAGGCAGATCAGGGCTGGCAGCAGGCTGGCAAGATGGTCTGGAATCCTGTAGATGAAGGTCTTTGGACTTCTGTCCACCTTTGCGATTGCTACCCGTCTTCTCAGTCCTGGCCACCATCATTTCTTGGCTGGATAACTGCACTGGTTGCCTTTTAGAGCTCAGCTGGCATCTGCTGTGTCCATAGCTGCATAGCCCATGTTCTCTCTCACACCCTTCCTTGCCCTGGCTCAGGGACCTTCATGACTCATTCCTGGCTGCAGTCTTTCCAGCTTCTTGGGGCTTTCCTAACCCTTCCCTCTAGATCAGTTTTGGGTCTGGCAGCCTGCCTAGAACACTGTTAGAAATGCAGACTTCCAGGCTCTGCTCCACTGCTCTGAATCAATTTTGCATTTTAATAGACCCACAGGTGGCTTAGTGCACCCAGTTCTCCATCTTGATTCTGGGAACTGTGTGTCTTCTATCTCCTTCAGGCTTGTCAACTTCCACAGAAGCCTGTAGACTTCTCTCACACAATCTACCTGAGTCCTCCTAGGCCACATCCTCTCTTCCTTCCCACCCCTCTAGCATTTTTGTAGGGTACATTTTGTAGTCTGAGATAGTATTTGCTGAGCTGTAAGGCCACAGCTCCTTTGTAAATGTCACCTCAGTAAGGATGGGGACCCATTATGTCTTGTACCCCTAAACCCATTTATATGAACACTGTCTGGTGCTGGCATGATGTCCCAAAAAGTTGTAAGAACTGTACATATTGTACCAATCCTCAGGGCTCCTTGATTTTCTGTTATTTAGAGAGGTAAACTGAGGCACAGAGAGGGCATCTGTCTGTGCAGTTATCTAGATGTGAAGTTACTGGGCTTTGATATCACATGGACAGGGGACTGGAGGGTCATACAGACAATGGGCAAGTTGTTTGACTTCTAAAATTTTTTTTTTTTTTTTTTTTCGAGACAGGGTTTCTCTGTGTAGCCCTGGCTGTCCTGGAACTCACTCTGTAGACCAGGCAGGCCTGCCTCTGAAATCCGCCTGCCTCTGCCTCCGAAGTGCTGGGATCAAGGCGTGCGCCACCACTGCCCGGCTGACTTATAAAATTCTTACCTCTGTTTCCTATGCTCTGTTTCTAGGCTCAGCATCAGGAGTAAGAATACCTCATAAGGTTACCATGAGCATTGCGTATACTAATATACATAAAGTTCTATGGATCTGTTTAAATTTAGTTAATTAGGGTGACACTGTAGTTTAGTAGTGCTTGCCTGGCATCTGAGACCCTGGGTTCAATCTCAGTACTGCCATCCCCAATTCCTCATAGTTTTAGGGGGTCAGAGGCCTGGACTTGGCTTAGCGAATCCCTTTGATTCAGGATCTCAGGAGCTTAGGCAAAGTATGGGGTGGAGTTCTAGTCATTCAAGACTTGCTGGGTTACAGGGTGGGTTCTTCCCCTTCTATGTGAATCAGAGATGGGAGCCTTCCAGAGAAATAGAGACTGTTGTTGTTTTCTTGTAACTGATCCTAGAAGTTACACATAGCAGTAGCACTTAGCACTAGAGGGGATGAAGAAGTCCGGTTGATCCCCAGGAAGCATATGCTACAGTTAATAGGGTGGGACAATTAAGCACCACTTAAAATAGCATTTGACAGCCAGTGAGCATTGTGTGAAAACTGGGGGACAGCTGTTGTCAGTGTCTTCACTGAAGGATGAAGAGCTGGTAAGAATAGGAGCTGAGGTTTGAAGCCCAGGACGGGCTACATAATGAACTTCAGCTGCACTGATCGCCAAGTGTCAACCACTGAGTATGGAAATCCCAGGAAGGATTAACGTGCTGAGCAGAATGATACGTTCCAAATGGCGTCTCCGTCTACAAGTTAAGGGCTTCCGTATGGCTGCCAAGACAACGCAGGAAGTAGCTAGCAAGCCTGGTAACTCAAGTTCTGTCCCCATGACCCACAAGTATTGTGGCTCATGTGTGTCTACACATATCCATAAATGCAGATAAATAATTTAGTGCTATAAAAACTTTAAAAGTCACTGTTTTTTTATTTTGTAAATTAGTTGTTCAAACTATGAGAAATGTCTTTGATGTGTGAAGTTTAAAGAAAAAGGAAGAAAGAAAGAAAGAAAGAAAGAAAGAAAAGAAAAGAAAGGAGGGAAAAAAGAAAGGAAAGAAAAGAAAGAAAGATGGGGAAGGTCTATTTATCAGCTTTCTGTTAGCATAACAGAACCTGAGACAATCAACTAAGGAGGAGAAAAGGTTCGTTTGAGCCCACATTCCCATTAGGTTCTAGTCGTGGATTGTTGGTCTCTGTTTTTGAACCTGTACTCAGGAAGCATTCTCTTATGGGAAGTACAAAAGTTGGTCACCTTAGGACCAGGAGAAAAGGAGGAAGAGGAAGGGTCTGGAAGGTCTCACTGTCTCCTCCAAGGGCACTCTGCCAATGAGGAAGACCATCCACTAAGCTAGTGGTGGTCCTTAACCTGCAGATCACAACTCTCTGTGGTGTTGAATGACCCTTTTACAGAAGTTGCCTAAGCCCATTGGGAAGCCTAGATACATTACTATTTATAATAGTAGTGAAATTATAGCTTTGAGTTAGTGATGAAAATCATTTCATGGCTTAGGAAGCCAAGGCTCAGAGCTCGTCTCAGTTATAATAATGAAGATGGTCCAGTCATACACTGTATTCACAATAGGTATGTGGGTTGCATTGGCGCACTCCCTGTGGTTATGTAAGGTGTGACCGCCAGGGAAAACTGAGCCAGGGCTGTGCAGGGCCTCTTGCAATTATCTTCTAACTTTCTGCAAATCTTTAACTATTTCAAAATAAAAATGTAAAACAGTAACTGCATCTGATCATTCTCAGGGGTCGGTAGCCAGGGCCCCACACGAGGCCTTTGTCCTTTCCGAGAAGGTATGAGCACATTCTCACGTGAGACCTCTCATGTTCCAGAGATGAAAGTGTTCATTTCCCACCAGGGCAAAGCTGGCTGCATTAAACTGGCATCTGCCAAAGATTTCTATCCAGTGAGCAGATATGTTCACATGGTGTCTCATCATTCGATGGAAGGGATTTCTATTAAAATTCTGTATATTACATTAGGTGTGATTTTTAGATGGAATCTTAACATATTGTTAAACAAATGATTCCGCAGCCACCTGAAACACTTTAGTGCTGGCCAGAGATGGGATGAGTAGGGAGTCTGACGGTTGGCCTGTGTGGGAAGCAGGTAGGATGAGAGCCAGAGGCCCAACATTGAAACTGTATCTGCCCTGTGATGGTGGTCTTTGGAGAGCAGTGTCAGCTTTCTCCCATACAGACATGTGTATATTGCTTTCTTCCCTTAGTCTGAAGATACTATATGATGTCACGCAGCAATGGGTGAGAGTGAGTTGTGTGGTGAGGCTGTGGTTAGAGAGCCTTACAAAGCATACAGTGCAGTTGGTACACATCAGGGCTAGTTCTCCTCCCTACCTGTCTCCTCAGAGCTTGTTGTTTGGTTTCAGACGATTGCTGTCACTACTTCAGCTGGAGTAAATGCAGTCACTGTGGACAGATCCCTGGCAGTCTGTCACAGTGTAGTGGGAGGGCTTATTTGTGGTTTCCTTTATCAAAGCTTTTGAGATTTGTGCAAAACTCTCAGGTGATTCTTGAGTTTCTGGTGCTTCCTACATTTGAGCCTGATGCTGTCTTCCCAAACTGACCGCAAAGAACAGTACAAAGGAGGTTCTGTACACACTGCTTCACAGTGTGAAGGAGTCAGTATAGGCAGTATAGGCAGGACCAGTATAGGACCTGCCTATACTGACTCTGCCGCAGTGTGTGTGGTCAGCCATACTACATGCTGTAGGGCACCGCAGCGTGCACCAGCTTTGCTGTTGACTCCTGGCGGAGGTAGAGATGAAGCAGATGACAAGGAATGTGATTTTACTTCCAGCCAAAATGTTAGAGAAATATAACAGGCATTCTTCCCTATGATGCCCTCGCCTGCACATATCTCTGTATGACAGCATGGAGAGGAACACAGCACTAATGGCTCCATTTCAGCATGCTGGCTTTTCAGCTAATTCCCTCTTCTTAAATATGTTCTAATTGTTGGAATATTTTGAAATGAGTCTTTTTATTTGTTTAATCATAGAAGAAATCTTAGCTTGAGCCCTTTTTATTGTGAAGCAGTGTGTTTAATGAAACACTGAAGACCTAGGGTAGGAAGTGAGAGGCAGAAATAGAAAGTGAACAAGGAGCCTCTTGTGCTACAGCTGATGAGAGACCAAATCTCACTCTCCAGAGAGACACAAGAAAGTCTGTCTTGGGGACAGAGAGACAGGGTTTCCCGGTGAGCCTGACCACGTGATTTTGTTCAGAAACATTATCTGTTGAACTCCTCGCTTATTCAGCTGAGAGATTATGACAGATTCATTGTGAATTTTTCACAAATGATAGACAGATGAATGTGCATGTGTGTGATTCAGTGAGCTTCTATGGGTCAAAGCCGGTGGTGGGTAGAATGGATGGATGAATGCATGCATGCGTGTGTGATTTGGTGATCTGTCACACTCAAGGTCAAAGCAATGTGATGGATAGTAATGAAATGTCCATTTCCTCTCCTGGAACCTCGTGTCACATGATGAGCCAGTATACCTGGGACATGATTTGGGAGGTGGTTGTGGCTGTATCCCAGGTCCGTTTTCCCTTGTGGGGTTGGAGATGGATTTGGTCACTGGTTCTTCCTGGTGTCCCACTTTCCCCATCTACAAAGTAGTAGCTGTGCTAGTTTCTGGGATGAATGTGTAAGTACATAGCATGAGGCAAGCCATGTAATATGCAGGAGCTGGTCTGGTATGAGTCGCCCCAGCTGGACTGTGTTTAGTGTGTGCATCTGTCAGTGGTGAAATACAACCAAATGCCTGACCCTCAAGAGGCATCTGGCAGGCAGGTGGATTCCCATAACATGCTTACACTCCAAGGCTGTCAATGGAGGGAGGCACAGGAACCAGTTAGCATTTACCAACATTACAAAACCAAAGTTCCAGAATGTATTCAGAAGTATGGCGTTAGTATAGTCATTTTCAGTGTTGAGCTGTGAAACAAGATAGCACATTAACATTTATAAGATACAAATTGTGTGCTTTTTTTTTTACACAGATCTCCCCCACCCCCAACCCCCCCACTTAGGGTGGAAATTTTTAGTTTTTAAATTTGTTTTTTTTTTAAACATTCTTATACCTGCAGAGAAAACGAGGTGCTCAAAGTCCAGCTGAAGAAATATGTAGGAGCTGTCCAGATGCTGAAAAGAGAAGGTCAAACAGCTGAAGGTGAGGTGGAGATGAGCCCATGGGGGAGGGGCGGCTATTCCCTGGGCAGGCTCAGAGTGTACGTACTCTATCTGACTTAATAGAAAACTGGTGCTGGTGGCATTCCAGAGTCAGACAGAAAATTTTGCTGTATATTCTTGCTAAATGAAAACTAAACTTCTTGGCTTAGTAACAGTTGTATGATGTGGGCACTTATGAACTTTAGCTCTAGAATATTGTGAGCCTTGTGGACAGTTGATTGACCTGAGGCCAGGGGTGTAAGCAGCAGAATTCACACAGGTGAGAACTCAGACCTCCCTGGACTCAGACTTGCCAGGATATCATCTCAGCTCTCTTGTAGTTTCTTTTTTTCCTTTTTTTTTTTTTTGTTTTTTTTGTTTTTTTGGGACAGGGTTTCTCTGTGTAGCCCTGGCTGACCCGGAACTCACTCTGTAGACTGAAAGAACATAGTGGGGGGAAACCCCCACTCAACTCCCTATTCGGCGTGCACCCAAGAATCACGAACAGAACACAACACCTTGATGTAACAACACGAGGTAGTTTAATGGCGGAGCTCCGGGTCGAAACGTATCTCACACAGGAGACAGTGGATTCGACCCTGAGACTCAAAAACTCGGGGTTTTTATAGGGTAGGGGTCTAGGAAGAATTGGCGCCGTTACACATGATTGGCCCATTCAAACATCAGCAACATGATTATGAGTCAGCAGAGTAGTACGTGCAGGCCTGGGCGAATAAGAATTCTAAAGCAGGGGGCTTTTCTGCATCTGGTTAATGTTTCAGCTTTTAACTATGTTCTCTATAGAAAGGGGGGTGAGCAGGAGTCGCGGGCTGCTGGATGTCAATGAGTCAGCCAAGTTAGTCAGAACCAGTTCCTGCATTCCTTCCCTTATCTTTACAACCGGGTGACCTAGCTTCAAGATGGACTCGGGTGTGCCCAGGCTTCTTTGCAGTCTCAGCCCCAGGCCTTTTTAGTTTAAACCTTTTATTTTATTTAATTTCCTTTCATAGACCAGGCTGGCCTCAAACTCAGCAATCCACCTGACTCTGCCTCCCAAGTGCTGGGATTAAAGGCGTGTACCACCATGCCTGAATCTCTTGTAGTTTCTTAATGTCTCATTATCTCAGTTTTCTCATGTGTAAAATGGGATAGTTGGCAGCAGGCAACTTATATGGATTAGCACAGATAGGTACTGGGTAATGTTTCACTATTACTATTATTTATTATTTTAATTTTGAGAATTTTATGGATATGTGCTGTAAGACCCCTGACCCTCAGTCAATGGTACTTACTTCGAGAACCCCTGAGTGAGACACCGAGACACAGATTGATGCAAAAGCAAGAGGTTTATTTTCAGGCACGTTGGGGTCAACCTCAATCAGTCCTTCAAGGCAAGTGTCCAGAAGGTAACCCCAGAATGGCTATTACAAACAGTTTTTATACTTTTTAGGGGCACAGGTTATATCAGCAAGGTTACAGTTCAAACTTATTGGCTAAGCATATTGGCCTTTAAATCCATGCTAGCAAGAGTGGCACACATTTGAACTCTACCTGGGACTTTCCAGAGGGTCAGGTGACTGTCAGTACATTCTGAGAAGTTTTTACTCAAGAATGTTCCTGTGGGTGGAGAGTGGAACTTGGCCTAACCTTGACCTGAGGCGGGTGGGTGTAAGGCCAACGAAAGCCCCTAGGGCCCTTCAGTGCAATGTGTTGGGATCATATTCACCCTTACCCCCTCTCTTAACCACATCACTTCCTGATATCTCCTTTCTTCCCAGCTTGTACCCACCTCTGTTTATGGGCCTACAGAATATGCATATGGGGGGGGGTCAGAGGCCAACTCTGTGGTGGTCCTTAGGATCTGTCATCTTTATTATTAGAGGCATGGTAGCTCCCTGAACTGGGACTCACTAATTGGTCAGCCTGGACAGCTTGTGGGCTCTTCCTCCTCAGCCCCTGAAATGCAAGCATATGTCATGGCATCAGCTTTTTCACACAGATGCTGGGCACTGAACTCAGGTCCTTAGGTGTGCATGGCACACCCTTTACCAACCGCACCACTTCTCCAACCCCTGGGCTTGCTTTCGATGTAAAAACCAGCACTATGAGATGCACTCCTGAATCAGGGTTTTGGGAGCACTTCTCTTCAAATGTACGAGCAGAGTTCATAGTGTTCAGATTGCAGCTGAAGTTCCTTTTCTCAAGATAGAGCCTGAGTGCTCTGAAGCAAGGCTACATGTGAGCCTTTTGAGTATGCAGTGTGATCACCCTAGCTGAACCTCAGTACAGTGACCAGCATAATCCATTGCCAAGTAGCAGCAGCACCTTTTCATGTTCTACTGTGTGCTAAGACACACTGTGCCTAGGCCATGCTCTCCTACTGTGCCGTGTAAGACACACTGTGTACCTGGTTGTCCTCTCACACTGCAGGCCTTACAGGGATGAGCTCATTACTGGGCAACACCATTTGCTCTGTTGTTGCTTATCGAGTCCCGTGAGTTTCTCCTTTTCATCAGTTACCAAAAGAACATCAGCCACTTGCCAGCACCTGAAACAGGCTTGGATCATAGCCTAGGCTGTAACCCTAAAACTCAAAGCTGGGGCAAAAGGTTTGTTTGTTCAAAGCTATCCTGAGCTGTACACTAAGACCCTGTTCCCTGCCCCCAACCCTTCTTCCAGATTTGGCCATTACAGAGAGCACTGTGTAGGCATGTAATGAATAGTCACATGGTACTGTATAACTGTGTATAATACTGTTTGTTTAAACAAAACAAAACAAAACAAAACAAAACAAAAACAAAAGTTGTAAAAGGCAGTGCTTCCCAAAGTGGCACGGCAACTTTCTTCCCAAGCTTGAATCTTCCTTCTAACTAATTAGGACTGTCTCCTCAAGCCCTGGTAGACTTGTCCAGTCTGGACTCTGGTGCCCGAAGGCTTATAGGAGTTGGAGTTGCCTCACTGAGAGCCTGGGGGAAGGGATACTTTATGCATCTAATTCATGATGTCCTTTGGCTTCTGGTCTAAGCGAGGGACCCAATAGTATCTGTTCCCTGAGTTATACGAGGAAACTGAGAATATATTTTAATAGCATAAGCAAGTTTAGTTGCAAGCAAAGTATCTTTTTTATATGTGGCAAAACTAACTAATGCAAATGTGAGCTCATCAGAGGGAAGAGACTGAAAATCTTTTCAGCCCCAAGTGCCTTTGCACTTGACAGAAGTCCCGAGGGCTGACTACAACCTTCATCTTTATAATCTTGCTTTGGAAAATGCCTTCAGGATTAAAATATACATAATACAAAATTAACTGTAAAATACTTTGTCAACAACCTTTAAATTTACAGGTACAAGTCCTCTCCTGTTTGAAAGGCTTTTGGCTCCTGTTGTGGTTGTTAGTGGGGGTGGGGTGTTCTCCACTGACCTGCATTTCCTAGCTAGGCTGGGAGCTCATGGAAGCTTGTATCTCCCTTTGCATTGACTCTTACTCTGGAGGTCCTCTTTGTCATCTTCCTGCAGTGTTACAGCTTTGACAGGAGGGCCACAGTATCCCCTAGGGACGAGCTTGGCAATTATTCACCCACTGTAATTTCTCTGGACATTAGACCACCTCTGTTCATGAACTTGGATTCCTTCCTTCTCTAGGGAGCTGGGACCAGACAGTTGCATGTATAACTAGAGAGCAGAAGTTGACTCTCCATGCTTGAGAGTGGGAAGAAATGCTCAGTGAGGAAAGTGCCCTGTAAACTCTGAGCTGGGTCCCCAGAACCTAACTTAACCAAGCTGGCTGTGGTGGCGAATACTTGAAATCCCAGCCCTGGAAAGGTGCAAGGCAGGGTCAGGGATCACTCCAGCTCCAGAGGCACCTAGACTAGCTACCTTGGCAATTTCTAGGGCGGTGAAATGGTTTTGGCCTGAGAATACCTAGAGGAGGCCTTAGGCCACATTATCGATGGATAAATCCTCAGCCAGGGTCTTCCTAGTGGCCTGGCCCCTCCTCTGACACTGTAGAAAGTTGGTGCTCCTATCATTCTATGCACACATAGAAACCAAAACCCCACAGCTGGATGTGTGCCAGGCTACACACACAGTCAGGCTTCTGCAAGGATGCAGACTGGCTATGTGCATGTGGGCTACACACACAGTCAGGCTTCTGCAAGGATGCAGACTGGCTATGTGCATGTGCAGGAGGTTATGTTGGGAAGCTAGCTCGTGTGACTGTGGCCATCCATCTACTTCACCATCTATAAGGCATCCTGCAGGCTAGAGACTTGGGAAGAGTTGATGTCACATCTCGACTCTGAATCTTGTGAATACACCTTTTCCATAGACTTTCTCTTCCATCTTAAGGCCATCACCTGGATGAAACCTAGCCATGTGATACAGACGGACAGATTCACAGTTGGTGCTTGAATTAGCATTTGATCAAATATCTGCATACCTACCAAGTTTAGTCATATTATCAGACACCAGGTGGGACATGAAACTAACCATTATTGCCCCCTATCCAGAAAGTAGAAGTCAAGATTCCTGCTTGAAGCCAAGCAGCGGTGGCACGTGCTTTAATCCCAGCACTCGGGAGGCAGAGGCAGGTAGATTTCTGAGTTTGAGGCCAGCTTGAGTTCTAGGACAGCCAGGGCTCTACAGAGAAATCCTGTCTTGAAAAACCAACCAAACAAAAAAAGATTCCTGCTTACACTTACTAGGTCTGACCTGTTTTCCTTTTTTCCAGGTTTGATCTTCCAGGTGGTTTTTTGACATGAGATGCATGGGTCCCCAGCCTGGGTGTCCTGTGCTGAGCTCACTGAAGTGCTGGTCTGGGTGCACAGGCTCTGTCTTTGGGCAGCTATTTCACTGGTCCATATTACCATTTCATTTTATTCTGAGAAAAAAAAAATACACGTTTTGGGGAGGACATCTTTCTGGATAGCCAGAACCTGTCATGTGCTGTCTCTACAGACAAGGAACAGTGTAGGTGACCTCTTAGAGCCGACTTTAGACCCTTTAGCTCACCCACTTCTTGGCAGGGGTGCTGTGGCTAGACATGCTTGCTGTGGGTGGTGGAGAGTGCAGAGAAGGCCCTTTTCCCTCCCTTACCTGAGAACACTGCTCCTTCCTTGGATTATTATGCCACTGCCTGAGGAGGGAGCCTGGGGAAATGATTCTTGGAGGAGGGTAAGGCGGGGTATGTGGGCGCAGTCGCAGCATTGTCTGCCTTTAAGTGGTTTCAGAGCTTCGCATGTTCATTTGGGGGCTGAAGGTAATGGCGGTAATGAAAGCAATAACAAGTGGTGGCACCTTTCAAATAGCAGGCAGTTTTCACTTTAGGTTGGGTTGGGGATATTTTGAAGCTCCAAGCTGAGGAGGGTCAGGTGAATTAGCAGACATCTGTCAATTCCTTTCTGAAAGATGAGCGATGATGGTGATAACTGTCTAGTGAACCCCTCTGGAAGCATTGCAGCCATTATCCAGATGAAATAGTATCTGAGAGTCCTGTAAACAAACCTCTGGGAAGTAGTTTTACTTCCTGCCTGAGAGGTTGAAGCAGCTGCCATGGATTCTCATTCATATTCATTCTCTCTCTCTCTCTCTCTCTCTCTCTCTTTCCACACACACACACACACACACACACACACACACACACACACACACACACAGTGTTAATATATTGTAATTGCAACCTCTTTAATACCTAGAGACTAGATATCATAGGACTCGTTTGTCCAGTATGTACAATATATCAGCATAGCAAAGTTACATGAGGTGCACACAGCACACAGGGGGATGGATAAGCTAGAAATGTCTAGCACAAGAATGGAATCTTTTTGCAGTTCCTTCCCTCCCACCTCTTCCATCCACTGAACAAGTACAGCCGGTACACTGATCTCAGAGGTAGGCTAACAATTCTATTTCTACACACAGCATTTCTCCAGTTTAAAAAACTATATACACAAAATATTATTCTACAACCTGTACATTCAAATGTATCAAGCACTTTTATATATCTAAAAGACTAGATGCTTCATGTAAGAACTTCTCTGCTATTGACATGGCGCTGGTAAATAAAAATGTATGCCAAGCAATGGTTATTATCTGAGGTATCTTCTAAATATAACCATTTGGGCTTTGACCCACTTTCTTCTCCCTTCAAACCAGTAGACAAATATAGTCATGTGTAATGCTTAGAAACAGCTGAGCAAATTCCTATCCCCAAGCCATTTACAGAACAAAATTTTCTATGAATTTTAACAGTGTACACTATGTGCTAAATTTACTACTTTGTCATACATTGCCAACCTCTTTAACATCTAGAGTCTAGATGTTGAAAATTTAGACATATTTGTCCATTATATACAGTACACACACAGCAAAACAAAATGCAAATATATAGAAATGGCATTGGAAAAGATCACACACATACACACACACATACACACACACAAACATGGTGTGTGTGTGGGGGGGGTAAGAAATGAGGAATAAGATGCATACACAATACAATAGGATGAAAAAGAGGCACGTCTTCTTCACACCACCAATTTGTCTCTGGACCTCTTCTTCCTCCTGCTGGATCCTCTAAGGTACTGAACAAACAGGGACAAGTATTGCTCCTGGGTCTTTCTAGAGGCGGCCTAAACAATTCCATTTCAAAGTCACTTGTAGAAGACTTGTCTACGATCTTCTTTTTATAGCGACTGGGTATACACGTGATCTCCTACCTCTACTTTACCCTGCATCGGCAATCTCTACAGTTAGATGTCCAGATTTAGCCAAAAGCCAAAAAAGGGTCGGGGGAAAGATTGAGAGCAGCTTTTTCATATTATATACACAGCCCTTCTATGGCTGCATGTTAAGTCGTCGCCAGCGTTTCCGATTGGCTGCATGCGGTTGTCAAGTCTTGGCTTCTCTTGGGTGGAAGGAAGACCTGTGGCTCAGCAATGGTGATCGTTCCTCTTGCCGAGATTCAGGGTCCGCTCACCTTCGTCCAGGACCATTGAGGCCTCTGTTCATCCTGTCCGAGTGCTCATCCATGAGTGAGCGATGGCGATGGCAGAGTGTTCTTGCTCAGACCAGCCGCTTCAGGCTGCATAAGCCCCGAAGGCCCAGCCTGGGCCTTTAGGTGGCCGCCATTCTTTCTGCCATGCCGTGCTCGCTGCCACCTTTGAGAAGTCCTCGAAGGCCTGGCTGGGGCGTCTCGGTGGGCCCAACCCTGGAGAGCAGGGGGCCTGTGGAGTTATGGAGTCCGCTGCCATCCAGACGCATCGTTGTCAGGGAAAGAGTCGTTGCAGAATCATCGTGTGGCCTGGCCGTGGCTACCTTGAGGTTCCTAGCAACCGCAGGATAGGAACAGAGGCTGCTCCGGGACCCCCTATCCCTCTCCGGCTCACCCGGCACCTGGCCGAGGCTGTGGGGGCCCCGGTGGAAAACCACCTTACTACCTAGCTCACTGCGCTCTCTTCCAAAACTCGAATCTGGACTCTTATTCTGATTTTTTTTGCCTTAGCTTCCAAGTGGCAGGGACTATATCCACCCATCCTGTATTATTTTTAAAACTTACTTTATGACTTTGTGTGTAGGTGTGGGGTGTATGTGCCCTGACACATATGGAGGGGAGAGCACAGCTTGTGGAGTCAGGTCTCTCCTTCTGTCTTTATGTGGGTTCCAGGGATTGAACTCAGGTCACCAGGCTTGCTCAGCAAATGTCCCTACCTGCTGAGCCATATTACCCGCCATTCACCTCAGGTTTTGAGAAATGAACATGGAACTGGTTTGGTTAGACTAGCTGCCTAGCAGGCCTTCTCGAGCTTCATGCCTCAGCCCCCCACCCCACCCCACCCCCAGTGCTGGAATTACAGCTGTGTTACCGTGCTCAGCTGTTTGCATGAGTGCACTTTACTAAGTTCTGTTCTCAGACTTAAAAGGATTGATTTTTTTTAAAAAAATCGAATTTACTGGAAAGTCCTAGGGAGTAAGTAGTAGAGCTAACACAGTCTGTATTCACCTCTGGGCATTAACACATTTGTATTTTCCATACATATTTCAGATTTTATAAAAAAAGGATTTGTTACAGTTAGAGTTATGTTGCTACAATAAAACCCTGACCAAGAGCACCTTGGGGAAGAAGAAGTGGTTGATCTGGCTTTTCCTTTCTTGTCTGGTCGTCCTCCGGGGCAGAGACTTTCTGACATCTGGTCGACCTCCGAGGTGTGAAGAAAAAAAAAAAAAAAGTCCACCTGGGTGAAGCCAGAGCAGGAAGTGGAGGCAGAAACCTCGTGCAGGAGTTGTGTGAGACCATAAACAGTGCTACTTCCTGGCTCCCTGCGCACGGCTCACTCAGACCTCGTTCTTAGACAGCTAGGACTAGCTGCTGCAGGGGCCTGGGCCTCCCACATCAGCCATCCATGGAGAAAAAGCCGGGCTGGCAGTGCTGGTTCTTTGACCTCAGCACTTGGGAGACAGAGGCAAGAGGATCCCTGTGTTTAAGACCTGCCGGGTTTACAGATGAGTTCCAGGACACCCAGGTCTACACAGAGAAACCCTGTCTCAAACGCTCCCTTCTTCCCCTGCCACCTCCAAAAAAGCAGAACAAGCCCCACAGACAAGCCCCACAGGCAGGCAGTCTAGTGGAGGCAGCTCTGCTGTTGAGGGTCCCTCGTCCGTGGCGACTCTCATTTGTGTCCAGTTGAAAAACCAACTAAACTCCAGTGTAACTGAGAGTACCTTTTGGGTTGTTCCTACAGATGACCCACCTTAGCTGCTGTGTTTCTCAACCTTGGGACTTGGTGAGGTAGGGGAGGGGTGGTTAGCGCTTTGTCAAGCTGGGGTGACATGAGGTGGGGTCGGCCCCACAGCAGCATCACTGGTGTGAGCACGGGGCTGAGCCAAGCCAGGGCTCTGAACCAAAGGAACAGATCTGACAGAGAAGGAAGGGATGGATGTCAGCAGGCCCTCAGCCGACTGCACTGGGCATGTGCAGGAAGCCAAGGCCGCTCAGCATTTGTTAGATGCTTGTTGGAAGGGCAGTGTGGAGGTAGTATCTTAACCTCATTTTTACAGCATTGTTGGGTTGGACGAGGCTTGGCTATATTAGAAAGAAAACCCAAACAGTAGTAACTTCCACAGTTTTCTCTCGCACACGATATCTGGAAGTAGCTTGGGCTGGTGTGGGTGGTTTCTGGCCACAGGCCCTCAAGCTGCATCTCTTCTTATTTTTGATGCATGTCTCTTACTCTTTTTTTTTTTTTTTTTAAAGATTTACTTATTTATTTTATGTATGTGAGTCCACTGTAGCTGTACAGATGGTTGTGAGCCTTCATGTTGTTGTTGGGGATTGAATTCTTAGGACCTCTGCTCGCTCCGGTCAACTCCCCTCACTCAGTCCCTGCTTGCTCCAGCCCAAAGATTTATTTATTATTATACATAAGTACAATGTAGCTGACTTCAGACACACCAGAAGAGGGTGTCAGATCTCATTATGGGTGGTTGTGAGCCACCATGTGGTTGCTGGGATTTGAACTCAGGACCTTAGGTGCAGTCAGTGCTCTTACCCGCGGAGCCATCTCACTAGC
This sequence comes from Mus musculus, assembly GCF_000001635.26. Lineage (NCBI taxonomy): Eukaryota > Metazoa > Chordata > Mammalia > Rodentia > Muridae > Mus > Mus musculus. Next base: position 11,520,607 of record NC_000082.6, read on the forward strand.
CCATGTCTCTTACTCTTTACGATTGCCTCATGTCCCCTAAAGACAGCTGTTGCTCTGCCACCATAGAGGGTGCTTTTGAGCCCGGGGATAATGAGCTTCCTTTAAGGAGCATTCAGACCTGTTCTCCACAGTTTCTTCTTGAAGCTATTTGGCTGGAAAGGTGCTAGCTCAGTGTGCATGTGTGGAAGGAGGGGAGATTCCTGGTGACAGCAGTCCCTGCTTCTGGTGGGTTTGGAGGTCTGGTGGATGTTACCTGTGAGGGCGGGCCTGACTCCAAACCACTCTATGCCATCACTCAAAGTTTCAGCAGAGGCTTGGGGTCATAGTTGCTCAGGAAGCCAGCTCCCAGTCCCAGAAGCAACACATGTGCCCTGGTGACCTGGTGATCTCAGGAAGTGTTTATTTGCTGACCTGATTTCAGTCCCAGCCAAACACTTTTCTCTCCCAAATCATAGCGGAAACAGTTGCCTGGAAATAGCCAGCATCCTTTGGCTTTTCTCTTTTTCATTGTTTGTAAGAAACAGACAGCCTTGCTTAGCCTGTTCATCCCCCTCCATATTTGCCAGTGTGACTGGGGTCCGCTGCTTGTCGGTCAGCCTGTCGTCTGGTGGCAGAGCCTCTCCTTGTTGGAGGTTGACAGGTGGCTCGTTTTGTTAAATGCTTCTTTGGTTTGGAAACACTGCTCTGCTTTAGTTTCTAATTATACGTTTCTAAGGCAGCTGGTCATTTTACTTTGCTTGTGTTTGTAGAGCCTGCACCTCAGCACAGAGAGACTTGTCTAAGTGCTTTCCTTGGAATGAATGGAAACCATTTCTGAAGTGACACAGGGATCCGCAGGCTGGGCGACTTCCTCAGCTTGTGCCCTCATTCTTGGGCCCTGCACTTGAGAAGGAGCACGCTCTCTTACGCCACATCTCATCCTCTTCCCCCTAGAACTTTCCTACTGTCTGGCACCCCTGTACGCTAGACAGAGGGCCAGCCCCACAGGCCCTCCCTGCTTCATCTGTTGTTGTTTCCCCAGTTTTTCACTCTCAGAAGTGTGGTCATGCTGCCCAGTTGGATCATATTTAAAAAAAATTTTTATGTGTATGTGCCTGTGTGTATGTATGTGTATCACATGCTTGCATGAATCCATGGTGGTCAGAAGAGGGTGTTAACCCCCATGGGACTGCATTATAGGCAGTGGAGAACTACCACTGTGTGGGTGCTGAGACTGAACCTGAGGCCTCTCCAATAGCATATGTGGTCATAACCACTGAGCCATCTCTCCAAGGCTTGCCCAGTGACTTTCCAAAGCCTCGTTTGCTTTCCTTCTTGACATATTTGAGAAACACTTGCCAAGATGCAAGCTGCTTCAGAGGAGGGCTACTGTGTTTGTCTGCTTGCTCTGTGTTATCAGGGATTAAACTCACTGTCCTGCCAGTGCTCTATTACCCAGTACAGCCCTGACTTGGTTTGGTGTCTATGGGTGCTTTCTGGCATTTGGAGAGTGAACAGCGAGCATGCACTGGCTCTTTGAAGAGCTACTGTGAAGGAAGCTATGATCCAGGACCTTTGCCAGCTTCTTCTGCACAGCCAGGGCTTCTGCCTGCTAGGCTGTTCTGGTCCCTGTGTCCTGGATGGTGAGGCAGAAGCAGCTGAAGGTTGGAGTGAGCGTAGACAGTGAGCTAGCCTGTGCTCAAGTGTGTATGCTTTGCCTTGTGTGTATGCTTTAGGTTATGTTGTCTTACCAAAGGTGTGCCCAAATGGGAAGTGAGTTCTTTTGTCTGCTCCTGTGTCTGGAGACAGGATGAGGGAGCTGACACTTGCTGCCAGGCATTCTAGACCTGGGCTGGGCCCAAGCTTCCTCATTTCCATCCTTTGCTGACCCTCTCTTTACAGTGTCATGGTTTTAGGGACCCAGTCTCTTTAAAACTCCTCCAGGTGTGGTCAGGCCCTGCACACATTGCCTTGAATTCTTCATGCCTGCATTGTATACCAGGGGCTGTCTCATCATACCGTTAGCAGCAAGTGCTTCCCACTGTTGGGGAGTAAGGAGGCCCCAGTGCTGCTGGGCAGCCTGGTCTCTGCTCTTAGCTGCCATCTGTGTAAAGTGAAGGATAAGAGTGACAGCCAAGGGGCACTCACTGTTAGGTCTCATGGAGGAAGGGGCTCTTGGCATATCCAGGCCAAGGAATGTTGCAGAGACTGTGCCACACAAGAGACCTTAGGCAAGAGTTTGGGTTGGGGGGGGGGGCTGGTGAAAGACCACCCCTGAAGGTGAAGGAGGGAGGGAGGGAGGGGGGGGGTGATGACATGGACTGTATAAAAGGTATCTCACTCCTAGAGACAGTAGAAATGAGTTGCATTTGGTGGCTGCTGATAACATGGCCGCTGAGTTGCTGAAGGTGGACCAAGGGAGTACCCAAGGGAGCATCTGAGGGGGCACCTAGACCTCCAATGTGGGCAGCTCCTAGCTTTCTGTCCTTCTGCTTATTATAGAATGTGAGGAAATAGGAAGGGATGGCTGCTGAGACAGGGATGGAGGCAATGTGCTGTTTAGACTGCTTCTTGTTGTCTTGGAGTGTCAACATCTTTGGACACCCAAGCAAGCTAAGATGAAGGCCAAGCCCAGGAAGAACAGGCTGTTTCACTTGATGTCCAGGCTGTGTGGGACCTCTGGGGCTAGGGACATGCAGGCAGGCAGTGGATGCCAGGCTGAACCTCCTGGGGCTGGCCGCTTTGAAGCTGTCCAGGATGCAGAGTTTGAAGGAGCGTCTGGAGCTAACATTAAGGTTGCTGGAACAGATATTATATTGGGGGCAGAAGGTAAAGTCAAGGAGTTTAGGGGAAACTTTTTTCTTAGATGTCTTTTTGAAACTTTTAGGCCCATGGTCCTGGTAGTTGGGAGAAGGGAATGTTAAGATCAGGGAAAGTGGAGGAGAGGTCACCCTCAGGAATAACCAGAAAAGGCAGGTGGGGAAACAGGCTGTTGATTGACAGTACTTATCTGGAGTCCATTTGACCCATGAGAGGTGGGTTCAACTTGATTCCCTGAGGCTTACAAAAATTTCTGAGCTTACAAAAAGAGATAAGTTTTAGATATATCAGCATCACCACTGTTTGTAACCTGTACTGAAATCCACATTGTGGAAAAGGCAGTAGTCTCACACCTTTGAGTCATAGTAGAAGCTTGGGGACCCTGAGTTAAAAAGACGAACACTCCTCTATCCAGAAGGCTGGGTGTGTGTAGACTGGACAGATGTTTTAACACGGAGAGAAGCACTTTCAAGTCTATACTTAGAATACAATCAAAGGAAATTTAAAATCTCCAGCTTGTGACTCTAGTAGTAGTCAGTGCTTTACCAGAGCTAGACTGATGGCTCATCAGAACTCCACTGACTGATGCCAAAACCGAACTTTTGAGCTCTTAATGAAGCAATAGCATAGAGAGGGAATGAAACCCAAAACATTTTCATTTTTAAACATATCTTTAATTACTTCTTTATACATTTATGAATCACATTTATATACCTTTCTCAAGACACCTTTTTAGACTTTTATATCTTGCATTTACATATCTTAAAGCATTTTTCTATCCAATCATTTACCATGAGGCAGCTGAGGCCTTGGCCGCTGCTGTGAAACTGACAGAGCTATCACTGACTACTGTATCCACCATCAGGGATCTGAGAAGGTAAACTTTACCTGAGAGAGCAGGGAATGCAGAGCAATCAGCTCCTCACCTGTTAAACATGACAGAGACTCATCAGCTACCTGGGCAGCCATTCTATGTTCCTCCATGGTAGTCTGGATTTCAGTGGTGACAGAGGGCTAAGGCAGCATGAGGGCTCAGAAGATCTGACAGACTTTCCTGTGGAGGAGGAACTTGGAGGGCCAGCCTACCTTGTCTAGGCAGAGCAGGGCAATCAACTTTCTAGTGTCTTGTTTGTCTACAGTTTGGAGAAAATCCTGGTGACTGGCAAAGTAAATAGCATTAACCATGCTAAGTACTAATATAATTAGTTATAGTAATAAACTTTATGTTTTCATAGTTATTTTTTAAAATTAAGCCTAAAGCAAATAATTAGGAAATGGCAAATTTTGTTTAGTTTATTTTTTTGTTTGTTTGTTTTTCGAGACAGGGTTTTTCTGTATAGCCCTGGCTGTCCTGGAACTCACTCTGTAGACCAGGCTGGCCTCGAACTCAGAAATCTGCCTGCCTCTGTCTCCCGAGTTCTGGGATTAAAGGCATGAGCCACCACGCCCGGCTTAGTTTAAATATACTTAATAAATAATGGCCCTCAAACTCTTTGGAGAGCTGCTGAATGTGGCATTTGCCCAGTGGTTATCTGAAAATGGTGGTTAACTCACACGATACATACTCTTTAACATTAGTAAAGATGGGTGCCAGCCACATGGCTGCTTACATCATCATGAGGTCATCAGCCAAGATGGAGGCTACTTAAAAACATCTGTTGCTACTTAAAAACATGCTTTTCTAGTAGCTTTATTTTTTTTTAAATGAGAGTTGAATCCAAGTTACATACACATATACTTACATATAGAGTTGAATCCAAGTTACATACACATATACACTCCGTTGAATCTAAGGTACATATACAGTATATTCTAGACAAGAGTTGAAACACACACACACACACCTGCTGTTGTGTCATTTGGAACAGGCACAGACTCAGCCTACCCCTCCTCCCCAATAACTGCCACGTAACAGAGGGTCACAGGCTGGGGTCACACAACTTTAAACTACTCTTTATCTTTTGTTGGCTTGGTTTTTGGAAGACAGCATAAAATTTATCTTCTTGGATTCTCAGTTATTATTTTTCCCCTTTCCCCACATGAGTATGAATTATAGAGGGCTGTTTTTTGGGATTTGACTCTATCACAAGAGAACTAGCTTCAGTGGGAGCAGTCCTGAGGTAGCTTGTGTCCCATTCTCTTTTTTGTGTAATTGAATATTTTATCAGGTTTTGAACAGCAATATAATGATCCCTAGTCACCCATCTCTTCTAGTTCTCTAAGTAACCAGAAATGAATGATACATATGAATGTACACAGACAGACCTTAGGCTCTCTGATACGTGTACCTGCTCTACATTTTTCTCTCCAAATGTGATTCGAGCATACTGGGTTGGCTTGGGAACAAGCTGCCTTGTTTGTAAACCCAGTTTTTAAAAAAAATTCTGTATATTTCCTTGGCTGTATGTTTGTGCAGCACATGCTTGCATATGTGTTTGTGCAGAGGGTATTAGATTACGTGGCACTGGAGTTTATAGGCTGTGAGCTGCTATCTGGGTGCTGGGATTTGAACTGTAGATCTAGTTCTATTGTGACATGCCCACACCTATTTGTTAGTATCACTGATGGCTGCTTTCATGAGGCAGTTGTATAGCTAGATAGTTCCAGCAGAGACAGGAAGGGGGTGTCCTCTAAAATACACACTAAAATAGTTATCAGCTGACCTTTGGAGGAATTGGAGGTCCCAGACCTGCCTTGTCTTTTCCAGGTAACACTGTCACTTAATAGAACTTTTCTGGGTCATCCTTTCGGTATCAGAATATTGGAATCACCATGGGTGTGCTGTCTGCTCACAAATCATTCTCTGCATGTATAGGCTGGCAGGTGGGGGCGGGGGTGAGCACAAAGACCTCAGTGCCTCCGATAGGGACAGATGGCAGCCCTGGAAGTCAGTGTCATCTAGATCTAGATCTTGACTATCCCTCCAGCAGCATTCAAGCACATTCCCACCCCAGCAGCCAGCCTGCAGTCCGCTTCCTGGGCTTTAGCCCAGCCTAGACAGGAGACCTGTGATCCTGCTGTTAGAAAGGTCTGTGAGGCCTGCCGCTTTACTCTAACTTCCCTCGCCTTTAGCAGACAGTTGAAACCAGCTATGGCTGGATCTGGGTGCTCAGGGTATTTACCAGCAGAGCCAGCACTGTGTGCATTCATTCTGTTTCCAGACCAGGGTGTTTCCTGTTTTGGCAGAGGAAGCGGGTTGGGCAGGTACACTAGAATGGAGGCCGAGGGGCTCAGGGCTTGCATCTTGGGTGTGGGCAGCAGGAGCAGGGCTGAGCTGAGCTGGAGAGATAGGCAGGGCCAGAAGAAACCTCCAACCCAACCTCCACATTACTTCCTCCCCACTGTCACTCAACCTTGGGTTTCCGAGCTCGTCAGACTCTGCCTTTAAAGGGAGAGTGACTTTTAGGCACCTAAAATATTTTTCTTTTCTTTTCTTTTTTTCCTTCTTTTTTTTCTCTCTCTTTTTTTGAAATTTCTGACATTGTTTGAATTTAATGATTCATATTACGAATTATTCATGAAAATGATCTTTTAAGCTTCTTATAATAGCTGAAATTATCCTTCATTAGATACTGACAGTTCCTGTGATGGGTGTAATTATAAAAAATATTCTTAGGCTAGCTATATTCTGCAGTGTTAAAATTACGCAAATGAGCAAGGGACAGGAATAGAAGCTGAGTAGGATGGTCAGATTTCATGGGATAAGGGGGAGGGCACCGCAGGCTTTCTAAAAATGAATAAACATGTGCTTGGGTGTCCAGCGAGCATGCCTCCCGCACAGTCTGCCTTGCTGCTCAGCCGCACCTCCCTGGCACGGGAGCAGAGGCATGCCAGTGACGGGCTTGTGTGCTACGCTTGCCCACCCATGAATCGTGGGATGGAGAAGGTTCTTTTTCTCTCCCCTTTTAGCTCTGTTCACTCAGCATTTTCTGCAAGGCGCACTGTAGTAATCCTAGGTACTTGAAGAGAGTAGCAGTTTGCTGCTAACAGATAGTACAGGGAAGGGAGGAATGGAGCAGGAAGTAGGGCCCTGGGGCTGGGACAGTCACCTGGGTGACAGAACCTCATCATGCTTATAGCACAGGACAGCCAGGGCATGCGTTCCCAGCTCATGGAGACCACCTGGTTTTGGGGGTTTGAGCTCGGTACTTTCTCTAAGGTTCTATATATCTGGCTGTCCTTGAACTTATGACTCTCTTGTCTCGGTCTCCTGGTTATTCGGATTATAGACATGCCTACTCTGCCTGACTTAGATTCTCATTTTTGATTTTCTGTGCTGGAGGCAGACATCAGGACCACATGGCACTCCCCAGCTGTAGACAAGCACTCACCACTGGCCACATCCCCAGCCATCTTCACTTATTATGAGACAAGTTTCACAAAGTCATCTAGGTTGTTCAAAGACTTGCTGTATAGCGCAGGCTGTTTTTGAACTTGAAGTCATTCCTCATCTTCCTGAGTAGCTTGGATGACAAGTCTGTACCGCCATGCCTGGACTTCTCTCGGTATCATGGAGGATGAGTAGAAGGAGGCTGACTCAGTTTATTGTATCCATGTCTTCACACCCCATGCTGTGCTTCTCAAAGCCTCTGAGAGGCGAGCTGGTTACTGCAGTTGCCACTGCCGGCCCTGCACTCGCATGCACATGCACCAGCTATGTAGCTGGCTCTCCCATCTTCCCAGTTTTGACCTAGTCTACTTAAGAAAACTTTAGGAAGAGAGGGTAATGAGAAACAGTGGAGTGTGGCCACATTTACGTGTGCCAGCAGCCAGGCATAGCTCCAAATGTGCTCTGGTGTAATCTCTGTGTTTGTCCTGCATTGCTAGGTGTGATGAGGATCTTCACTCAGCCAAGGAGGAGTCAGAGCTTAGCTAAACTCTCACACACAGATTAGGAGGTGAGACAATGGTGTCAGCTTCTCGGGGCTGGTGATGGATGCTTTGGGGAAGGGCTTTGTTTACCCTTCCAAAGGTGCTCAAACCTTCCTTCCTTCCTTCCCTCCTTGTTTGTTGGCTCACTCATTCTTCCCTCCCTCCTTCCTTCCAACCAACCATGTCTTATGTATCCCAAGTTGACCTTAGAATTCCTTTTTAGTAGAGAATGACCTGGAATTCTTGTCTGCATCTCCTAAATACTGAGGTCACAAGCATGCAGCATTGCATCTGTTTTAGGCAGTGCTGAGAATCAGTTAAGAATTCATGTATTCTAGGCAAGTACCTGCCAGCTGAGCCGCATCTGAAGCCGCTGTTTGTGTTATTTGGACTCTATTCTGTGTGTCTTTTAGATGCTGGACAGGTAGGTGAATTCTGCACTTCTTTATGACATTGCTGAGCTGGGGGTAGAACACAGTTCTGACCTCTGTAGTCTTCTTCTAAAGGGTGCACAGCCCTTACATCTTATCATCTCCAGATGATAGTGTCACCATGTGCTCTCTGTTTATACTGCAAAGCCAAAGGCCAGAAGCTGGCAAACATTTTTTCTCAAAGTTTCAGGTACAAGTAGTTCAGGTTTTCTACTGTTTCTGCTTCCTCTTTCTCCTGTTTCTCACCCTCAACTTCTTCCTCCTCTTCCTTTTCCCCTTAATATGTACAAACTTTCAGTAAACCCAAGGCTGGGTTTGTGTGTTTGGTACATGGTATGTCAACCCACGTTAGAGATATTGTTAATATTAAGCTATTGCTTTTAGATAATAAATCCATGATGGTGAGCTGTCTCAGTCAGCGAAGTGCTGATTTTATGGGCATAAGTGCCTGACTCAGTTCCTAAATCCATGTAGAGAAAACTAGGTATGGCGATGTGTGCCTGCAATGCCAGCACTGAAACAGGCAGGCTCCTGAAGCTTGCCGGCCAGTTCCAGGCCAATGAGAGGCTCCGTTTAAAGAAACACAGTGGCCAGCGCCTAAGGAAGGACCCTTGAAATTGTCCTTTAACCTCCACATGCATGCATACACATGTGCACATACTTGCACACTGCACACGTATGTATCTGTACACACATGAAGGAAGGTTTAAAACCTGGACTATCCTTGCAGGTTGAGTTTTGGTATGAGTTGATCAGTTCCTCACTTGGAAGTCCTTCTGAGCTTGCTTACCCCACATCACCCTCTTGTTGGTGTGCTGCAAACACCCTGCTCCTCTGAAACCTTCCCAGATGACACAGACACCAGTGTCAGGGTGGCTGAATTAGCCAGCTTCCTCCACTGACACAGCACCTAAGACAATCAGCTTGCAGCAGGTAAGAGCCCTTTGCTTCTGAGTTCAGAGGTTTTAGTTAATGGTCAGTTGGCATTTGTGTATTGCACCTCAGGGGAGGTAGAATGTCAGAGTGTGGAGCCTGTGGTGGAAGACCCCACTTACCTCACAGCAGGAGGAAGTATGAGGAAATAACAAGGGCTCAATCATATCTTGAGGGTGGCCCTCTATGACCTGACTTCTTCCTACTATGCCTTACCTCCTCCTAATAGGACGGTTATCTGGGCTCCAGTGCCTTTCGCCCGAAGGCTGCTTGCTTTCTTGTTTTGTCTATGCTTTTTTTCCCACAGTTTGCAGAAAGACCATGTGACATTGTAATGACTGGACTATGTGTGCTAAACTGACCGAGTTGGGTGTCCCCTCCCAGCTTCCCATGCTTCGGAGAGGAGTGGGCTGCCCGTATCTGATTGGTAGAGTGCTGTCTTCTTATAGATCCTTGGCTGGCCTTTTCAGGCCACTGACTGTCCTCTAGTTTTAGCTGTCTCAACTGAGGGATTGCTTCCATCTATTTGGCCTGTGGCCCTGTCTTTGAGAGGCTGTTTTGATTGATGATTGATTTGGAAGAGCCCCACAGCCCAGTCACTGGTGCCTGCCTTAGGCAGGTGGTCCTGGGCTGTGCAAGGAAGCTAGCAAACCTGAGTCCGGGGTAAGCCAGTACCAGTGGCCCTCCGTGGTTTCTGCTTGAGTTCCTGCTTTCACTTACCTCAGTGATGGACTGTGACCTGGAGTCTAAGTTGCTTTTGGTCATAGTGTTTATCACAGTAATAGAAAGCAAACTAGAACACAGCTGTAGATGTTTTCCTCCTCACTCTGAAAGCAAACCATCATGTGGGTTTCTCTGGTGAGCAGTGGTTTGCTCCGTGTGGCAAGATCTGGGTGATGAAGTGGGGGTGAGATCCAGCGGGACCTTCCCGACTGTTGTATTGTCGCTCTCCTTTTGGCTCACTCCTCACCTGTGCTTCAGCCCTCCGTGGCCGGGATCCATACTGCAGCCTCCTGCTGTGCTCTCCATTTGTTTCCTAGAGGCCCAGCGGCTCATGAAGGCTCTGACTGGACCCTGCCTGGATCTGTGCCCTTGAGAGTTTTTAGCTCTCGATCAGGAAAGCAGTTTCTTCCTCCCTCCAGCGTGCCCATCTTAAGAGCAGGTCCTCGGTGCTTCCCAGCACATGTTACCAAGCTATGCAAGGAGTACAAGAGTGGGCATTGACATCACTCTTGTGGAATTTGCATGGATGGGGCAAGCGGTACATCTCCCTGTCTCCCTCCCTTTTTTCCTCTTGTCTTCCTCTTTGCTTCTCTCCCCATGGGCCAGCCACCCATTCTGATGCCAGATGGTCTGCAACCAAGTGCTTGCGCTGGAGGCTTACAGATGGTTAGGGAGGTGCACAGCAGGATGCAATCTCTGTGATTCAGGCAGATATTGGTGAATTCAAGGCAGCCCAGTTCACATAGCAAGCTGCAGGCCAGCTAGAGCTAAGTAATAAGGTCTGTCCAAAACTACCTCCTTCACAGCACTGCAGACATGAGCTCGGTTCTGAGTGAGTTAGAGTCTGTAATAGCATCCAGATCAGCCCAGGAAGTTTGTACATTGCAGAGAAATGTGAAAAGTTGAGGTCTTTCCTGAGTTATCTGGAAGATTTGAGGTGTTGATATAAGAATTTTGTTTTGTTTTGTTTCTGAACTTATCAAGTCTTCTTTCTCTATGAAAAAAAATGCATCCTTTAAGTCAGGCATGGTGGTATATGCTTTTAATTCTAGCTGTCTCAAGGCAGAGGCAGGAGGATTTCTGTGACTTCAAGGCTAGCTTCATAGTCTGCTTCAGGTCAGCCAGAGCCGTCTGAAGACAAAACTAACTGCAGCACATTGCAGGAGCCAATCCCGGTTTGCTGTACCACCCTTGATGTAGTTAACTTAGTGGTAACAATCCACAGATGGATGGAACAGTCAGACTCTGGCTTTGCCCCCAAGATTTGCCAGCCTCTACTGTGCCTCCTCGTTGGATATTCTACAGGACTGCGCCAGAAGGCTCAATCGCTCCCCTACTTACCACTGATTTCTCTGCAGTCCCTGCTGCTCCGAGAGGGCAATCTTAGAGACCATCAATCCCTCCACTTAGCGTTTCCTGAAGACAACTCTTGTTTAGCATTGAGGACACTTCAGAGTGCCATGTGTGCTTGAGGTTAATGCACAGCCACAGAATGGTGCAGAATGACTGAGTTCAACATGCCTGGGAGTTTGCTTTGCTGTAACCAGAGGCTGGGAGGTGAGGTGTGTGCTCAGGAGTTTGTAATGGCTGCCTGAAAAGGAGTATGTGCTATTAAGGTAAACTCTTTAAAATTTGATACATTTTGCAATTTTGTGAGTTCAAAAAGGAGAGAGAGAGAGGAACACAAGGGCTGTGTGAGTGACAGACATTAGGTCTTGGGGCCTACTGGGTCTGCATGGTGTTGGTGCTCTGAGTCAATTGGAAAGACAGTGTCACTCTAGACAAACATTGGCTTCTTAGTAGCAGGGGACTAGCTTCTCATGGCCTGAACATCAGACAGACAGCCTCGTAGAAGCAGATTTATTGATTGATATGCAAAAGTTGTTGTTTCTTTTTTGGGTGTGGGGGTAAAACAAATTTCTTATACTAAAGCCCATAACCTAATATATATGTTTGTGAAGAAAAACACCACACCCCTACAACTTAAGTTATGTATGAGTGTATGTTTGCAGTACTCAATAATGCAAGATATTCTAGGTCTGCAGGATCTTCTGTGGCCAAAGTCATGCCTAGGCTTTACGTAAAGCTCCTAGAAAAACATCTCTATAGATAATACAACACAAGCTTGGTTTTCTACAGTGATTTCCTTAAGGTCAGATACTTGTAGAAGATAACTATTTCATTCAAATGTTTACCCTAGATACAATTAGTCTGCTAGATTTCCTTCTACGCATGGAGCCACAGAGTGGTGTTTCCTTTAGAAAGAGGCTTAGAAGCTGGGCATTCGCCTGGGATCTCAGCATTTGGCAGGCTAGGCGGGAAGACTGGAAGTGTGAGGCTTGCCAGAGTTCATACTGAGACACTGTAACGAGAAGCGGGTGGCTGGAATTGGTCCATGGAAATGGAATGTGCAGAATGAGCCTCTGGCTTGGGTAGTATTATGTTACATCGAGGACACCTGCTAGTGGATTGTGTCTGCACATAGAGCCTGGCTGTGATCCTCACTTCAGACCTGAGCTCAGCATGTCTGAGAAGGCAACCTAGTCATGGAAGATCCTTAGGTCTACTGGGATATGCGGCCCAGGACTATAGGGTCCACTGCTTTGTGGCTTTGTTCGAGCCTATGTCCTTCTCATAACTGCCTGCCTGGGACCCATTGGGTGGTGTCTTAGTCAGGGTTTCTATTCCTGCACAAACATCATGACCAAGAATCAAGTTGGGGAGGAAAGGGTTTATTCGGCTTACAATTCCATACTGCTGTTTATCACCAAGGAAGTCAGGACTGGAACTCAAGCAGGTCAGGAAGCAGGAGCTGATGCAGAGGCCATGGAGGGATGTTCTTTACTGGCTTGCTTCCCCTGGCTTACTCAGCCTGCTCTCTTATAGAACCAAGACTACCAGCCCAGAGATGGTACCACCCACAAGGGGCCTTTCCTCCTTGCTCACTAATTGAGAAAATGCCTTACAGTTGGATCTCATGGAGGCATTTCCTCAACTGAAGCTCCTTTCTCTGTGATAACTCCAGCTGTGTCAAGTTAACACCAAACTAGCCAGTACAGGTGGGTACTATTCTCTTTTCTTTCTTGTATTTTTCCTGGATTCCATCCTGTAAAGCACATCCCCCCCCCCCCCCGGACATTTTTTCATTTTTGGTACTTGCTTTATGCTTGGCAGCAGTGAGCCAGCCTTGCAGGGGCGAGTGTGCCACTTGCTACATTGCTCCTGCTCCAGGGCAATGCTTTTTGTGGCCAGCCATCTGGTAATTCAGTCAACAAGGATTGAGGCCAGGGGAGTTGCCATGTAGGGGGTGGGAGAAAGAGAAAGGGCATGCCCACAGAGAGAGGAGAAGGAGGGGGGAGCTGGGCTGTAAAGTTCACGATTGGGGGCAGGGTATGCCAGGTAGGGACTGAAGGATGCAGGGAGAATGGGAAGCCAGGTCTGCATTAATATGTAAACTGTGTACATCCATCCCTTGTCCGGGTCCAAAACCAAACAAAGTACTTGAGGTGTAAGAGGCACTGAGGTTTCTGTCAGCAGAGGAAGGAGAGATGCAGATGCTTCTTTTTCCGCCTATACCCATGCAGGCATTACTAATCAATCAGGATACCTTTCCCAGAATCCCTATTTAAGCTTGGGAATATTTCTTAGCACAGTATTCTAGATGATTGCTTTCAATTGCTGAGAATAGTAGATTCTCAACCTTTTAGCAAAGATCTAGTGTAGTGCTTGAGCTCTGGCTCAGTTGTTCTAGTTCTACCGTTGGCATTTTGGTCTCTTTTATTCTAGTACTGTAACTCCAGATATCCACTCTTTGCAACAGTGTTTCTCATGCAAATATGGCCATGTTGATTCTCTACTTAAAGCTCTTTAGTGACCTCCTGTTGCTTTCTAAATAAAATCCAAACTCATTACCAGGACTTATAAGACTGTGCCTGACTTGGCTCCTGCTCATATTATGAATCCTGTCTATGTCTCTTTTCTGTCCTTGCTTTCCTGTCTGTTTGCTTGTGTTACCTCATTATCCTTTTGGGAGCATTCCATATTTTTTCCACCCTTGGCCTGGACAGACCTAAACCTTGTCTCTCCATCACTCTTGGGAGAGCTAGGAGCATAGAAAATTGATCTGGAGTTGGAGAAATAAGTTAGCTAGAAAAATACTTGTTTTTCAGACACAGATCTAAGTTCAATCTCTAGCACCCACCAAAAAGAAAAAAAAGACAAAACAAACAAACAAACAAACAGGATTGGCTCATCAGTTAAGAGTACTTATTGATCTACCTGAGGCTCTGGGGAGAGATACTTCTTGTCAACATGTGGCCTGCTGTGTAAGTTGCCTCAGTGAATCCTGGGGTGTACCAAGTTCTTCCTCATCTGTGGATGCTTACCTCTGCTTGACTAGCTCCTCGGTACTCCCAGGCTGAGCTTGGCTATGTCACCTCCTCACAGAGCACTTTCCTGGCCTTCCTATGGCAGTTGCTTCTGACAGTCCCTTCCAGCATCTTACCTGTATTCTCTGTAGCATGTGTCATAATGATATGGGAATCCTGAGTGTCTTTGGGAGCAAAGGAACCTTTCAGGTCTTTAGTGCTTAGCTTGAGGGGCCAGAATCCTGGAAAGCCAATGGGCATCAAAGCCAACCAAGGTTTGAGGCTTTTGGTTTCATGCCTCCTAGTCTTCTATTCTTGACTCTGAAGCCAGAGCCACATGGCCAAAGCTGCAGGGTTCTGATGCTTATTAGAGCTGGAACATGGCCTCCTTATTCTAGTGGGAGCATGGTAGCACCCAGGCAGGCAGGACACTGAAGGAGCTGAGAGTTCTACTTCTTGTTCCCAAGGCAAATGGGAGAAGACTGACTTCCAGTCAGCTAGGCGAAGAGCCTCAAAGCCCACACCCACAGTGACACACTTCCTCCAACAAAGCCTACTCCAACAAGGCCATAGCTCCAAATAGTGCCACACCCTGGGCCAAGCATATTCAAACCACCACAAACCAGATCCCTGTTTTCTCCAGTTCCTTCACCAAAAATTTTTTCAAAATAGATTAAAGACCTAAGTGTAATATCCCAAAGTGAGACTGTCAGAGCAGGACATGGGTATGGACAGAGTTAACACTGCAAGGATATATAAAATGTGATCCCCTTTTAAAAGCACAGTACACAGGCAAAAGCTGGCAGGGAAACTGCATCACTGAATAGATTCTGAACAGCAAAAGAAACAGCCATGGGAAGAGACGGCATAAATGATGGGAGAAAGTACGTGGAAGCTCTGCTTCTGACTGGACCTTCATATCCAGAAATTTACGGAAGCTCAAAAGGTCAGCAGCAAAAATAAATAACCCTGGTAAAACGCAGGCAATAGATGACTAGGTATTTCTCAAAGGAAGCTGTAAGTCAGGCATGATGGCCCATGCCAGTAAACCTAGCACTTGGGAGGCAGGCTCTGATGGCTTGAAAGTTGAAGACTAGATTGGGCCTGGGCTAGAGGCTGTCCCCAAACAACAGGCAAGCATGATATGTCTACCAGGTGTATGAAAACAATATTAGCTCGGTGACATTCATCATCAAATGGAAATAAAAACCACATTGAACTAGTGTGTGTGTGTGTGTGTGTGTGTGTGTGTGTGTGTGTGTGTGTGTTTGTGCACTCCAGCACGCAAGTTCTGGTGAGGATTTACAGGAGAGATCACTGGGGATATAAATCTATCTGTATGGAAATCATTATGAAAATTCCACATAAATGAAAAGTGGAGTTATACAGTGATTTACAGTCCTACTCCTGATTTGTAGGAAAAATAAAATCTATATTGAGGGATCTCTGCAGGTGTCAGATCGGGAATCAAACCATACAATGAGATGAGACTAAAACCCAGTGCAGATTGACTTCTTCAACCTGGGTCAGACTCTGGGGAGTCTAATGCCAGGCGGCTCATTGTCAGCAGATGTAAAACACAATACAATTTAGGAAAAGGTTTCTAGGCAACAGTCAGTCCAATTGCAGGTTCATAATAAAGCTTAAGATGTGACTGCATAGAAACTCCTTTTCAATGTACATGTGACCACTAGGTTGTGTTCTATAGCTGAAAGGCCTAGAGTCTAGTGTGGTCTCTGACCAATAGCTTCTAGAGGTCAGCAGGCCATAGAGTACATTTGGCATCTCCCCTAAGGATGGATAATGGTGTGTGTGTGTGGGGGGGGGAGACTGGGATAAATTTGGATGACGTCTGTCTCTATAGCAAAAGATGGGTGAGGTCTGCCTCTAAAGATAGCCAAAAGGCAATTAACAAAGTCTACTCCCAGGCTTCTGGACAGGATAACAGGCACTTTATCTCCTCCATTGAGAAGCCCCTTGTGTTTAACATTCCTGGTTTCCCTAGTAATCTGTGGGTGCAACAGCCTTTGGACCTCAACACTGAATGTTGAAGAGACATCTGCTATCCCATGCAGCACTGGTCACACAATAGCTAAGAAACAGTAACAACCCATGTGTCCATCCATTGATGGACAGATAAGCAAAATGGACGTACTCACAGTGGATTGCCATTCAGCCATTAAACAGAAAGAAATTCTGTCATACATGACAGCACAGACAGAACAAGAGGACATTACGTTAAGTGAAATTTGTCAGTCATGGATAATATGAGTGTTGTGTGATGTTGTGCATGTGGCACCTATTGTTTGATCTCAGAGAAGTCAAGAGCAAGGATAAGGCTACCAGGGCTGAGGGGGCTGAATATAGACCCCAGTGATGGGCTGTGCATCCAAACCCTGGAGGAAATGACCCAAAATGTTGTGATTATAAAGAAATATATACATATATATATATATCACACGTATATATTTAACATCAAGAAGCATACCCATATTGAAACATCATATCCCGTTCATTAACATATATAATTTTTATCATGCTTGTTAAACATAAAGGAAAGAGAAAAAAATGAGTAAAAGACCAAAAGGAAAGAGAAACCCCTTTCCCTCTTAAGTCAGAATGTAAATTGGCTGTGGCACATAGTGGTTAAATAGGATGTTGAATTCAGTGTCACTAGTGCCAAAGCAGCTCCCTAGAGAAGAGGGAGGGCTCAGTGCCTCCTCCAGGCAGTCAAAGCTGCGGACACCTCTGAAACCTGTTTAGTTCCTTTGTATGTCTGTCACGAAGCCTTTTCTGTTGCTGTGTGGCCATGTGATGATTAAAAGTAGAGTGATATTCTGTCAAGAGTTTTCTTAACCATTTTCCTTTCTTTTTGTTTGTCCTTTTTTTTTTTTTGGTGGGGGGTGGGAGTGGGAGGGATAGGGGGTGATTGTGACAGGGTTTCACTCTGTAGACCAGGGTGGCCTCAAACTCACAGAGGTCTGCCTGCCTCCGCTGGGATTAAAGGCGTGCGCCACCACTGCATATGGATTCCTTTTGCTGCACTCTTACTATTATTTTTGGCTGACAGACACTGCAGGAAATACTCCTGCATTGGCAGCCCCCGCAGTGCACCTAGTGATTGGAATTCGGTCCTGCTCAGGAGGGCAGATGAAGGCTGTAGCTTTCCTCACTTCCCTTAGGGGTTCCCATCTGGCTCTCCAGAAAGCTGTGTCTATGAAGTGCCACCAACAAGCAGGGCTGCAGACTGCTCCCACCAAACAAGCCTATAGTCTGTGTTTGCCTGTAAATGGCAGCAGGAAAAAACTAGCTTTTTATGTTTCTATTCCCTGACATGCTGTGATTTCTTCTTGTTGTGAATGGAGTTTTGTTTTAGTGAATACTTTGTTCTTTTTTTTTTTATATGTGTTTTTCTTATTTCTCCTCCATCTATCAGGCATCCTTATCTCCTTCTATCTATGAGTGAGGACACAGTGAAACCCTGGAATTAGACCGATCCATGGCAGTTTAAACTGCCGCAACTATCTGGGACTGGGTTGGGTGGCAGAGAGAACCACAAAAAAGAAGAGCCTTGACACTTTTGAGGGAGCATGTGGCAGTGGGAGGGACCCTGTAAACTGGAATAGCCGGTGAGTTAGAGTATGGGGAAGGGGACTCAGGGTCAGAACAGCCTGGGACTTTGATCTGTTTATGTGTGGATTCCAGAGATGGACCTCAGGTCACCAGGCTTAGTGGACAGCTGTCAGCCCCAGTCTAGGCACCTTAACAACCCACATTTTGAGAATGAAGCCTGTTTGTCTTTGGCAATACCTTAAAAGGGCTTAAGGTCCAGTGGAAATCCCCTTGATGTTTTTCCATGGCATAATTACTTCAGTAGTGGATATAGTTTAAAAGCTTGAATCTCAGGCTTAGATTTTCTTTGGAAAACAAAAGAACAGCTTTGTTTTTAAATCTCCCAGTGAGCTTCACAGTGGGTAGTCAAAACTTCAGGAAGTCTGGCCACTGAAGAGAGTCTAATTCTCTACACAGCTACAGAGACTCCATGGGGATCAGCGTGGAGTTGATCATGGTGAATTAAAACTCAAGGTGCTATGAAGCTGGTGTGGAACCTGTTCTGGTGGTGATTCACAGTGGTTCCTCTGTTGAGGAATTGCCTGCCTTAGTCTGGCCTGCGGGACATTTTTACAATTGCTGATTAGTGTGGGTGGTCTCCTCCCTGGGCTGGTGGGGCCAGGCTTTATGAGCAAGCCAGGGAGCAGCACTCCTCTGTGATCTCTGCTTGACTTCCCTCAGTGATGGACTGTGCTGGGATGTAGAAGCTGAACAAACTCTTTTCTCAGAACCCAAGGTGCTTTTTGCTCCTGGGTATTGTATCACAGTAGTGGAAACCAAACTAAGAAGAAGGATTTGAAGCTTTGGCGTCTTCTGCCTCATTGGGGTTTATATAGTAGTCTCATAGCTGCAACCTACTTTTCCAATTATGTTTTTTTTCTATTTTAATACAATTTTGTTAAGTTTGAGAATTTCATACAATGTATTTTGAGCACACTCCCAGTCCCCCCACCAACTCTCCTGTCACCTTACCTGTTCTAACTCTGTGTCCTTCTTTTCCCTATGAAAATAACCTGTCATATCTAATTTGTTCTGTTCTTAACTCCTGAGTGTGAGTGACCCAGTGAAGTGTGGTCCACCAGCCATGGCTCACACCCATAAAGAAAGCTGATTCTCCCTAATCTAAAAGCCAATAATTGTCAATAACTTGTTAGCAAGAAGTAGCAGCTTGTGAGCCCCTCCCTTTCTATGTGGGATGCTAACTGGCTTGATCTTGTGCTGATTTTATGCATGCAGGCACAGGTGCGGAGGTCCTTGGGGGCAGAGGTCCTGTCATGTCCAGCCTTCCCTAACCTCTGCACCCCTCTTCTATGATGTCTGCTGATCCTTGGGGATGGTGGTATGGACATCCCATTTATGCCTCAGTTCTCCACCATCTTGTTCTCTGTGCTTGCATAGTTGTGTCCATTGATCTATGGAGAGAGATACAGTTTGACAACTGTGTCCATTTAGCAAAATAATAACAGTTGGCTCACTCCTGGGGCTGGTGCGTGTTTCTATTTTTAGAGTAGGCCTTAACTCACAACCCAGTTGTTTACTTACTGCTGAAGATACTACACATTTTGGTCACAGAACTTTAAAAATTTTTATTTCTTTTTCTGTGACCAAAAAAAAAAAATAATAATAAAAATTTAAAAAAATCAATGCTTAGGAAGTGTAACCTAAAGCCCTGACTGCAGTTTCAGAGACTTAGTCCATATCATCATGGTGGGGAGCATGATGCACACAGACAAACATGATGCTAGAGAGGTAACTGCGAGCTTTACGTCCAGCGAGAAGAGCGGCTTGGTGGGGGCTTTTTGAGACCTCAAAGCCTACCCTTCCTCCAACAACCCCACGTCTCCTAATCCTTTATAATAGTGCCACTCCCTGTATTCAAATCTATGAGCCTATGGAGGCCATTCTTTTTTTATTATTATTAATATTTTTATTAGATATTTTCTTCATTTACATCTCAAACGCTATCCCGAAAGTCCCCTATACCCTCCCCCTGCTCTGCTCCCCAACCTACCCACTTCTGCTTCCTGGCCCTGGCATTCCCTTGTACTGGGGGCATATGATCTTCGAAAGACCAAGGGCCTCTCCTCCCATTGATGGCGACTAGGCCATCCCCTGCTACATATGCAACTAGAGACACAGTTCTGGGGGTACTGGTTAGTTCATATTGTTGTTCCTCCTACAGGATTGTAAACCCTTGGGCACTTTCTCTAGCTCCTCCATTGGGGGCCCTGTGTTCCTTCCAATAGATGACTGTGAGCATCCATTTTTTTATTTGCCAGGCACTGGCATAGCCTCACAAGAGACAGCTATATCAGCATCCTGTCAGCAAAATCCTGCTGACATATGCAATAATGTCTGGGTTTGGTGGTTGTTTATGGTATGGATCCCTGGGTGGGCAGTCTCTGGATAGTCCTTCCTTCCGTCTTAGCTCTGAACTTTGTCACTGTCATTCCTTCCATGGGTATTTTTTTCCCCATTCTAAGAAGGAACAAAGTATCACCACTTTGGTCTTCCTTCTTCTTGAGTTTCATGTGTTTTGCAAATTGTATCTTGTGTGTTCTAAGTTTCTGGGCTATTATCCACTTATCAGTGAGTGCATGTCATGTGTGTTCTTTTGTGATTGGGTTACCTCACTCAGGATGATATGTGGAGGCCATTCTTACTAAACTACCACTAGTAGTGAGGGGCTCCTTGGGGACTTTGGGTTACTCCCTCCAATTTGAAGAAGAGCATATAAGATGCATGGTAACTAAAACAGATATTCTTCCCTCACAAGTTAGACAGGGAGAAATCCCTCTGCTGGGTGTGGGTCTCCTCATCTGCAGTCCTGGTGGGAGCCATGAATAGCCTTGTCTGGGAGGTGCTTCACCCACCTTGCCCCCTTGAGCCCCAAGTCAGGTAGTGGTGGGGAGGGGTGAGCCATACTTCTATATATCCAGTTCTGCACACTGGTTGGAAATGCTCTTTGAACTTTAGAAAACCAACTTTAGTGGGATACAGTTCTTATGTGGTATCATTCAACTGGATGAAGAACAAGATCTGATGGCCTAATATGTTCACTGTACCACATGTCTGTTGTTACAGTCCACTGTGGATCATGTCACCATCCCCAAAGGAAACCCTGCCCATCAGTAAGTAGTCACTTCGACCATTCCACTTCCTGTCTCCGTGATTACACCTGTTCTGAATATTTCCAGTAGTTGGGGTTAAACAATACGTGGCTTTCTGTGATTGCATGATTTCATTGTGCATCCACATCATAACATGTGCCAGGAGGTCAGCTTTCTATAACTGAATCCATTGTGTTATGGACCACATCTTGCTTATTCTTTTTTTATTATTATTGGATATTTTCTTTATTTACATTTCAGTTGTTTTTCCCCATCCAGTTGAATGATACCACATAAGAACTGTATCCCACTTCTCCCCTTCAGAAACCCCCATCCCATCTTCCCTACCCCTGCCTCTATGAGGGTGCTCACCCACCTACCTTCTTCCTGCCCTGCATTCCCCTAAACTGGGGCATCAAACACTCTCAGGCCCAAGGGCTGCTCCTCCCACTGAAGTACAACAAGGCCGTCCTCATATGCGGCAGAGCCATAGGTCCGTCCATGTGTACTCTTTGGTTGGTGGTCCAGTCCCCGGGAGCTCCGGCGGAATCTGGCCTGTTGACACTGTTGCTCCCTCCATGAGGCTGCAAACCTCTTTAGCTCCTTCAGTCCCTTCTCCAATGCCTCCATCAGGGACCCTGTGCTCAGTCCAATGGTTGGCTGTGAGCATTTATATTTGTCAGGCTCTGGCAGAGCCTCTCAGGCGACAGCCATATCAGGTGCTTTCTCTCCCTCTCTCCCTCTCTCCCTCTCTCCCTCTCCTCCTCTCTCCCTCCCTCCCTTCCTCTCTCTCTCTCTCTCTCCCTCTGTCTGTGTATGTGTACGTTTGTATCTATGTGAATGCACATGTATATTGAGGTCAGAGGTCATTTTAGGTGTCACTACTCAATAGCTTGTATCTTGTTCTTTTGTGTGTAGATTGGTCTCACTGGGGCCGCAGACTTGTGGATTAGGTTAGACTAGTTGATCAATCACCCCCAGGAATTCTGTCTTCACCTTCCCAGCTCTGGAATTCCAAGCATGGGTTCCACAGGTTCCTGCGAGTGTACAGCTATTTGTGAAGTTGCTTTTTGCCAGTTCTAAAATCAGAATGGGTTGTTACTCAGAGATAGAAGCCCCTTGGCTCCAGCCTAAATATTCTGGGTTCTATGTGAGTTTCTATGTTGGTCCTCCCTGGACCATCTCTCCAGCCAGGGCAGAAATCACAGAGGGAGGTGCAGGAAAGCGACTCCTGCTCATTTCTTCCCTTCCCCCGACTTTCTCCCTGTCTAACTTGCAAGGGAAGAATATCTGTTTTAGTTATCATGCATTGTGTCAGATAGACACAATGTCGAATTCCTCCTCACTGACGTGCCCCAGAATTGGCAGAAGTCCTTAGAGACCAATGGCACTGTACACCCTGCAGTGTTCCCTGTTTCCTGTGTAGGGTGGTCCCAGACCCACAGTATTTAATCCAAAGTCTGGCCAGGGAGCATGACCCAGTTTCCATTTGAAGGTTTGTGGCTTTGGTGCCATGTTGAGAGCAGTGTGAGCAGACTGTATCTCGCTCTGGCTGGAACACAGGGGCCATGCTATGGAACTCATCATCTCTACCTCCATTTCCTTGTTCCCTCCTTTATGGGTAGACTTCCCCTGCAGAGCCCTGGGATGCTCTACAGGGTCCCAGCTCTCAGGTTTCCATCCCAAGGCTCCACACACAAGGGAGGAGTGGGAACCTCTGGGTGGAGAGACTGGCACGCCACACTTGTGTTATTGAAAGGAAATTAATCAGTGTTCAAAGCAGAAAACTTAAACAGAATAAAAGGCGGTGGCAACATGGGTTATGGATTTGATTCATGTGTACCTGTGTGCGTTTGGAGAATAGATGCTGACTTATAATCACAGTTCTTTCAGCAGTGTGCAAACCTTAGGGAACCAAATAGTAACCGGCGAGGACTCAGAAATAAATAACAATTTAGGGTTATTGGAAAAGTACAATTTTCTGTTCCTGTGGGAATTGTTCCTGCCTGGAAGGGCAGAATATATATGATTTAAACCCCCCATCTCTCACTTTCTTCTTAATATATGCTGCCTCTGCTTGCACAGATGACTCAGAACTGCTTTTCATATTTATTTCCCAGTACTGCGGGTTTTGATTTTATATCTCTGGCTTCCCCACTTCACTCCAACACAAACCTCATTAAATGAATACCTCTCCACTGTGCTTCCCCATTTAACACAACTGCTCGCTTGGTCCAAACAACTTTCACTCAGTTGCTGTCTTAGGGGGTACTGTAAATGTTTGCTTGAGCACTGGTGCGTGGGTGGTGGGAAAGTTGGCATGTCCTCAAGGCTCATTGCTCCTGGCCTTGGATGTAGGTCCTTTTGTTGTTGTTGTTGCGAAGTTGCTGCAAATATGGATGTTTCCAATTCTTCTGGCTATCTAGACACTCTTAAAATTTAAATTACCTGAAAAACCTTCAGAACCTCAATTGTGAAGAAAGCAAGCAAGGGACATGAAGCCCAGAGTGCCACCCTCTTACATAACATGTCATAATATGTGTGGGTCCACTGGGAGTGTGAATTGGCTGCTGGTAACACGGATGTGGCCCTGGTAGCTTAGACAGCATGACTTATTCTCCATAGAGGGGCAAACTCATAGGCCGACCAGAGCTGCTGGGCGGTTCCGATGCTTTACCTGTGTTCCTGCCCTATCTCTGTGCCACTGTGGCTCAGATCCTCACCAGGGTATCTGTGTTCTGGTGCACACAGAGGAGAGAACAGAGAGGATAGTGTACCGAGGCTCAGAACGTTCCCGCACATGCCCTCTGCCCCAGTTGCATAGGTTTGTGTCTGAACCCACAGACTCCAGCCAGCAGGGGCGAATTAAACCCTGCCAGTGTTGATGTTCACTAACTCTATTTCTACTGACACAGAGTTGTAAAACGTATTTGCTGATCTAAAGAAATGTCTCTGTTAAGGAAATTTCCAAAGGTTGGACTGAGATACAAAGAAACAAACCACCAGAAATTGCAGCCTCCAGAGCACAGGCACCCTAGGACTGCTCCTGGTCTTTTTTCTTTGAGCACAGTGTGCCTACCTAAGGGAGTGAAAACCATCCTGGCCTGCCATTTGATTCTTGCATTTCAGTGGAAATTCTATCATGAACATTTTTGTCACTGAACACTTTTTCTTAACGCCACCTACACAATGTCTCGTGCTTCCCAGGTAGTGGCCCTTCTACCTATGATTGGATTCTTAATGCTGGAACACTGGCTCTCAATCTGTACTTTTGATGGGATCCTGATTAGTTCTCTGGGGACAGTTCCTGAAGAGCTAGAGTAGGCAGTTCAGGGCTCTTCATAAAGAAAATCAAAATGCTTTTCAGAAAGCAGCATCTACACAACAGCCATGCCATGCGGGGCGTGCTTGCTTCACCTCCGCAAGCATTGGATTCGTCCCTTCAGTCTTTTTTTTTTTTTTAATATATTTTTTATTTACATTTCAAATGTTTTTACCCCTTCCTGGTTTTCCCTCTGAAAACCCCCTATCCCATTCCCATTCCCCTTCCCCCTGCTCACCAACCCACCGACTCCCACTTCCCTGTCCTGGCATTCCCCTACACTGGGGCATTGAGCCTTCTCCAGACCAAGGGTCTTTCTGCCCATTGTTGTCCAACAAGGCCGTCCTCTGCTACGTATGCAGCTGGAGCCATGGGTCCATCCATGTGTACTCTTTGGTTAGTGGTTTAGTTCCTGGGAGCTCTGGGGGTACTGGTTGGTTGATATTGTTGTTCCTCCTATGGGGCTGCAAGATCCTTCAGCTCCTTCAGTCCTTTCTCTATATCTTGCTCCTCCATTGGGGCACTGGGGACCTTGTGATCATTTTGATCTGTTCTTGGATTTGGTTGGCGAGAATTTTATTGGAAATTTTTGCATCAATATTCATAAGGGAAATTGGTCTGAAGTTCTCTTCCTTTGTTGGGTCTTTGTGTGGTTTTGGTATCAGCATAACTGTGGGTTCATAGAATGAATTGGGTAGTGTTCCTTCTGTTTCTATTTTGTGGAATAGTTTGAAGAGTATTGGTATTAGGTCTTCTTTGAAGGTCTGATAGAATTCTGCACTAAAACCATCTGTTCCTGGGCTTTGCTTTTTTTTTTTTTTTTGTTTTTTTTTGCTTGGGAGACTTTTAATGACTGATTCTATTTTTTTAAGGGGTTATGGGACTGTTTAGATGGTTTATATGATCCTGTTTTAACTTTGGTATTTTGTATATCTGTCTAGAAAATTTTACATTTCATCCAGATTTTCCAGTTATGTTGAGTATAAGCTTTTGTAGTAGGATCTGATGATTTTTTTGAATGTCCTCAGTTTCTGTTGTTATGTCTCCCTTTTCATTTCTGATTTTGTTAATTTGATTACTGTCTCTGTGCCCTTTGGTTAGTCTGGCTAAGGGTTTATCTATCTTGTTGATTTTCTCAAAGAACCAGGTCCTGGTTTGATTGATTCTTTGCATAGTTCTTTTTATTTCTACTTGGTTGATTTCAGCCCCAAGTTTGATTATTTCCTGCCATCTACTCCTCTTGGGTGTATTTGTTTCTTTTTGTTCTAGAGCTTTCAGTTATGCTGTTAAGCTGCTAGTATATGTTCGCTCCAGTTTCTTTTTGGAGGCATTCAGAGCTGCAAGTTTTCCTCTTAGCACTGCTTTCATTGTGTCCTGTTCTTTTGGGTATGTTGTAGCTTCATTTTCATTAAATTCTAGAAAGTCTTTCATTTCTTTATTTTTTCCTTGACCAAGTTATCATTGAGTAGAACATTGTTCAGCCTCCATGTGTATGTGGGCTTTCTGTTGTTTTTGTTTCTATTGAAGACAAGCCTTAATCTATAGTGATCTGATAGGAGACATGGAATTATTTCAATCTTATTATGTCTGTTGAGGTCTGTTTTGTGACCAATTATATGGTCAATTTTGGAGACAGTACCATGAGGTCCTAAGAAGAAGGTATATTCTTTTGATTTAAGATGAAATGTTCTATAGATATTTGTCATCCATTTGGTCCCTAACGTTTGTTAGTTTCACCGTGTTTCTCTTTAGTGTGTGTTTCCCTGATCTGCCCATTGATGAGAGTGGAGTGTTGAAGTCCCCCACAATTATTGTGTGAGGTGCAACGTGGTGTGCTTTTAGCTTTAGTAAAGTTTCTTTTATGAATGTGGGTACCCTTGTAGTTGGATCATAGGTGTTCAGAATTGAGAGTTCTTCTTCTACTTTTTTTTTTTTCCTTTTTCGAGACAGGGTTTCTTTGTGTATCCCTGGTTGTCCTGGAACTCACTCTGTAGACCAGGCTGGCATTAAACTCAGAAATCTGCCTGCCTCTGCCTCTCAAGTGCTGGGATTAAACGCATGTGCCACCACTGCCCGGCGAGAGTTCTCCTTTGTAGATTTTTTTTTTTTCCATTTATGAGCGTGAAGTGTTCTTCCTTATCTTTTTTGATGAGTTTTGGTTGAAAGTAAATTTTTATCCAGTATTCGAATGGCTACTCCAGCTTGTTTCTTGGGACCATTTGCTTAGAAAATTGTTTTCCAGCCTTTCATTCTGAGGTAGTGTCTGTCTTTGTCCCTGAGGTGGGTTTTCTGTATGCAGCAAAATGTTGGGTCCTGTTTATGTATCTAGTCTGTTAGTCTATGTCTTTTTACTGGGGAATTGAGTCCATTGATGTTAAGAGATATTAAGAATAGTGATTGTTGCTTCCTGTTATTTTTGATATTATTTTTTTGTTTGGTTGGTTGGCTTTCTTCTTTTGGGTTTATTGAAAGAAGATTACTTTCTTGCTTTTTCTAGGGTGTAGTTTTTCTTCTTGTGTTGGCGTTTTTCATCTATTATCCTTTGTAGGGCTGGATTTGTGGAAAGATATTGTGTAAATTTTGTTTTTTCATAGAATATCTTGGCTTCTCCATCTATGGTAATTGAGAGTTTTGCTGGGTATAGTAGTCTGGACTGGCATTTGTTTTCTCTTAGGATCTGTATGAGATCTGCCCAGGATTTTCTAGCTTTCATAGTCTCTGGTGAGAAGTCTATGTAATTCTGATAGGTCTGCCTTTACATGTTACTTGACCTTTTTCCCTTACTACTTTTAATATTTTTTCTTTGTTTAGTACATTGGGTGTTTTGATTATTATGTGACAGGGGGATTTCTTTTCTGGTCCAGTCTATTTGGAGATCTATAGACTTCTTGTATGTTTATGTGCATTTCTTTCTTTAGGGAAGTTTTCTTTTATAATTTTGTTGAAAATATTGACGGGCCCTTTAAGTTAAGAATCTTACTCTCTTGTATACCTATTATCCTTAGGTTTGGTCTTCTCATTGTGTCCTGCATTTAATGGATGTTTTGGGTTAGGAGCTTCTTGTATTTTCTTTGTTGTGTCAATGTTTTCTATGGTATCTTCTGCACCTGAGATTCTCTCTTCCATCTCCTGTATTCTGTTGGTGATGCTTGCATCTATGACTCTTGATCTCTTTCATAGGTTTTCTAACTCCAGGGTTGTCTCCCTTTGTGATTTCTTTTATGTTTCTATTTCCATTTTTAGATCCTGAATGGTTTTGTTCAGTTCCTTCACCTGTTTGTTTGTGTTTTCCTCTAATCCTTTAAGGGACTTTTATGTTTCCTCTTTAATGTCTTATAGCTGTTTACCTGTGTTCTCTTGTATCTTTAAGGGCGTTAGTTAAGTCCTTTTTAAAGTCCTCTATCATCGTCATGAGATGTGATTTTAAATCATAATCTTGCTTTTCTGGTGTGTTGGTTTAACCAGGGCTCGCTGTGGTGGGAGAACTGGTTTCTGATGATGCCAAATGTTCTTGGTTTCTGTTGCTTATGTTTTTGCCCTTGCCTTTCACAATCTCATTATCTCTGGTGTTACCTGGTCTTGCTGTCTCTGACTGTGGCTTGTCTCTCCTGCATGCCTCTGTGTCAGTAGTCCTGGGAAAAAACTTCTCTCTGGGAGGAATTTATATATGGAAAACTGTGGTATAGGGTTAGCTCTGGGGTGCAGACAGAAACCAGAAGGATCTTGTATCCAGCTGATCCTTGGTGTCTGTGTCCTGATGGCTCTGGGAGGGTCCTTCTTGGGCCATGAATTCGAAGAGATGTGGTAGTCTTATCTCCACTTATACAGGTTTGTTTGCACTCCTGGGAGACGGGTTGTCTCCTGGTGGTATTTGTGTATGTAGCTCTGTGGCACAGACAGAAACTGGAAGGCTCTTGTCCCAGGCTGTTCCTCAGTTCTTGTGTCCTGACAGTTCTGGACAGGTTTCTCTGAGCAGCAGTCATGGTCCTACCTGCTCTCACAGGCTTGTCTGCACTCCTGGGAGTCTAGCTCTCTTCCAGAGCCACCTGGTTCTGGAGCCCAGTGGCAGAGGACCTGCTCCAGGAACAGACAGAAACCAGAAGCTTCAATTCTTAATAATTAAACTGTATATTTGTTTTTATTCCTCTTTTTCTAAATATATCAACTGTTTTGCTTGTTCTCTTGGGTTTTAGAGTTGAATATTCAACCCCAGTTATTCCAATATTAATTAGTTTTTTATTTAGTTTTATTTTATGACATATCTTGTTATGTAGCATAGACTAGTCATGAACTCAACATTCTCCTTTGTCCTACTAAGTGTTGGGATTACAGGTGGATGCTATTGTGCTTGGGACATTTAAAAAATGTGCTACTTTAAAATTAGATACTTATGTTTTATATTTTTTATATCTTTTTATTTATGATACCATTTCTGTGCCTCTCTTGTGGCAAATATCTTTATCCTTAATTTTTCTGTGCAATTTTTAAACTAAGATCAGTTTTTTACTTTGCCTAATCAAATCTTGACTTTTTTGTGATTTATTCCATTTTCAGTATTTGTGAGTCCCTGCTTGCTTTTTTTAATGTCAAATTTTCATATTTTCTACATGACTTTTAAAATTAGATCAGATTTGAAAGATTAATCAGTATTTAATTGCAATTTTATAAACTACCTGAGTCCTTAAGAGAAATTTGATAGTTATTAAGCATAAGTGCTTGTCTGTCTGATCTATAGAATTCATTATTATAAACAAAACAAGACACTTGGCTTAATCTGGAGTAGAGAAGCCCTGCAAACAGCTCATATAATTTATATGAAAGGAGTATTTCATGATATAATATTTGATAAAATGTTTATCCAGATCACAAGGTGGATGACCAGGGTGCTGGTATTACAAGGATCCTGTCTGTCTTTGGATCTGTCTGTCTGTTTTAATTTTTCATGTTTGTCTTCATTTCTTTCTCCTTTTTTTTTTTTTTTTTTTTTTTTTTTTTGGTTTTTCTAGACAGGGTTTCTCTGTATAGTCCTGGCTGCCTGCTGTCCTGGAACTCACTCTGTAGACCAGGCTGGCCTCAAAAGAAAATTTGCCTGCCTCTGCCTCCCGAGTGCGGGGATCAAAGGCGTGCGCCACCACTGCCCGGCTTTCTCTCTCCTTCTACGTTGGCTGTTACTAATGAGTCTGCTTCCCTTCCTTAATTCAAATCCACGGTGGAAGAGGGAGGCTTCCTAACCAGTGTCAGTCCTGAAGTGTATGAGTTATAGGATGGCTCCACCTCTAGCTCACTTGGGAATCCGTAGCCCTGTTAGCCCTCATCTGTCAGGCCTTATTACATGTCTTCCCTGGAGCTGGGCTCACTTGGTTGTGGGAGAGTCAGTGATGTGACAAAACTGGGGACAAATGTTCCGGACAACAGTTAGATGGTTTCCTAAAAGCTCTGTAGCAGGAGAGTGGCTTGTGAGTGGTGGAGGAGGTGGAGGAAGCTGTCAGAGCTTTGGAAGCACCATCACTGCTGATCTCGGGTATTGCCGGTGTTGGTGTTGGTAGTGTGTACCTGACTTTTACCCTGGAAATGACCTCTCGCCTTCAGTGGTTACAGAGAGTTAGTCGACTAACCCCCTCAGGGGAGAGCATGGGTTCCAGGAGTTGTGTTATATCTGATTTTACTGGCTTTTGTTATTACTAGTGAGTCCAAACCAAACCTGGCTCAGCAGAAAATGAGGGCATTCTTCCCTTTTGATCGCCTCTGCACCAGCTGATCTTCTCACTCAGGGAGGAAGCAGACAGACATTAGTGTGTCAGTGTGACTGTGTGGGTGTCAGCTAAAAGCACCAAGAGAGGAGAAGCAGACTTGAGCAAGGCACACATGGATGCATATGCATGTAGAGGCCTACGGTGGATGGTGGGAACCATCTTTGATTGCTCTTCTACCTCAGGCACTGAGGCAGGGTCTGATTTGAATGCTTATAGTCTAGTCTTAGTAGCCAGCTTGCTCTGGGGACCCCCTACCACAGCTTTGTCTTCTAAGGCTGGTAGATTTAATGAAAAGAGTGTATCAAATAGTTATATTAACCTCCATATTTATTTCCTTGTTTGTTGGTGTTTTCTAGTTTGAGTGGTACTCTATATTTCTGAGAAAGGCTTTGCCAAGCTTAGAGTAAATGGCCATGTGATTAGGGCTTAGTGGGCTGAAGAGAAAGTTCATGGGCTAGGGAGGTAGCTCAGACATTAAGTTACAAAGGAAATCTTTCCGTGCTGTTGTGAGGTCCATAGGAAACCCAGTTGGCATGTGTATGTCCTAGTAGTGCAGAATCAGGCAGGCAAGTCCTTGGAGCTCACTCCAGCCACCCTAGCATACTTGGTAAGCTGTTTGGAAAAATCTTGTCTTTAAAAAAAAAAAAAGCAGCTAAGATGCCTGAGAAATGATAGCTAAGGTTGTTCTTCATATGCAGGTGCATATATGCACACAGCTCCCAGACACCCCTATACAAAGAAAATATATACATGCTTCTGATATGCTCAGGGATGCTAGTGCCCTACTTGAGTCCTTTACTTTGGCCAGACACATGTAGGGCATTAGACTAGATTGATAGCTATAGGGTTTAGTTATACTCGATCTCTTTAGAAGAGTCCACAGACTTGATTAAGGCCTGATTCTGGCTTTCCCAGAACCTGAGTGGGTTTATTTGATATCCATCACAGCAGGGTGCTTCTCTGTGAAACAGGAGAACCACTTTCCAGGTGTGCTGAAGAGTCAGGTGGGTTATGTAGGACACTATTAAGACTTTGTCACTGGGCAAGCCTGTTTCCAAGTCCACTGTTCTAGTAGGGTTCTCTATAGGATGAATGGTGAAAATCACTAATAGAACATTCTGGGGAACCCCTTTGGAAGATTCCAATTAGCAGGGGCTGGTTTGCTCACCAGCAGAACAGTTGGCTTTGAAGTCAACCTCAGGTGAAGTGGATAATGGGTATTTAATAACTATATTCTTTAAAAACCACACGTTGGGCTGAGGAGACAGCTTAATGGGTAAAATGTTTTCTGCGTAAGCATGAAGACCTGAGTTCAGATCCTCAGATCCCATGGAAAGCCAGGTGCTGTATCATGTATCCATAATTCAGCATTGCTACAGAGAGATGGGAGGTGGAGCTAGGATATCCCCCCAAATTACCAGACTTGCAAGCAAAAAGACATCCCATCTCAAAGGTGGAAACCAAGGACCAACACTCATGCTGTGAAACATGTATATGCCATGGCACTCAGACATCCAAACACACATGTGCACACACACACAAGATTCTTTAAAACCTACACCTCTTTGGCTCACCCTCTCACATCACACTTTCCCTTACCTTTCCTGCTATCTTAACCTTAGAGTAGTCTACTCAGTAGGGTAGGCTCTCATTCTTGGAAGAGGAGGGGTCTGTGAGACCCCAGGGGAGTACCAGCCCTGTCCCCTAACACCTTTCATATGTCCTGGGCACAGGCTTTATGAATGGAACATGGCAATACACTCTTGACATTCTTTTTTCTGTACCTTTGGTGCAGATATAATCAATCCTTTATGCATGCACATGTCTACTAATGTAGTTGCAGGCAAACAGGTTAAATGTCTGTTTTTCCTTCTGAACTTCATGCCCCCATGTGCCTGAGCTCAGACCCCTAGAGTGGGGCTGTCACAGGGCTTTTGTGGTCTGCTGGACTGGTTGTCTTCTTCGATCCCCTCTGAGCTCTTGTTGCAGCTGCCCTATACCTGCTGTCTGCTCTTGTACACCTAAAGTCTCTTTTCATGCTTGGGCATGTCACTCACTTCATGCAAGATTTCGCTAGTAGAGCACACTTCAGGCTGTTGGGGCACTTCTTTCTGTCTTTCTTAAAATTTATTTATTTTTTATGTATGTGAGTACACTGTCACTGTCTTCAGACACACCAGAAGAGGGCATTGGATCCCATTACAGACAGTTGTGAGCCACCATTCGGTTGCTAGGAATTGAACTCAAGACCTCTGGAAGAGCAGTCAGTGCTCTTAACTGCTGAGCCATCTCTCCAGCCCTCTTGTCCTCTTGTAAAGGCAGTTTTCATTGACTCTTGGGCTTGTTTAGAGTTCTTTAAAATTTTTTAAATCACATATATTTATTCATTCTTGTGAGGGGATGTCAGATCATGGATGTAGAGGTCAGAGGACACTCTGCAGGATGTGGTTTTCTGCTCTACTGTGTGGGTCCCAGGAACTGAACTCAGGGCATCAGACATCGTAGCAAGCACCCTTACCCAGCGAGCTGTCTCACTAGTCTTCATCAACTCTGGTGCTGACATAATCATATATAAACCACATATATAGAATACAGGGTTTCTTGGAAGGAAGATGAGGTTTTCAGTCCAGACTTGGGCCCCAGCATAATCTAAATGGAGGCAGTGTCTCTGAGCCAAACTGCAGCAGGAGGGCTAGCAGGGAGGACTCTCCCCCCCTGCAGCAGGAGGGCTAGCAGGGAGGACTCTCCCCCACTGCAGCAGGAGGGCTAGCAGGGAGGACTCTCCTGAGCCATGGAGCACACTCTGCCACCTCACTCACCTTTCTCACCAGTTGCTCCTGTTACTTAATTTGAATAGAGTTTTCTGTTGTCAGAGAGAACAGCACCATTTCCCTTCCGGAGTTGTGGTAGTTTATTAGTGGCTCTAATTATAGTGCTTGCTTTAGAATAAACCTCATGAGCAAAGGCATTTGAGGAGGAAAGGGTTTATTTCATTTTACACTTTACAGGTCTCCATGGAGGGAAGTCAGGGCAGAAATTGAAGGCAGGAACCCAGAGGCAGGGATAGAAGCAGTGGCCATGGAGCCATGCTGCTTACTGTCTTTCTCTTGATGGCTGCTTGCTTGCTTAAACCTCCAGAACCACCTGCCGAGAGGTAGAACCACCCACAGTGGGCTGGGCCCTTGCACATCAGTCAGTAATCAAGCATCTGCCTCACAGGCCTCTGTTAGGCCATCCTTACTTACATTTCTTCAGTTGAAGTTCCCTGTTCTCAGGTGTCTCTAGCTTTGGTAGCATTGGCAAGAAAACTAACCAATAGTTTTACAAACCTCGTCAATAGAAATTGTCTCCTTATCTATTTACTATTTTGCCACCAACCAGATGTAGTTGGGGAGCCTGCTGTGATCTCCATGGGACCCATGACACTGACCTACAACAGCCAACTTGATAAACCAACACAGTGATGCACTGGACTTATAGAGATTTTTAGCTTGAATTATATAAATGGCAAACTTATGAAGGGGTTACATCCAAATAGCCTGTCATCAGCTGATAGTACACAGAGCATAGCAGGTGTCACAGCTTAGCAGCACTGTGCTAAGAGTGTCCCCTTCCCTCTCAATCTGTAGCCTTATCCAGAGTTCTGTTGACTACCACCACCCAGCATGAAGAGGTGGCCACACTAGAGGGCTAGTGTGGGAAAATATTCTAATTCAAATAAAAAGTATAGTTTCTGTTGAATATGTGCTGTTCTTGCGCCATCATGAAAGAATACATTTTGGCTGAGCCTTTGTAAGCCAGGAGCTGTCTGTACATTTCTGCTGTTGTGTCATGGTAGCTGAGGAGAGCTGCATTTCATCTGTGCCTGTCCTGTGGGACTTAGAACCATTTGGGAATAAATGGCCACATTATATGTGGCCTCAGGGTTTGCAGGTACTGAGTGTGGAGATAGTTGTTGTTATTCTTTATCTAACATGGAATACCTGAGGACATCCACCTCCCTAGGGGCATTTCTTTGCCTGTCAGTGGGAGACCTGCTGGTATTCAGAGCTTGCATTGCTGCAGCAGCCTACAGAGAGACTGACAAGGTGGTGTCAGGTAGCCCATATGTAGGCAGAGGCAGGCTCAACCCTGTGGCTTTTGGTGTGACACAGACCCCTCCCCAAATTCCTCCTGCTTTTCCTGCCTTCTGCTTTCTCCAGGGCTCTGCACTTTGGGTTCCTAGACATAATTAGGATTTTCAGGGAAGTCGTCAAGGCAGAACATCTCTGTGGGCTTTTTGAAATAGCCTCTGTCTTGCCATTTATCATGGTACCTTTCCCAATATGTCAAAGTTCTTCTCTTACTGCACTGAACTTCTGAGTTTGTGGGACTCATTCAAAGTCCAGTATGGCCATGGTGGCCCCTGACCTACTTGCGCTGACTTTGAGGAACAGTGTTGGTTCTGTTGGCTTAGTGTGACACAGGCCAAGGAAGAGTCTTCTTTCTGTCTGCCTCAAGTTGTAATCAGCTCTAGTTATGCTGGGTGATTTGGCGCTCTCTCTCTCTCTCTCTCTCTCTCTCTCTCTCTCTCTCTCTCTCTCTTTCTTTCCTTTTTCTTTCCTCAACTTTCTGACAGCCTTGCCCCAGCCTCCTGAGTGCTGTTAAAAATACAGCTTGGTCTTCATGTGGGACTCCTAACAGCAGGAGCAGGGGGCTGTCTCTGACTCTATTGCCTACCTTTGGATCCCTTTCCCCTAACTGGGCTGCCTTGTCTGGCCTCAATATAAGAAGATGCACCTAGTTCTGCTGCAACTTGATATACAAAGGGGAGTTGATATCTGTGGGAGACCTCCACTTTCTGAGGAGAATGGAGGGAGAGGTAAGATGAGAGGGAGGTGCTGGGAGGAGAGGAGGGAGGGGAAGCTTCAGGCATTGTGTAGAGTAAATAAATTATTATTATTTTTGTCTATTAAAGAATATTTCTTAAAGTTAGAAATGAAACTTTATATACATTAAGACACGAACAGGTATTATTCACATAAATATAAAAAAATGTTTCCGTCCCTTATATCAAAATGTTATAAAATACCATGAAAACAATGTCCATTTCTGGTTTGCATTTATTTTCAAAGCATGCTATCTTTCTTGTTGAACAATATATATATATTTTTTTAATTAGATATTTTCTTTATTTACATTTCATATGTTATCCCCTTTCCTAGTTTCCCCTCTGAAAATCCATTATCCTCTCCCCCCTCCCCCTGCTCCCCAACCCACCCACTCCTGCTTCCTGGCCCAGGCATTCCCCTATACTGGGGCATAGAACCTTCACAGGACCTAGGGCCTCTCCTCCCATTGATGACCAACTAGGCCATGCCCAGCTACATATGCAGCTAGAGCCATGAGTCTCTCCATGTGTTTTCTTTGATTGGTGGTTTAGTCCCAGGGAGCTCTGGGGTTACTGGTTAGTTCATATTGTTGTTCCTCCTAGGGGGTAAATAAATTATTGAATGAATGAAAAATATAATTAATTTTTTGAGAATTTCATGCAATATATTTTGATCATATTCATCCTCAAACTCCTCCCAGATCTGCTCTCTCTACCCTCATCTCTCTACCCATTCAACTTAAATCTTAAAACAAAACAAAACAAAACAAGGAGTCCTCCACCCCACACAGCCTAAAAACTATTAAGTGCAATTTGTGTTGCATCTGGGGATGGAGCTGTGACTGACCAACCAGCATTCAGCTGTTAAAGAAAGCTGATTCCTTCTCTCTCCAGAATCTATCAAGTGCAAATAACTCCTCTCCCCTTCTTACTGGGATCTTGTCTGCTTTGAGGTCTTATTTGTGTGCTCACTATTGCTGTGTGTGCAACTACCCTATGTGTCTACAACCACTATTTCCTTGAAGTCATCCCAGCTCTTACAATCTTTCTGCCTCCTGCTGCTCAGTGAAGATCTCTGAGCCTTGGGAGAGGGGTGTGATATGTCCATTCTGTTGAGGGTTGTGCCTGACTGATAAAACCCCATTTTATTTATTGCTGTGGCACTGTGGTGGTCTGTGCTGATGGACACAGGCAGTGACAAGGTACAGGACCCGGTCTCTCATCTCCCTTGTTGCAAGCTTTCTCACAGTACATAGTTAGGTGGGTATATTTGGCTTTTGTTGTGACCAAGCACAGGAGCAAAGCAACTTAAACGATCAAGTATGTGTTTAGATGCATGGTTTCATAGAATTCTGTCTACTATGGCAAGAGGGCTTGGTGGTATCGAGTGACTCACATCATGGTGGCAGGGAAAAGGGATGGGAAAAGGCCAGGATAAGTTCAGCCCCAGAGTGACAACCCAGAGCTGTGCTCTCTCCAGTTGGCCCATATTCTATATTTTTACTCCTTCTCAAAAGGTTGTCACATGATGAACCCATCAAAGGGTTAACATGCTGATAAGATGAGAACCCTCTAATGTAATTCTTTCAGGAATACCCATCACAAATGCACCCAGAGGTGCTAGTCTAACCAAGCTGACAACCACTGTAGTGAACAGCATCTTAGCTGGTGGATTCTGCCAGCCCTTTAGTGTCAAGACATGTCTAGGTATACCCTCCTTCTGCTTCTTCTGTTGTGAACCACTGTGCCAAGAACATGCACATGCGCCGTGACCTCACCCCAGCGCATTCCCTGACTTGGTTCTTTCTTCCTCTACTTTTGTCGACTGGTAACAGGAATACCCTTACACATAAACGGAGACTACTCTGCCTTGGTGAAAAGTGTAGATCATATAATCTTCATTTTCACAGAGGATCAGCTACGCCTTCTGTGTCCACACACGTCTCACACAGAGTAGAAAGTTAGCCTCTAGCAGCCACACTGACGAGTTTCTGGTAGCTAGTAGCTGGAAGATAGTCAGCTTCATTTCAGAGCAGACATTGGTCCATGAGACAGCACAAGCTCCACATGCTCAGGTCACAGGCCTCACTGATTGCCTGGAGCCATAATGGAGACTCTGCCTGTTTCTGGAGTAGTGAGTATTAGGGCTACTCCCCAAGTTTGTTTGTTTTGCCTTTAGGATAGTTTTTATCAGGTGCTGCTCCTCTGACTATTGTGTGTGTAGAAATCACCTTTAATATTAATTAAAATGCTGATTCTTAGACCTCCCCTCAGACCTACAGATTAATATCCAGCACACAAAGCCCAGGAATCTGCATTTCAACACCCCTTCCTTCCTATCTGTTTCTCAATAGTCTTCATG
This sequence comes from Mus musculus, assembly GCF_000001635.26. Taxonomy (NCBI): domain Eukaryota; kingdom Metazoa; phylum Chordata; class Mammalia; order Rodentia; family Muridae; genus Mus; species Mus musculus. The sequence goes on from NC_000082.6 coordinate 11,557,761, forward strand.
AAGGTGTTCACGGTTCATCTGAGAGCCACCATGACCTAGCATGGCCAAGTCACCATGACATGAACATGCCTCTGACCCCTCCCCATCCTCTCTCTCTATCCACTTGGCCCCCTGTCTCCCTGAGTCACCATTATCTATGCTGTCAATGTGGCCTCTCTGGCCTGGCCTTCTCCACGTGAGCCTACCTTCCTTGATTCTATTCTTATGTCCCCTCTTAGGAGGTGCAGCTACATGGTGGTGTCTTGTGCTGTTCTGTGGCGCTTTGTTTTCTTTCTGCTGTGACCTGACCCTTTGTCATTCTTGAGAATTCATAAGGAAGTGAGCTTTCAACATGATTTCTTTTCTGTCTTGAAGCGGTAGACTTTTCCATGACCTTGAGTTTCAAGGATGATATTTCTTGTTCCTATATGTGCTGCAGGCATCTCTACAGTTTCAGCCATTGTACTTGTCCTTGAAGGTCCCTGGACCAGGGACATATTTCAGAATTTCCACATTAATTATGTGAAGTTCTTTTCACCTTTCTTCTGAACAAAAATCATCTTTTTTTATTGGTTATTTTATTTATTTACATTTCAAATGTTGTTTCCCTTCCAGGTTTCCCCTCCATAGACCCCCATCCCATCCCCCCCCCCCCCCGCCTCTATGAGGGTGCTCCCCCACCCACCCACACATCCACTCCTGCCTCACCACCCTAGTATCCCCCTATGCTGGGGCATTGATTGAGCCTCCACACAATTAAGGGCCTCCCCTCCCATTGATGCCAGATAAGGCATTTCTCTGCTACATTTGCAGCTGGAGCCATTGGTCGATCTGTGTGTATTCTTTGGTTCTTGATTTAGTCCCTGGGAGCTCGGGGGTGGGGGTGGGGTCCTGTTAGTTGATATTGTTGTTCTTTCTATGGGGTTGCAATCCCCTTCAGCTCCTTCAGTCCTTCCCCTAACTCTTCCATTGGGGTCCCCAAGTTCAGTGTGATGGTTGGCTGCGAGCATCCGCATCTGAATTGATCAGGATCTGGCAGAGCCTCTTGGAATAGCTACACTAGGCTCCTGTCAGCAAGCCCTTCTTGGCATCAGCAAAAGAGTCTGGGTTTGGAGTCTGCAGATGGGCTGGATCCCTAGATGGGGAGGTCTCTGGATGGTCTTTCCCTCAGTCTCTACTCCACTCTTTGTCCCTGTATTTTCTATAGACAAAAACAATGCTAGGTTAACCACAATTCTGTGGTTAAACTACCATTGTGGTTTGCTTTTGTTGCCCATAGGCTGGAAAATGTCTTCAGGAATTGCAGATTTTTGCACATAGCAGTTTTGAGCCTCCAACCTTGTTTCTCTCACACCAGGGGCCTATGTTCTTGATCTTGGGCCCTTTGAGGTCTCCCATGGCCTGAAGCTCTCTCATTTCTGAGTATATTTGAGACTTTTATGGGCTTTCTTCTCTTGTCTGCTCCTCTGGCCTGGTCACTGGGTGGGTGACTTGTTCTCAGCTCAGGTTCTCATGTCTGCCAGCCTCTTGATCTTGTTTTAAAATGAATGGTAGTGAACTAGGCATGGTGGCACATACCTTTAATCCTAGCACTTTGGAGGATGAGGCAGATGGGGCTCTATGAATACAGCCTGGTCTACATAGTGAGTTCCAGATCAGCCAGAGCTACAACACTGAGACCCTGTCTTAAATAAAAATAAAAGTAAAATAAAAATTAAAATTAAAAAATGGTAACACTGGTATAAACCCCAGGAGCCTTGTACTTGAGTTGGTAAGTCTGGAAGCTGAGGGAGGCCACAGAAGCATGTGGCTGATCACTGTCACAGTGCACTCTGGGGATTTGCTAGTTGCCATGTTTAAATGCCATCCCTATTGACCCTACTTGTGTTCTCACATGCACAACTGTATAACTGTAGGTGGGGCTCTCTGACTCTGACGGTGAGACTTATGGGTCAAACTGTGATAAAGGGGCGAGGATTGTATGTGAGGGCCAGGAGGAATGGAGGTCCCGAGGCTTGCCAGGAATGAAAGAGAGCTGCGTCATACCACAGCCTTTTGTATTGTAGAAAAAGTAAAACCAGTAAGGGTACATGAATTCATGTGTGTTTACAGTGTGGACATATTAGCAAGCATGTGGCGAGGAGTAATCCTATCATCAAGCTTTTATGATGGCTATAGTTGATATAATTTACTGCCAACAGTGGACCAGCTTCGAGTGTACAGTCTAGTGGTGTGGGTTGTAGTATCATCATCACAAATATGTGTGAGTGTTACTACTGTCTGATACCAGACCACTCTGATGGTGTCCTGTGCCCAGTAGTACCTGCTCACCTCTGCCCACAGTGATGATGGCGTCACTTCCTGTTTCCCTGGACATTATTTAAAGATGATCAGGGAACAAAGATGGAATCTGAACTGGTGCCAAACACTTAGTGAGCATCCAGTAAATACTAACTGTCCCTTCTTGTCATGGGTGCCCATATTCTGGAGTAGCTGCATGGACCAAGTGAGAAAGGATGCTCTGAGAAAAGCCAGAAGTACCATGGCTCCCAGAATGGCTGGGTTTAGACTCCACTTTTCATTGATTTTCAGGTCTCTTACCTATGTCAAGTTAGAGCCTAAAAGATGGGAAAAGGATTGTTTTTCTTTTGGCAGTAAAGTGTTATTTAAATTTTTTATTTATTTTGAGAGCAAGCCTTACTCTGTAGCCCAGGTTGTCTCTGTCTTCAAACTCAGTACCTACCCTTTTGCCAGTCTCCTGAGAACATGAGCCACCATATAGGCTGAGAAAGCAAACCTTTTAAAGAAGTAAAACCACAGGAGAAAGTAGATCTGCTTTTTTAAAGGACTGGAAATGGAGGCTGAACATGCTTGCTGACGTATACATGTACCACAAACCACCCCAGTAGCTGGGTGGGCATGGGTGGCTGATGCTGCCTTTGCTGTCTGCTGTAGTCAGCTTTCCACATCCAGTCAGGTGATGGTGGCTCATGAGATCAGTACTGAAGAACTGATTAGTGACTGATCTGGCTGGCTTCTGGATTTAGAGAAATGGGAAGTGTCACCTGGGTGGGTATCCAAGTCCTAGCCTGATGTTCCCAGTCGCTGTTGTCAGGTTTCCATGTTCAGACGGCATGCTGTCTGAGCCAGGGGTCCAGTTGACTGCCTCACGCATTTCTGTGTAGATTCCTTCAACTTTACCCTGGCAGAGCAGAGGATTTCTCTCCCCAGCAGGGGACTGTGCCCAGGGCAGCCATATTTGCAGAAAGGCGCTGACTCAGGATTTGAGCCCAGGCCCATGTGGCGCTAAGTTCTGTGCCATCTGTATTCTGCTCTCACTTATGGGTTGCACAGCACCTAAGTGCCTATGTAGGACATACAGCTCTGGGATTGAAACAGGTCCAGGGAATCCTCTCATGGACTTTCGAGATAGCAGGTTTTACAATAATTCCTCCAGAAGGTCATGCTTGCTGTTATAGCCAGGGCTTACAGATAAACAGCTTCTGCCTCTAGTGGGTATAGCTCTGCTTTTCTAAAATGGAATGGCAGGAGTCAAACTTGTTCATTTCAACACGCACAAATGATTTTGGAAAATTAGGATGAAAACACTAAACTAATGCTTGCCACACTCCAGAGGAACAGATGTGAAAACCTGGACATCTGTGCACACTTCCAGCTGTTGTCCCCCCTGCAGAAACACCCTGCCTCATTCTGTGCACACTTCCAGCTGTTGTCCCCTCTACACAAGAATTGCCTCGCACTGTGGTGCTGTGCACACTTCCAGCTGTTGTCCCCTCTACACAAGCATTGCCTCACACTGTGGTGCTGTGCATACTTCCAGCTGTTGTCCCTTCTACACAAGCATTGCCTCGCACTGTGGTGCTGTGCACATTTCCAGCTGTTGTCCCCTCTACACAAGCATTGCCTCACACTGTGGTGCTGTGCACACTTCCAGGTGCTGTCCTACCTAGGAGCTTATGTCTCATGCTTTCTGTCATCACATCAAATTTCTAGCTGAGTTTTTGCTGTGGCTTGTGAATTAAAAAAAAAGGAGAAGAAAACATAACTGTTCTTAGATATGATGGAAGAGACGGTTTATTGTAGATGGGTGGGAGAACATAGCTAGAGGCAGACATCTGGGAGAGTCCAAAGTGGACATGATCCTGAGTCCTATAAGGAGAGGGAGGGAAGGAAAGGAGAGGAGAAGAGAGAGGGGCACCAGGTACAATAACCAGGAGACCCAAACAGTAAGCCAAAATAGGGAAAGGAAACTGGGGGATGGGCAGCCTTCTCCTGGACTGGAGAAGTTTAGGATGGGGGTTAGGATATGCCAGCCAGAAGGACGAGATAGCAGGTAGATACTGAGGGATGCTGGGAGAACCTGGTGGCCAGTGTCACCTGGGCCATTTGTCTCAGGTCTGGGGACTTAACATCTGTTTAGGTATAAGCTGCTTTAGAAATGACACATGGAGTCATTGAGGCTACCTCATCCCTTCTCTGGTAGTTGACACTTAGGGACCCTTATGACTGCAAGTGGAGCCTAGATTCTACCAAGAAACACATACAACTGGATTCTGAGTGAGAAGCTACTTTGGCTAGCATGTCTTTATTCCAGTGAATAGGTAATTATTGCAGTCAAATGGCTTTTCACTAGTGGGGAAAGCATAGCACTGAAATCTTCATCAGACCCCCTCCAGGCTGCACCACACCAGCAGGCAGAAATACATCTGGGAAGGATGTGGTGGCAGCTCTGGCCTCTGTAGTCACTGCTGCCCACTGAGCAGCTGTGGTCTCTCCACAGTTGCTTCAGAAAGAAGCTCCTCTGACCAAGGCTGAGAGCAGTGGTGGGTCCCACTTTCTGATAGACATGTTTTAAAACATGCCTCTATAATGTTTTTAAAAATTCAAACTTTTGGAGAGTTTGGATGTACAGTGCTCTTATACCATCATTGGTTAGTATCTTATACTAACCAAAATGTTAGACTGCATTCCTTCATGTCGCAAACTTTCCATTGTAAACACATGGCCTCTGAAGTGTGCCACAAGTGGCCTATTAGGGACCCTAGGGAATGTTGACTCCAGAGCAGGGAGGACACAGTGTGGACATTGGAAAGAGCTGAGGTTCCAAGATGGGTGCACAGAGTTAGGGTTAGGGTTTGGAATCTTCTAGGAATCCCCCCCCCTTTTTTGTTGAGAATAAAAGCCTTGACTGTCATATTCATTCTCTCATTCTCTCATTCTCTCTCTCTCTCTCTCTCTCTCTCTCTCTCTCTCTCTCTCTCTCTCTCTCTCTCTCTCTCTTCATTCCTAGAACATTGTAGGGCTCTACTGGCTGCTCAGACAGTACCTCTCTACTGAAGCCTTCACTCATTCTGATTTAATTAGCATGCTTCTTCCACGGAAGGAACTTGCACTGTTTTCCAACACCCCAGATCAACACTTACTTCCTGATCCCTGCTCAGTGCCAACCTCATGTTACCATTTAATTCATTTTAGTCCCTTAAACAGCCCCGCATGTCTCCTGTCTAGGTGCTGGTTCATTAGCTAGCAGGGGAGTGAACACTGGAAAACCTTGGCCAAAGGTTACACCGGTGAGTGGAGGAGCTTGACCTTGAGCCTCAAGCATCTAACCTTAGCACTCCGTGCCTCAGTCTCCGCTCCCATCTCTGGCCATTAGGATAGCCTTTGCTGCAACAGTCTGGGAACCTGTCTTGGGGTCATTTATATCTCACCTATGAAATATGTTTCTGCTCTGGAGCCTGGAAGCATCCCAGACTGTCCACCACACAGAGCCTGGTCTCCTCTATGGCCGCTGGTATACTTTCTTATGTACACTACGGTATTCTAGGAAACTGTCCCTGGGTTTAAAGGGCCTCTTAGTCACTCTCCTCAGCAGTACGGCACACTGTGTGCATTTGGGGTCATCGTGTGCTTGTTCAAACCAAGAGCAAACCTAGAACCTTATGCTGTATGCTGCTTCTATGATGTGCAGTCTCTTTAAGATGATTTAGAAAGAAACCCGATGTATTCCTTGGTGCCTACTAGTGAGACCAGCTGAGAAGTTACCTGCTTCAAGTGACTTACCACATATGCCCCCAAAATATTTGTTGGGTTGCATGAAGGCAGCAAACTCTGCAGGGGTCCTTCTAGTTCGAATGACCTGCTAATGTTCAATAAACCTCAGCTTTTCTGGACTGTGAAAAACAGCTCTGGGGGGCCTGGAGACATGGCCCAGTGGTTAGGAGCATGTCCATTCCGTCAGAGGATGGGAGTGTAATTCCCAGCACTCTGTGCCAGCTGGCTCACAACCATCTGTCACTCTAGCTTTAGGCCAGAACCTCTGGGCATCTCTCTGCGTTCATGTGCACATACTTACACAGAGTAAAATAGTAAAACTCGTGAAACATTTCCCAGGAGTGGTGGTTGCATGCCTTCAATCCCAGGGAGGCAGAGGTCTACACAGTGTTGGCCAGGACTATGTAGAAACACCCTGTCTCAAACAACAAACAAACAAACAAACCTCAAACCTACAAAACCCTAGTTAATGCAGTAAATGTCTGAGTCTGCTGGCTCAGTGCATGTCATGGGGGAAGGTGATTTTGATGATTTTTGTCAGGTCATTATTTTTTCATTTGGAATATATAATTATGCTTCCGTGGAAACACAGGTGGAGACTACTAACTGCAGCGAGGGCAGGAAGTGGAGTGGTGAGTCTTCACCGGTGGATGCTGTGCTTGACGAAGGGTAGTCAGTGACTTGTGTCTGGTGCTGTGTGAGTTGAAACAGGGTCATTGTTTTGATTTTCTGTGACTCTGCTGAAGGTGGATGTAGGTTTCACATGTGATGAAGCCATTAAATACAGTACTGCATTTTTTCTTTCTTCTCACTGCCCTCCTTCCCCTCATCCTCTCCCTTCCTGCTTGGCTAGGGGTCTCACCATGTAGACAAGACTCACTGAATGTGTCCTCCTTCCTTACCCAAGTTCTGGGTTGCAGCTACTTGTCACCATGCCTGGACTACTATTTGTTTCTGATTTGCCTTTGTACTAGTCTTTTTGGTGCAGTGTGCATTTATCAGCACAACTCTGAAAGTGTCTCTGGCCTGTTAGACACCAGTAGCTGTGGGTTTTGCTCAGGGCTTCCTTGACACTGTAAAAGTGATGCAAAACGAGGAGTGAATTGTTATTGATTACATTTTAGGATTAAGAGTGTATTGCTGCTCTGAGTGGGATTGTACCTGGGATCCTGGCAATTGGAAGGCAGAGATAGGTGGACTGAGGGAGTTGATGCCAGCCAGAGCTGCATACTAGACAGAAACAAAACAAATAACAACAACAACAAAACCAGAGAGAGAGGGTAGAGGAGAGAGAAAGAGAGGGGAGCAGCAAATATGAATTGTTGATCATTTGTGTGCCTTATGTTCCTAAATTCGGAGCTAGCTCGTGTTAGCACAAACAGAAAGAAGTGTTTCCTCCTGGGGTATGTAACAGTAAGTGTGCGGTCATGGAGAAAGAGACCACCACTTTAACAGGTAAAATTCACTCTTGGTCAAGAGCAGACACAGAAACAGGAAGTGTACTCAGCCACCCTTTCCATATCAGAACCAGGAGATCAGACTCAGGAAAGAGACGACGCGCCAGTTTCTGCTCTGACTGCTCACCAATGTTTGCCGTGTTGCTCAGTGTGGACATTGAGGATTCACTCCACGGATGGCGCATGAAGGCTGGAGAGTGGCACACATTTGCGGGGCTCTCAGATTACCTGCCGTTACTCTGACTTCCTTTGTGCTGTTGGAAGCACCCCTTCCTTACACCCGTGACTTTCTTGTTCTCTAAAGGTTCCTCCCCACACATGTCTGCCTGCAGCCCTGCGTCTGTCTAGCTTAACTCAGGTGGTTTGCCCTTTTTTCCTTTTGTCCTCCACTCTTTTCTGAACAGCTGCTGAGATGAACAGCCTGCTCACTGGGGCTGCTTTTCTCTTAATCTCTAATAAGATACTCCTCTCACTTCTAATTTAGTCAACAATTTTTTTTTTAATTAATGAGACTAAGAGTCCCATGAGGGACCCCTGATTTTTCCAGCATTAAGATCTTATCTAACTCTTTGTTACTGTTTCAATTTTTATATGTTCATTTCTCTGTGTGTGTGTGTTTATGTCTCTTCTGTATGACTCTGCACTCCTCCTGCTGTGTGGGTTCAGGGGATGAACTCAGGTCAGCAGGCTTGGCTGTGAAGTACCATCACTCACTGAGCCATTTCACCTGCTGTCATTCTTGTTCTGAGGCAGTCAGTCAGTCACCTAGCCTCAACTGCTCTGTGGACAAAGGTGAGCTTAACTCTGAATGTGCTTGCCTCCACCTCCTGTGTGGGGATTGCAGGAGTGCAACAACTCCTGTGTGGGGATTGCAGGAGTGAAACAACTCCTGTGTGGGGATTGCAGGAGTGCAACAACTCCTGTGTGGGGATTGCAGGAGTGCAACAACTCCTGTGTGGGGATTGCAGGGGTGCAACAACTCCTGTGTGGGGATTGCAGGGGTGCAACAACTCCTGTGTGGGGATTGCAGGGGTGCAACAACTCCTGTGTGGGGATTGCAGGGGTGCAACAACTCCTGTGTGGGGATTGCAGGGGTGCTTCCGCCTTCTGTGCAGGGGATTGCAGGGGTGCAACACTGCTGGTGTTTCCCAGCTTTTCTAAACCCCATTTCAAAGTGTTTGTATCTGTATGGAGTGCAATTCTGCATGACTTAGTGTATAAGAATTGAGCCTGTGTTTCAAATCAAGGTTAGAAACACAGATTCACTGTTATTTAGTATTCTTTAATCTTATTATGCAAAAAAAAAGGGACTCCCTCACTTCCTACTCCCACAAACACTCTATTTGAATTTTATGTTGTACTGCTTCTTTTAAGAGTTGCCTCAGTATCTTTGAAAAGACTCACCAGCTGCCTGCACTATGATCCTAGGCTCCTCCATAGTCATTTGGGGCAGAAGTCCCAGGGCATCGGCAGTCTTCAGCTGCCAGGCCCAGAAGATCTGACTGATTCTCCTGTGGAGGAGGAACTTGGGGAGAGTAGCCTACTTTGTCTTGGCAAAGTGGGGCAATCAACTCTCCAGTGTCCTGCTTGTCCACAGTTTGGGCAGGGCCTGGTGGTGGGTGAGGTAAAGGGCAGTGTTTTGCCTAGGGTTGGCTTTGCTACATTTAAAGCAAGCTCCAGGTGGAGTTCTTCTGTGCCCACCATCTTCTGTGGAGAAGATCTATGAGCAGCTTTCAGGAGTTGGCATATCTCTGTGTCACAGGAAGCCTTTTTTAAACATTAAATGCCATATTGAGTAGCTCTCTGAAGAGTTTGAGGATCATCATCTACTAAAGTATATTTAAACTAAACAAGCTCTGCTGCTTTCTATTACTTGCTGTAGGCATAGCTTTGGAGACGTACATAGGAGGCTAAACAAAGCTTCTCCTGTAACCAAGTACGTTAGTACTTAGCACGGCCACAGTATAGCACTGAGTACATTCAAGAATTCTACCATTTATAAGGCAAGTGATCCTTAACTTAAATGTCGTAATCATCTTTGACAGTTTACAATGGGTTAGTAGTTTTTATTAGATTAGGATTTTAAAGCTTATTCCTTTTAAGTTTGAGCTATAAAAATAACACCTTTTGAATTGAAGCTCTATTAGTATCAAACTAAAACTTTTATTCATAGATACAGTCTCTAGGGAGACTGGCAACTTTACTGATCCTTTTATACTATTGTAGAATACTGAGGGTTCCCCCCCCCACCCCATTATGGCTTAGTTTATCTAAATCACTAAGTCTTAAAGTGAACAAAGATAAAGAAGCTAGACAAATACTACTGTGATCCTGAGTAGACCTTAGGAACCTATAAATCGTACTTATCAAACATGTTTTTACTTATCTCAACTTTTTAGAAGCCTGGTGTTGAATAGTTAGCAAAGATAAGGGTAAACCAGCTAGGTGTAAAACCCAGGTGGGTATGATAGGCCAGAGCTGAGAGAGGGTTGCCATATGGAGTGGGTCCGAAGGGCATAGAGGAAAGACACTTTATGGCACAGAGAAGGGGAAGAACAGCTAAGGGTCAAGGAGAAACAAGGAGGAACTCTACCCAGAGGAAGGAGTCCAATGTCATAGAAGCTGAGAGGTGCAGCAAAGCTGCAGGACGTAGCAGGCAGCTCCTAGGGGTAAGGCAAAGAAGTTCAACAAGTGTAGGCCCAGGAAAGCACAAAGAAAGATAGCTCGGAGTCAGAGGGCACAAAGAAAAGAGTCTAGGCTGCTGCAGCTGGGACTGCAGTCTTCCAGCAGGGGAAAGAACTGGACAGAGCAGGAGAAAAGGAGATGTCTGTGTGGGTGCAGGCCCGAGGTGCAGCAGGGCAGGAGACAGAGAAGCCCATTGGTGCCCACGTGGAGGGCATAGCAGCCCAGAGGGAAGCAGCAGCTGAAGAATCATACTCTAGAATTTGGAATCAAACCTCCTGGGAGGCAGGAGCCAACAGAAACAAACGATCCATACAAACCTCAGGAGAGCCAGATCAGCAGCTTGGCTTTGAGTGGAGGCCAGGGAAGAACAGGTGTGTGCTGGGTGTGCACACAGCAGCTGGCCTGCTCCTTTGCCTCCCACACCCCTCCTGCTAGGGCTGGCTCCAGCTCTCACTTTGTAACAAACTTACAGATCCATCAACAGTAACTTAAAGACAGAACACAGTCAAAAAAGTAACAGGGCGACTTGCAGTAGATCCCAAATAATACTGGGATCTAGGACACTGTTGGTCAGCTGAATTAAGATTGAGCATCTAAGGGATTTTGAGGTCAGAATTGATTGCAAAAGTGAATCAATTTGGATGGAGCACTTAAAGGATGCCAGGTGGAGAGGTTGGAGGTTTTGTATGGAAGACACCATGTGCCATTCCCATGAATGAAGAAGGGGAAAATTTCTGATATAGACTGAGGGGTTCCTAGGATCCAGGGAGGACTGAATGAGGAAGACACAGCTGTTTAGTGGATCATCACCTCACTAGACTGGGGGCCAAAGTCTAAAAGTCCAAGGAGAGACAGTGCCTGGTATCAGTAATTTCAAATAAAGCCAAAAGGTGAAAACTGAGTTAAAAAGCAAAACCTCACCCAAGGGAAAGGGTCAGAGGTGACTACCTCAGCCTGCAAGAGTATTAGACTCAGAGATCACTTACTAATTGCTAGCTGTAGATGGAGGGCCAAGTGAGAGAAGAAAGGTGGGTTGGTTGCAGTGGAGATAGGGAAAGCCCGGAAGAGAGTGGGGGTGTGGTGGCAAGGCCTTTAAGGGACAGTGGTGACAGTGGAAATGTGTTGCACTGTAGCTGCTGGCACTGAGTTGCTGGAGGTAGGCTGTATTCTGGAATGTATGTAGTTCATTTGTGAGCACTTTTGATGACTCAGTGTGAAGTTGAGGAATACCTCCCTCAGGCCCACGAAGCACACATCTGCAGCTGACCTCCATCTGCACTGTCATACTGGTGTTTTGGGATCGTGCTGTGGTGGCTGTAAACATGCTAAGGCATCAGATACGTGGCCTCATCCCACGTGGCAGCCTGTTTTCTCTGAAGATTGGATTCATCTTTTTCTTCTGCTTTGTGTTGTTTGGTGTTTTGCATATTCATTATTTTTGAGTTTCATGGGCCTTGTCTACAGGGAATCCCCTGCATTTAAGCACTTCAGCTTCCTGTCAATTACTTCCCGAGGCAAGCCCCCTGTTGTCCTCTGCGAACTTTAGGAATCTACTTGTTTCAGGAGTTTATACCTTCTCATCCAGGCTTTTATTTTGCCTTTAAAATAAGGTTTGGGAATACTGCTACCACCACCACCTCCTCCTTCCTTCTCCCTCCTCCTTCCTCCTCCCCCTGCAGTCTCTCTAAGTAACCTTGTGAGCCTGAAATGCAGGATTGCACTCCTTTAGACTCTGGAATACTGGGATTGCACAGAAGGTCATTGTGGATTGACCCCAACTCTCTGTTTTGAGTAAGGCAACCTAACTTTCACTCAATGCAGACCTACCTACTATTAGCTTCCCCACAGATAAGTACCCTGTCCTGATGACCACTCTGACTGCCTTTGCCCCTGTGGGCTTTGATCCCTGCTTGCCTCTCCGGCTGGTGTTGTCTGGCTGGCACTGTGCAGCCTTTCAGGAGTTACTCCACCTGAGTCACAGTGTGCTTTGGTGTGTGTCATGTACTCCTATCCAGGGCTGGAATTTCCTTACTTCTTTACTGGCCTGATGCTCAGCTTCCATAGTAGTTTTTGTTGTTTTGTTTCCTCTACAACTTTCCCTTTTCTTTAGGACAAAAATAACTCACACTTTAAAGGAGATGAATTTAAATTCACATATTCCTTGAATCATCATTCACTGGAGCCTTTTCTCAAGTCACTCAAGTGTTAGGTATTGCTGGTCACTCCTGTGGTGGCTAAGGTCATCTTAAAGTTCCAGAACCCAGGGTGTTTCATTGTCACCAGCGGCCTTGCTTCTGCTGGCTTCCCAGCTGTCACCCACATGGTCACTGACTGCCTGAATCTCAGCCATGAGTCACATGAAGTTACAAGGCCCCCAAGCTCTCACTTCAGCTCTGCAGGCTGCTTGCTCCTTGTTACCTGATGCTACCCTCAGGCCTTGGTCCCGCCTCAGTATAATCCCATTATGGTTAGTAGGCATTCAGGACTTGCACATCTCAGCATGTGCTGGAAATGGAGCCTGGTCCATGTTTGTGAAGTATGTCAGTGGGCCTTTTCTCTATCCAGGGCGGCACCCTGTCTTGTTCTTGCTTTCCAGACATCACTGCAGCTGCTCGGCTCATTCCCAGCTTCTTGATTATTTGGTCTTCAGTACAGAAAAGGCGCTCATGGCTCAGCATGCCTTGTGCATCAGGATCCCCCAGCATGGCCTTGCAGCGGTGATGTGCTGGTCTCAGAGACTTTCTCAAGGTTGCTGGATGTCCATCTAAGGAGCCTTTACAGATAGCTCTTGGTTCTCCTTGTTTATTAGTTACTTTCCTACTGCTATGATAAAACACCATGAGCAAAGCACTTTGGAAAGTGTTTGCTTGGGTTGATGGTGCAGAGCGATGATGGAGTCCGTGATAGCAGGGCAGAGGCACGGACACAGAAATAGTTAAGAGCTCAGGCCTGGACCTGCACGGAGGAGGCAGAGTGCACTCTGGGATTTGCTTGAGCCTTTTGGGACCTCAAAGCCCATCCCCGGTGGCCCCCTGAACAAGGTCACACCTCGTAATCTTTCCCCAAAGCTCATGCAACTTGGGACCAAATATTCAAACTAATGAGTCTAAGGAAGCCATTCTCATCCATAGACCATAGCCTAGGGCCTGGCACCACCTCTCCAGGCACACTGTCGGCAGGTAGGCACCACCTCCCAGAATACATTTGCTTTTTGTTTGAGAAAATGTTCGGCCACTATGAAAGTTGTATGCATGAGCTTATGTGCTGCTGAGACATTTCTTCTTTCCCAAGGCTTCCAGCATAAGGCCACTCTCCAACTCTGTGCAGAACTCCAGTAACCCTTACACCTTCAGAAGACCCTAACCATCCCTTGTTTTGATGTATGTGTATAAAAGTACCGTAGTGTTAACATAATTACTAATTGTAATTTTTTTCCTTATTAAGACCTTTCTCTCTGGAGAAATTTGGCATATGCACACATATGTACATATATTTTTTTTTCCCCAAGACAGGCTTTCTCTGTATAGCCCTGGCTGTCTTAGAATTCACTCTGTAGACTAGGTTGGCCTCGAACTCAGAAATCTGCCTGCCTCTGCCTCACAAGTGCTGGGATTAAAGGCATGCGTCTCCACTGCCTGGCATGCATAAATCTTAAATAAATGAAATACATCTATTAAAATGAGGGAGTATCATTTCTGGTGCATGGTAAAATACTTATCTGAGTGTCTTTCTCTTCCTAAAGCTGTACCTAGTCTCTGGAACGTTGATGCAGAAGTCACAGTCCCTGAACAGAAGCCTGGGGAAGTTGCTGAGGAACTAGCAAGCTCCTACGAGAGGAAACTCATTGAGGTAAGGCTAGCCCTATTTCCCATGCTGTAGTTATCTGGAATGCTGGCTGCTCTGGTATAACTTAGGTGAGGGCTCACCTGCTGTAGCAGCCAGCCAGCTCCATAGACCAGAAAGGCGAAACACAAAGAGATAAACCCAGAGTACTTGGAAGAGAAGGGGAAGTTGATTCTCTGGAAAACTTTACTTAGCTAGAAATGCCTGAGATCTGTGGCAAGTGAGTAGGAGCGAGAGCGTGAACATGTAACATTAAAAGCAAAAGAACTTGGTGCTGGAGAGGTCGTCCACTGAGAGAGATCTTGCTGGATGCCCCTCATGAACTGAGCCTGCATCCTAGAACACAGGTGAAAAGAAAAGCTGGGCTTGGTGGCTTGCGCTTGTAGAATAGAGGCAGGAACAAGAGGACCAGAACAGCCTGGCTGGTAAGCACCAGGCCACGGAGAGAACCTGTCTCAAGAGAGTATGTCCTTCCTAAAGGTGTCATCCAAGCTTATCCTGGCTTCCACACACATATGTGCACAGGAGCAGTTGAAGAAAGATGTAAACTAGTAAAGAAGAGTGGCTTCAGAAGAGGTGGCAGAACTTGCTGGTGACCAGGAACAGTCTGATGACTCCGCACAGAGGCCCTGCCTGTTGCACCTCCTTAAAGCATTTGCACTTATAGGTGTCTTGGTTCAGATGTGTGTTCCCTGGTAGAAGAACCCGACCAAGATAACATACAAAGACAGACATACATGCAGAAGTCTAGAGTGATATTACCCAGTCAGTCATTTGCATGCCATCTAGGTAATGAATGGTCATTTGATAACATTTATTGAGTCAGTTACGAGCCTTGTGAGGTGGTGGTGGTGGTGGTGTGTGTATGTGTATGGTATATGTGTGTGTTGTTTATTGTGTCTAATAATTATAATTATTAGAATTATATAGATTATACACATACACACACGTGTGTGTGTGTGGTATGTTGTGTTGTAGTGTATGTGTGTGTGTGTATGTATGCACCAGTGCCAGGTAAACATGCCACCAAAACATGGGTGTCAGGAATGCAGCACAGCTACCTGTCACTGAGCCACACCCTCCAGCTCCAGGTCACCATTTTCTTTGTGCTTTTTTATTTGGTTCCTGAAAAAGAGAAAGGCAGTGTTGACACACGCAGCTTGAGTTCTAACTCAGGTGAGCTTGGGGAAGGCAAGCTGCTGTCTGACAAAACAGCTGTTAAGGAAGGATCCGAAACCAGGGCCAGGACAACTCTGGTCAAATGCCTTTCACAGCGGGGTCGTGAAAAGGGTTGTGAAAGCAGGGGCCTGTGTGCGGTGCAGTGAGCCCAGATTCCTGAGTCCCTCTGGTACTCAGAACGCCCTTTGTGAAGTGGGAACAGTTCTTTCTCCCTTAGAGGGTTGTGCAAACCCACATGGGTGTTGTATTAGTCAGGGCTCTTTAGAGGAACAGACCTGATTAAATGAAAGAGTGAATGAATTTATCATCTGTCTTTCTTAAGTAGGACTTATTAGAGTGACTTCAAGGCTATGGTTGGGCTAATCTAATAATGGCTGTCTACTAACGGAAAATCCAACAATGCAGTAGTTCAGTCCACAAGGCTGAATTTCTCAGCTGGTCTTCAGGATAAACCAGAATCCAGAAGTGGACTCCAATGCCAGTGAAGGAATGGACTTGCAAGCAGGGAGAGCAAGCAGGCAGAGCAAGAGATTCTTCCTCCCATGCCCTTTCTGTAGGCTGCCAGCAGGTGTGGCCCAGATGCAAAGAGGGTTTTCCCACCTCTAAAGATCTAAAGGTGGATCATTTCACTTCAAATGATTTAGTTAATAAAACTCCCCTAAGCCAGGTAGTGGTGGTACATGCCTTTAATCCCAGCATTCAGGAGGGAGAGGCAGGCAGATCTCTGTGAGTTTGAGGCCAACCTAGTCTATAGAGGGAGTTCCAGGACAGCCAAGATTATAAGGAGAAACCCTCTTCAGAAACAAAACAAAACAAAAATAAGAAAAAAATCCCTCAGGTGTACCTAGCCACTTGAGTTTCAGTTAGTTCCAGGTGTAGTCAAGTTGACAACCAAGAATAGCTAGCCTTCCAGTAGATACCAAGTCTCTGAAGGCAAAAAGTATGTCCTATGTCAGGAATTTTTTATTGGTAAGTGATAAGTGAGCTTTGAGGGAACATATTTTTAAATTCTCCCAGGACTGTGTTAATTTAGTCCATAAATGAAGAGTCCATAATGGGGAACTGGGTTCCAATGGAAAAAAGGGTTATCAGAGAGAAAGTGGATGGAGTGGGGTGATCAGAGTGGAACTGAGGGGAGGGGAGCTGTGGTAAGGACCTCATGGCTCGCTCGCTCGCTCACTCACTGACTCACTCACTCACTCCCCTCCCAGCTCTCCACAGGAGCAGCTCACTCGCCTCCCAGCTCTCCTTAGGATCTTGCCTCCTAGCTCTCAGCCCACCTTGCTAAGATTTCAGATAGGGTTTGGTGGGACCACTCCTTGACTGGGGACTGTGTGGACACATAACTCTCACACTCTCCTCAGAGAATAGCTGTGCTTTAGTACTCTAAGGATGCGCTTGGGGAGGTCACTGAAACATTTTGTCTCCAGTTCTAATGGGGCCTTTGTCACCAACCACTGTGACCATGTTACAGTCTCCCATCTCTCTGTACCAGTCTTGGCTGTCTGTGCAGAGATCAGGCCATGGAGGAAGTTTCTGTTGCATCCTATTGCCTTGAACATGGCAGCCGTTGAATAGGTAGAGCTGGTGGTCCAGGCTAAAGCTTTCTCTTCCTCCCTTTTGTAGTTTCCGTATCAGGAGCAGCAGAGTTGTGGGTTCTGGCCAATGAACTGAGCTCATGTTGGGTAGAAGTAAACAAGTCCTCAGGTCGCTCCTCCCTCCTTTCCTGCCTCCCTCCCTCCCTCCCTCCCTCCCTCCCTTGTGTATGTGTGTGTTGTGTAGATATGTGTGCACATGTGTCTTTGTTTATATGCCTGTGGAAGCAAAACTCCCTACTTTGATTTTTTTGAGATAGGCTCTCTCACTGGGCTGTGACTAATAGATTTGGTGACACTGGCTGACAAGTGAACCCCAGGGGCTCTCCATTCTCTCTGTCCTCTGTACTGAGGTTGCACCACTACACCTCTTTTTGTGTGAGTTTTGGGGGTCAAACTGGAGTCCTCAAGCTTGTGTGGCTGTTCCCAGACCCTCAACTAGCATTTTCTATCCTGATAGCTTTTTTTTTCTTCTCTGATTAGGAAGGGGGTGACTGCTGTCTATTCCTGTGGCTTTAGCATGTCTTACACCAGCCTTCTGCTACCTTGTGTTCACATGAGTAGAGCCCTTCAGGAGCTCTGTGATGCTCTGTGTTTACCCAGAAAGTGGTGGACACTCATGGGGTGGACTAGAGAGCCAGTACAGTGGGAGCCAGGGAGCTTTGCCAGCCAAGCATCGTTCCTTTTTAGCAGGATCAAGAGGAGATAGTTTTTATTCTAATACTATGACTACTTGGAGGATCCCAAACACTGTGGTTCATCCAGTGTAAAGGGAGCTCCTGCTCTCCTGCTGCCCGTCTTTAGAAGCATGGAGTTTGTCCCCATTGCATATGTATACCACACATTTGTTCACGGTGACCTGGACTCCAGCCCCTGGGCAGCTCTGGGCTCCAGTGAGTACTGGAGCCATCTGTTACTAGTGAGGAAGCAGTCAGTGCTGAAGATTGAAGTAGTAAGACTGTCCCAGAGCTGGATGAGGTTCTGTGGTCCTCAGTACTGCAAAGCCAACTCAACTCCAAATGCATTCCAGATTGTTTCTGAAACCTGTGGTTTGAACTTTGGAAACTAAATCTGATGATTAACATTGTTTGTTAACAGGATTTAAGATCACTTAGTAGGCATGTCCATGAAGAATTATATAGATTAGTTTAACTGAGGAGGTGTACTGGCTAGTTTTGTGTCAACTTGACACAGGCTGGAGTTATCACAGAGAAAGGAGCTTCAGTTGGGGAAATGCCTCCATGAGATCCAGCTTCGAGGCATTTTCTCAATTAGTGATCAAGGGGGAGAGGGCCCATTGTGGGTGGTGCCATCTCTGTGCTGGTAGTCTTGGCTCTATAAGAGAGCAGGCTGAGCAAGCCAAGGGAAGCAAGCCAAAGAACATCCTGCTATGGTTTCTGCATCAGCTCCTGCTTCCTGACCTGCTTGAGTTCCAGTCGTGATTTCCTTCAGTGATAAACAGCAATGTGGAAGTGTAAGCCGAATAAACCCTTTCCTCCCCAACTTGCTTCTTGGTCATGATGTTTTGTCCAGGAATAGAAACTAAGACAGGAGGGAAGGCCTGTGTTAAACATGGGCAGTACCCTTCTATGACCTGGATTGAATGAAAAGGAGAAAGTAAGCTATACACCAGCCTCATCTTTCTTTCCTGACACACACACATGCTGTCTCAGGTTCCTGCATGGCTTCCCTGTCATGATGGGCTGTGAGCCGTGAGCTAAAAACAAATCCTTCCTTCCTTAAGTTGCCCTTCCCAGGTATTTTGTCATAGGTGACAGATTTATAAAGGGAGGGCTGTGGCAGTTGTAGGGTGATCCAGCAGGAGAACACATGGGGGATGTAGCATCTGACTCTCTGGTGTGTTCTTTAGCCTATAGCTCCAGGCAGTAAGCTGAGATGTCATGCCCATGGCTTATGCCCACCAAAGAGTTACCTAAAGAAGGTCCAGTGCTCTGTGGTTACTGATCACAGCTTTGCAAAGTCAATTGGTTTGCTAGATTTCTCAGCAAGGAAGAAGCAGGAAACCATGTTACAAACCTATAACCTCTGCTTGTGCTCTGGGAACCGGAGCTCACTGAAGGAAAAGGGGTCATGTGACAGAACAGAAGGGACACTCACTGATGGCATTCTAGAGTGAGATGCGGGGGGACTTAGTACATTGTATGACAAGCAGTGGCAGCTAATGGATTCTGTGCAGCATTAGTGTTTGAGATGGGCCTAGAGGAGGATGAGGAGGGGGAGGGATGACATTGCAATGCCTAGCTCTAGAAGAAGGTGACAATCTGTCTAACAGATATTTTGTGTTATTTTATGCTCCAGTGACCTGGAGCTCCTTGGGGTTAATGTGGACAGAGCTTTTCTGGCCATGAGTCTGTTAAGTACCTCAGCTTCAGCATGCAGTTGGTGCTCCATAAACACATACCAACAACAGTCTACTAAGTGAATTTAGGTACCCTGTGAAATATGTGTAGGGTGTTAAATGTGGAGCCCCAGATTAGGCTGATAGAGAAGTCCCAAATGTGGCCTCTGATGGCAGGGATTAGATGTCTAATAGGAGCGCATGGCTCAGGAGAGAGCACTTGCCTGGTGTGGTTGAAGCCCCAGGTTCAATCCCCAGCATGACAAATAAAAAGCAAAAAGAAAGACAAAAGACTTCAGCTCTGTAGAGGAGGTAGGCTCTCTTTTGATGCTCAGGGTTGAGGGAAGCTAAGCTTAGGGCCCAGAGCAGCAGGCTCTTACACAGCTTTATGAGCACTGTCTTAGCAGCCAGCCTGTGCCTCCTCTTCTGTCCTGTCTTCTGGCCTTCCATGCCCATGAGCCTTTGATAGAGCTGGCAGTGGTAAAGAAGAAGTCCTGATGCTCCTTCAGTGGCCTTTACTCCTCTAGATGGAGTTCTGTTTTCTTCACTGCATAGTGGCTTTAGTGGCAAAGCCATCAAATTTCTTAGATGTAGAGAGAGCAGGCATTCATTATCCCAAGACCAGGCCAAAGATTAAGGAGGTGGTGATCCTGGGGAGGCTTCAGGGAAGAGTCATGCACTGTCTGGAGCAAGGCTTTAAGGCAGCTCAGCAGAGGTTAGCACCTCACTACAGCTGTTTTGCATGGCTCCTCCCTCCTCCTTTGGACTTCCAGTAACCGTGCTCACAATTTTCTTTGTAAACCTTCCCCTCTCTCTTGAAGATCTGAAACTTCAGATTTTTTTTCTCACTAGAGGTTTTGAAGTTCAAAGACATTGGATACATCTAAGACTCTTACTTCTTTCTCTCTTTTAAGTAATTCCTGTGGTTTCACCGAATCTCCCTAGAGTTGGCCAGTCCATTTTGGCTTCCAGGAAATGTAAGATGTGGGCAGCATTCAGATTTTGATCCTTCTTCTTCTTGACATTGAATTCTGGAGTTTGGTGGCTTGGAGGACACTTGATGCCACAAAGTCAGAGGAGTTCTGATCTACCACTTCCTGTTGGGCCTCACTAAGCCTCAGGCTCTCAGTGGAGTGTGACCAGTTGCCCTCCTTGAGCTCTACTCTGGGACTTTAGCAGAGCCTGGTTAGGGCAAGAAGAAGCTCTGTGTCCTTCTCATCGTGGCCTGTGTCTTGGTAGAGCAGAAGTTCCAAGCACTCTGCCCTCCTTTTCTTCATGGATCCTGAGGTATGCAGGAGTGCAGCCTCTGTTCAGCAGCCAGCAGCAGTGAGCACTGATTCCTCAGCTCATCTTAGTCCCTGGAGATGCTGTGCTGCTCCTGGGTTGCCAGCACTCTTCTGCTTGTAGCTCCTCATCTGAGCCATGTGCTTTCTCCTTCCTCATAGCAGATAAGGGATTCTCTTTGTCTCATTTGGGTATAATGTAATACACTTGTGATCCTAGCACCTGGGAGGCGGAGGCAGGAGGATCCTGAGTTTGAGGCCAACCTGGGTTGTATAGTTGAGACTCTGTCTAAAAAATCCAACCAGAGATGGAGGAGGCTGCTCAGATGCCTAAGTGTTGGTTTTGTCTTTGTGGCGGCCTGGAATCTGGGCCTGCCTCTGACCGGGAGTCTGGAGTACTTAGGAAGGAGTAGGCGAACTTCCACAGAGACACACTTGGAAGATGATCCAAGGCTCTTCTTTTGGACAACAGATAAAAATATTGGTAATTATAGTGGCTGATTTCAGCTCCTCAGCCCTCCAGTATTTTGAGTCTCTGTTAGGTTTCTCCCTTTATGCAGGAAGAAGCTTCCTGAAGCCAGAGTCGCCTGGTCTTGATGGAAGAGGTTCAGGGCTGTTCTGTTGGTGCTGGGCACACCTTGGGAGGGATCAGGGCTGTTGTGAGCACCAGATAAGCTGGCCTTTGTTTTACTTGAAAAGCCTGCTGCTTGAGGGTAGAGCGACAAACTTCAGAGAGCAGACAGCTGATGTGACTGAGGAGACCAAGGTTTGCCAGCCTTGTACCGAAGTCTCTTCTGGCTACAGTGACTCACCTGTACCTCAAGGCATCTGAAGACCACTGATGTGTGTGTTAGTAAACTCTTGCTGCTGCCTTCAGCCTCATTTCTCACCTTACCTAGAACTTGTTTCATCTTTCAGAAGCACATCTTTGCATGGGGGTTGGGGCAAGCTGTCTAACTTGACAACTAACTTGATTCCTTTTTTCTGTCTTCTATCCTTGACTCATCTTTCCTTGTTAACTTTACACACACACACACACACACACACACACACACACACACACACACACACAAGGCGGGTTTATTGGGAAGCTTCTCTCAGCCAGGAGAGTTCACTGGACCCAAGGACTGAGGTTGGGAAGTTGCCATGAGGAAAGTGGGGGAGGGAGTGGGTCAGAGAGAGAGAGAGAAAGAAAGAGAAAAAGGGCATGCACACAGAGAGAGGAGATGAAGAGAGAGAGTAACTTATTTTCTTCACCTTTAAGATCTCATCTGAAGAGGGTGTGGTGGAAGGTGCCTGTAATTCTAGCACCTAGCAGGCTGGGGCAGGGGCAGGGGCAGGGGCAGGGGCAGGGGCATTATAAGGTTGAGGCTCGCTTGGGCCACTTCTCTGCTCTTCTACAAACTGGGTTCGGTCCCCAGGTGTCCTCAGCATCCTTTGTATCCTACATCCTGATCCTGATAGGGCAGCTTTCTCTGTACTTGCCTTGACTGTGTTCTCATTTTGCCCTTTCCCCAAGTCTGCTCTGCTGCAAGCCCAGCAGATGGCAGTAGACGTGCCCCAATCATCACCATTCTAGCTGTTCTAGCCCTAGCATCCAGCAGGACCCCTGGCATCTGACTGGTAACCCATTTAAACAGCATTTTCGATGAAGACCACAGGGAAGCTAGATCAAACTGGCTGAGGCAGACACAATACATTTATTTACTAAGTCCTATTTCAGTTTTCTCCTTGGGACCATGTGACTTGCTCAGGCTACTGGGGTATAAATAGAACTGCTGTGCGGTCCAGGCTGGGGGAGAGATCAACTGGAGAACGAACATTTCCTGGTTCTTGTTTTCCTTGCAGGGTACCTGTGAGCCATGGATTCTGTGTGGCCCAGCCACAAGAGGGCCCGAGTCTGGGTCCCCAGGCTGCTACTTAGAAGGCAGCCTTGCTGTTTTGCTGCTGGGCCCACTGTAATCTTTGTAAAAAGGAGGAGTGGGATTTTTATCTGTTTAGCCAGGGAACTATTGGGGTACTTGTTGCTGTCCTGCTTATCTTCAGTCCAGGACAGTCTGATTTTAGGCATGGGTAATTCCCCTTCTGTTCATAGATGGCTGTGATTCCCCTGAGCAAATCTTTTCTTCCAAGTTCACATTCAGAGAAGACAAGGCTTTGCTTCTTTTATTCCTGGCCAAAGCTTTGAATTTATGCTGGCAACCCAGCTGAGCCTCCGCTCTTGCTCTTCATCTGATCACAGGGTCTTGCTTCTGCACTGAGACAGCGGAGAGCCCTGGTCAGATGTGGGGAACGGAGAATAGGGAATGGGATGTACTTCGAGGGGAAGGAAGGATGCCATGGAGACTCCAGCTTACGTTAGCTCACAGCGAACAAGTAGTGAACAGATGAGCGCTTAGCGGTGAACAGACCTTCTCCCTTGTTTTTGGGACTCTGCTCTACCAGCTGAGTACTCTTCATCCAAGGGTCAGTGAGTGCAGAGACGGGGGCGAGGGCAGTATTTGAGACCTTGCCATGGAGGGGAAGGTGTGCAGGTCCTTTGCCTGTCAGCTTGGGTGGGCTAGGGCAATTGGGCTGCAGGAAGAACATGTGCAAGTTTGGCAACCTGGCAGAGATACTTAGCAGTGAGACAGGGATGACACTTCAGTTCCTCACTAGCAGCGATGTCTGTCTCTAACATTACCTTTTAGTCAGCATACAGAGCTGTGTTTTATCACACCGTTGTCAGAGGTGTGTGTCACTACCTCGCACACAGTCACTCCTCCAGACTGTTCCTCTGTGCAGCTTTCCTCTCATCTGTTTGTAAGGCTGTAGATATGATAATGTTTCTTTTCTGAACACATGTGCGTGTGCATGTGAATGCGTGTGAAGCCAGACGACAACTTCCTGTGCCATCTACCTCCATTGAGACCTGGTCTCTCACTGGCTTGGAGGTCACCAATAGGTTAGACTGGCTGGCTCTGGGACACCCCTCCCCCATTCTATCCTCTCCAACCCAGGGCTTACAAGCATTGCCTGGAGTTTCCCAGAGGGCTCAGGGATCACACTCGGCACTGCATGCTTGCAGGGAGTGCATAGACTTTCCTGACTGAGCCATCTTCCCAGACTTGGTTAATACTTTTCTATTTTCTTTTCTTCTTCCTGAAGATGGTATGGTGGGAAGTTCTCCCTTTGCATTCTCTTCTCTCTGCTTTAGTCCTCCCCAACACAGGCCAGTGGGGACTATGTCCCCCACTACTTCCTGGCTGTTCTCTGCCACTTGATAGAATTTTTTTTTCTAGACCCAGCCAACTGTTTGCTTCTAAGGAAATCTTCTTAGGAAGATTTCATCTGTCAGACAAAGCTGGTGATGTCAGAGCAGGATGGCTGCTCTCTCTGGGTCCTAAGAGCCGTGTGGAGGTTTCTGCTTGCAGAGTTGGCAGGGTTTGGCTTGGGAAATGTCTAGGAAAGTGTGGCCTCAGGGTACCTGTCACTTCAGAAGTGGCCCTTGATGTGTGATCCTCAGACTTAGGCTTGGCTTCTGATAGCGCAGTGCTTGTTTGTTTTATTGAAGGATCTAAAACCTTCTGACATCTGCTTGTCTCTCTTACCATGAGATTGGCACAAAGTGTCGCAGCATTGGTATTAGTTTATAAAGAGCAGAGAGTTGACGGACCATCCCAGATGTGTGTGTGTGTGTGTGTGTGTGTGTGTGTGTGTGTGTGTGAGAGAGAGAGAGAGAGAGAGAGAGAGAGAGTGACATGTGCAACAGTAGTACACATGTGTTCACCAGAAACCCACTCACCTCTAAATGAATGAATGAATGAATGAATGATCTAAGCATGAATTAAAAGTGATTGAGATCTCCTACTTGCCACCACCCCTCTTTTAATTTTTTGAGACAGGGGCTCACTATGTAGCCATGGCTGCCCTAGAGCTCACTATGTAAAGCATGCTGGCCTTGAACTAACAGAGATTCACTTGCCTCTGTTTCCCAAGATCAGGGATTAAAGGCATGCACCACTCACATGCCACTGAGATGCCCTGCTAAGTATGTACTATGTCAGCTGTCACAGTGGGTATGACATTTGAGCTTTATACCCATGAGCACAGTGGGCTTGGGAGGGGTGGAAACTAAGGTTTAGAGTGGTTGACTGGATTTCAGGGGTATAGCCATGGAGCAGTGTGGTAACCTTTGACCCAGTTCTGAGGTCCCACCACACCCCAGCTTATCCATGCATTTGGTTTTGTAAAGCTGTCACCATAAGATGTTTGAACTCTGCTTGGAGGTCAAGCTTCCTGAAGTGTGCCTGTCTTCCACCAGAAGACCTTTCTAAACTACGGGAGATTCAGGCTTGGACTGGGAGTGGCTTTTCTCAGTTTATTATAGAGCAAATTAATCAAATAAATTATGTAGTTCAGCTAATGACTTGCTTTGATCTAGTAATTTTGTAGGAAGAACAAATTGAGCGTTTTTGTTTAATCCACTTTGGGTGTGTGCTAGAGTGGATTTAAGAGCAGAGCAAAGCAGCGCATGCCTGTAAATCCCAAGTCCACTCCTCCCTCAGGAGCTGTGTTCATCCTTCTCCATACACTTGAGGTCTCCGGTGGACTGGCTGGCTGCATTCACCCCGTGCTTGTTTACCCCACGTGTGTTTTTGAGCACTTGGTGTGTCTTGTTTGTTCCTTACACTCTCTACACAGTACTGCTCCAGTCCTTTTATAGAGGTGACAAAGACACTCTAAGCCCTCAGGTGTTTAAAGCTACATAAGCACTCAATGGCAGAAGACAGGATCAAAGTCCAGACTTGAAGCTCATAGCCGTTCTCCTTTGGAAACATCCTGTGTCTGATAATTGCTGATAATTGTATTCTGTCTCTGTCACATCCACCCCGACCAACAGGAAAGATGCAACACCACGTTGTCCTTCTTCAAGCAGGTTTATTCAGGAACACTTCGAATTGCAATGCAGGAACAGGAATCTGCCGAACAACCCCGGTGATTTTCCTACTAGCCTCCTGTCTTTTCTGGAGCTTCCATTGATGGAGGCTGCTGAAGAGGCAGCTGAGTCTCCTGGTGTTCCTGGGATTGTAAGCCAAACAAGCCCTTTTCTCCCCTGTATAGCTTCCTATCAGGGTGTTTGTTATGGCAACAGAAGTGGAGTTAGGGCAGTAGCTTTCTACTAGTTATCACTGTGTTGGCCTGCCATGTTGTCTGCTGGTTTGGTTTGAGCAATTTTGTCAAAGTCATAAAATGGGTGGCATAGAGAGAACAGAACCAGTATCTCATGAGGGGAACACAGAGGTCCCTTTTTGAATGTTCTTAGGGGGCAGGGGAGAGAGGGTTCTTTTGAGGGCCCTTTGTTAGGGTAAACTCTTCTTTATAAGTGCTCTGTCTTTGTGATCTGATCACTCCCCAGAGGCCCCACTCTTATCAGAACTTCAGTAGAACTTCAGTGTGGGTCAGACCACACTATGCTCTGCCTGCTTGGGAACATTTTGTTAGGTAAAACCTTTTAAGTTATTTTTACTGTTTTTATTGCATGTATGTATGACGTGTGATTGCCAGTGCACGTGTGCCATTGCATGTGTGTGAAGGTCAGAGGACAGCTTCTAAGTGGCTTCTGGGTCTAACTCAGGTCATTAGGCATGTGTGGTTGGTTTTAACTGTCACCTTGAATCACAAGGGAAGAGGGAGTCTCAAGAAAATACTTTCCAGGTCTGCTTGGCCTGTGGGCACATCTGTGAGGCATCGTCTTTTTTGATGAGGGACAATTAGGCCCACTGCGACTAGCATCAGTCCCTGGGACTGGGCTCTGGATTGCCTGAGAGTTGAGAGGGTTTGAATCTACTTTCTCTCTGCCTTTGCCTGTAGTTGAGACAAGCATCATGGTGGATCTCCTGTTACCTTGATATAATGTTTACTGTAATCTGGGACTGTGAGCCAAAATAGACCCGTCCTCCTTTAAGTTGCTTTTGACAGGGTGTCTTATCACAGCAACAGAGATGGCAAGCACCTTACCTTTTGAGCCATTTTATTTGTGCTACATAATCCCTTTTTAAGAAGTACCATGGAGTGTCTCAGAGCCACATTAGAGTGAGTAACTGTAACATGTCATCTTACCAGTGTGTACTTTGCAGTTCAAAAGGGGGCTCATGGGAGAGAGAGAGCCTTAGGCATAGCTGAAGGTTCTGCGTGGGGCCCACAGGAGCATGTTAGTTCTCCCACTTATCTCTTATGTGCAGTTATGTGCTTATGTCAGATGACTTTGCAAATAAAAATTCAGACTAACTGGTAGCATCGGACTTCTACTCCTGTACAACAGGAGCTGTCTGGAGCCACGACATGGCCAATGTGAGTACCTTGAAGTTTACAGATCTTAGCTACCCACACCCCGATTGTCTCCCTCGCCTAGTCTATCTGCTGTTTTCAGTGGCAACAGAAATCTGAAACACTGGCCTTCTAGAAGTGTTAGGGGCTACAGATAGAAGTATAAATAAATGTATGCACACACATAAATAGAATATGTACATATATACACACATGCATATACATAAAATTATGTGCAGCTACTGGTCATATTACTATTTTGCCCTGACTTTTTGAAGCTCATCAGAATTATTAGCTTTCAGCAGGAGTAGAAAACATTTTGCTACCTTCATCTATTTCCTGTCTCTCACATTACTATAGCACCACACAGCAATGTTACTGTGTAATCCAGTTGTTTATAAATGATCCCAGCCATTCACCTGCAGTGTCTGGGGAGTATGATTTTGTGAGAACATTCTGAAAATCTCAGCTTTATTCAGAATGTTTTACTCACAAAGCTGCCTAGATCATCTATTTCAGCCATGTGGGTTACTAATGCTCCAAGAATGAGAATATAATTAAAATACACTTAATGCTAAAATGCAACTGAACATAATTTTATCTTTGATAATTTAGAAGGCAGTTGAGCGTGCCATGCCTCAGGGCCATAATTATGAACATCAGTAATCTTAGTGTGGCACTATAAAAAGTGTGGTTATATCAGCTTTCTGATTATTTGAAATCTGTGGAAGTCAGAGTTTACCCATGCAGTGTATATATAGGTCTTCTAAGCCACCACAGAAGTGGTTAATATATGACTTTATAGCTGATGAGTGTCAAAAATGGGAGGCAGGTGGATTGCAGTGTAAAGTTCAGTTCTCTGAATACTTACCCCTGTGCAGAGTGATGCAGGGAGAAGACTGTGCCTTTCAGGGTAGTGTGAAATAGAGACATGTAGATAGATAGGTATATTTTTAAAATGTGGTGAGTTCTTTAGGAGCCAAAAGGAAGTTAGGAAACAAGTCAGTATGCCAGGAAGTAGCCTCTTTATTGGGAAGAAAGTGTGTGGTGACTTGGGGTGAAGAAAGAGCCAAGAAGGTCTAAAGCAGACTCAGCTAAGGGTATAATTTTTGTCATCTCTATCTTTATGGTGATGTAGGAGGTAGTGGTGGTAGAATTGATGAAAGGAAGAACGGATGGAGTAAGGAAATAATGGAGGAAGAAATGATGATAGAGAAGAAGATGGTAGTAATGAGATGTAGAAGAGGAGATGATGAAGATGGTATTGTGGTAGAGAACAAGGTGACGGTGGAGATGAGTGGTGAGGGGCATGGGTATGAGGAAGAAGAGTTGATTTGGAGTAATAATGAGAGTGATGCAGGGGAGGTGACTGTGATGGTTGCAGGAGATGGAGATGAAGTGAGAAGAGACAGTGATAGAGGTGATGGTGCTGGGGCAATGGAGGATGGGGTGGTTGGGGAGTTAGGGTAATATGAGGTGGAGGATGAGGTGATAGAGTAGGAAATGATGGAGATCATACTGACGTGGTGATGGAGGTGATAATGTCAGGGCCAATGCAGAAGGCTGCAGGAAGGTAGTGATGCTGGTCTCAGCACTGCAGAGTATTTGCTCCTCTGGGGACTGCTTTCATGTAGTACTGTCTCATGTAATCCTTGTGCTGACCTGATCAGAGTAAGTATCATTTAGTGATTGCTGCTTTCATAGATGAGGAAGCAAAGGAATGAGTAAATCGAAAGAACATGCTGCAGAAGATAGGAGTGGGGTCTGGGGAGATGGCTCAGGGAGTGAAGTGCCTACAAACAGAAGGATCTGAGTTTGATCCCTCAACATTCATGTAGAAGCTGGGCATAGCAGGATGTGTGTGTGTCACCATCACTGAAGAAGAGACAGGAGCTTTTGACCAGCCAGCCTAGCTGAATTGATGTGGTCTGGGTTTAGTACTTAGAGCTCCTATCTCAAAACATTAAGGTAGAGAGAGAGTCTTAGAGGAAGAGACTTGGCATGCACATGAGGACTCCATGTGTATACATACATGTGCACATTCCCACATGAGCAGATACATACACATAAGAAACTGGCTTTTACAAGACAGGAGTGAGGAGGAACCTTGGGCTGGAGTTAGAGTTCCCTGCCTTTATCCCAAGAGCTTCAGCCTTGATACCCTGCCCCTTAGACACATTTCCTGATCTCCATGTTTCATAGCTGTGCCCCATTCATCCTCCTTTGCTGTGATGCTCTAACAGATGATATGCATTTCATTTGCTTCGCCATCACGTGTCCCACTGGGGCCTGCCACTGCAGATGCTTGTGTTTACTGTACTCAGGCATCCTGATGGCCTTCCATGGCAGGGCCAGGGGATGAGAGAGCACAGGTTTCTCTTTCGCCACAGCCTTACTTAGTACTGCTGTGTGGGGCATATTTGTGCTGTCCCAAAAGCTTTGCTTTGTTAAGAAGCCATGTTTTTTATTTGAAACTTTAGTTTTGACTTGCTAGCAAACTGATTTTAATTCAGAAAAATAATTATCTTGTGATTCAGTTTGTTCACTTGCTCCATTCAGTCTGCTGACTGCTCATGTGCTGCTGCTTCTGGTTTATTTACTGCACCGTGTGTGGGTGTTTATGAATGTGTGCACCTCCTACATATGAACATGTGCGCCTCCTACATGCCTGGCACCTTCAGAGGTCACAAGAGGACACTGGATCTCCTGGGATTGGTTGTGAGCTGTCATATAGTGCTGGGAATTGATTCCAGGCCCTCTGCAAGAGCAAGTGCCCTTAATAGCTGAGCCATCCCTCCAGCTCCCCACGTGCTTCTTTGTGTGGATGACAAGATGAGGGCCACCCTGGGTTGGACCTGTGTGATAGGAATGGAGTGGGTCAAGTTGCTACTCTGAACCGTTGCCAGGGTGACAGGAACCTAAGCAACACAGGTCCTCAGTCCTGGAAGCCATGTTTACGTAGGAGTGACCCTGCAGTCCCCTCTTCTGAATGTATTTTGAGGTTTGAGGAAGAACGGTGGTGTGGAGCACACACTGCAGCCCAGTGCAGGAGGGACTCAGTGAGACTGCAGTTGCCATGAGAAGGAAAGGCTTTCTTTACCTCATTCCTGGTCTTACCCAAGCATGGTTAGGGCAGGTGTTCTGGAGCAGCTCACTTCCTGGTGGTCAGGAAGCAGAGAGATGGCACCTGGCTTGTGGTCCTCTCTCTTTCCTCATTCCCCAGCCTCTTGGATGGTGCCTCCTGAACTTGAGTGGAACATACTGAGAGGAGTGTACCTTGCCAGTCTCCTAGGTGCCTCCTAATCTGATACATTGACATTGAAGATCCACACTCAGTCACATTTTCTGTATTTGAAAGTTTTTTGGCATTCTTTCTTACTTTCTCAAGGCGCTATATGAAATGTTACTGTTTTTACTGTCAGTCACCCTCTTTGTGGTTATAGCCGTTTGCTTGACTTGCTTTTGACATGGGACTCATGTGCTCTCTGAGAAAGAACCATTGCTATGCTGGGACAGGGATGGCCTTTTCATTATTTTCCCTGGGTTTCAAACAGGAAAGGGCAACATCCCCACTTAACCTGGGTGAAGTCACTTGTCTCTTTAGTCTGTCACAGCAGAGTATTGGCAGCTGTAACCTGTTCAAATGTGAAACAGACTTGAATGTATTTCACAGTTTGCTGGATTAGCAGAATCTTGGACCAAAGAGTGCTACACAGGCCTTGAAATCCCTGCTCCGTTACAGCTGATGCTGAGGGTGGCAATGTCTCTGAAAGACTGCTCTACACTTCTGCCTCTGTATGCCTCAGGAGGGATTGAAGGTAACATCTAAGTGTAAGGGTGATAGTTGCCTTGGGCCACTGTAAGACATGGCCTCTGGGGACAAAGGCAAGGAATCCATATGGCTTCCCCATTTCGATCCTTCCCTAAAGTTCCTATCTTCATATAGTAAGAACGGTCAGACTCGATGGCTGAGCTCCCCACTGGATTCACTGTAAGTGCCAGCCACAGTATGGACAGGAATTGTCTCTGAGCTCATCAAAGCTTTGGGGTGAGAGAGCCATGGACACCCAAGAATATCTCTGGGACCACTTGTCCCCTCAGTGGGCTGCAGAGCTGTATCATGATACTGGATAAGACTGAAGCTATGACTGGTCCTAGCACAGAGGGAGTTCCCAGTCAGGCCCTTCTTTTCTCCTCAGCCTTAGCCTTCTGCTTCTGAGTGGTTTACAGGCAGGCTCTTCTGAAGATGGGTTTCCTCTGTAAGGGTGTGGGGTGTCATAAGGAAAAGGCACCCAGGCCATGCCAGGTCCACATTTTATCATTCAGTTTGCAGCTGCATACTACCTCAAGGGCTGATGCCAACTGAGTTTTGTCTTCAGGCTGAGGGATTATCTACACTATGTAGCTGGCAGGTGATAGCCTGGGATGTATGGTGGTACTGGGGAGGACATGGATGTGGTTTCTGACTGGTTCAGGTAGTGGGGGGATTCCTGCCACATGTGTTTTGTGAGTGTTAAGTGAAGAGTGGGCACATGAGGTCTCTGCCTTATAAGGACTGCTCTGCAGTATTTTCTTGTCCTTCCCCCCATGTCTGGTACAGAGTCACAGACCTTATGTGTAAGCATCTGCTGTGAAAGCATCGAGATCAAGAAGGGGTGTGGAGTTTATCTGTGGGAGAATGTGGGGGGACACGTGGGGTCTTGCATCTGGGAAGCCTAGAGGATTGTACAACTATCTCAAGGTCAGTCTGAACAGTGTTCTCTCCCACAGGCCTCTTGTCAAAGCATGGTGTAGTTGAAATGTGTTGACATGGTTTGTTGACAGTCAAAGAAATGACACTGTACCCCACCAGCCAGCAAAGTACTGCCACCCTGAGATTCTCTCATGGTAACCCTCACTTCTTCCATGACCTTGACCCTGGACTCCTGGACCAGCAGCTACCTCTGCTCTGAGTGTTGTTTATTTGGTTTAATAGTCACTTGCCTCAGCCAACTACCTCGCCATGGCAACACCCTGCAGGACGTTCTGCTATGTTCCCATCAGCTTGCATTCTTCCAAGCTCCTTGCTCAGCATGGCTTCTGTGACCTGTATCTACTGCTGTGTGCTGCTGTGGTTGGTCACTATCTTAGTCATTTCCCTTTAGAGGCATACAGGGCATTCCCAGGTTCATTCCAGGGGCTGGGATGTGTGTGAGCCCTCTTATAGGGCTCAGTCTGCACCCAGCTCCTGCGGGTTAAGTGACACAGCTCAGCACTCATTGGGCCCTTATAGAAACCAACTTTAGTGCTCAAAGCAGACCTAAAAGGTAGGTGATGCCGTCATTGTTGCTTTATGTTGTTGGCTTACTCTGTGGGTGCTTGGTGATGCCTACTATGCACTGGTCACTGCTCTGGGTGCCTGGCAGAAACAGCAGTCATAAAACCACATTGGCTCCTTGAGGGAGTTGGAGGCTGCTGCAGTGCCTGTGTGATAAGGGCTGCTGTAGCATGCAGAGCAGTACTCTGGAGACAAGTCCATCCTCTTCCCAGCTGCAGAGTCTTGGCAATGTAGACAGATTGATTTATTTATTTAATGAGCAAAGAGTGGCAGGGAGTCATAGACTTGTGAGATTATGTAAGCTGCCTGTTGTGCCTAACTCCATTAGAAGACCATTAAGTCTGTTGCATGCAGAAAGGAGAGTGAACCAGTGAGACACAGGTCACGACTTGTTAGGCTTGTGGGCCAGACATGCACAACGTTAACCCATGAGAATAGTTGAAGAACCTTGATTTGAAGAGAGAGGGGTGACAGAAAGGTGTCCCTTGGAGCCATTAGCAGAGACAGAAACTGCATTAAGAGAGTTTCTGCCTGATATGATTGGTATGTCATTAACCTGAAATCCTATGCATGTCCTTCAGCTGTTTGACCGAAGTCCCTGCTCTGTGCCAGGTTATGGTTGCTTTCCTCTTCTGGAGCTAAACATAGAAGGCAGGGACGAAGCAGCGAGGTGGTGGAGCTCAGTGTAGACGTGGCAGGCAGACAGTGGCTTCCCTGTGCTCCTAGTGTGCTCTCACAGCACAGACCATGCTTTTGGAGGTGTGTGTGTGTGTGTGTGTGTATGTATATGTGTGTGTGTGTACGTGTGTGTGTGTGTATGTTTGTGTGTGCGTGTATGTGTGTGTGCGTGTATGTGTGTGTGAGTGTGTGTGCGTGTGTGTATGTTTGTGTGTGCGTGTATGTGTGTGTGCGTGTATGTGTGTGTGTGCGTGTATGTGTGTGTGAGTGTGTGTGCGTGTGTGTATGTTTGTGTGTGCGTGTATGTGTGTGTGCGTGTATGTGTGTGTGTCTGAGTGTGTGTGTGTGTGTGTGTGTGTATGTAGAGGAGGCATGTAGGTCCTTGTGCTCACAGATCAGTACTGGGATAACCAGGAATGTTAAGCACGTAGAGTTGTGTCTTCAAAGGGGGGGACGTA
Organism: Mus musculus; assembly: GCF_000001635.26. NCBI lineage: Eukaryota > Metazoa > Chordata > Mammalia > Rodentia > Muridae > Mus > Mus musculus. Next base: position 11,590,978 of record NC_000082.6, read on the forward strand.
TAACCTGTTTTCCACCCAGAAGGCTGGGAGTGGAGAGGATTTAGAGTCTGGTGACCGTTGCACTAGGCGTGTGGCCTAGACCACACCAGATCCTTCCCCAGACCTTTATCATGAGCTCCTTTTTTTCGGCCAATCTATAGAGCCCATCTTTATGGAAGATATCACATATGTGTTACAAAGAGTTAGATGCAATCATATTTTAAACTTTATTGTGAACATGGTAGTGAGTTATTTTTACCAGGAAATTTTTCCACCAAATCATGCTGTGCTTTGATATTCCTAAAATAAACTACTTGGGGTTAGACTATTTTTTTGGTTTTTGTTTGTTTGTTTGTTTGTTTGAGACAGGATTTCTCTGTGCAGTCCTGGCTGTCCTGGAACTCACTCTGTAGACCAGGCTGGCCTCAAACTTAGAAATCCGCCTGCCTCTGCCTCCCAAGTGATGGGATTGAAGGCGTGTGCTACCACGCCCAGCTAGACTCTTGATGTTTAAACCAGCACTGGCTACTGAGTTGTGTTGAAGCCAACCACCTTCTTCTCTCTCTGGGATCGACTCTGCTTCATGGTGGTCGCACAAATCCATGAATGTGTTACAGTGATGCGTGCACTTTACTGAGTGAGTCCTTGTCCCTCTGGAACAACTTCTAAACAGATGTCTCAAAGTGATGACACTCTACCTTCAAAGGCTGGGCTAGCATTCCATGCCTGGGTATTTGAGAGAAAAGAAAACAACTCCATACAAAGACCCATGTGCCAGTGATTGGAACAGCTTTACTTGTTTGGGTTTGGGGAAGAGACAGCGTCTCTGTATAGTACTTAAACCTTTTGCCTTGACTCCCAAGGTATCACAGAAATGGGACCCTGGCAAGCAGCTAGTTATTGTAGTAGTTGTTGTTGCTTTTGTATTGTTTGTATTAGCCTCAAACTAGAAAATCCTGAGTAGTCCACGGAGTAAATATATGAATGCTGATTTGTCCATATGGTGGACCACTCCTCGGTAATAAAAAGCAGTGGACCATTGGCACACACCACTGCAAGATGGATTGCCTAATAGTTATTCTGCTGATGAGTTAGGCCCAAACTAGTATGTGCTGTGTGAGAATTATAGAAAATGCAAACTACTGTGCTGATGGAAAGCACATCACTGGTTACCTGGGATGCATCATGGGAGGATGAAATTACCAAGAGATCTTCGAGGAAGCTTCGGGAGTGATGGATGGGTTCACTATCTTGATTGTGTTGGTGGTTTCAAAAGCATAGACACATCAGCACACATCAGCAGAGGCTACTTTGAATATGTGACATCCATTGTGTGCCTGTCACACCACAGTGAAGCTACTTTCAAGAGAGATGATGAGGCTGTGACTGCCTTGGGGATCCTGGGTATTCAGGAACAGGGCTCCATGGAAGGAGACACTCACTCAGAATCAGTAGTTCAGGGAAAAATAATTGTGAGCAAGCAGAGCATGCTCCACAGGGAAGTATGTTCTTTCCCAGATAACTCCTATGGAAGTTTGGGGAGGTAGGGAATGAGATGAGACATCCCTGGGAGATCATAATCCAGTTATGACTTGTAATTTAGTTGAATAGGACTTCCTTTGAAAAGACAGTTAGATGTGAAGACTGGCCATATAATCAAGATTGTGGGACACCTTTTATTTGAAACCCACTGAAGCATTGGGGAGTCGTTTCTGTTTTCCTGAAATCTCTGAGCATGGGAACCTTTTCAGCCCTGTAGCTGTAAGGAGGCATCAAGACTGCTTTCACCAGATTCCATTGCCAAGGGCCGGGGTAGATGGCCAGAGAAAGCCCCTTGCCTTTGCTTCCCATTTTGTGTGTGTGTGTGTGTGTGTGTGTGTGTGTGTGTGTGTCCTGTGTCATCCTGACACATCCTAGGGCTGTTGGCTTACAGCTCAGGAAGCCTGGGGCAGTCTTCCCACTGCCAGTGTAAAGGTCTGTAGCCTTTAGGTCTGGGCTGTAGACATCTTGAAAAAGTATTGAAGACAACACATACTTACATACATTTGTCTCTAATCCTTCACAGGTCTTGTTTCCTGTAGCACTCCTAAATTTCCTGTATGTTTGGGTGTTGTCTGTCTTAAATTAGAGTGTGAGCTTTGTGGAGGCAGAGACTGATTATCAACTCTGTACCTAGGACAAGAGCCAGCCAAAAGTTGGGCTCATTTCAGTGAGTGTGTTTAGTTGAGCTTAACACAGCTTATCATTGGAATACACACAATGTAGGAGCCATGCTTTCTTTGCAAACAGCTTTCAGAAGGTTTAGGCAACAGGGTGGGTGAGTATTCTCAGTGAGATCACTAAGAGACCTAGGATTCAGTGTCCCCTATTTCTGTTTGTTTGTTTGTTTGTTTGTGTTTTGTTTTTTTTTAAATAACTGATTGTCACACTCTACTGTCTTACATGTAAAGTCACAAAGAGTTACTAGGGACTCTGGGAAATGTAGTCTTTAATTAGTAGGCCTATGCTTGGCTCTAGTTTACCAAGTTTTATTACCCTAAAGCTAAAGGAACATGGGTGGGGTGGGGTGGAGGGCTTAGCTGACTCCATTGCTGTGCATATATATAAGTGAATGAATGTTTCCTGTTCTCAGCCCTGTTATCCCTCACGTTAGCATAGCATTTACCATAATATTAATGTCAGCCTTATTCATCTCAGTTTCTGATGCTTCTCCAGGGCTGGCATTGAACAGATGCCTAGAGGAGGTTAACAGGAAAAATAGCAGCTGAATATCAAGGTTTTTTCTTCTGCCTGAGCCATGGTAAGAGGGTCTTTTTGGCAAAAATTACATTCACAAGAACATTTGGCATAAATGTACATGCAAATGAAATGTCTCAGGAGGCAGGTTTTGCCAGGAACTAAGACCCATCTCTCAGGGTAGGTGAGTTATGCATTGAGGGAGAGCCTAGTGGGCACCTAATTCTTTAAGCTTAAGGCTTTGTGTTTTATGTCTCCTTCAAGGTCTCCCTTTGTTGAAAATCACATGGTTCTGCCTGGTTTGGAGACTTAGATGATGTCTTCCCAAATGGTCCTATTATATAAAAACACGTGGGCCTAATAACTTTCACATTAGGGAAAAATGGTTCTCTGGATGAGTTTCTACATTCAGAGGATGGAGATGAAAGAGGCTTTGTGAGTTTGCTCCAAGACATTGGGGCTACTTTGGGATTCTTGTGTCTGCTGAAGACCAGATCAGACATCCAACCTTGTGAACTGAACAGATTCTGGATTCCTGGACCTTCCATTGTTGGGCCAGCTGGACTACAGCCTGTAAGCCATTCTACTAAATCCTCTGTCTCTCTGTGTCCATCTGTCTGTCCATCCATCCATCCTAGATATTGGTACCAGAATAGTGTGGTATTGCTGTGACAGACCATGTTTTTTTTTTGTTTTGTTTTTTTTTGGGGGGGGTGGAGTGGGGTGGGTGGGAGGAGTGTGGAAGGCCTTTGGAACTTTTGGCTAGAAAATTCATTGAATATTGAGAGTACAGTGAACTGTTCTGTAGGAGCTTAGGAGATAAGAATGTGGAAAGCAGTACAGATGATGGAGGCCTGGCCTGTGATGTTTCAGAAGGAAGCAAAGGCTCTACTGGACCTTTTGTGTGAAGAATCTGAGGTGTCTGGTCAACTGGAGCTGAAGAATCAACTGTGATTAACAAGAGACCAGAACCACTAACTAAAAGCCTTTGTCTTAAGCCTTTGCTGGGTCAATGGATGCTGGGCAACTTGGACTGAAGAATCATCTGTGATTAAGAAAAGATCAGCATATTGAGATGAAGTCTTCTAGAAGTGTTTCCTCAGAATCACGGAAGTTGTACTTCAGAGAGGGGAAGGCTGCTAAGATTGTACCGCATGCTGGCAGCTGAGCTTGTTAATGTAACACTCACCCAGGTGGTACTGATCATGGAGAGGGGTCATGGAGAGAAGCTGAGGCTTAGCACTGTGTGGCAGGACTGGAGTCCCTGAAGGGAGACTAGGAGAGGCTATTTGTGAAGGTGTTATTCAGTTGCTACAGAGGACCCTAGCAATTTTGGAGATACCAGTACCATCGAATGATCATGAGGAATAGCAGTAGTGGTGGAGTGGAGCCATCTGGAGCCCAGAAGACAAGATGTGCTCTAGAGGGCAGAGCCTGAGAAGTGACCAAGCCCCTTGGATGAGCACAGAAGATTGTGAGTGAATCCCAGTGAGTAACTGGACATTGAGTTATTTATAATTTAGAGGTTGGTTTTGCTTTGTTCAGATTGTGACTGTGTCCTGGTTCTTTCCTCTTGAAGTAAGAAAGTTTAATTTTGATTTTACAGGAGTCCACAGTTGAGAGACTTTGAATTTCAAAAGACTTCAGATTTTAGAGAGAGAGTATTTTTTAAAGTATTTTTAAAGGCTGTGGGACTTTTAAAGTTTGGAATCTGTATTGTAATGTTGATATTAATGTGTGATCTTGAGGAAGAATAAGAAAGGGAAGGCTATGGATTAATAACAATATATTTGCGTGTCAAGTTGACAAGAGGTCAGTTGTGCTGGCTGGTTTTATGTCAACTTGACACAAGCTAAAGTCTGAAAGGAAAGAATCTCAATTGAGAAAATGCCTCTATAAGATCTAGCTGTAGGGCATTTTCTTGATTAGTGATTGATGGGGACGGCCCAGCCCATTGTGGGTGGAGCCATCCATCCCTGGGTTGGTGGTCCTGGGTTCTATAAGAGAGCAGGCTGAGCAAGCCATGAATTAGGGAAGCCAGTAAGCAGCACCCGTGTAGCTTCTGCATAGCTCCTGCATTAGCTCCTGCATAGCTCCTGCATTAGCAATTGCATTAGCTCCTGCATTAACTCCTGCATTAGCACTTGCATTAGCTCCTGCATTAGCACTTGCATTAGCACTTGCATTAGCTCCTGCATTAGCTCCTGCATTAGCACCTGCATTAGCTCCTGCATTAGCTCATGCATAGCTCCTGCATTAGCACTTGTATTAGCTCCTGCATTAGCTCCTGCATTAGCTTCTGCATTAGCTTCTGCATTAGCTCCTGCATTAGCTCCTGCATTAGCACTTTATTAGCTCCTGCATTAGCACTTGTATTAGCTCCTGCATAGCTCCTGCATTAGCTTCTACATTAGCTCCTGCATAGCTCCTGCATTAGCACTTGCATTAGCTCCTGCATAGCTCCTGCATTAGCACTTGTATTAGCTCCTGCATAGCTCCTGCATTAGCTCCTGCATAGCTCCTGCATTAGCTCCTGCATTAGCACTTGCATTAGCTCCTACATTAGCACTTGCATTAGCTCCTGCATAGCTCCTTCATTAGCTCCTATATGAGCTCCTGTCTTAATTTCCCTCAGTGATGCCATGTTACCTGAAAGTTGTAAATCCTGTCCTCTCCAGGTCGCTTTTGTTTCTGTGTGTCATCGCAGTAGTAATAACCCTAACTAAGACACAGGTCTATGGCCTGGTACTTTCTTACCAGGTGGGAAGAATCCTTGTACGTGTGAGCCTGGACAGTACCTAGCACATCTCTTATGCTGTGCTATTTGTTCCCTGAGGCAATATCCTAGTGTTACTGCTGTGGTTCTTTTTGCAAGACTTGATTGTGTTTCATGGTGTGACCGAAAGCCCGAGAGGCACAGGCAGTGCCAGTTTTATTCATTTATCCCCCACACCTCACCTAGGGTCAGGGATAGGCATTTGTCTGTCTCCTGCAGTTGAGACAGTGAAGTAATAGATGCTCAGGAAAATGGTGCCACTCCCATGGAATCCCTTGACAGTGCCCTCCAGCACTATAGAAGATTCTTAGACTCTTGTACAGCTGATAAGGCAGGTTCGAAGGTTACTCCTTAGGACTCAAGTCTAGCCTTTGGTTTCTAAGCTAATTATTGTCTTAACATCAATCACACTGCTCAGTTACTTCAGGGAGTATCTAGCTAGTGAATGGAGCATGATGTGATTTCAAAGAAAAGACGTAGGGGGTCAGGCTGGGTGTAGATTTATAGTGGGGGCTGAGCTCCATCACCCACTGGCTGTGTGGTTTTGGTGGAGGTGCTCAGCCATGCTGAGTCTTGGTTTCCTTATCTGTTGAATATTAGCTGAGAGTGATGATGGCTCCTCCCTCCTATGTTTTTTGTGAGAAGTAAATGAGTGAGTAGGGTCAGTGAGGTGGTTCACTGGGTATAGGTGATTGCCACCAAGCCTCGTGACCTGAGTATGATTCCTGGGACCCACATGATAGAAGGAGAGAACCAACTCCCACAAGTTATCCTCTGACCTATTCGTGTGTGTGTGTGTGTGTGTGTGTGTGTGTGTGTGTGTGTGTGTATACACGCACGTGCGCACGAGTGTCACTGTCTCTGTTTCTGCCTGTGTATCTAATGTAAAAATAAACAAATGTGCCAGTGGATGTGAAAAGGTGACCATGCTGGTGGCCATGCAGGAGGATTAAATGAGTGGATGGGGTGTAAAGAGACGAGAGCAACTAAGTAGGAAGCACTGCTGAAATCTGTGCTTAGAAAGCAAAATCAGGGAGCTGGAGAGAGGCTCCGTGCCTGAGAACTGGTTGCTCTTCCTGAGGACCTTGGTTCAATTCCCAGTACCCACATGGCGTGCACAAGCCAGTAAGCCACACTCCTCCATAGCCTCTGCATTAGCTCCTGCCTCCAGGTTCCTACCACGTGCCAGTTCCATCAGGAGTCCAAGGGGTTCCAGTACCTTCACACGGGAATACATACAAACAAAAGTGGCAGTGGGCATAGGAAAACTCAAATGGGCGTTTTAGCATTTCCCTCTCTGTGAGCTCGTGAGACTGAAATTCTTTGATTCTCATTGAAATTGTTGCTTTATCAAAGGGAAAGCAAGAAGATGAGTGAAAAACAATGGCATCTTTGTCCAAAGGGGTCGTCAGTGAGAAAAGCCTGAACACAGGATGTCCGTCTGGAACACCAAACTCCAGACCTTCCGAATGCTCCCTGTGTGGCCTCTCAGTTATTTATACACAATGCAGCATTAGCAAGGCATGTGTCTCACTTAATTACTGTGGGGCGAGTGTCTGACAAGCAGTGTGGTCCCTCATTTCCGGCATGTGTTTTAATCATGGATTTGTGGGTCTGTACTTATTAATCTCTGCTTTCTGCTCTTGGGAAGCTGGGCTGGCTGCTAAAGCCACCGGTTATGGTGCAGAGAATTAATATTGGCATCGTAGGCTTCCTGAAGCCTCCTGGTGCAGAGCCACAGGAACAGTGAGGAGTATAGCTTTATTAGCCTGGGGTGCTGAAGGTGCAGAGTGGAGAGCCCCTCTTCAGGCTCTGTTACAAGTGCTCAATTCTGTTGCTCTGGACTGGAGCAATGAGTGAGGCTGTGCTTTCAGATAGACTGCTTTTGTCTCTCGCTTTTGTCTCTCTGATAATTCATATGCTGCAGTCTGACATCAATGTGACTGTGTTTGGAGACAGGGTTTTTTTTGTTTTTTTTTTTGTTTTGTTTTTTTAAAGATTTATTTATTTTATTTTTATTATATGTGAGTACACTGTAGCTGTCTTCAGACACTCTGGAAGAGGGCATCAGATCTTGTTACGGATGGTTGTGAGCCACCATGTGGTTGCTGGGATTTGAACTCAGGACCTTCGGAAGAGCAGTCGGTGCTCTTAACCACTGAGCCATCTCACCAGCCCCGGAGACAGGGTTTTAAAGAAATGATTTCGTTTAACTCATCATGGGAGGGGGGAGGTCTTAAATTCACCACAGCTGGTGGCTTCATAAGAGGGAAAAGCCAAGGGATGCAGAGGAGGCAGTTGAAGGTGGAGGGGTCTCAGGAAGAGTCCACTCTGTCTGTGCCTTAACCTTGGGCACCCAGCCTCCAGAGCCAAGAGTTTTGTAGGCCACAGATCTAGTAATCCAGGGTTTCTAAAGAAGACAGTGGAGGTAGGTTTGGTTGATTGCTCATAGTGTGTAGAACCTTGCTCTATAAGATTGTCAGCATTGAAGAAAATTGATCAATAGGTATTTTTGTTTTCTTTTGTTTGTGGCAGGGTCTCAATATGTAGCCCAGATGGGCCTTGAACTCACAGTCCTCCTGCCTCGCCTCCTGAGTGCTGGGATTATAGGTGTGTGCCACCATATCTAGCAATGGAATTTTTGGCAACTGTTCTGAACCAGGTACTGGGGAAAAGAGGGTAAAGAACTGGGCCCTGCTCCTAAGGAAGGTGTATGCTGGGGGCAGATGGACAGTTAGCCAGTGCATTGCTATGTGGACAGCATGGCTAAGTTCATCAGGAGCTGGTTAAGGTTTGAGCTGACCCTGTGGGTTGGTTGCTATAGGAGGCCTGACTTCCCAGGTGGGGATACATTAACACATTTTCAGCTTCAGTGTGTTCAGCATATGATGGGTTTGTGAACTATAACCCTATTTTAAGTCATGGACCATCTGAATGTGCTAATGATGAATTTCTCACTCTTCCTTTTAGAATGTTCTGAAGCAACTACTGTATGCCAGACACTTACTTATTCTAAGATTCCCTTTCAAGGATCCTATCTAGAAAACTAGACTGATATGAAGAAACCATGCAGGACAATTCTTTCCAAATGCTCAGATTCTTGATGTAACCAGGGCTATGTCCAATTTCTTTAGATAAAAAGGCTACTGGAATTTTTGGCAATGCTGTACACATTAGCAATAACAGGTGCATGCAGAGTCCCGTGGCAGCTATTCAGTATTTACAAGGGAGAACAGGAAAAGCAACAGTTGTTTGTTCTCTTCCCTGCATCTGTGCCTCTGCCATGCCAGAAGCAAAGGAGCAGGACTGGATTCGGTCGGTTCTCAGCTTGCAGCAATGTGGGATCCCCCTACTTCTTCTGCTAGGACACAGACTCTCCTCCCTCAGTCCATTGTGTAATCTGCTATAGCAGTAAGTATAGCACAACAAAACAGTGAAACAGTTGCCTTGGGACAGATGCAGAAAAACACCGACCCACCCAAACTTGACTGATTCGTCTGTGTGAAATGTGCCATTGGCTGACAGTTGACCCCAGTCTGCAGGTCTGCCCTAGTGGAAGAAAGGATGGGGACCATTCCAGCCCAAGTTCTTGAAGCCCTTAGGGAATTTCCAAGTCTGAGTGTGTGTTAAGGTGTCACAAGGCATCTATTTGCATATTATCAACTGTTTTAATTTGACAGAGAAACTCTGCTGAAGAGGAATGATTGGAAAGCCAGTACACAGTAATCAGGAAGGGTTTGCTTCATAAAAATGAGTTAAATACATTCTGGTAGCTCTTCTTTGAAGGTTAATTCTGATACTGACTGTTAGGAAAAAGCCTAATTAATAATAACAGGAAAAACCTGCATTTAAGTAACACCAAGGTTGTGACAGGCTCATACAAGACCCAGAATTCAGTGTGAAGGTTTAGACTTGATCTTCCAGCCTGTGGCCCATTGTTCCCGGGTGCTGAAGCAGATAAAACACATTAATTAAATATTTGGAAGGAACCTTCTGGTTCTTCTTATTTATTATCTTATGTGAGGTTGACATCTTGGCAGTTTCCGAGTACAGAAGAATTAGATTTGCTTTTTTAAAAAAAATCAGTGTGATTGTATTCTAATTTAATTTTTGTATTTTTTTTCCCTTTCTCGTCTGTCTGGGTATAGGAGCAGTCAGGGTGGGCAAGCCTGGAAAAGTTGGGCAGGAGTGAGTGAGGCTGGGAACCTTCTTGTCAAGGGCCACTCAGTAGTGTGTGGGCATCTGTTCTCAATTGTCTCGGAGGTGTGCTCCACATTCAGGCAAGGTGTGTTTGCCTGTAACTTTAGTACTCAGGATGCAGAGGCAGGAGGATTCCATGGCCAACAGGGGACATGATTGAGATCCTTCTTCAGAAAAACAAATAAACAAAAAATCCAAATCAGTCGGCTCTCCCTCTGTCCTTCCATCCATCCATCCATCCATCCATCCATCCATCCATCCATCTATCCATCCATCCATCCATCTGTCTGCTTTCCCATCTGTCTGTCCCTCCCTTCTGCCTTCCCTCTCTTCCTTCTGTATATGTAGGCATGCATGTGTGTTTTGTGTATGTGGACAGAGGTCAGTGTTGAGTATCTTTCTCAATCACTCTGTACCTTACTTTTTGACACACAGTCCCTCACTACACTGACTTGGCTGGGTTGGCTGGGCTTACAGGTGCTGGGGTTACAAGCCTGCCACTGTGTCTCACTTTGTAGTACTAGGGATGGAGCTCAGGTGCCTGTGTGGCAGTCACCTCAGTGACTGAGCCTCTTTATCTTCAAAATGCCGTCCTTTACCAAACAAGGCAGCGGGCAGCTGGCATTAGGAGGGCTAAGGCAGCTTTCTGCCTTATGTATCTCATGACTTGATGCCTTTCATTGTTCTTTCTTTCTGAACATTTTTTCTTTTATATATATTTATAATTGTATGTGTGTCTGTCTATCTCTCTCTGTGTGGTCTCTGTGTGTGTCTCGTGCATGCATGTGTCAGTGTCTATGTGCATGTGTGTGTGTGTGCATACTTGTGCATGCTATGATGTGAATGAGGAAGTCAGGACAAGATGACTTGCAGAAATTGGTTCTCTGTATTTCAGAGATGGAATGCATTGGCAGCAAGTGCCCTTACCCACTGACCCATTTGCTATTCACTGAAGCCTTTCTTGAATAACTGTGGTCAGACCTATCCCCTGGGCATCCTCCAAGTCTGAGGACATTTCTGTCACAACTCTGCTGATCTTGTATTTTCATCTGTGTGTCTCCCTCTTTTGGCTGGACTTCTTAACATTTTCAGAAACTTTTTTACAATGACTGAAGTAAAAAGGTGGAGTTGGTTGGCTCACATAACATACAATTTTGAGAGTTGGCATAGCTGTAGCTCAGTGCTAAAATGGTGCATGGTCTGGATACTATTCCTGATTCTCCTACCTTCTCTTTCTGTCTTCCTCTTGCAGGCTTCTCATTCTGTGACACTGGCAGCTCCAGGCTTCCTTCCTAGCAGCCTAGCATCTCCTTCAGAGGCCTGGAATGCAGTCTGTAATTAACCCTCCTTTTGCTATTATAGCAAAAATATCCAAGTCAGGCTAAAAAAATATATTTAGTACATGCTTTTGGTGAAGTTTCTGGTGAGCATCCCTTCTGGCTACATCACCTCATGGCAGAAATTTAAAATAAATAAATAGATAAATAAATAAATAAATAAATAAATAAAAAAGAGCAAGGAGACAAGCTTACTCTCCCAACTTCTAGTTCTCATGAAGCTTGGGCTCTATGAAAGCTACCTTAATCCTCCTGAGGGTAGCTTCCCCAGTGACACAAACACAAGCAGGCCTCACCTCTTAAAGGTTTTCACATAGCCTCTATGCTGTCATGTTTTCTTGGATGACAAACCACACCCATACCATGGTAGAGATGCAGTTCCACGTTCTTGGGGCTGGGTGGGGTCCAGGCAGACAACCCTGGGGCTGTGCACGCTAAAGTACATCCAGGTTCTTTGAACCAAGTCTTTGTGTTGGTTGATTTTAACCATAAACTTGCCACACCTCAAATCACCTGGGAAGTGAGTCTTAATTCTAATTTATCTAGATCAGATTGGCCTGTGGGCATGTCTTACAGGGTTGTCTTGGTTGGTTGAGGTGGAAGACCTACCCTGAATATGGGCAGCACCATTTCATGGACTGGCCCCTCAGCTGTGGAGGAGTGAGGCAAGCTAGCCAAGCATGAGCAAGCAGAGTAGGTGTATTTTCTCTCTGCTCTTGACTGTGGACATGATATGACTGGCCATCTCAGTCTCATGCCTCAGTGACTCCTTACAATAAACCCTTTCCTCTCCAAAGTTGCTTTTGGGCAGGATATTCAGCTCTACATGGCTGAAAGGGCTTTGCTTGCTCTTCTGGGTTTTCTTGTGCTAGTGCCTTGCATAATATTTGTCTAAAGCAACCTGGGACTCAGTAGAAATATTCGGTCAAGATAATTTAGGCTCTCATTTTGACCTGGTCCCACTAATGGCTTTTGCCTCTTTCAAGAATGTCACATGAATGGAGAGTGATCTGTGCTCCCTGCTCCAAGTCCTCTGCAGTAAACAGGAGCATGTGTAATTATCATCTCCTGTACATGTTGCATGCTGAATGCATCTGTCTTATTTGTGTTTTGGTCTCTGCTGGCCCATGGTTCTGCTGGCCCATAGAAGCATGTGTTAGGTCACTGAGGATGTGTTTGTAAACATATGAAATGTCCCTTTGCTTTTTACCCAGTGGTGTTGGACTTAATACATTTGTCCGAGCAATCTGTGTTTGTGTGTGTGCACACACGCGTGTGCACGCACCTGTATGCATGAGGGTTATTCATGTGCAGGTATGTACATGCCCCAGCACATACATGGAAATCAGAGGGCCACAGTTGATTCAGTTCTTGCCTTCTAGCTGTAGTTCACCCTGTCCATGTGCTTCTGAGGATCCTTCTGTCTCTGCATCTGCCCTCCCACACCACTGCTGGGATTCCAGATGTTTGTGTTACCCCACTAGGCTTCAGACCATAGTTTTAATGCTTGCATCCATACTGAGTCTAGTTCCTCATTCTTCCTTTTGACCCAAAGGCCTTTTCCTTCAGGGATCCACATGTCTTGCAGTTGTTTACTGTCACCTTGTTTGCCGCTGCCTGTATTGGGCACAGTGCTGGGAGGTGGGGGCGATACCAGGCAGTGTCTTGGTAGACGTGGGTTTTAGTGTTTTCGTCTGTGAAATGGATGGCAGAAGGACTGTTGCAGAGAGTTGTTTTGAGCATTTGATAACCTGGCAGAGGCCTGATTTCCCTGGTTATTGCAGAAAGTTCTGTAGTGTGCTGTAGCTGTGACTTGGTACCTGATACTGTGAACAGGGAATAGTGGCCCCTTGTGGCCCAGGGCAGTAACTCATCTTCAATCACCTAGCCTTGGAAGTGCCCAGGAGCAGCAAGTCTGTGGGCCAGGGTTGCAGGTGGGTACTGGGGTCACCATCTTCCAGAATATGTGGAAGCCAGGTCCCAGAGAGTTTCAGTGGTTGCTTAAGGAAGCATCCTGGCAGGTACCAGAGCCTGGTATCCTACCTCAGAACCTCGGGGTTTGCCCAGCACATAGTCCAGGAGTCTTAGAATCTGTTGCAAGCAAAAGGCTGGTAGCAGCACCCCACCCTCCAGGAAGTCACTGAAACTGTGTGGACTTGTCCACTCTCTCAGGCAATATAGTCCAGCTGACAAGAGAGCATGGGTCAGTGTCATATTCACATGGAAATGATCTTGCCACTCCAGTTCCCTAGGGGCTAAAGTCCGATATAGAACACAGCTGTTGCTTCACCCACGCTGGCCTTCTTTCCACACTACTGTGCTTCCTATTTCCTGGTCAGCCATGAGAAAATTCTAGAAACAGCAATTTCAATAAGAATTCTAAAGTAATCTTTGCAGAAACTCTACCTCCTTATAAATTAACCTTTATTATATTTGTATATTTACAGAATAAAGATAAGTTTAGTTCTATCCTGTGTTTCAGGTACCGGAAGAAAAGTTCTAGAACACACCCCCTTCCACCTTTATGGAGGGGGATTACAAGAAACTACAGTGAAATATTAGCTACTTTTCTTCTCTCTCTGTGTGTGTTTCTCTCTGTCTCTCTGTCTTTGTCTCCCTTCCCTTCCCTTCCCTTCCCTTCCCCTTCCCCTTCCCTTCCCTTTTCAAGACAAGGTTTCTCTGTGTAGCCCTGACTGCCCTAGAACTCTCTGAGTAGATCAGTTTGGATATGAACTCAGAGATCTACCTGCCTCTCTCTCCTGAGTGCTGGGTTTGAATATGTGCACCACCACCTCCTAGCCATTTGTTGCTTTTTTGCTATTGTTAATCATAGATTGCTACTATATTCACCTTAGATCAAAAAACAAAAAATAAGGGGAAGGTGGAGCTTGGGTCCTGAGAGTATGTTGTGCAAGTTTTCATGTGTGCCTGTGTGTATGTGCAGGCCTATACATGTGCTTATGCATGTCAGCTTATGGACCAGCAGGAACACCTCTGCATGAAACTTGGTCATTTCACACAGATTTTTGAGCAAATTAACATTTGGATCTAGCGGGGATTGTTCATTTAGTAGTCATGCCTGCCAGGAAAGTCATGTTAAAGCAGTTTTATGAGTAATAGCTAAAAATGTGTTACACTCTTATCTTTTTCCCTATTAAAGCGACGGTTCTAAATTCTTCTCTGTTCTGATAGTATTTGAGATCACGTCCAGAAAGTGTGCCAAGGACCTGGAGTTTGGTAGGGTGTTGGGGGGCTGTCTAAGGCCCTTTGGCAGGTGCCCCTGGTCCTTATCAGCCCCAACCTGAAGTCCTCCTGCCAGGTTTGCCTGCATCCCAGATCCCAGCCTTTCTAAGGATGGACGCTCAGTCCTCCTCCCTGCCTGCTCTCGGCTGACCATGTTCCCACCTTTATTTCTCTGGCGTCTGTGGTGCCCTGACTCATCTTCATGACTCGCGTGTCCTCTCACACTCTCCTGGATTTCTTTTGCTCTTCTTTCTTCTTTTCCCATCACCTCAGCTCTTCGAACTTCACCCCCACTTTTGCTCTCGTTTTGGGTCACCTTTCAGACCCTGATGGTCAGTCTGTTCACATGTCTAGCATGTAAACACATGTAAAAGTCTTTCTAGTTTGCTAGACTTATGCAAGAGGAAGGAAGAGGGAGATGACCCTTCTGTACCTGTAGATTCTGGGAGCAGGCTTTGCTAAAATGGCTCATTCTTCACTTCTCTGAGCATGGTGACAGAATTGTCCCTGTTCAAGAGAAGAAAAACCCCTCCTTCCAGTCTGGGCTGGAGCTCTGAGCAGACCTTGGTTCCAAACTCTGCAGCCAGTCCCACAACACCCGGAGGAAGCTCCACCCAAGATCCCAGGATCTCAGGATCCCAGGATCCCAGGGGCTTGGTCACACCAGGATCTCAGGGTCCCAGAGGCAGCTTTATTTCCAGGAGCTCTGACACAAGCAGGATCTCAGGATCACAGGATCACAGAGTCAGCTGGACTCTGAGGAGTTCTGACACAACCAGGATCCCAAGAAGGACAGGCTCCAGTCAGATATAGCCAGGGAAGGTAGCCCTAGAGATAACCAGATGGCAGGAGGCAAGCATAAGAACATAAGCAACAGAAACCAAGGTTATTTGGCATCATCAGAACCCAATTCTCCCACCATATCAAATCCTAGATACACCATCACACTGGAAAAGCAATATTTGGATCTAAAATCACTTCTCATGATGATGATAGAGGACTTTAAGAAGGACATAAATAACTCCCTTAAAAAATACAGAAGAACACAGGTAAACAGCTTGAAGCCCTTAAATAGGAAACTCAAAATTTCCTTAAAGAATTACAGGAAAACACACTCAAACAGGTGAAGGAAATGAACAAACCATCCAAGATCTAAAAATGGAATTAGAAACAATAAAGAAATCACAAAGGGAGACAGCCCTGGAGTTAGAAAATCTAGGAAAGAGACCAGGAGTCATAGATGCAAGCATCACCAACAGAATACAAAAGATAGAAGAGAGAATCTCAGGTACAGAAGTTACCATAGAAAACATTTTTGGGGTAGCATTGGAAATGTAAATGAAGAAATTACCTAATTAAAAAAATAATAAAATAAAATAAATAGATACTGTCTCTTAGTTAGAGGTTTACTGCTGTGAACAGACACCATGACCAAGGCAAGTCTTATAAAAAACAACATTTAATTGGGCTGGTTTACAGGTTCAGAGATTCAGTCCATTATCATCAAGGTGGGAGCATGGCAGTAACTAGGCAGGCATGGCGCAGGCAGAGCTGAGAGTTCTATGTCTTCATCCAAAGGCTGCTAGTGGAAGACTGACTTCCAGGCAACTAGAGTGAGGATCTTATACCCACACCCACAGAGACACACCCATTCCAACCAGGTCACACCTATTCCAACAAGGCCACACCTTCAGATGGTGCCACTCCCTGGTCCAAGGATATAGAAACCATCACAGATATTAAGAAAGAAAGAAAGAAAGAAAGAAAGAAAGAAAGAATTTCTAATTAGGATTTAAACCCCAGTCATTCAGGGCAGTTCATAGGAAGACACCTTTGACTTTAGGGCCTAGAGTCTTCTACATTGTACCGGGAGTCATTTCTTTTGGAAGAAAGAAAACATTGACACTACAGTCAAAGAAAATGCAAAAAGATCCTAACCCAAAACATCCAGGAAATCAAGGACACAATGAGAAGACCAGTCCTAAGGATAATAGGTACAGAAGATTCCCAACATAAAGGGCCAGTAATATCTTCAACAAGATTATAAAAGAAAACTTCCCTTACCTAAAGAAAGAGATGCCCATCAACATACAAGAAGCCCACAACCCTATAGAACTCCAGATAGACTGGACCAGAAAAGAAATTCCTCCTGACACATAATAATCAAAACACCCAATGCACTAAACAAAGAAAGAATATTAAAAGCAGTAAGAGAAAAAGGTCAAGTAACATACAAAGGCAGACCTATCAGAATTACATCAGACTTCTCACCAGAGACTATGAAAACTAGAAGATCCTGGGCAGATGTTATACAGACCCTAAGAGAACACAAATGCTAGCCCAGGCGACTATACCCAGCAAAACTCTCAATTAACATAGATGGAGAAACCAAGATATTCTATGAAAAAACAAAATTTACACCATAACTTTCCATAAATCCAGCCCTACAAAGGATAATAGATAGAAAACACCAATACAAGAAGGGAAACTATACCCTAGAAAAAGCAAGAAATAATCTTCTTTCAACAAACCAAAAAGAAGATAGCCACACAAACATAATTCCACCTCTAACAACAAAAATAACAGGAAGTAACAATCACTTTTCCTTAATATTTCTTAACATCAGTGGACTTAGCTCCCCAATAAAAATACATAGACTAACAGATTGGATGCGTAAATAGGACCCAGCATTTTGCTGCATACAGGAAGCACAACTCAGTGACAAAAACAGACACCACCTCAGAGGAAAAGGTTAGAAAACAGTTTTTCAAGCAAATAGCCCCAAGAAACAAGCTGGAGTAGCCATTCTAATATAGAACAAAGTTGACTCAATAGAAACAAATGTATAAATGTTGGGGTCTTGGACAGATACACTTAGCATTTAAAATGAGCAGAATACTTAGAAACACTTATCTAGGACTAATTGGCTATTCGTGGTCTTTTGTTGTTCTGTATCAAATTGAGGATTTTTTTTTTCTATTTATGTGAAGAATGAGATGAGGATGTTGATTGTGATTTCATTGAATGAGTAAATTGTTTTGGTTAGGAAGGTCTTTTTTCACAATGTAAATTCTACCAAGCTATATGCTTGTTAGGTCTTCAAATTCTAACATGTTTCTTAATCTCTTTCTTCACACATTTAAAGTTTTCATTGTAGAGGGCTTTCTTTTCTTTTCTTTTTTTTACCTCTTTTGTTATGTATACTCTAAATATTTTATTTGAGAAACTGAGAAGAGGTGTCCATGATGTCTTTCTCAGCCTGCTTGTTACTTATGTATTAAGACTGGTAAATTTTAGCCGGGCAGTGGTGGCACATGCCTTTAATCCCAGCACTTGGGAGGCAGAGGCAGGTGGATTTCTGATTTTGAGGCTAGCCTGGTCTACAGAGTGAGTTCCAGGACAGCCAGGACTACACAGAGAAACCCTGCCTCGAAAAAACAAAAAACAAAAACAAAAACAAAACAAAAGACTGGTAAATTTTGTAAGTCAATTATGTATCATAACACTTTGCTGAAATTATTGAAAATTTGTACAATTTTTCTAGTCAAATTTTGGAAACATTGCATATAAAATAATATAATCTTCAATTGAAAATAATTTGACTTAATATTTTCCCATTTGTATCCCTTTTCTTGCCTTACTGCTTCAGCTATAGCTTCAATCACATTATGGATGAGCAGTAGGGATAGTGGGCAGTCCTCTCCCATCCTTGATTTTAATGGGGCTTATTCATGATTTTATTCATTTACGATGATACTGGCCATGTATTTGTCATATATAACCTTTACTATATTGGAATGTTTCCTACAGTCCTATTTGTTCTAGGGCTTTTATTAATAGGGTATGTTGAATCTTATCAAAGACTTTTTCTTCCTTTCTTTTCTTTTTTTTTGTGCTTCCATTGAGATGATCATATGATTCTTGTATTTTTTTGTCCATGTATTTGGTTCATTACATTTATTTCTTATATATGTTTAAAAAACAAAACAGTAGGAAAATAAAGAAAGAAAAACCCAAGGTTCTGAGAGATGAGATCATGTGATTGAGAATATCTGGCCAGAAGTTAGCATGTAAATTTTGAGTTCACTGTCTCTTGCTCATTCTGTCACTAGTGTGCCGATGGGTCCAGTGCTTTTGGGCAGTAGCCACAAAGAAAGGGTCATCACGGTGCTTCTTTTTGCTCTCCTAGGCTCCCACTTGGCTTCTGTAGTCCTGTCTTGGAACATGTGGCTTTGTAGGGCTCTTTCCCCAGGCAGGAGCTAAGGTTGCTCCGGGACCATTGTCCACATCTCTTTCAGACCCCAATCGTGGGGGTGGGAGGTGCTCAGTGGCAGTGTCTGCAGCGCTGCCTGGCTGGTGAAGTGATGTAGGGAAGAGTGGGCTTTGCCTAGGACAGTGATAAGCACAGCTGCCAAGCCAGACACATCCAGTTTTTGTGTATTTTCCTTGTTTCATAAATGTCCCTTCATGTGGCTTGCTTTTCCTCTCCGTAGGTATTGGGCGTATTTATGAAACACTGGGGTGGTTTAATTTTTGGATAGCTTCATAAGAGAAATGCTGGTTCATCTCTTAGCTCTGAGCACACTTTAGAAGCTGCACCTCTGAAGCCACATACTCTAGGGGTGTGGGTCTTAAGACAAGTGCAGAGCCAGATGTTGACTATCTGGAATGGTGTTAGGTGGAGTGTTTTAGAGCAGAGACACAGATGAACTGTTACAGCCAAGCCAATGGCAGCTGACATTTGCTGATGGAGAGACATTGGGGCAGGGAGCATGAACATGGACATGGCTTTGACAAGCTCTGCCTGTATACATGGGGCCCATTTCAGGGGAGAAAATCATAGTGGACCACATGGGATGTTTCCTGTGTGACAGGCACAGAGCTGTCTACCTCCAGGGATCATCTCAGTCCCAATTTATAAAGCAGACAGGTGAAAGGATGACTCTAACTTTACCATCAATTTAGCCCTTAGGATGTGGTGGAAATGAGTTCCAGATAGCCCATGGATCTCCTTTATTTGGCTCATGAGTTTTTAGTATTGGGTTTATTGCCAGTGTCAAACAATCAGGGCATTTCTGACAAAGTTCATCGTTGATAAATTCTCTTGGAAACATCGGCAGCTCCTGCAGGTCCATGCCTACCTGAGACTGAGTATTGGCTGCTCCGTGTCCATGAGATCCCACCTCCCACCTGACATACTCTTTCACTTACTTTTCCTGCAGGTGTCCCAAGCCATCTCTGGCCCCCTTGTTTCACATTACCACCCGTTTAGTTGTTTTATAACCATGAGGTCTCTTATTTGATTTCATAGGGAAATGTTTGCACATACCATCCATTCAGAAAGAAGCCTACTATGATAGGTCAACTTCTTGTGGGAGAGGGGCTCCTGAGAATGTCTGTGAGGGATTATCTTGATGACATTTATTGATGTGGGAAGACGTGTCTTAACTTTGAGTCAGATCTGGTTGTATAAGAGGGGTGATGGTGGATGGGTGGGGCTAAGTCCTAGCATGTGTACATTAGTTTGTTAATCTTTGCTCTTGTCTGTGGATAGAATACAATTGTTGTAGAGATTACTTAATCCCTACCTGGGGTTTCTACATTGCTTTTGACCCTTTAATTCCCAGATAAAAGACACACAATTAGCCTTAAGTAGCACAAGAGCTGGGCAGATATCTACCCTCTATGCTATTAGAACCTACTTTCCTATTGATTACCCTGAATTATTACTTACTATGTTTCATTTGGGCTGCTCTTAACTCCAATTGGCCAGCCCTCAGGGGCACTTTTTCTTTACTCCTAACCCATGGTAGCTTCTCCTTCCTCTTCCTGTCTTCTTCTTCCCCTAATGCTCCTCTTCTACCCACCCCAAGTTTGGGAAGCCTAAGACCACCTATGTCTCTTCTGCCCAACTATTGGCTGTAGGTATTTTTATTTACCAGTCAGAAATAATTTGGGCAGGGTCACTTAGCATCTATGTGCAGACTCTCTTGTCTCTTGGACAACCAGTCTTGGGGACCCAATATTAACATTGGAATATAAGCAGCATCAGGCCAACTACTACATACAATTAGCTGCTTCTGGTCCCTGACACTTTGACTGTCCCACACTAATCTGGAATTTAGGTCACCTCTGTTAGGGTGTTCATCAGAGCAACAGGAAACAAAACTAAAACACCTCCATGAAGAGTGCTATGAAGGAACAGTGGCAGTTGATTCATTGCTGTTCCTGTAGGAAATGACAAATTACAGCAGGGGATAAGCAGGCCAACACTCAGCTGTAGCCAGACTTTGTCTGCTTTGTGTGTTCTTTTGTCTTCTACCCTTCTCTTCCCCCTTTTCCACCCTTTCAAGCTCCTAACACTAGATAGGAGAGAGAGAAATGGAGAGGGGGACAGGGGGCAAAGTTATTGTTAGATTACTTCCTGCTGACTAGGGGCATTATGTTCCTTGGAGCAAGTTTGATCTTCTGTTGTCAAGATATCTAATTTCTTCTTCTTTGTTCATGACTATTTAACAAATGATGACCAACAAAACCAATTATGTTAGCAACAACAACTAGCAACAACAACTTGCCTCTCAGAGCCCCAGCATTTATATACCCTCTGAAAAGTATCCAGAATTCCAAACATCACCACACAGAAAGTATCTGCAGCTGGCAAAGTCACACCCCTGCTAGAACATGAGGCAAATCATAGTCAGTTGCTGTGGACAATCTGAAGCAGTCCCACATCTCTACCCCTGGGATAAAAATGAAAACATATTCCTATATTTCTGTGTTTACCAAAGAAAACAGAATTCTCCAATTGTCACTGAACTGGGTGGTACTTCCTGTGGTACATGCTAGGGACCTACCTCCAGAGAGGCTGTCCATCGTCTTGCTGTCATTTTAGGTGACATATGGTGACATCTTTGGAGGCTTTAGACCTGCAAGGGGGTGATTCTGGCTCCTGAAATATCCCAAATATATCTAACTCACCAGTGGAGATAAAGCCCCACAGGAGTACAACCTGCTCAAGCCTGCCCTGTTTGGTACTGGTAGGGTTAGTACTTGGACCCAGGCAACTTGGGCTGCCTGCTTCTGCCCTCCCCTGTTGGTCTGTGACAGACATTCACAAAGACAGTTTGTAGGCTCTGTGTGTGCAACAGTGGGCTAACCCTGGATGTCTTTAAGAAACCATTAACTAACAGAGAAAGTGAGAATACCATTTAGACAGGGAGAAAACCATAATATTTACATTCTGAATAAAATCAAATTAGGTCATCTCTACAGACCCAAAGGCAGTGCTTGCTCTCAGAGTAGCTAGCATGAGTCAAAATTGCTTCAGCTTTCAGGGAGAAAGTTTTGGTGTGCAGCTTATTGTGACATGGGCAAAGCCAAGGTATTGAAAATAGAGCCTCTGCCCAGCCTCCTGACAGCACAGAACCTGAAATAAATCTGACTGTAGAGTACTTCTTGGCAGGAATTAAAAAGGAAAAGAAAAAGCTCTTGTAGCAGGTGGCACAAAGGCTCTCGCCTGCCCTGCATCTGTGAGGTTGCTGGGCCTGCTGGCTTCCACTGGTGCCTTTTGTGTTGTCATAAAACCAATTCCTTAAAATCCTGTCCCCTCTGAGAACAGTAATAGGAATGACATGTTATCTTTGTCCAGGGTTAGCATTTAGAGTGTGACATTTGCACCTGTTTGTGTGCTTCTCAGAGACAGCAGGCATTATTTGTTCTCCCATCTTAGAGAAAGGCCAGGGGTGCTTTCCTGCCTGGCTGTGAGGATATCTGTGCTGCCTGAGGACAGCAGCCAGAGTCAGCTTTACCTTTTTAACCACCTCAGCCGCAGGTGCTTAACCCCTTGCTCACAGAGGACACACCGACTGTGTCACCTGTCCAGTGTCATCCACCTGATAATGATGGAGCTGACATGCAAAGTGAGGTTTGCCTTCCATGTCGCACTCACCTCACCCCGAAGTTGCTGTATGGAGGTTTTATATGTTTGTTTTTGAGCCAGAGTTTCTCTGTGTAGCCCTGGCTGTCCTAGAATTTGCTCCATGGACCAGGTTGGCCTTAAATTTAGAGATCCACCTGCCTCTGCTTCCCAAGTGCTGGGATTAAAGGTATGTGCCACCACTGCCTAGCATTCATAGGGTTCTTTGAAAAACAGTTTTTAACTGTGATCTTTATTAAGGCACAGTACACTGTGTGTCTGTAAGGCACACAGCCTGATATTTGATATACATTGTACTATAAGTTGGTAATTTTGTGGCCACATTGGGAAATTGTAGAGATTGGGTCAGGCACTCTCAGGCTTTTATAGCAATCTTCCTTGTTTATTTTGGAGACAGAGTCTCATGTAACCCAGCTGGCTCTAAACTTCTAATCATCCTGCCCCAAACCACCATGCCTAGATTAGCAGTAGTCTTGAGAACCAGGGTCTTGTGAGAAATATCTTACTCTATTTCAAAGCTATGCTTTCAATTGACCTGGGGCTTAACTAGGCCCCACCTCTTAAAGGCACACATTTCTCAACATGGATCCTTGGAGTACAAAAGATGTCTGAAATGAACTAAGGAACTAATTTATCCTCAACCTTAAACCAGAAGGGTCTTTCTAGAATGCTCTTAAAGAAGCAACTTCAGGTAAGGTTTGACCTAGAAAGTCAGAACTGGTCCGGGAGGCCTCCTTGCTTCCTTCCTCTCTGTTCTGATTCCAGTGTGCTGTCTTCCTTTATGAAGCTTTGCAGCTACAGAGCTCACGGCCCTTGGCAGTCCTACTCTGAGGAAAGGGACCTTTTTTTTTTTTTCCTTTTAGAATTCAGCCAATGACTTCATTCTCATGGACTTTGATATGCCTATCCTGGAAGGATGTTGTGGACTTATATGATAGATATTGACCAGAAATTAGGCATGGGATGCCCTGTCAAACCTTATGGCAGCAGACAGGAGAGGGTCTTTCCCCAGAAAGCTTGTGAGAACTTTCATAGGGGTAAGGCAGGTCTGCCTATTGTGGGATCTAATGTCAGCTGGAATGCATTTAGAATTCTGGGTTTGGGATATGGCTCAGTGGGTAGAGTGCTTGCATAGCATGCTAAAATCCGTGGGCTTAATTCTCAGCACTGCACAAATTGGATATGGTGATGTGTGCCTTTAATCCCAGCATTTAGAAAAATGAGACAGTTGAAGTTCAAGGCCACCCTGGTTACCCTTTCAACACAAGGACACTGATAAATGTGATCTAGTCAATGGAATGATGCAGGGAAGTACCTTGCTAGAGGCAGAGAGTGACAAAGCATTGAAGAGACACGGGCAAAACTTTTATCTCCTCTCTTCACACCCATCTCTTTTGTCTTATCAAACTTTACTCACAAAGCAAGCTCTGGGACCCTATGTGACTGGGCTGGCCACATGTTCATAAAGTCATCACTGAATGAATGAGTCTGTTCATAGCTGCTTCCCCTACTGACATTTTCATTTATTAAATATGTTTATCTTGTCATGTCTGAGTTCCCAGGCCTTTCAAAGGCAAGAGTAGTTTTTGTTGTAAGGGGAAAGAGTTGTAGGGGACACTGCAGGAAGGTGTGTGATAAAGTTAGAGACTCTGTGTGTGTGTGTGGGGGGGAGGTATGTGTGGGAGGTATGTATATGTGTGTGGTATGGGTTGGTGGTGTGTATATGCGTATTTTTTTTTTCCGAGACAAGGGTTTCTCTGTGCAGTCCTGGCTGTCCTGGGACTCACTCTGTAGACCAGGCTGGCCTTGAACTCAGAAATTCACCTGCCTCTGCCTCCCAAGTGTTTTTATGTAGTGTGTGTGTTGTGTACATGTGCATGTGTTGTAGTATGTGTGTGTGTGGTGTGGTGTGTGTGAGAGGGTGTCTTTCGTGTGTGTGTGTGTGTGTATGTTTATGTGTGTTGTGTGATGTGTATGTGTGTATTTATGTGTGTTTTGTGTTGTGTGTATGTAGTGTGTGTATGTGTGTGTGGTGTGTTTGTGTGTTTATGTGTGTGTGTAGATGAGAAGTAGGCATATGACAGACCTTCCAGTGATTTCTCTGTTGTAAACCCACGTGGCCATATTAGCTTATTGACTAGCACCAGCCTCAGATCTGAGCTTGACCCATGTAGATTTCTCTGCCTGCAGCCATCCTTCCTAGGCACTCACCAATCACTTTGAGAAACTCTTTCCTCTCTTTGTAGCCAAGAGGGACAGCTTATCTGGTTCAGTACACTCCCCTAAGTGACAACACCTGCCCTTCTCGTAAGGACCTTGGTTGAAATTGAGTATATCTTATGTCCTTCCCATTCTCTTCTCAGCCTGGGTTCAGCACCAAAGTGTGGATGAGGCGAGACCCTTTCAAGCCACACGCCATCTCTACCACCTACGTGGATCTCCATTTCTTTTTTGACATTTGAAACCAGAATGCTAAGCATTCTCTTTCCACAAGTTGCTTTAAAGACACGTTTTATTGTGGCTCTGTGGCTAAATTTGCAAAGCAGCATATGTGTGTATTAATCTGTCAGTTCTGAGTCATGTGCTAGTTCTGTCCCCAGAATAGATGCCTCAGGAGATAGATGCCTCTTTACAGCTTCCCCTGACCCCTGCTGACGTGTTTGTCCAGGCTTGTCTCCAGCTTGGATAGGTTTGGGGAGCAGATGGACCTTGCTGTCAGTCTGGCTGGCTGTCAGTCTGGCTGGCTGTGTGGTTCTTCCTTTTGGGCCTCAGTTTCTTTGCCTATGAAATAAGGACAAGCTAGATCATCCTGCTTAACCATGAGAGGATGAGGTAAGAGTCCTTGGCACAGCTAGTATGGGTTAGCTGTTCTCCCAGCCAGGTACTAATTAGATCCAACTCTGCTTAGCATCTGAGATCAGACATGACTCGGTGTGTTTAGAGTGTGGTGGGCAGGGGTTAGGGTATTGCTCAGTGGCAGAGTATCCCACCCCCAGCTTGTGTGAGGTCCTGGGATCCACCCTCAGTACTAAAAACAAGACAAAACCTAGAGATTGTTGTGGCTGTCAAGTGTGTCAGCTCTTTTTCCTGGCTGGATTTGGACACCTTACTAGTATGTAGCATCCCACTGAAGACCCTCCTAGGGTTATAATTTCATGAATGGTTTCTAGACATGGCTGACTTTAATTTCACAAATTAAATACTTAGTTCCTCTATGAAGCACGTGTGTGTGTGTGTGTGTGTGTGTGTGTGTGTGTGTGTGTGAGTGTGTGTGTAACAGACCCGGCCCAGACTTTGTAGAAACAAGTAAGTTAGTGAATGTGAATTGGTTATCTATTTCTGCTGAAGATATCTGTCTAAAAATTAGTGCTTTCAGATAGTATCTTACTATATTGTTGACTTGTGGCAGAATTGTCAAACCAGCATATGTGTGGATTGGTCTGGGTGTAGAGTCTAATGCTAGTCCTCTGTGGGCCTCAGGTTTTTGCTAGCTACTGCTCGGTTCCTTGACACAGAATGACTGACAACAGAGCTGGCTCTGTTAGAGTGGAGAAGTGGAGTGCTGTTGTGTGGAGAACAGAGAATAAGCAAGTGCAAGAAGGACACTCCATCCCACAGTCTCTAAGCAGGGGCATCCCAGTGCTTTTGCCATTTTCTCCTGTGCTAGAAGCAATGGGAAAAGGTCCTGCCCATACTCCATACTCACAAGGGCAGGGTATGCACATCTGGAGGTGGAGAGGTCACTGTGTTGTTTTAGCAGAGGCTTCCCCCACAGGCAGGGAAAAGGTGCTCTGGGTAAACACAACCTAGTGCTGGGAGAGTCTTCCAAAGCCAGGGTTTTCAGGGAGGTCTCTCTGCAGAGGACACTCAGAGAAGAAAGCAGATGGAATGGAACATGAAGGTGCAGAGTCAAGGGAAGAAGTAGAGGAGAGCAGTGTGAACTTCAGTCAGGAAGGGTAGCAGGGCTCAAGCCTGCATGGGAGAGCCTGTAGTAATGAGATTCACTGCCTATTCTGTGACAGGGCTGTCCTATGGGGAGCCGAGTGCTGTCATTGGGAGTTTTGCTCTGTTTCATTTGTTTTTCTATAAGGTAGGTTCTTGCCATTTACCCAGGCTGGCTTTGAACCTATTGTCCTCCCTCCTTAGCTTCTGGAGTGCTGGGATTACAGGTGTGTGCCACTGTGTCTGGCTTGGGGGTTTGCACTTATATTGAGCTGGAGTTGGTCTTGCATTGGCCCAGGCACTAGGAGTCATGGAAGTGGACTTGACATGAGCCATTTGTATGCAGTGTGAGGGACTGGCTGCCCAGGGTTCACAGTGAGATGAGACTTGGTAGATGGCAGGGAGCTCACAGAGTGAGGAGCAGGGCAAGGTGTAAGAAGGTGGTAGAAGCCATTCTACCGCAGAAGTTGAAGGCAGGCCACTCATGTCCACGAGGAGGGGATGTGAAGAACTGTGGAGGAGAGGGCACGGAAAGTGACAGGTCCTTTCACTGGAATTCTGGGGACAGGTCCTCTGTGGTTAAAGCTTGGAATCTTGACAAGACAGAACAGCAGGTCCCCTTGTCCCCATTATAGAGAAAAGAATTAGAAATTGCCTCAGGCACATCAGGGCCCCTCTGAGACCCTAGAATTTTGGTGGTATATCTCTCTGATCTTAGGAAAGCTCAGAAGGTTCATGACATATTTGAAAGCTCCTGGTTGCCTCTGCTGAAAAACATTTCATTGTCTTGAGAGCTAATCCTGTGTATACCACATGCTCAGGCTGCCCAAGTGCCTGCATGGTTGGCAGCTGCTTCACTGTGCCTCTTCTTTATGGCCACTGCTATGTTTCTTCTCATCTGCTCTCCCTCCTGTAGGCTGTGTAGCTACTGTCCCTAGACATTCATGTCCACAGTTATAGTCTCTTCTTTAGGACTCCCATCCCTCCCTGGCATGAACATCATCATCCTCTTTTACAAAGTAGAACTTCAGGTCCAGGAAATTGAGCTGGCTGTCCTGGATCTCAAAGTTGGGAATGAGGGGGTGGGTCCCCATGAGACCCATTTGCTTTCAAGTCTTGTGTCTCTTCTTTTCCCACACACTTGCTTTTATTCCTTTTTAAAAAGTCTTAGGGTCTGAATGTGTCTCTGGTGTCCATTTTAAGATCCCCAAAGAAGAGTCTGTAGGCCAGTAGAAAGACTGCACAATGGGCTTTATGCTTTGTGTGGCAGAGCATCCTGGAGACAGACAGGCTAAGGAGCAGAGAAGCAGCCATTTTTCCATGTTGTGATCTTTTTATGCTGCTTGCAGTGCCTTGCTCTCCATTCATTCTGTGAGTGAGTTCTGAGCACCAATGGTACCAGGCACTGCTTAAGTGTGCCACAAGCATGGTGTTGAACACAGCTGCAGCCCTGGTCTCCACAAGACCCTGCCTCATGGGAAACATTTTTGTAGAAAGAACTACAGATAGCCTGTGGCACAGCTGGTATTTCTCCTCTTGCTTTGTGAGAAAAGGGTACTTCTGGTGGGTGAAGACTATTTACTGGATGTAGATCATTACTGGGTGTAGACTGTCTCCTCTACTGTGTGTAGACTATCCACTGGGTGCAGACTGTCCACTAGATATAGATCATCACTTGGTATGGACTGCGCACTGGGTGTAGATCATCACTGCGTGTAAACCGTGCACTGGGCATAGATCATTACTGTGTGTAGACTATCTCCTGAGTGTGGACTATCTACTGGGTGTAGACTGTCCACTAGATATAGATCATCACTGGGTATAGACTGTGCACTGGGTATAGATCATCACTGGGTATAAACCGTGCACTGGGTGTAGATCATTACTGTGTGTAGACTATCCACTGGGTGTGGACTATCTACTGGGTATAGACTATCCACTGGGTGTAGGTCATCACTGGGTGTAGAGTATCAATGTGTGTAGTTCTTTCCCTGGGTGTAGCTCCCAGACTAGGTGTACGTTGTTACTGGATGTAGATCTTCAACTGTGAAGGCAGCCTTGGAGTTCTGTTGACTGTCTGTGTTTAGCATTTAAAAATACCTTTAGGTCAAATCTGTTTCTGTTCTGTTGTACTGTTCACATTTTTAAATGTGAAACCTGTAAGAATGGAGCTTCAAAATGAGGCGGGCTAAAGTCTCATGCAATAGTCACCTTTATTCAGAGCATCAGACAGTTTATACTCTGCCGGTTAAGACAGTTTATACTCACCTGAATAAAGTCACAAGGACAAGCCACATGTGGCAAAACGTGTTTTTTTCCATCGAGGCAAATGGATATAACAGCAGCCAGTTGTAATGAATAATCTGAGGAAACTCACTCGGATCTGCTATACCTGGGAAAGGCACAAAAACATAAGCCAAGAACAAGTCCTTGTTGAAAAAAAAAATAACTGAGGTCACAAGACTTGTCTTGTCTTGGTGTTTTCTCACAAGCACTCTCAGGACTCTATTCTTCGACCCTATTCTGTCATATTCCCCCCACCTTTTATTTTTTAATAGCAGGAGATCCAGAGTTGTTTTGATTTGAGGTGTTGTAGATAAATGTAATTGTCATTTGATACATGAATATCCTATAAGCAAGCAAATATTAGAACAGTGAGAGCATAGTGTGTAGTGCTTGGCCACCAAGAGCAGGGATCCAAACTATTCATACTATTTGTTACATTGTTATGCTGATCCTAAAAACCTAGAGAATGGCTTGAAAAGAGACCTATATGATTAGTAGCTCTGGTCTCTTGTAGAATGTAAACCCATATTTGCCTTTCATAGGAATATAAATGTTATGATGTCCTATATAACTAGGAAGTGATTTAAATCCGAAGGAAAAACTAAAGCAATCCTTTCTCCAGATGAATGAATCGGTCTCTCACAGCCCACAGCCCATTCATAAACACAGAGTCATTGGTAAAATAAGTTCTCCCTTGGTGTGTGAGGCCTTAACATGACCCCAAGTGGGCAGACTGGCTTGTGTCCTGGCTGGTTTGGTGAGTCAACTTGACACAAGTTAGAGTCATCAGAGAGGGAGGAGCCTTAGTTGAGAAAATGCCCCATGAGATCTAACTGTAAGGCATATCCTCAATTAGTGATCCATAGGGGAGGGCCCAGCTCATGATGGGTGATGTAATTTCCTGAGCTGGTGGTCCTGGGTTCTATAATAGAGCAGGCTGAACAATCCATGGTGAGCAAGCCAGTAAGCAGCACCCCTCCATGGCCTCTGCATCAGCTCCTGCATCCAGGTCCCAGCCCTGCTTGAGTTCCTGTCCTGATTTCCTCCAGTGATGGACTATGATCTGGAATTATAGTAAGCTGAACAAACTCTTTCCTCCTCAACTTGGTTTTGGTCATGGTGTTTCGTCCTTGCAAAGGAAACCTGAGACAGCTTGATGTTTCCTTTGCCCTTTATCTGGAGGTTTGTTATCTTTCTGGTGACTCCCACTGTCTCCTCGTCTTCTGCCACTGTCCTTGATGGCCTTTGGCTGAAGGAGCCAGGAAATAATCCATAGTGTTTCAGAGGATCCATCTGCAACGACAGATGCACACCCCTTCCCAGTTTTCTTCTGGAGAATAAAAATAGTGCAGGTTACTGCATCAGCTTGCTTATTTCCTTCTGCGATAGAGCCAGGGAGGTTAGTGTGTGCACAGATCTGGATTTATTGCCTGAAATAATCCTTCAACATAAGCAGAATCTGAAATGATATTGAAGAGTCTATGAATTAACGATAATAGATGAAGCAAAACAGCCAGTTCCACCTGTTGGGCTGAGGAAAAAGAAGTATTAATGGATTGAGTATCTGAGCCATGAATCCCTCCTATACCATTAGTTTAGCCATCAATAAAATAAGTATCTGTCTGTGGAATGGGAGAAGGCTGGACAATTTTTATAGTGACAAATTCAGTTTATATGAGAAAATCCTGTAGCTAGCTTTCTAGCTGGGTAATTATTTCCTATCTTTCTGAGTGACTGGCACTGCCACCTGAGGCCATGGTGATTTCTGTGGTCTGTGGTCTGCCTTTGGGGACTTGTCTGGTTGTGTGGTATTATTGCAGGCAGGGGCTGTGTTTGTGGTTTGTGCTGTTGCCAGAACCTACGTGGAAGCCTGTGATCCATGCTCCTGCTGACTATAGAGAGCAAGGAAGTTACCTTTGCAGTGACATCAGTGGTTGCAGACATATAGTCGAGACAGAGGCACACGGAAGGCTTCTATGACAAACCCTACCTCCTGCCCACCTGTCCTTAAAAGTAGCAGCTAAGCAGGAAGCTTTCGAATTTACATGGCCATTAGTGGCAGCAACATGGTCTCAGGCAGCGGCACACACCACTGACAGCAACATGGTTTTTGGTGGTAACACAGGCTGTGGACCAACATAGACCTCAGCTCCAGTAGAATCACAGACCCAGACATGGCCCCTGGTGGCAACATGTAGACCTCACCATGGTTTCTGGTAGAGATACAGAACATTGGCATCAACAGGGCCCTTTGCTGCAGCATGGGCCATTAACACCATCTTAGCCCATGGCAACAGCACAGGCCCCAGACATCAACAAGCCATCAGTGGCAGCAGGACCCACAGACAGCCAAGGCCTCAGTGGTAGCATGTGCCATCATCAGCATGCATCCCAGTTGTAGCAGGACCTCAGGCCCAGACACTTTTCATGGTAGCAGCATGGACCACAGACATGGCTTCAGGCAGCAGCATAGACCATGGACTCAGACATGGCCCCTAGTGGCAGCACAGACCACTGACATCAACATAGTTCCACCTCTCTCCAGCGCCTATGTACCACTTCTTTGTTCCTCTGTCTTTTTTTTTTTTTTTTTTTTTTTTTTTTTTTTTTTTTTGAGACAGGGTTTCTCTGTGTAGCCCTGGCTGTCCTGGAACTCACTCTGTAGACCAGGCTGGCCTCGAACTCAGAAATCTGCCTGCCTCTGCCTCCCGAGTGCTGAGATTAAAGACGTGCGCCACCACTGCCCGGCTCTGTTCCTCTGTCTTTCCCACGTCTCCACTGCAAATTTGTTTGTCATAGCAGTGTTAAAACTGCAGTGTTACTCAATATATATTTTTTGTCTAAATATCTTTACATGCAAATACCCATCACCATGAGTATAGTTCAAGGTTTCTGAAGCATCATGAGTAACTATCACTGAGACTTGTCTTGGCTTTCTGATGTTGTCCAGAGTCAGGATGATCTTGCAGCTAGGCAGGGTATCTGGGGACAGGATCCAAGTGAGCTGCAGACCACAGCACTCCCCACCACTCTCGATGCTGGCCACCTGAGAGGCATGGGGCATGACTGTTGTACTTGCAGCCTGTGGGCAGTGCCATGGCCCTGTATGCTTCTCCTCCCAGCATGGTGAGTAATAGTGGCAGCTCTGTGCTGCAGCAGGCCTGCAGGCTGAGGACCAGTCATGCTATGTTCTTGCTGTGCTGTGTTCCTGTATCTTTCCCATCCCTCCTCCCTCTCTGTTGCTTGCCGTTCTCTCAAGCACATGGCTCTGTTCTGCCATCTTTCTTTCCAATATCAGGAGTCCACTTTTTAAAGGCATCTTCCCATAGGATCTGCCATCTCTTCCCCCCCGCCCCCCACTTGTTTCAGGGATACTGATGGTTCTATAGGACCTCCATGGTTCTCTCAGGTTCTTCAAAGCTGCTCCTAGGTCCTTGGCTGGGTGGCCGACACCGTTTTCAATCACAACCATGCTTCAGGTTTTCATCTTCAGTGGCGATGATGTGCTCCCAGATCTGGCTATGCAGCACTGCTTCCTTACAGTCCAGCAGCTCGTGTATAGAGTAGGTGTTGGAGTTGACTGTTGTGAAGTGCTGGATCTGAGCCTGGTGGGCCCTGAGCTGGTCAGGCCGCTGCATGTGAACTCTTTCACAGTGCTCTCTGACTCTGCAGATAGAGTCCATCTTCTACAGCATCGAGAGCTGAGGATGTAGAACAGAGGAGATCAGGGGTGGGCTTCTCTGAGGGATCAGCTCAGCAGGGTAGTGCTTTATCTCTGGTGAAGTATGCAGTGGCAGGGTGGCCTTCTGTGAAGGAAGGATGTACATGCTGCTGAGGGTAAGGCCTGCTCAGTGCTTCAGTAGATAAAGCTTCAGCCACATCTGTAGGCCCCACTGCTAGGAATATTTCTGTTTTGCTGATGAAACAGAAGTTTCATGTCTTCATGTAGACAGAAATAACAGCTGGTCTTGGGCACAGGACACAGTCTGCACGTGTCCCAGATTTGAAACCAGGCATTTGCACTTAAATTCCATGTTAGCTACTTGGAAACCCACCCCATCTTGCTTTTCTAATGTGACAACCATGGAGCTTGAACTGAGAGAGTTGTAGCTACTGACTGTATTTGAGCTGCGAAAGGGAAAATTGTGCTCTTGTTTCCAGAGCCTTAGTTCAAGACATGTTTATTTAATGCTAACAGCAACTCTGTCATGTAACTCTGCACATGCTGCCAATAGCTAGATGTAGAAATCGAGGCACACAATGGTCACACAGCATGTAACTGTCAGATGGGGCCATCCAGCTTCCTGTCAACCCTCAAAGCAGCGTCCCTTGCTGCTGCCTACTCTTGAATGTGCACTTCTGTTCCTGTGTGCAGGTGTTTGTGCCCACAGATTACAACTTACACGAATACATCTACCCTCTGCCCCTGAAGGAATGAGCCCCTTAGTGGCTCTGCTCAGATGTACATGAGTGCTGTTTGGTATGAGGAAGGCATTCTTAGGGGAGAAAAGCAGTCTTGATGTTCATAAAAGTTAATGTTTTTCATTTAGTATCTCTCCTTTGAAACTTAGGCCTAATTTATTGAGCTGTGGTTGAAATATTCAGGAGGTCTGTGTGTATTCCTTCCAAAGAAATATGATTAAAAATGCACCCAGCCTCTCCCAACTTCTGGAAGACAGTCAAATATGACAAAGAGCCACATGATTTTAAAGTTTAGATCTTTTTATAAAGAGCCTGGGCTTTCCAGTGTCCTGCAAAATTAATGTGTAAGCAGTCCTCGAGGGTGAAATGTTTTCTAGAGAAGTCCTGGAGCTCAGGGGCATGTACACCTTACATAACTCTCTGGGCCTGGTAACTCATTCCCTAGAATAATAATTAGTAGTCCTAGGTGGACCCCTACGTGGGACTGGCTTCTCTGAAGTCCTCTCTCAAAGACTTAAAACCTGATCAGCAGGCTGGAGCCCATGCCTCATAGAATGAGACCAGGCAGGAGGCATGCTGGGGAGTGGCCTGGGGTTGGGCCTGTCTCTGTAGGGCAGCTCTTGTCCTGCCCTCAACCCTCAGCTTATTGTCACATCTCCTGGGCCCTTCCCCATACTAATTGAGTGTCTTCAATGCTTCCAGAGGCCTCAGAGCTTCTGCTGTGCCTTTGGCCACACTGCATGCCAGCACTCTGAGTCAGGTTCTGATCCACTGACATGCAGAACCAGGCTTAGCATATATTGACTTAGTAGACATTTGTTGACTGAAGACAAATTCATGGCTGAATAAGTGAATGAGAAGATAATTCCAGAATGGAGCAGCATGATACATTGGGCATTGCACCGCAAGGGAGTGGATGAGAAGGGGTTCTGGGTCCTGCTGTGCATGTACTCCTAAGCCATTAGTTTTGACTTTCTTATGCCTCTGTAAGCTTATCCTCCATACCCGTTGAATGGAGCTGAAAGCTAGAATGTAGATGCCCAATGAGAGAACAACATGGCTGCTTCCTAAAGCCCATCCTGGTGCTTAAGTTCCTCCTGTGCTGAAAGCCTTTGAAAAGTGTCAGCTATGAGGAAATGTCCTCGGCAATGTGCTTCAGAGTGACAGTGGTGGGGGCGGGTTTACCCTTGGGGTGGAGAAGACTGGAGCTGAGCAGCTCTGAGCTCAGCAGCTGAGCCAGGCACACAGAGGGACACTATTAGTCAATCCACATTCAAACTTCAGAAATCCTTCAGTAGTTTCTTTTTAATTTCCTTGGGCTGTACAGAAGCAATGAGGAGGCAAGGAGGAAGAGGGGGAGGATACATTACAATTAGAGAATGGTTGCCGCTGACCAGATGAGGGTCCTGCATCCCTGCTCCTTCATCTGTGCGTCTTCCTGCAGCGTTCCCCAACAAAGCTCTACTCAAATTGCAGTTTATTTCCCTCCAAGCTTTTTCCATCCATCCATTCATCCATCCATCCATCCACCCACCCACCCACCCATCCACCCACCCATCCACCCATCCACCCACCATCCATCCATCCATCCACCCATCCATCCATCCACCATCCATCCACCCATCCATCCATCCACCCCCCTACCCACCCATCCACCCACCCATCCACCCACCCACCCACCCATCCACCATCCACCATCCATCCACCCACCCACCATCCATCCATCCATCCATCCACCATCCATCCATCCATCCATCCATCCATCAATCCATCCATCCATCCATCCATCCACTATCCATCCTCTCCCTAATACAGTTCCTGACTCCTCAGTAATAATAGCTGCTGGGTTGTAGCATTTGCTATACGTCAAAAATGGCAGGCTCCACAGAGGCTATTATGTACATATAAGATGCTGTTTTGTGGCAGCCCCTGAGGCCTCAGACATCATACTGGATTCCAATAGTGCTGCTCTTGTTTTACAGGGCAGAGATCTGAAGTCTGAAACCACATAGGGATTGCTATAGTAGTGGACACTAAGACAGCAGTGGGCACTAAGACCCATGTCTCACAAAGCTTGCCAACAGGG
This sequence comes from Mus musculus, assembly GCF_000001635.26. Classification (NCBI taxonomy): domain Eukaryota; kingdom Metazoa; phylum Chordata; class Mammalia; order Rodentia; family Muridae; genus Mus; species Mus musculus. Next base: position 11,625,921 of record NC_000082.6, read on the forward strand.
ATAGGGCACTGTGCTGGTAGCCAGTCATCATGCATGCAGGTAGACAATGTGCCTCCTGGACTGTTCACAGTCCTGATAGAGAGCACAGAGGTCAGCCAGCCACATTGGCCTTCCTTGCTTCTTAGGGCCTTAAGCCCTTACAAAGTGTATTCTTACTGGAACAGTTTTGGGAGGGTCAGTGGAGGGGAAGGGAGAGCCCTTCTGTTAATTCAGCACACAGTTTACTTGGCTCCACACAATGGTGGTAATTAGAACCCATTACAAGCATAAAACACCACATTCAGCCAGGCCTGTGAAAATGGGTCAAGAATTACTTTAAAAGCCTTGTCTGGACTTTCCTTTCAAAAGCTCTGCCAGCCATTCTGGGCTTGTTCACAAAGAGCTACTATTGATTTCTAAGGATCCTGGGATGGTTGTCAGCTCTGCAGGGCCTCATCTTCTTCCCAGCACAGAAAGTCTTTTCAAGCCTGAGGAGCAGGTGGATCAGGAGGAGGAAGGGAAAAGGCAGATGCCCCCTGGGCACATCTCAGCTAGCCCCAGTCTTTTAACGGGCTCATCCACTGGGCAACTGACAGGCCCACTCTGGCATTTAGCTCATTCTAAAGACTCATATTGACCATCCTTCAGGCTCTGTTACAAGTACCATGCATCAGCTGGAAGATCGGGGTAGGAGGGTTCTAAGGTGTTTGCCCAGGTTTAGTCTGGCAATGAGTGAGGGAGTGAAGCAGACCTGAGAGAAATAGAGGGCATTGGTCTTACAGAACCAGGGTACTGCTGGGTAACACTGGTGGATGTCTATCTGAAGAGTAGTGTTATGGTTTGTATATGCTCAGACCAGAGAGTGACACTATTAGAAGGTGTGGCCCTGCTGGAGTAGGTGTGGCCTTGTTGGTGTAGGTGTGTCACTGTGGGTGTGGGCGTTAAGACCCTACTCCTAGCTGCTTAGAAGCCAATATTCTGCAAGCAGCCTTCAGATGAAGATGCGGAGTTCTCAGCTCCTCCTGCACCATGCCTGCCTGGATGCTGCCATGCTCTCACTTTGATGATAATGGACTGAACCTATGAAACTGTAAGCCAGCCCCAGTTAAATGTTCTTATAAGAGTTACCTTGGTCATGGTGTCTGTTCACAGCAGTAAAATCCTAACTAAAACAAGTAGCAATAGATAGCATTTATGAAATAACCCCTTCTGTAGCTTTCTGGAAGATTAACTGATTAGCACCTTGTAAGCCTTCTGAAACTTGTGTTGTTATTTCTGCTGTTTTAAAAACAAGACTGAACCTAAATGAGAAGAAAGTAAGTTGTCCAAGGTCACAGCAACTGAGGGGAGAGGATAGGGTGGGTCTAGTTGGAGCTGTGGAACGGTTGTGTTGTGAGCTGTCCTGGCAGTCTGTGATGATGGTCCTTTGCTTACTGCAGACCCATGCAGCTGCATGGAGCCTCCTTCATTCTCTTGAGGCAAAAGGCCCTGAGCTCAGCACAGGGCTGAAGCTCCTGGCTGTTTTGGCTTGCTTTCTCTTGATCAGTTTCTCAGACACCATGATGAAAGTACCAGTTTTACCTGCTATTTGGATTTCTGGATGCTTGGATTTTGCACACCACCAGGCATAGGTGTCCTCTGGGCTGAAAGAGAGGCTGCTTGTCCCCTTTTCAAGAGGCTTGCTTGTGGATTCCCTGTAAGGCTGCACCATGAAGAGTGAAGGTTAACACTGGGGACCCTGTGGCAGCAGTTCAGACAGGTAGTGACACTTACTGACACCTGTGTCTTAGTGGTCTCTGTCTGTCAAGTAAACCATATAGCTCAGATCAGACCCCTCCCATTTCAATTGGGGTGTAAGGAGGGATAAATCTGCATTTCTCAGAATGGAACCTACCAAGTAATCATGATAACTTACTTGGTCGTGGGCTATTAACCTGTTCCATGAAAGACAAACCTGCATTTCTTACCATAAAAGGGGTTAGTTCTTACCATACTTCAACTGTTTATGCAGCTATCACTGCAAAGGCTACCAAGGCATGGGTTCAAATCTCTGCCCTGCCTCGTCTGACCCTGACACTGAGGTGTATCACCTTGCAGTGGTCTATTCTGTACGGAATGGTGGCCTACCCTGTAGGAAGGAGCACTAGATGTCTAAAGCCTCCTAGAGGTTGGAATGCAGCTCTGCAGGGGCAGCTGGCACTGGCCAGGTTTATTTTAACTAGGCTGGCACCATGTGCTGTTCACAAAGAACTCCAGTTTTCCCAACAGCTACGGCAGACAGGACCAGAAGACACAGTGTGTGACTTTCACCTCAGATGGATCCTGAGGCATCTGAGACGCGTTCCTGGTTGTCACTAGAAGAGCTTCAGTTGCTACTGAAATTTGGGGCTTGTCTCGATCTTAACCAAAAAGTGTCTGTTTTGCACTTGAAGGAGGGTAAGGCATTTCCTTGAATGTGAGGAGACAGAGAACATTGTGGTATGAAAGGGAACACCAGAGGCTTTTCTTACATCCATAATCCTTTGTGGTTTGTCAGGTAATTACGGTGCCTCTGGGATCCTCACAGATGTAAAAGCTCCCTCATAGCCCTGTTGTATTTGAAGATCATTATCCTTCATGCTCCAACTTGAAGGGAACACTCAGCTTCCCGCAGCTCTAAAAGTGACATCTTCCAGGCTCTCCCCTTCCCTCCAAAATTCACTCCCGATTCACCTGGCCAAGCATCCAAGGAGAGAGTTATGTCTCCTGGACTTCAATGCTCCAGCACTTAACGGCCATGCCAGCAGGTACTTAACAACATGGCAGACTGGCTGTGAGGGCTAGTGAGCCTCCAGACTGCAGTTCCAGTCCCTTCTGTGGTACTTTCCATTTGACTTCACTGACACCTTCTTCGTGTTCCTTGACTTACTATACAGAGGGCTCTCATGTTCTGGGCCAAATGCTGGGCCTCAAAAGTGCTGCCATGCCTGTGAACAGGTGTCTTCTCACACCAGCACTGTGGGCCAGTTAGATGGTAGTTTCCATTTTGTGATGGTTACCCTCAGGTGTGTAGGTCATTCTCTTTGTCTGTCTGTCTGTCTGTCTGTGGAGTGACGACTTCCTATGTTTCTGCATGGCTGTGGAGCAGAGAGGACTGCCAGTTAGTAAGGGACCAAGTGTGTGTGTGTGTGTGTGTGTGTGTGTGTGAGTGTGTGTGTGTGTGTGTTTGTGTGTGTGTGAGAGAGAGAGACAGAGAGAGAGGGAGAGAAAGGGAGGGAGGGAGGGAGGGAGGGAGGGAGGGAGGGAGGGAGGGAGGGAGGGAGGGAGGGAGGGTTTTATCCTGGGCCTAGTAGACACATTGGGGGTATCAAATAGCAGGTAAGGGTATGTGGTGGGACTATCAGCCTGAGCGGAGCAGGTGGGAGGGCATCTGTTCTCCTAAATCCAGTCTTGTAGTTCCATTGTGCTGTGATAGATACCAAAGTGCTGTCTGCTAGCCACACTTTCAGGACATGGTGACTTCATGGGCTACTTTTAGTTCTGTGACCGTGGGATCTGTTTGTGACTTACATTCCTTTTCTGAGATTCTCCAAGTCCTCAGAAGTTGCTTCTAGTTTGGAAATACTTATCTGAGAATCAGTAAGTTCATGTAGCCAAGGTAAGGTATAAGCTGTGTATCTGATTGGTTTTGTGTAAGAATACGCTCTATAAAAATTCCAAGTGAGACAGAAAGCTTATGTTCAAAGATTACCCTTGTAACAATGCACAGCATAGCTTGATGGTGAAATTATTCCAATCAAGTTTTCTCTCTTCATTTCCATTGGCTCCTCACCCTGCCATTCCCCAGTGAAGACCGAGCTTTGCCTGATACAGACCACTGCTGTGGCTGCAAAAGGGAGCCAGGGTTTGTCCGCTCACAGTGAACATACTGGAGCCCTGTGTGACTTTATGTTGGAAGCATTTATGGAAAATTGTTGCAGCTCTCTGACTCCCACTGCACCCTAGGAAATGGCAGTGACACCTGTCCGGGGCTTGCGTTCATGGGAGCGTATTAGCAAGTCCATCAGCAGGGGTGCAGCAGCTGTGGACTCCGTGCATGTGGACAGTCTACAGGCATTATTGGGAGATTTGTGTGTGCTTCACGTGAGAGTAGCTTAAGCTTTTGTGAAGAATAAGGCAAGTGGGGAAATTACTTTCCATAAGCAGAGAAATGCTGAGAGACTTGCTGACTTCTCACCCCTGCTTTGCTCACTGCATTGTGTGAAGGCATCCTTGGTGCCATTTGCACTTTGTATGTCATATCTGCGGTGAGGTTGGCATGTTGGGGACATTGGATCCACAGAGCAAGCAGATGGAAGCATCAGGTGAGCAGAATGTGTTCTCTCCTCTGTGTACAGACATGTCAAAGAGTAACTAAATACTAAAAAGCACATCGCGGAAGTGTTTCCTTCTGCACATTTGTCTTTGTAATAAAAAAGGGCATCTCCCTTTTCCTCCTTGATGTGAGATTCACGTCCTCACTTCAGTGCACCCAGGCCTTATGTTCCTCCTCTAACAGTATGCGTATTTTATGTATCATGTTAAATACCTGTGACAAATAGCCTGGCATCATTATGTATATCCTAACATGTAGTAAATGCTGTGTGAGTCCACGTTTGGGAGGAGTCTGCTAGGAGGCAGCAGTCTGGCCAAGTGAGGCTGCTTGCCCAGGGGTCTTCCTGAAGCGTTCAGGGACAGCATTTCAGAACACCCTCTCATGGTTCACTGAATTGCATACTTGAGTGGCCTTGCATTGGCTACAAACGACTTTATAGCACTTCTATCTTTGCTTCTTTGGGAACCAGCCAAATATGTTGAATAATTGAGTTTGGAAGCTTCTATGGCTCAAGCTTGACCAGCTGCATGTGGGGTTGGTGTAGTTTTAGAGCACCCAGCCAGGGCTCTAATCTTCCCTCCAGGAACCAATTACACGGCCTGGAACAGGCTCTCGAAGCTCCTGAGTTCAGAGCTGCTTGTGGAAGGTGGGATCAATCCATCTGCCCCTCAAAGCTGTCATAAGAAGCTGACTAAGAACATGGGAAAGATGTTATTGTGCTGCAGACAGAGTCAATGGTGACGAGCGGTGGCGCCGCTGAGGAGTGTGCAGCCACAGTTAGGAAGGAGCTCATTTCTGTTTTCTCACTTGAACCCAGGGACTTCGTGAATGGAGCTGCATTTATTCCCATTGCACCACTAGCTGGGACATCATCATCACCATTGGTTAATTTATTTTTGCACTGCTAAGTATTGAACTCAGGGTCTTGTACATGGCAGGCAGTCACGCTACCACTTATCTATATGCACCCCCAGCCCCAGCAGGAACTTTATCAACAAACATAACTTAGACAACCCTTGGACAAGTGTTGTTAAGGGTTGAAATGGTCTAACCATAAACTGCCAGACTCATTCAACTCAAGGTTGCATGCCACTGCTGGGTGCACAGTGCCATGGTCTCTGGCAGGAGGGAGACTGCCAGGAGCAGGGGCTCAGCATGGGCAGGGCCACTCCTGAGGCTGATGATGTCCTGCTTGCCTTTCCAGGTGGCTGAGATGCATGGGGAGCTGATTGAGTTCAACGAGCGTCTACACAGGGCCCTGGTGGCCAAGGAAGCCCTGGTGTCCCAAATGAGGCAGGAGCTGATTGACCTCCGAGGACCGGTGAGTGCTCCCCACCAGGAAGCAGGTCTGAGCCCTGCCACTTCACTCTGCTCTCCCTGAGGCTCCACCAGGCTTCTGCTACCCGAGTTAGTTCATTTCTGCCGGTGTCAGTGACCGAGGAAGGTACAGGAAGTAGACAAGCACACACCCTTGTTGCACCTGCAGACTGTATCATTAGAGAGTCATGCAGTTGTATGTGCTTGTCATACAGGCGCATTCCATGTTCCTTCCACAGTGCTGTGCTCTCAACTGACTTAGACCTTCCACTGTGTGTCTGTGCTCTGCTGTGTGGACAGATTTCTGCAGCCAGGAAACAGGCTTCGCTTTGTGTTCTTGTACCCATGCGGTCTGCTGGGATGGAGCTTTTCATTGCTCATTTTTGATTGTTTTTGTTAGGTAGATTGGTTTGAGGAGCATCTGTGTAGGACGAGTCACAGGCAATTGTTTGTTGTTGTAGGGCTGACCTGTGAATTCTGGGATCCCTGCCTTTTTTTTTTTTTTTTTTTTTAACTAGAGGAGTACTAATTGCATCTCCCCAGACACCCCTGGTTAAGAACTGCTTGATGCTTTCCTTGGCTCAGTCATTCTGTATCTGATGAGACAACCTGTGATCAGTCATGTCCTTTAGACGTTTACTTTCATCCCAACTTGGAACATTTCAAGCTGTGATGCTGTCAGGTTGGATGCTGGTCCTTCCATGCATGCCCACCATAGCTTCATCTTCATTAAACACTTCCTATGCAAAACAGCAAGTTCCAAAGGTTGGCAGGGAAGCAGTGAGCATGCTCAGGTCTCCATTGCCAAGCTTGGCTCTCACCAGCTGCCGTCAGTTCTATTTCAACATACCACTTCCTGTTTCCCCCTTCCATATTATCTGAGTCAAACACTAAGTAAGTAATATTTTATCTCTGCATCCTACTGTATATGTCGAAAATAAGAAAATGCTCTTCTATCTTGTTTTGCAGTATCTGGTGGATGTCCCTGGGAGGCCTGCCCTTTTCTGAGGGGAGGGCAGAGGTGGGATGGGCCTGGGGCACAGGGGAGGTACAGGGGAGAGATTTGGGGAGGTGATGGAGGGGAAACTGCAGTTGGGATATAATATACAAGAGACAAATTTAAACAAAAGGGAAAACCTTTTAGAAATAAGAAACTGTAAATGCCATGCCACCCCACCTCTTATGTCCTAAATCCTTTACAGCAGCAAGAAGCAGTATTCAAATGTCCAACTGTCTCATTTTTAATAACTTCCTAAAATCCGGGATCCACATGAGGCTCACATGTTATAATTTCATTGATTGCCTCTTAGGTTTTTTCCTCACAATTTAAAAATGGATGTAAAAGTACCTACCTCATTCCAACCATTTTAGCAGACAGCTCAGCAGTGTATTTTCCTGTGTTGTGCAGCCGTCCCCACCATGGTGCCATGCTTCTCTGGAGACTGACTGACTCTCCACCTGCAACAAAACCCTACTCCTTTCTTCTTCCCTCAGCCTTTGCTGTCCACCATCCTGCCTTTGGGAATCTGGCTTTTTTCTTACATTTTGTCTGTTGGGTCCTCCCTCCTCTCTCTCTCTCTCTCTCCCTTGCAGTTGATATACAACACTGGGTTGTTCCCATCCTGGAGTTTTATACTGGCTTCCCTGATGACATCACTGAATGGTGCTGCGGCTCACCCCTCCCGTTTTCATTTTCCTTAAGCGGATACTTGAGCCTAGATGTGTAAGATTGGTTTCGTGTCACTGATGGTGTGATTCTGGTTGGACTGTTTCCTGTCAGCTCTCCTGCAAACTCTGCTGTCTCTTTATTCATCCATCTCTTGTTACTCCCTAGGCCGGTTATTCTGTGTCTCCATCAGGTTAGTGGTTCCTCTTCTTGATGCTTCTGTAGTGCTGTGAATAAGAAGGACAGTGAGTCTCCCATGAATAGAGTTCCAGCTTTCAGGGATGGCTGAAGAGGGGACCATGGGCAGACAGGAAGTGAGCAGTGGCCCATTTCTTAGAATACCCTCAGTTTGAACTTAGGTAGTGTTCTTGTGTGTCCTTTATGCTGAAAGAGTAGATGACTAGGGTCACTGTGGACACTGTTACAGAGAGCTACTTTCACGCTCATTCTTGTTGTGAAGGATGAAGACTGTACAGATTGTAACTGCTGATCTGAGGAGCTGGCAGTAACTGATTGCCTGTCACTTACTGCCTCTCTTAGGGTTTTTATTGCTGTGACAAGACACCATGGCCAAAGCAACTCTTATAAAGTTTAATTGAGGATGGCTTACAGTTTCAGAGGTTCAGTCCATTATCATCAAGGTGGGAGCATGGCAGTGTCCAGGCACACATGATGCAGGAGGAGCTGAGAGTTCTACAATTTGATCTGAGGGCCACCAGAAGTCTGGCTTCTTCAGGTAGCCAGGAGGGTCTCTTCCACATTGGATGGGGCAGTAGGATCCCTCAAATCCTGCCTATGCAATGACACACTTCCTTTAACAAGGCCACACCTCCTAATAGAGCCACTTCCCATGGGCCAAGCTTATTCAAACCTCCACACTGCCCAAGTGTGATGAGCTTCCTTAAGTATGCGTGTGTCATTTCCTCCCCACCACACCTAACAGTGCTACCAGTTGTGACCTTCATACAACAGAAGACAAGACAGGCTTACAGTGAGAAGGGGCAGGGCTCAATCTGATCTTAGAGACTGGATTTTATTTAACAGTTGGAAATGCCAACCTTTTGGACTCTTTAAAAAAAACCAACAACCTTATCTTACAATGTGGATTACTTTTCTCCTTTGTTAAAATACCTGATGGAGGAGATTGCTCAGTGGTTAAGGGTACTTATTGCTTTTGAGGAGGACTCAGATTTTGTTCTCAAAATCCACATAGTAGTTTACAAATACCCGAAGCTCCAGTTCCAGGGCATCTGGTGCCTTTTGACCTTTGTGGGCAACACACATGCTCATAGTGTACATGCAGTCATATAGACAAACACTCATGCATGTGCTCATAGTGTGCATGCAGTCATATAGACAAAACACTCATACATGTGCTCATAGTGTACATGCAATCATACAGACAAAACACTCATGCATGTGCTCATAGTGTACATGCAATCATATAGACAAACACTCATGCATATGCTCATAGTGTACATGCAATCATACAGACAAAACACTCATGCATGTGCTCATAGTGTACATGCAATCATATAGACAAAACACTCATGCATGTGCTCATAGTGTACATGCAATCATATAGACAAAACACTCATGCATGTGCTCATAGTGTACATGCAATCATATAGACAAAACACTCATGCATGTGCTCATAGTGTACATGCAAACATACAGACAAACACTCATGCATGTGCTCATAGTGTACATGCAAACATACAGACAAACACTCATGCATGTGCTCATAGTGTACATGCAATCATATAGACAAAACACTCATGCATGTGCTCATAGTGTACATGCAATCATACAGACAAACACTCATGCATGTGCTCATAGTGTACATGCAATCATATAGACAAAACACTCATACATGTGCTCATAGTGTACATGCAATCATACAGACAAAACACTCATGCATGTGCTCATAGTGTACATGCAATCATATAGACAAACACTCATGCATATGCTCATAGTGTACATGCAAACATACAGACAAACACTCATGCATGTGCTCATAGTGTACATGCAAACATACAGACAAACACTCATGCATGTGCTCATAGTGTACATGCAATCATATAGACAAAACACTCATGCATGTGCTCATAGTGTACATGCAATCATACAGACAAACACTCATGCATGTGCTCATAGTGTACATGCAATCATATAGACAAAACACTCATACATGTGCTCATAGTGTACATGCAATCATACAGACAAAACACTCATGCATGTGCTCATAGTGTACATGCAATCATATAGACAAACACTCATGCATATTCTCATAGTGTACATGCAATCATACAGACAAAACACTCATGCATGTGCTCATAGTGTACATGCAATCATATAGACAAAACACTCATGCATGTGCTCATAGTGTACATGCAATCATATAGACAAAACACTCATGCATGTGCTCATAGTGTACATGCAATCATATAGACAAAACACTCATGCATGTGCTCATAGTGTACATGCAAACATACAGACAAAACACTCATGCATGTGCTTATAGTGTACATGCAATCATATAGACAAAACACTCATGCATGTGCTCATAGTGTACATGCAATCATACAGACAAACACTCATGCATGTGCTCATAGTGTACATGCAATCATACAGACAAACACTCATGCATGTGCTCATAGTGTACATGCAATCATACAGACAAACACTCATGCATGTGCTCATAGTGTACATGCAATCATACAGACAAACACTCATGCATGTGCTCATAGTGTACATGCAATCATATAGACAAACACTCATGCATGTGCTCATAGTGTACATGCAATCATATAGACAAACACTCATGCATGTGCTCATAGTGTACATGCAATCATATAGACAAAACACTCATGCATGTGCATTAAAATAACAAATCTAAAATAGCCTGGATGAAGTAGCTGAGAGCAGGAAAGATGTTTTGTGCCTCACAGTTAAAGGGGAACGGTCCATCATGGTGGCACAGGAGAGGCTTATGACTGGGGTAGTATGAGTTTGGGGCGGCTGCTTGCATGAGGTCAGTCAGGAAGGAGAGAGGCTGAGCTATAAACCTCAAGCTCCCTCTCCCACCCAGTGACCTACTCTTTCCTGCCAGACTCCATAGTTCACAGCTTCTCCAAGTAGACGGAGACCAGATGCTTCCACACATGGGCCTGGGAGGCTACTTCACAGTCAGACCATAGCTCTTACAAACTCAAGCATCGTGCTGCTTCACGCCTACCCCTTCAGATCACACTCTTCAGGTCCTGCTCTGGCCCAGCAGCCTTTGATGAGCCACGTTCTGGGCACAGCACTTTAGGTGGTGTGCACACTCCTGGACTCTGGTGAGGCTCAAAGGTCCCACTGTGTACCCAGGACTCTGCTGACCTTCTTTCCTTCTGCCAGTGTGCACTCAAAGGATTGTTGCTGCCGCTGCTGCTGCTTATTTAGTTTTTATTTTAAAAGCTTGTAATCTTCTGTAATTGTTTTTATCACACTGCCTGTTTTGCCTTGGAGTTAGAAGGGGCTCTTTGGAGAAGGCAGATGTTCCTAAAAGCCGAACAGTCTTCCTATGTGTGAGGAGGACTCTGCTGGAAAAAGATGTATTAGACGAAGGGCAGCACAGTAAGTTGTCTTTGCTTCAGGACCTCCCAGAGTGCTCTCTGCAGACCTGGCCATACAGTGTTCCCAGAAGTTCCTTCTCCAGGGACAGGCTTTCTAAGAAGAATTCACAGCTCTTTTCTGAGGAAGGCAGTGGAAAAGCTCTGAGAGCTCCTCATGCTGCAAATCCCCAATGCCCCCACGGGCTTCTCAGAGGCTCCTCGGCCCCCGGGGCCCCACTGAGCAGCCTGGCAGCTAACAGATCATCTGGCTCATTGTGCTCTGCTCCTGCTCTCCCTCCCTCTGCTGTCTTCCCTTCTTCCCCTTCCATGCCCTCCCTCCCCCTCTCTTCTTTATTGCTTCTAAGTCTGTGTGCTTCTCTCCCCCTACCTCTGTCTTCCCATGTCTGTTCCTCTTCTCCTCTGTTGCCATTTCTCTGTTTCTGTCTTCTTTATCTTCTGTGTGTGTCTCATTTCATGCTCACCTGTCTTTGGCTCTGCCATCTGTCTCTCCCCTTTGTACTAGTCCCCTATGCCCCTTCCTGTTTGTCTTCCTCCTCATTGACTCCTGCTTAATAAACTTTCACAGGCTCTGTGGTACAGCAGGAATTTCTGTTTAACTGAAAACCCATACGCCCTTCCTCTTCTTGAGATTTGTTTCTGTGGTATGTGTGTGCATGCATGCGTGTGTGTTTGTATGTGGTGTGTGTGGTATATATGTGCATATGTGTGTGTGTGTTTGTATGTGGTGTGTTTTTGTGTGTGGTGTGTGTACATTTGTGTCTGTGGAGTGTTTGTATGTGTGTGTGTGTGTGTGTGTGTGTGTGTGTGTGTGTGTGTGGTGGGGTGTGTGTGTTTTTGTGCGTGTGTGTGGTGGCAGTGTGTGTGTGTGTGTGTGGTGGCTGTGTGTGTGTGTGTGTGGTGGCTGTGTGTGTGTGTGTGTGTGTGTGTGTGTGTGGTGGGGTGTGCCAGTAAAAAGGGTATTGTTACTTTTCCTGAGCTTCTGTTAAGCCCTCTGTGGATGCTCCCTTGCTCATCCCTGTGAGGAACTGGGGCCCTTACCTAAGTGCTTGTGACCCTTTATGTGGCAATGTTTGTTATTCTGGCTCATCCCTTCATGTCTGCATTTCCTGGTCTCCTATGGACTAAGAGATTTTGTGTGGCAAGCACTATGTCTTCATGAGCATCTTCTCAGAGCCCAGAGCATGTGTCATGTGGATGTGACCACACAGCTATGATAGCTATGGTAATATCACTAACCAAGGGCCTTCCATTGTCCTGAAAAGTGGCTTCCTGTCCTGCCACATCACAGACTTTGATAATCTCTACTGTGAGCACAGGACATTCCCTCCACTGCTGTGATGTCTAGTTGATCCAAGAAAAGGTGATTAAAATTCAGAGATGAGAGAGACAGTGGACCCACCCACAGTTTGCAGTAAGGTTCACTTTAAGATGGGCCTGTTTCTGGTCCTTTAAAATCTTTAGAGGGACTGACTGACTACTAGGGTTGATGCTGCTTAACGACAGAAGCTTAATAAGAAATTCACTTTTTGCCTTGGTGGCAGTTGGCAAATCTCTAATGATATAGTGCCAAATTGTCTGCTGCTGTCCCTCGAAGCTCTGAACAGCACATCTAGGTTATAAGAGGCTTTTGAATTCTGTGCTTGGGCATGTGTGTTTTAGCTATCTGCTGCCGTGCAGATTATTCTGAACAATGCCGTTAAGACAGGCTTCTAAAAGTGTATCCCACATAGAAGCTTAACACAGAAACATTAGTTTTCAGCCCCAAATCATCTTGAAAAATGCTTGGAGGACCCTCTAAATTTCTCCATTTGAGGAATAAAAGCCCCTTCTTAGGTGTAGTTTTGTGTTTCTGTTGATAGGCAGCTGCTCTTGTGGTACCTTTGGTGACTTTGGAATGTATACCAGCACACCCTCAGCCAAGGGATCATCCTGGCTCAGCCCTTCTTTTCCTGAAGCCGGTGTTAAACTCTCATTTCTGGTGTGTGCTTATCAAGTGTGGGGACCTGGTTGTTGCTGAGTGGTAGCAGGTGTGTGGGTCCTGGCCACTTAAGATTGTGTGGATAGAACCTTGGAAATGTATTTCCATTGTGAACAGAGTCATGTGTCTGCTGGCAAAGTGCACATTGTCTTAGAGCTGTGCCAATTCTGTGCTTGGTAATGACCTCAGCTGAAACTGCCCTAGTTTATGCTTTGGTCAGTCACTCACAGTTTCAAGTAGCTGCTTTGCATGGAGTGTTGGGCACACAGACCTGGGAGATTATAACTTGTGCCATGAGGGGGTTAACTCCAGAATGTATATTGTTTGGTGTGCACCTCTCTGCTTTAACTGTGCTGTTGTTTGGCATGGACACCAAAATGATTTTATCACCCAGAGCTTGAATGGAACACTCTCAGATACTAAAGAATAAAATATGCCAGCCAAGCACTGGAGAGCTATCTTCTTACTCAGGATTTTTGACAAACTTAGAAAGATCCCAGCTTGCCTTATTTTTATTCTTTTTTTTCCCCCTGATTAAGTGGCATTCTTTATTTCTACTGTTGAGGAATATCACTGTTGTTGCCAGTATGAATAGGATGCCCAAGTACAAGTTGCCACACCCATCCTGTAAGAGCCAAGTTTGCAGCCAGTGCTTGCTGCCCATGCCCTCAAGGGTGCAGGTATTTTCTTATTGAGGTATGTGCGTGCCTGTGTGTGTGTGTGTGTGTGTGTGTGTGTGTGTGCCTGTGCATGTGCATGTGTGTGAGTGCACACACACGCATGAGTTTGTGAGACAGGATTGAACCAAGAGCAGTGGAAGGGAAGCGTTCTCACTGCTGTATTTGCAGCTCTCTGTTTACTTTTCATCCTGAGACAGACAGGGTCTCACAATGTTGCTTAGCTTGTCTTGAGCTTGCTTTGTAGTTCAGGCTAGCTTTGAACTTGTGATCACCATGTCTTAACCTAAGTAACTGGAGTTAGAGGTTTGCTCAGAAAGCCTGGGTTAATTGCCCACTTTTTTTAGCTTAAGAGTTTATTAAAAATTTATTAAGTATTTATGAATACTTAAAGATGGAAAATTATAGTCACAAAGAGTGTGATCATGGTACTTATACTCCATAATGTTTTCCTGGAGACTTGATTAATTTTGAAATGTGAAAAAAATATTTGGAGTTGTGATGCATCATGTACATTTTTGTACAGAAAGTAACTGTGGGAAGCCGTATATTAGGTTTGTTCAAAATTGAGCTGGTCGCTGCCAAGGCAGGATCATCTGGCTCTCGCTCGGCACGCTTGCGTGGCTGGCTCTCTCTCAGCACGCTTGCGTGGCTTCACCACCTGCTCTTGCTGTTCCCATTTGCAAAGCTTTCTTTTCCAACCCTTGTGTCTTTTAAAACACTTTCAAACTTTTCCAAATAGCACAATATAAAAAAGCATATTCTGAAAGAGTTTCAATAATTCAGGGGGCAGAACATAGGTTCCTCTTTTCCAGTGACCTTGCTGTGGAAACTTCAGTACACATCCTTCTGGATGTCTTTCATGCATACACAATGCATAGATGTAAATGTATATGCATATAAGATACACTTGCCTATTTTAACATCTGTGGGAGAACTATACTGTTAGGTTGCTCTGAGACTTTCCTTTCTCCGTTCATTAATATGTGCTGACGGCTTCAGCTCTGTGCTTCCTGAACATTCTGGAAGGTCTAAGCCCACCCTCGGAGAATGACCTCAGTGGCTAGAGCTGCCTTGGCCAGCTTTGTTCCAACATGGCTTCTTACACTCACTAGTCTTATCATTAAATCTGTTGGCTTCCCTGGGAGATAAAGAAACCCATAAAAGCGGGATGATGCCTACAATAAAGGACACTGTCTACTAAGCATGTTTGTGCTCCATGCCACATTCCAAGTGCTGTAACATATTAGCAATCCTATGAGACAGACAGGAAGGCCCAGGTGAGTTAGGTGCCCATGACCAAGTCAGGGAACCAACAGGTCTCTTGGTTTTCCAGCGCTGTCCTCATCTTTAGATAAGACTAGTATCACCCACCAGGGAGAGTGATGTGAGATTTAAGTTTACAGATCGTGCCTTCAGATCAGCCATGTGGGAGGTCACAGCCCTGCATGCAGGCCTGCGCTCTCACGGTGCACTCTCCTCATGACACTTATCGTCACTCAGCACAGAATTGGTTGTCTCTTCTCCATTTGTTTCTTTTCTACTTGGCCTGAGCTCCTGACACCTACTGTGGGCTATTAAATATTTATTGAACAAGTGACTATTAGTTCCTGCTTCTTACCAAGCACCCTTACTCTGGATGCCCAGAACACGCTCACTGAACTTGACCTGGTATTCCAGCCCAGCTCAGTGTGGCAGTCTCTAGCTGACCATGCTGCTCTTGTCTTTTTTCTACCTTGCCATCAAGTGTAAGGAACTATTGCAGCATGTATCGCACACCCCTGATTTCTTTGATAACTAAATCGAAACCATTTCTAATTTGGGTAAGAAGTTATCTGTCAGTCACGGAAAAACTTGAACATTTTGTAGTGGCTTTCAGAAAGCCCAGAGCTCAGTAAAGGAGCCTATGGTGGAGAAAGGCATGGAAAATGGAAACTGCTCTGCCTCTGATCTTGATATCAAGAGCACATCCCAAGGCTGCCCTGAAAGCTACAGGTTAGATAGCATGATGAAGGATTCTGGGCCCTCAGACGTCAAGATTTTCTCTCTTCTCTCCTGGGTCGCATGGCTGCATACAGGATCCGTGATTTACTTTCCTCGGACTCAGTTTTCACATCTGTAAATGGGGTAAACTGTCAGGGAAGGCTGTGTTGTGCTATAGTAACATAGTCCCAATATGTCACAATGGGAAACTGCTGTTTCTGTCTCCATCATGTCCCTTGTCCCTCATGGGTAGCAGGGACTATGCTCCATGGTTTCCATTCTCCTTGACCCAGACCTAGACTAACTCGAGAAACAAGAGATACCGTCTCTCAAAAATTCCACCCAGAAATGGAATGTATCATTAATAAAGCAAGCCCCTGAAGTCCGAAAAGAGAAGACAGACTTACTAAGGAGTATCTCAAGGGCTCCACAGGTAGTGTGTGCCTCCCGAGGGTGTGGCTGGAGAATCCTGTGAGATAG
The DNA here is from genome assembly GCF_000001635.26 of Mus musculus. Taxonomy (NCBI): domain Eukaryota; kingdom Metazoa; phylum Chordata; class Mammalia; order Rodentia; family Muridae; genus Mus; species Mus musculus. Next base: position 11,641,975 of record NC_000082.6, read on the forward strand.
CACGCTAAGTGCTTGGTTCCTGGGCACTGGGCCATGGTGCTGGTGTCCGTGGCATTGTAGGGAATTAAGGCTTGTTTTGTTTTGTTGATCTGTTTGTGCTGTGCACAAGCGAGTGGAGTCTTTCAGTTACCTGCGTAGTAGGTCCTGGGCTGGAAGAGTCAAGGCCGATGTGTTTGTGTCTTGAAAGAGTGCTCCCCTTTGAAGGAGGGTTGAGTTGTTTCATTTGGGTTTTCGTTTTCAAGACCTTAGCCTTGCTGTGAAAACTTACAGACTGACATATAATAGAATGTAAGCTGGAGGGATCCCTGGATTCGTGGTGCCTGTATCATTCAGAATGTCTCCAGTGCAAGACCAAGAGAAAGCAGCCCAGACAGGCCTCAGCAAAGACAGCCACCATGCTTTAGATAAGTACAAACTGTGGAGTCCATGTCATGAGATAGCCCATCATTCTGTCCTCACTGTCCCCTGCCACAACCATCTTATCCTTCTGCGGATGGTAGCAACTCCAGTGTATCATTGAGAGAAAGAGTGACCCCAGCATCATGAACAGCCCTGGGACTACTACGGCAGAGTTGGCTTAGCTCACTGCACCACCTAGAACTAATCTGTACGGCCAGAGCAGGTCGCACTGGTTAGCTTGAGTTATTTGCTGTCCACCCATGGGTTAAATCAGCCGTGGGATGATTTCCCAGGAAGCAAATGGATGCTAAGCAGCAGGCAGCCATAGTCTGCCCCCTTTTCCTGCATCTCCCTTTCTTCAGGAAATATGGGAACTCTGAATAGCAAAATGACTGTGCCTGCTGGTGCTCAGCCTGCTAGACGAGAGTGGAGGCAGGTCTAGCAGAGCTCCTTTTTGCTGCTTTGACTTGTCTCAAAAAAACACCTTGTATAACAACCACCAAGTTCAAAAGAGGGGTGTGTCACACCTGGAGAGCTGTAATTATCAAGGGGCTGTTAAACATCACCCATGCAGCCATCTTTAGCAGACCTCACTTGCTATTTGTTGACAAAAGAGATTAAAAAAATAGGTCAGTTTCTTCCTGGAAGGGACATTATTTGTTGCATCTGCAAAAATTGTTTTTGCACATAAGATCACACTGATAAATTTTGAGTTTTCTGATGTAGATGTATTCTTTTAGTGGCAATATTCAACCCTCTGTAGCTACTATTCCAGGAAAAAAAAAAGAACCATTGAATATATATATATTTTTTTTTTTCTCAAAACAAACCACCAGACTTAAATTCGATATCTTCTTGGCCCCCACTCTTGTCTCCATGTAGGATATCTGCACATCTGTTGCAGTGAGCTTTGTGCTTCTTCCACTAAGGATAGAAAGAGACTTGTGATTGTGGGACATCATTCTGACGACAGATGCCACTGTGTGTCTTGGTGTCTTGGTATGAGCATCAGGTGTGTGGTTCCATGGTCTGCTTCTTCTCTTGGGATGTTCAGGCACTGCTGTACACCAGGGATAGAGCAGAGCAGAGCCAAGTTCAGGCATTGATATGCACTGGGTGGGGAAGGATGAAGCAAAATCCAGAGTAGGCAAGTCAGCAGGATGGTCCAGCAGTGAATGCCAGACGAGGGAGGGTCTTCTCTGAAGATTTCAGTGTTACAGCTCTCTTGGTCGATATTCATTGAAACAACTTGTGCACATACACTCTCTTCTGAGCGAATCAAGGGCTATATATGTTGTGGGAAATACTAAAAATGAACCCGCCAACTCTCTGCACTCCTGCTTCTCTCAACCCACCAACTCCCTGGAGGGGCCAGACCTGGCTGTGCTCCTGACGCATAGCAAAGCTCCCCACCCCCACCCCTGTCTGGCTTGCTTGTCCCTGGAGCCGCTAGTTTCCTCTCTGCCATCTGCAGTCCCACATTCCAGTAACCACATAAAGCAAAACTCTTGAACCTTATAATTAACCAGTCGGATTTATGTGTCAAAAAAAATCACAATTTAAAAGATGCTAATACAATAATTTCAGAACTAATTGATAATGATAAAAGCTTTATCCCAATTATTCTAACCTTATGATATCATAACTACCCATGGCTGGTTAAATCTACGCTGGTTCATGTCTGACTCCATTTTGCCTCCTTAGGTCTGCCTCCCTTATCCCTGTCCAATCACAGGCCTCCTGCTGTCCTAATGTAATTGGACATGGAAAATTCATATATATATATATATACACATACATACATATATACATACATATATATATATATATATATATATATATATATATATACTATATATATATGAATGAATGAACCTTGGAGAGTGGGACGGGATTGTTAGGGTGAAGTTTCATTGGTTGAGGTACCTCATTTGCATGGAGAGCTATTTGAAGAAATTGAATCTGGCTTGTGTGAGGCTCTCCTTTCTGATAGAGAGGACCTGATTCCAGCTTGGAACTTGATATAAATTTTTGATAAGTGCCAATAGTCGGGGAGTGTGTGGGTTTGTAATATTATGGCTGACTCTCAAAACAGGTGACTGATCCCAAGGCCAGACCTCTGGGTGTCCAAACTCCTTGATGCTGCAGGTGACTATCCACCCCCGAGTGGTGGTAACTGGAAAGAAAAGTGCCTGCTGCTTGCTGAAACCAGCTCTGCCCTGCTCTCAGTAGGCAGTTCTCATACCCACACCAGCTCTGCCTGGCTCTGGGTAGGCAGTTCTCCTAATGCCCCATGCCAGCTCCAAGGCAACTTTTGTTCCTCTTCTTCCCAGGAGGAAAGGTTGTAACTTGTGTGAAGCTGCAAGCTGAGTCTTAACTGGTCTTCATAAAACCAAAACAAAAGCCAAACTTATTTAGCTGAGGAAAGAAATCCAAACAGATTATTCCAGAGAGCTAATACATATGACAAATACTGCAGAATTTAGAAAAAAATAAACAACAACAACAACAACAACAAAAACCACAAGAGCTTTATTGATTAACCACCTCAAAAATACTTTTTCTTTTCCTTTTTATCAGGCTTATTCTGTGTTAGTAGTAACACAGTTCAGCTATTCCTCTAGTCCAACTGAATAAAGCTTTTCAAATATTTTGTTTGAAAAACATTGTTATATAAAAGATTTTTTTTTCCCATTGAATACTGGTGTATTCTCCACTAAAGCTGTGTCTCTAACATCGTCCTGTACCTGCTTGTCACTTGTCTCTCCATCATCCATCAATTAACCGTTCATCATCCATTATCCAATTAACCCCCCCATCTACCTGTCTCTGTTGTCCATCTACTACCACCCACTGTTTGTCCATCTGTCATCTATTACTCATCCATCGACCATCCATCACTTATGCATCTGCTTCCCATTAACTGTCCATCCACCTTCATTTGTGCTTTGTTATTAGTTTTTAAAAGTTGCAGACATCACCACACATTTCTTTGTAAGGTTCATGCTGAACTCAAGCTCATACCAGAATGCCTTTCCCTGCTCCTTCCTTGTTTCTCCATGCTCCCCACCCAGAGGCATATAGCTTGTATTTGATCTTTTTCTTCTATTCTTATGCATATAAAATTGCATGATTACTAAACTTACATTGAGAACGTTAACAACTCGAATTACACTTAGCAAAAATGTGAAGGTTCCAAGTTTTACAGAATGGAAAGCTTTTTCCTTCTGATCTTTGTTTCCAGTGAGTGCCCTTGCTTCCAAAATGCTCAGTCCAAGTACAGAAAGCTCACCCCTTCTTCATAAAGACAATGGCTTCCCTGCAACCTGCTGTGTGTCAGGCTTTTGCTTTGACGTTCTGTTTCTGGCCATTGCTCGTTTAGTAGAGGAGGAAGGTTGCAGTTTTCTTGGGAGCTGTGTGGTCTTATCCAGACTGTGTTTATATAACTATTCATGACTTCCTCCCAGGCCCGTGCTACTGTGAGTGGTGCTGTAGTATGTCCTTGTATAGTTTGGCTCCATGCAAATGTTGTCTGAGCACAGGAAGAAGCTGGTGCCCACTCTAAGTAAACTGGATAGTTTACATATGCTCCTTCCTTCCTTCCTTCCCCTCCTCCAGCCAGCCACTCCTCCGTCTCTCCACTTTTGCATGTCTACTCCTTGTCATGCAGTACAAACATTCAATGAGCAATCTCATCCATGCCTGATGCCATTTTGGGGGTCTGAGGATGTTGCTCCTGAAACCCTCATGATCTGATGAGGAAAGTGACCCAACAAAAAGAAGTCCACTGACGCTTTTTGGGCTGCACAGAGGATAAGATAAAAAGGCTCTTAGGTGCTACCTCTTGAATCTTTGGCCTTGATTATTTTTTTAAAATCACAAGCATCTGATGCCTGTGATTGTATTTTTGAAAACCAGGTAAATGAACAAACAAGTAAGAGCAGAACCTTGCATGTGGTCCAGCCTCTCTGAGTCCTCCTCGTGGTGGTAAGAGTGCAGGTCAACATCATGGTTCCTTCTGCAGCCACGTCTGCCTGGCTGGCTGGCCCAGCCAGAAGATAATAGCTGTGCCCCTCACATTTGGTTCCTTAGTCTAAAATGAAGTAAGAAAGCAGAGTGCCAGTGTGTTGAAAAATGGTTCTCATTTTTGGCTGGAAAAAAAAAACCCAAGAGAGCTAATTGCTTCTGAGAGATTATTTGAAAACTGATGTGTGAAAGAGTGACTGCACAGAGAGCGCTGTGCCAGCTCATGGTCGGGACAAATATTCATTGTGGCTGCCACATTTTCTTCTTGCCTTTTCTTTTGAGCAGTGAACCTGAGAGCTTTGAAATTGAAAGACAAAACTAGTTTTCTTTGGTTCTTTTTTATCCCCAAGCCAACTTATTCTAACCACATATGAGGATTTTTGAATTGCTGCACAGCAGCTTAAAAATTGATTGACATTTCAGAGCGGAAATATAGTTTATATTATAATTCATTCATTTAATCAGTACCTGTGGTGTGCCAGGTGCTAGACCAGGCTGGTGGGTGTCATGTGAACTGGTTGATGTGGTGAACAGGGAAATGCAGACTGCTCTCTGAGCTCACCGGGGTGAGTGGCAGTCATAGAAAGCCTGTGTGGAGTGATGGCACTCTGGGACAGGTGGATAATAGAAGGTGTTGGAGCTCCACAGCCAAAGCTCTGAGTATAAACTATGTCACCCTCTAGGCTCCTGTGAGGCAGAGTGTGAGCAGTGAGGCCTCTGTCGTGGAGGTAGCAAACCCTTGTGGTGCTCTTTGTTCTCCGGTGCCTGAGCTGAGATCCTGCTGCCAGCACTTAGTGCCTTGTTACATTTCCTTGGACAGTTTTTATGGGCTTCTGTTACCATATGTAGAAGGTAATGGCTTAAAAAAAAGCATGCCAGGGCTGGAGAGATGGCTCAGGGATTAAGGGCACTGACTGCTATTCCAGAGGTCTAGGATTCAAATCCTAGTACCTACAGGACAGCTCATACCTGTCTGTAACTCCAAGATCTGGCACTCTCACTTACACATACATGCAGGCAAAACACTAAAACACCAAATGCACATAAAATAAAGGTTAGAATAAAAAAAGCATCACCAAGCTGGGTGTGATGCAAATGCCTGTCATCCTAGCACTGAGGAGTCTTAGACAGGAGGATTCTGTGTTGAAGGACTCATTTTCTCTGATTAAAGAATTAAAAACAGGCAAAATTTAAATTTTATTAGAAATCTTGGGGAGTCCTACCACATGATACTGGGGAAATTGGGATTCTTTCTTGGAGTTCTTAGTCTCATAAATGGATTTAAGAGTGCAGTCAAAAGGAAGCTCAAGGACAGTTTATCGAGTTTAAAAGAAAACAACAACAATAGCAAAACCAAAGCCCTAAGGCAGGCCAGCTGTGTGTCTCGAAGCCGCCCATAATGTGAGGGTCCCTGCAAGCCCCAGTGACTGCAGTGGGGAGCCAAGAAGGAAACCCACAGGGTTCAGGGTGACTTACTCACTCATCCAGGCTGGTCCACACTTCTGGAGTCTGACCCTGGGCAGCTTTTTGTTTTTTTTTTTATTTAAACACAGTACAAAAAAGGTTTCCTCATCATACTTATCACAATAAGGCTTAGGGCATGTCTACATGGAAATTCCTTGGCTAAAAGCATGTCTTTTGCAAGGTACCTGTGACCTCTTCCACAAGAATGGGTTCTGTTGACTGAGAAACAGTGCTCAGGAGTCTGGGATTCCAGTGAACCCTGGCTCCACAGATAGCAAAGGTTATTAACATATCCATTCCCAGTCCTCTGGATGGAAACAGGCATGGACATTTCTTCCCTTAAAGAGAAAAACCTACACATTTAACATTGTGTTTTCTATATTGCTATCTATGAGCATATGGACCCCATAGGAGGAGAATGGAGGAGAGAAAGGGAAAAAAGCTGGCAATGAACTCAGTCATGTGGCAGCAGGCATGGAGGTCAGGCATGGAGGTCAGGCCTGTGGCAGCTGGCAGCCACATGGAGGGAGCTTTTGAGAATGAGTAAGGAAGGCCAAAGTACAGGGGATTGGACTTAGGCTCTGACAGCCTCAGAAGGAGACAGACCCTAAAGAGGAACAGAGAGAGAGGCCTTTCCTTTCAGTGGGCAAACCCTACTGAACCCCATGGCAGCTTCTAGGGACTGCATCAGGGACAGAAGTGATCTCACAGTGAACCAGGCTCTTGACCTGCTCAACTGGATTAACTTTGAAGGAAGGAGACAAGGGCATGTCTTCCCCGAGAGGAGCAGTGTGTCTGGTGCTCTCTGCATGGCATCACTGGGGCTCCTGAGCAGGGGAGCCTGGGCTGTGCTCACGATACCTGTGCTTCTGCTGTGTGTTCGTGTGAGGCCTTACGACATGTCTGTGGATAGAGATGACACCATGGCCCACAGCTACTGGCTGGAGGGGCCTGGGGTGGGCTGTGTGTGAGCATGCTTTGTAGTGCAGGGAGCCTTTGGTGATGTGTGGTGATTTCTTGTTGGTTGCCCCTTATGACTGTGGGTATGGTTTTGCTTTTTTTATTTTGAGGCGGATCTGTCTCACAAAGTTGCCTGGGCTGGCCTTGAACTGTATAGCAGTACTCAGTTGAGCACTCAGATTGATCCTGGTGGCAGTCAGGGAGCAGTGGCACGTTCCTCGCTACCTGCTCCAATGTTCTGGGTCCCCAATGAACTGAATGAAATACACACACACACACACACACACACACACACACACACACACACAGCCTTTATATTTTGATATGCCTAAAACAGCTCAATGACTGGGCCACTTACTAACCTCCACATGGCTAATCCACCTCCCTCTGATATTCCCGAGTCATCGCTTACTAAAATCTATATTCCATCTTTGCTGCCCTGGACCCAGTTGGGCAACTTTCATGGGGCTACTCTGACTCCAACATGGGGGCTATGCTCTCTGACCCTCACCTTCTCAGGTGCAAATCTCCTTTGTCTTTCCTCAGTGCTTGCCTGGGAATTCTAAAAGTTCTACTTCTGTCTGCCCTGTCCAGCCATTGGCTGCTGGCAATTTTATTTAGTAATCAAAACCAACTGGGTGCAGGATCCCTCAGTGTCTTGTGTTCAGACATGCAGATTCTCATGCAATTTTGGGAACCCAAATTACCACAGTAGAAGCAGCATTAGACCAAACCCACTGCATTGAACTAATGATCCTCTTTCATCCCCTGTACACCCTCTGGCATAGCTCCACCATCAGGCATGTTTCCTGTCTACCCTCCCTATCTGTACCTATGTCCTGATTCTTCCCAGGGGAGATACTAAAGATGCCGAGGAAGCTGCTAATGGTTTCCTTTCTCCTTCCCCTTTCCCCCTTCCTCCCCTTGTTTCAGAAGCATATGGGGGCCACATAGTGGGCATTTGAGGCAGACTCTCTGGTGTCTTCTTAAGTTTGGGAACTGACATGTCAGGGTGACAGGACTCTGGCTAGAGTTCCATAGTGACAGTGATGGTAGAGTGTGGTGCCCACTGAGAGCTATTGGCTTTGTCCTGGCTCTGCTTCCAGCCCCCAGGAAGCCATGAGCCAGGAAACCTTGCTGGTGTTGCTTGGGAGTGGGTTCTCCCGTCTCATCTCTCACTCTGCCCTTCTGTGGATAGCACTGGGGGTTTTTGTTCCAAGAAGACCCAAGAATCCATCTGGCCTGTTTCTCCAATGATAGGTTTTGCCTATTCATGTACCACCATTCAGCCACCTCAGCACTGCCTACATCATTCTGGGCCTCGTGAGAAGCAGATGGGTAGACTGTGTTGGTCACTTAATTATGCCTGCATGGAGGGCAAGCCAAAGAGGAGGCCACAGTCCAGAGCTGGGTCTCCTTGGGTTCCTCAGGTTTCAGGAGGTCTAAGATAATGCTTGTGGTTAGTATCAGAAGGAAGTTGGTTTTTATTATAAAATAGCTCTGTTCCATCCTAATTAATGCCTGAATGTGCTGTGGAATTAGCATTCTGGCCAAGCCTGGTAGTACAGACCTACAGTCCAAACTATTTGGTGGTTAAGGCAGGAAGATTCCAAGTTCAAAGCCTGCCTGAGCTCCAGGTACGTTCAAGGCTATCTCTGGTAATTTAGTAAGACCTGTCTAAAAGTACAAAATAAAGAAACTGGGATATAACTTAGTAGGGGAGTGTGTGTGGTGTCTAAATGGTATCTTCAGCACTAAGAAAGAAAGAGTAGCTTATGGGCATTGGTGTGAGCCCCAGTGGAGATCTGGCATCACTTTGGACAGATAGAGATAGCAGAACAGATAAACTTTACATAGACCTTGACCTTGACTCTCCACCACCTCTATAGTTGGTGCAGAGCCTGGCCTGGTTGCCAGCCTGGCTCCCCTAAAGGTTCCCAAGGACACACACAGGCTTTTCTTCCAAGTAGCCTCTCCAGTATTCAGGAAGACACATAAATATCTCCTGGCTTCCTGATCCTGATAATGCCACAGAATTAGAAGAAAAGCCTCTAAGCTGGCAGGACTTACATGCCTCTGAGCACTTATATTCACTGTCTGGAAGGTTCCCAGAAAACTATCGTCCCCGAGGGACACTTACTGTCAGGAAAACACCTGGTGCCACTTCCTCCTTGAGGAAGTGCTCTGCTCTGTAATGGCAGCTTAATGCCTGCCCCTGTCTTCTCCTTTCCTCCCCTCTGGTTTGCCCTTGGTGTCTGCTTTGTGGAACGAGCACACTGAGAGGCTCTTCTGAGGTACACTTTCTGGGGATGCTGTCTTTAAGATGGTAGCTCTAATGCACTGCTGCCTGGTATCCTTACAGCCAATAAGCCCTTCCTCAGGCCTGAACAGCTGTCCCTAGCCTCAGGCCCTGGGAGAAGATTCAAGGAGGAGCAGTGGCTGAGAGCTGCTCCTCCATCACTCAGTGCTGGTTGTGTCTGTCTGTACTGCACTTCTGTGCCACTGGGGTGAGGAGCAGGGCGCATGGCTTCATAGTCCTGGCTCTGTCTTGGCCCATCCCACATGTTCCAGTGACTCTGAAGGCAAAATCTCTCCCATCCGACTCTCTGTAACTTAGTAAGCTGCAAGAGGGCCAGAAGAAGCTGGAGAAAGAATATTTACCTTAATAATATGATAGATACACAGATTATCCTACAATGTGTATCAATGGAAATACCATCATTACAGAATACTGCAGAAGTGCTTAAAATAGGTAGTTCAGCCTCATCTGAATTTGCTGTCATCTTCTAGTTGTATTTTGTTCTAACAGTATTGACACACACACATTCTTACACTTAGAGACCATACTGGCCACGTGTATTCCCTCATTGCTTTTGAAAAAGACCAAGCTTTTATGTATGCTATTAAACTTTTATCAAAGTACACTTTGAGTAGCTATCACACTTTTATTTAAGGTTTTTAACTGGTAGTACTGTGTTTCAAAATGCATTCTAAGAGGCTGGAAATGTAGCTCACTTGACAGAGTGCTTGCTGAACATGCATAAAGGCCTAGCTTCCATTGCCAGTACTGCATAAATCAGCCCTGGAAAGGCAGAGTCAGGAGGATCAAAAGTTCAAGGTCATCCTCGTCTATATGGAGAACTCAAGGCCAGCCTGGGCTACATGAGAACCTATCTCAAAACAACACCACCACAAAATGGCTGTAGTGATGAATGGTGGCCCAGTTCTACCCCAGGTCCACGGGGCACGTTTGCCATCAATACCTTGAGTTTCACATCTGCAGGTTTTGGATGCAAAAGCAGGCACAGGTACTAGGTAGGTCTCACCTCTCCATGTTGGTGCCCTAGTTGAGTTAGGCTTGCATCTGAACCAGATCTGTCTCATAGATCTTTGCATAATGTAGAGAAAGTCAACTCATTCTCGAGAAGCATCTCAGAAGATGGCTCATTCCATCTTACGGAAGCTGAGGCTCTCAAGCTCACTCTCCACCTGTTGGCAGTGACAGCTCCTGTCAACTGCTTGTTGTATATTATCTAGGATAGTGCATGCTCTCTCACTCTCTTGCTCTCTTTAAAAATTGTTTTAAGATGCCTCCTTACATGGCCTTTTTCTGTAGCTAACATTGTTAAAATAGTTGAATAGTTTATATATTTTAACTTCTATAATCAAGGACACTTGAGATTTGGTTTTGGTTTATACTGGGGATGGAATACAGGGCCTTCTCCATGCTGGCAAATGCTCTACCACTGAGCTACCACCTGCTGCCTGAGGGATGATCTCTGGCAAACATTTTAGATGGTGTGGGCTTGTTGCTTCTAGGTAAATTTTGGCAAAAGGTTCCTTCTTAAAGGATGGCTTTTTTTTTTTGTTTTGTTTTTTAAGTGATCTCGGTACTTGCAGCCTCCTGCCTTCTGAATATGTTATATCAGCTCTTTCCAGCTACCTACAGAAAGTGATAGTCACAAAAACAGCAATGTGACACAAGAGCCCAGTCCAGTAAGACCTTGGACAAGTGAGGAACTTGGTGCTGCCTTGTGAGAGTGGAGTCTGCCCAGTGACAAGGCAGAAGTCTGTCTGCTTCCTGAATCTTCTGTACACAGAGCTCTCAGCTAACTGCTTCTAGAAAATCCCTCACAAGCACACCCAAAGGTGTGCCTCACCAATCTAGATGATTCTGAATCTGTCCATCACAGTGTATCTCAGAACTGATTTGCTCAGGACCTTGGGACTAGGAAGAAGGCAGGCTAACATTTGGTGTGAAGCCACTTAGGTCAAGACTCAGGCTCCCACTCACTCCTGCTCCTGTCTCCACAGCTGGGCTGCTCTCTCTCTTCAAGGCACACCTTCTAGTCTCTTCCAGCCTTCCTTACACGAAAGCCTCAGGACTCCACCTTTAGCTGGTTTCATTTTCATTTTCATTAGAGAACTGAACAGACCTGGCTTGTATCTGCTTCCTAGATGGAAGCTCCAATTCTTCTTTTCTTTTCTTTTCTTTTTTTTTTTGAAGGTGAACATAGTTTTATTTCATATTAACTTACAGTGTTCTCCACCTCACAGAATAGAGCCTATCCCACTATGTCCTCAAGCTAGAGACTCAGGGAATCATTCCTTTGCATCTATCTAGTTGATCCCCATGGCCCCAGATTTGTAACTTCCAATATTCTGAGACAATCCCTTCCTTCCTCTCTATTCCTTTCATGGCCTCGGCCGTGACCATACTTTTGCCTGAAGGCTATCGCAGCCTCCTACCTTAGTTCTGCTTCCTATGTTCTGTATCCTTTATAAGACCAACCAAGAAATCTCATAAGTTTGCACTCAGGCATAAAACTCCAATGGTTTCAAATGGCTGAAAAGTATATGGTAGCCTCTCTGAACCTGCACTGTAAGCCCATTTCCAAGCCTCAGTTTTTGCCACTAGCTCTCCCAAAATGTTCTTCTCATTGTTCCTGACATTCAAGCAGCTTGTGACTATGTTTTATATTTATATTGCTTACTCTATATATTTTTTAAGCACTCTGGGATTGAACTCAGATCTTATACAGGCTAGGCAAGCACCCTGTCACTGAGATACACCTCAACCCTTTTATTCATTCATTTATTTATTTATTTATTTATTTTTATTTTTATTTTTCCCACATTTTTATTACATATTTTCTTCATTTACATTTCAAATGCTATCCTAAAAGTCCCCTATATCTACCCCCACCCCCACCCTGCTCCCCTACCCACCCACACTCCCTCTTTTTGGCCCTGGAGTTCCCTTGTACTAGGGCATACAAAGTTTGCTATACCAAGGGGCCTATCTTCCAAATGATGGCGGACTAGGCCATCTTCTGCTACATATGCAGCTAGAGACACGAGCTTTGGGGGTATTGGTTAGTTCATATTGTTGTTCCTCCTATAGGGTTGCAGACCCCTGCAGCTAATTGGGTAATTTCTCTAGCTCCATGTTGGGGGCCCCGTGTTCCATGCTATAGATGACTGTGAGCATCCACTTTTGTATTTGCCAGGCACTGGCAAAGCCTTACAGGAGACAGCTATATTAGGGTCCCTTCAGCAAAATCTTGCTGGCGTATGCAATAGTGTTTGCGTTTGGTGGCTGATTATGGGATGGACCCTCGGGTGGGGCAGTCTCTGGATGGTCCATCCTTTTGTCTTAGCACCAAACTTTGTCTCTGCAACTCCTTCCATGGATATTTTATTCCCTAGTCTAGGGAGGAATGAAGTATTCACGCGTTGGTATTCCTTCTTGATTTTCTTGTGTTTTGGAAGTTGTATCTTGGGTATTCTAGGTTTCTGGGCTAATATCCACTTATCAGTGAGTGCATATCAAGTGATTTCTTTTGTGATTGGGTTACTTCACTCAGGATGATATCTTCCAGATACATCCATTTGTCCAAGAATTTCATAAATTCATTGTTTTTAATAGCTGAGTAGTACTTCATTGTGTAGCTGTACCACATTTTCTGTATCCATTCCTCTGTTGAGGGACATCTGGGTTCTTTCCAGCTTCTAGCTATTATAAATAGGGCTGCTATAAACATAGTGGAACATGTGTCCTTATTACCAGTTGGAACATCTTCTGGGTATATGCCCAGGAGAGGTATTGCTGGATTTAGTGGTAGTATTATGTCCAGTTTTCTGAAGAACCAACAGACTGATTTCCAGAGTGGTTGTACAAGCTTTTAATCCCACCAGCAATGGAGGAGTGTTCCTCTTTCTCCACATCCTCTCCAGCATCTGCAGTCACCTGAATTTTTGATCTTAGTCATTCTGACTGGTGAGAGGTGGAATCTCAGGGTTGTTTTGATTTGAATTTCCCCGATGATAAGGATGTTGAACATTTTTTCAAGTGGGAAGCTCCAATTCTTGATTTCACTTGTTAGTCGAGGGAAACAGCACTCAACTTGCCTCAAGTTGTGGAAATTGATGGACATTGTCAATAAATTCCCCTCACTTCCCCATGCTGGTCTCTGGTTTAGGTGCTTCCCTTTTCTTTGTCTAGATTCTTAAGATCCTAGTCAGGTTCAGGCATAAGGTGAGAAGCCCCACCTTGGGAGGTGGAAAACATCATCATCATTTTAACAGCTACCAGCACGGGTGTCAGGTAGCCAGGGCAGAGCTGTTCTAAGCCCTTGTGCCAGCCCTGATGACTGAGTCCCCATCTCAGTCCAGTGTTGGGGGTTGGGAGATCACTGGAGTTCACGTGCTGTCAATATCTCCTGGTCTTCACACTTGCCTCATGGTGTATGGCTGGGACCCGAGCAGTGTTGGTAAGGGCCATCATGACACTGTCTGATTTCTGTTACCAATCATGTTTTAACATAGGTCTTGTCAGTCAGAAGACTCCATGTTCTTTCCTCCTGTAGTTGCACATACATTATAGGGCAAAAAGACAGCCATTTTGAGAGGGCAGTGGCCTTTTTTGCTCACATACTGGGTGTGACATTAGTGATACTCTTCACGATGACAATAGATATTTTTTTTCATTGTACAGATGATATCTTATGTCACCAGTCCTAATTAGTCCTTTATAGCTCCAAAATTACATACTTTTATATGCCTGTGATTATCTCAATAGGATTAACAGTGATTTTTCTGTAAAGATAATTGAGATCGTGTGTGACAGCGTGTTTTAATGACTGCAGTATCATCCCCAGCCAGCCCTTCATGAAATCTTATTGTTTTTTAGTAGTTGCTTTCCCCCTCACTCTGAGAGGAAGTGTTGAGGACAGGAGAGACAGAAGTTTTTGGTGAATATGCAAACTGATAACCCATGCATTTCCCCCTGCCTTCCTTTTTCTAACTGCAGGTGCCTGGAGATTTGAGCCAAACATCTGAAGATCAGAGTTTGTCGGATTTTGAAATGTAAGTCCATGCATATACTCTTGAGGGGCCTCTAGAGAGTGAACCCTGTTGCTGGCCCACATCCTGAAGGCAGAAATGCCTATGAGGTCCACACAGGGTCCATTTGGTTATAGAGCTGGGAAAGTTTTCTGAGGTCCCGGCTGTCTAATGTGCTTTATTTTCTCTTGGGCCTTACAATCATTTTAGTTTTGACCTAAATTTCCCAATTTAAAATTGGGAAAGTGTTACATAGAGTTTTCACTTTTTACTCCCACATGGCCACAGTCAGCTGAGCAGGCCAGAGGGTCTTTTGCACAGGGTGCACACTCCACTCTTCACCTTGGTACAGCCTCATGTTCCCTGCTGCTGTCCAGCCCATCCACGTCTGTGTCTGCGTCTGCGTCTGCGTCTGTGTCTGTGTCTGTCTGTGTCTGTGTGTCGGTGTCTGTGTCTGTGTGTCTGTGTCTGTGTCTGTCTGTGTCTGTGTGTCTGTGTCTGTGTCTGTGTGTGTGTCTGTGTCTGTGTGTGTGTATGTGTCTGTGTCTGTGTCTGTGTGTCTGTGTCTGTGTGTCTGTGTCTGTGTCTGTGTCTGTGTCTGTCTGTGTCTGTGTGTCTGTGTCTGTGTGTGTGTCTGTGTCTGTGTCTGTGTCTGTGTGTCTGTGTCTGTGTCTGTGTCTGTGTCTGTGTCTGTGTCTCTGTGTCTGTGTCTGTGTCTGTGTCTGTGTCTGTGTCTGTGTCTGTGTCTGTGTCTGTGTCTGTGTGTCTGTGTCTGTGTCTGTGTCTGTGTCTGTGTCTGTGTCTGTGTCTGTGTCTGTGTCTGTGTCTGTGTCTGTGTCTGTGTCTGTGTCTGTGTCTGTGTCTGCACTGCTCTGGTTTTGTCTGGCCCCGATTCTGTGTGAATGCTCTACTGGGGAGCAATTATAGTCAGTCTTCAGACACTTTCTGTTTGGTGATCCATAGGCTCCTCAGGCCCCTCAGGAACATGGGCCCAGAACCAGGAAGGTCCTCCTCCTTCTCTTCACCTAGTTGTAGTCAGTGGATGCATGTCCAACCTCTCTAGTTTCAGACCCAGGAATTCAAGACCCACTAGACACAGTGAGTCTTTGTCTCAACAACAGAAGTCCTGCCTCCCTAGGCGAAGGGTCATTTAGAAAAGCTATTTTTAGAGCATGGGGGAGGCAGAATGTTAGAAAGAACCTTTTGTTTACAGCCAGGAGATCTGTGTTGAAATCTTTGTCACTGGACTTACAACATTGTGATCTCAGATAAGCCCCTCTCTCTGAGTCTTAGTGACCCCTTTCATAGGGTGAAAGTCCTGGAAGCAACTTTGTGGAATATGTTAGCAACTGGAATGAGACTGTGGTCAGCACAGAACATTAGGAGCCCCATTTGAGGCTGCCATAGAGGTGGATGTGGTAGAGGAGAAAATGGGTGGTGGTGGGGAGGGTGGGAAGAATGATCAAAGTCAAAACTGAGCTTGACCCTCCAGTATAAATGCCCAACCACAGTTGAAAACAAAGCCAGTTCTATGACAGTCAGGGTTGCATATACCATTTCCAGTAATAGAGCAGCTAGAAAGACTAGTAAGGTAACTGAACCTGAGCAATATTATAACACAGTTAAGCATAGCATAAATAGATATAGAGATAGAAAGTTATATAGATAGATATAGATAAGTGTATAGATGCTATAGATATAG
Organism: Mus musculus; assembly: GCF_000001635.26. Classification (NCBI taxonomy): domain Eukaryota; kingdom Metazoa; phylum Chordata; class Mammalia; order Rodentia; family Muridae; genus Mus; species Mus musculus. The sequence continues at coordinate 11,657,870 of NC_000082.6, forward strand.
CTACATATCAGATGGAGCACTCCACCAAATAGAATACACACTTGTGTTAGTCTGCGCTTTGTTACTGTAACAGTATTTAAGGCAATTGGCTTATAGAGTAGAGAGACTTGTTTGTTTTGTAGGTTTCAACCAATAGTAAGGTAGACCTATGGCTCTTGGGCCTGTGCAGAGACAGGATGCAATGGTTCTAGCAAGCTGCCTGCCTCATGGTGCTGGGAAGCAAAGAGAATTAGGGAAACACTGTGACCCCATAATTCTCTTCCATTCTGCCTTACTTGCTAAAGGTCCTGTGACCTTTCCTATTAGGGCCAAGCCTTTAACACATGAGCCTTTGTGGATCCTATAGATATATATATATTCTAGCTTGATTCCAAGCTAGAAAAAATGTCTTCCCAAATTCACATGAGACAATCTCCAGGTTAGACCATGTCTCAATAAAATTTTAAAACTCAAATCATACTATTTCCTTTGTCCATGTAGAATAATTTGTATAATTTGCAGCTTTCATGGTGAACAAGATACTCCATGAAGGAGAGAGCTATGTCTGTTTTTTCAGCTCCTCTGTCTCTTATGCTTTGCATTGTATGTGCCTTGTAGAAGGTCCTAGCTGGACACTTGTTCTATGAACAGATGAGTGATAGATAGGGGGAGGACTAGAGGACCAGCAGAGATGATATGCAGGAGAGTCACATAGATAGTCATTTCCAACAGTGCAGTAAATGGTCTGTAATTAGAACATGTGACCCAGTATAGAGACACCTGCTTTGGCCCTGCAGGATCACTGGCCTTAGCACTGTGGGGAACAGAGCAGAACCAGGGTGTTGCTACTCTGTACTCCTGTCTGGGTTTGGGACCTTTTCCTGTGGAGTACCACGGGATACACAGGCCAATTTGATGGCTCAGAATTGTTGATTGTGTTTTCAATCCTGAATACATCACTCAGGTTGCTTGTCCCCTGGAAGGAGATCACCACCTTGGCCGAGTGTACAAGTGCCAGGGCTGCTTACCTGAGGGTTAGTGTGTGTGTGTGTGTGTGTGTGTGTGTGTGTGTGTGTGTGTGTGTGTGTGTGTGCATGAAGATAGAATGCTTTTCACTCTGGAGGCTGTGAGAACATGAAGGTTGTAGAGTTTTTCAAAAACCACTGGCCTATGCTACAAGCTCAGGAAGCTGACAAGCTCTGAGCAGGGGTGCTCAGGGAAGGCTCCTCTCCCTGGAGAGCCATAGTCCCTACTTTCAGGTTAATGGAGCTGTGGCAGGTTAGGCACTGTGTACCCTAAGTCGTACCATAAGGCAGAGCTGCCATATAGCCAAAATGCCCTCAAATGCATCTTAAGTAGTTTTCATGGGCATTGAGTGAGTCAGTGTACATGAACATGGAGCTGTGCAGTTAATGTCCTCAGGAAATGAATTTGCATTTGAGGTTTCCTATTCTGATGGTGCTGCAGATGGAGCCCAGGCACTGGCTTATGCTAGGCAAGTGCTCTGCCACTGACCCATGCCTCCATGTAGTGCAGCTTACATCTTGCTTGTCTTAGACTGCTTGTCCTAGTGACCATCTCTGTTGCCATGATAAATACCATGACCAAAAGCAACCTGGGGAGAAAAGGCTTATTGACTTATGTGTTACTGCCCATCATCCGGGAACTCAGGCAGCAGCTTGAAGCAGAAACCACAGAGGAGCAATGCTTGCTAGCTTGCTTCCTCTCATTCTCTACCTCCCTGTTACAACCCAGACCCATCTACCCGGGAATGACGTCTGTCGCAGACTGGTCCTCTTGCTTCAGTTAGCAATTAAGAACGTGCCTCATAGACATGCTCACAGGCCAGACCAATGGAAACAGTTCCTCAGTTGTGTCAAGTTGAACACTGAATTAAAGCACAAATGCATTATATGCAGTATTTTGGAGACATCTAAAGAGGGTATCTGTACCTGGCATCTGAGTTTTTCTAATTTATTATTTTATATTGTCTCTCCCTCAATCCCAAGTCACTTTCAAAACCACAGGTATTGCTTCTGTGAGCTATTGTGTAGAAATGGAGATCAAGGTCAGAAATCAGGCAGTGTAGAGGAGGTGGTACCATAGGGTGGCCTCCCGTGGCTCCCTGCTACTGCTCCTTTATCAGATGTGGCTGAGTTTCAGCTGCATCCTAGGTCAAGGCCACTTAGCTGGTAAGAACTGAAGATCAAACATTTTATTCTTGAGAATACACTACATATGTAAGTTTAAATAAATACATATACATATACATATATGTGTGTGTGCCTTATATATATATTCTCATATTCATATATGTATATATATATATCATATGAATATGAGATATATATATATATATATAAAGGCATAAAAAACACATATATATATATGTGTGTGTGTATGTGTGTGTGTGTATATATATATATATATGTATATATATATATATCTCCTTTCTGGTATATATTTCTTCTGGTATATTTTACCTTCTTTTGATCATTCTTTTCTATATGTTTCTTTAGAAATTATCTTGAATCTTGGATAATACATGTTTGTTGTATAAGTGTCTTATTTGAAATGCCTTTTATTGGAGAAAATAGTCCCTTAGCCTGCTTTTGTTTTTTTGTTTTTGTTTGTATTTTGTTTTTTGGTTTCTTTTGCAAATAAAAATGGCCCCTCTCATCTCTTTATTCTGGTCAGATCAAATCGGGCACTGATCAATGTCTGGATCCCGTCTGTGTTTCTCCGAGGCAAAGCAGCCAATGCGTTCCATGTGTATCAGGTAAGTGCCTGGGCTTTGTGTAGACATCATGGTTGTGGAGCCATGGTGCTTTGCATGTTGGCACCATTTCCTGCCTAGTGCTAGTGTTGCTGTTGATTTCTGTCTGTGGCTTGATGGCTGTTTCCCAGCAGCACCGTATACTCAGCCTTCTGCATGGCTTCAGCCAAGGCCTGGACCATATCATAGTCCTTCTTGGATCTCTGGTCTATGGCTGAATCTTGGGGTTAGGTGATGGATTTTGATTTTCATAGCTGGCCCAATCTGGCTCCCTGTACCCACTGCTGGTACCTGGGTTGGCACTGATCTCACTCAACCACATGTCTGAGAGTGGGCAGATGGGACATGATGCCCGAAATGAAACAAGACTATGCTTTTGTTGTTGTTTTAAGGATGTTGGTATATAGCCTAGGCTGGCCTTGAATTTGCAAGTGTGTGGAGTACAGGCATGTGCTACCATGCCCAGTTAAGTTACCCATTGCAAAAGAAAAGAGCCCTAGATGCTTGATAAGCAAAGAGTGCAGATGTCTCCACTCAGTGCCTCAGTGTCTAAGCTCTGTTCACATGACTGCTTTAGGGTTTAGCTCTGCAGGCCTGGTACAATTTGGATCTGGTCTGCAGTCAGACTTGGGGGGATTTTTATGTTTGTGTTTTTAGTTCTGTATATAACATGGGTATTTGCCTTTGTCTTACAGTGCTTCTAGTTGATGTTCACAAACATTTTAGAAAGCTTTGTGTAGTGTTTTCCATGGCACTGATAATGGATAGAAGTACTTAAATAACGGTACCACTGGGCATTGCTTACAAGATTTTTTAAAATGCATATTATTTAGATTCAAGATAACTTCTAGAGAAAAATATAGAAAAGAATGATTTAAAAAAAAAGAGAGAAATATACCAGGGTAGAATAAAATGTAAACTCAAAGGTTTTAAAAGAAAAAAAAAAAGCAGAAACTGTATTTATTCTGACGTCCAACAAGGTCTTCCCAGTTATTTGAGCTTCCCATGGGCTGGCAGCCATCGTGAAATGGAAATGCAATTGGCTATTTTGAGTAATAAATTCCATTGCTAACAACAAGAAAAGATGCTAATTCCTTACCGGAAGCTAAAAAAGAAACCTCCATGTGTGGCTTCACCAGTGAGGAAGGCTGGAACAGTCCATCTTCCACTACATCCTGTGGCAGTTGTCAAGGGACATCTTTTTCAGGCAGCTGAGGGCATAACTACACACATGGCCCCATGCCTGTGAGGAGCCCTGTGCAGCTTCTGTCCCCCCACCACAGCCACTAGGTACACACAGCTGTTTATATTGAAGTTATTTAAAGCCAAATAGATTGAACACATCTGCTCCTTGGTCACACTAGTCGTGTGGTGCTTACTAGCTGTGCCTGTGGTGGCCATGTTGTTGCAGAAGCTTCGATGGGGCCATGCAGGTTGAGAACTGTGTCTCCCAGGGAGGGGGTAGCAGGGTCTCATGTGCACTGGAAGTTTAGGAGAGAGCACCTGGAATTCGGATGGCAGAGCGTTGGGGAGAGCATCTCCCAAATAGTGCTTCTGCAAGACCCCTGGGCTGAGAACCACTGTTGTACTGCTTCCAGGATGGGTGCCAAACTCTCTGACGTTACAGGGCAATATTGTTATCTACAACATGTTGAGCGACCGTCATCACTATTTTGGAACACATGTGGCTTGTGAGCTGCAGGTTAGAGATGCCTGTCTAGTCTCTGGAGGACAGCTTTGTACCTTCCTGTCTCCAAATTACATAACACAGTCATCCGACAACAGGTGTCATCCTTTTCACTGTGTTTATTTTTACATTTGCCTCTCAGTTATGACACAGTTCTATTTTCCCATGTTCCACAATGAGGTGCGATTTCCTTAAAAATAAAGCTTGAGTAAATAGGAAGCGAGTCAGCCTAAAGAATAATAAATAATAAATAATGCTAAATTCACAGTGTGAAAGAGCAGCAAGTCAAGGGTGATGCAGGCAGGCTATGTTAGCAACAATAGTCATTACCGCTGGGCGTGGTGGCGCACGCCTTTAATCCCAGGACTCGGGAGGCAGAGGCAGGAGGATTTCTGAGTTCGAGGCCAGCCTGGTCTACAAAGTGAGTTCCAGGACAGCCAGGGCTATACAGAGAAACCCTGTCTCGAAAAACCAAAAAAAAAAAAAAAAAAGTCATTACCAGCCACAGGTCCCCTGTCCCCGCACTGATTTGCATGCTGTGGGAATATGGGAACCTAGTGAGGCTAGACACTCTTATCCCTATGTCACAGCGAGAGGACAGAGACACGGGGAAGCACCTGCTTTAGCAATGTGGCTTTGTAGCTCAAACTGCCACCCCTGCCAGATTTTTAGAGATCTGGTTTTACTAACTTAGCTATTTTCCTGGTGCTGTGATCATTACCGTTGGAAAAAAAGCAGCTTAGGGAGAAAATATTTGTTTTGGTTTACAGCTGCAGAGGCACATAGTCTAACAAGGCAGAGGAGATATGGTGGCCATGGCGCGAGGTGGCTGGTCATGGTGTGCACGCAGGTTGCAGAGGAGTGTTGCTGTGCTTTAAAGCTTCAAGGTCCATCCTCAGTGACCCACTTCCTCCACCCAGACTCTCCCTCCTAAAGATTCCACAGCCTTCCCCAACAACAAACATCCTGGAGCAAGTGTTCTGTGTGAGCCTATAGTTTGCATTCAAATCACAACTCCGACTGTGGGTAGAATCTAGCTTTTTGGAAACTCTTAGAAAAACAGCTGTGACAGCTGCCCTTATTCCAAAGGGAGGGGCCCAGCCTGCCTCTGGTTTTTCTGTAAACACAGTCACCTGCATCCCTGAGGTGATGGGATGGGTCCAGACATCTGGACCTCTGCAGTGTGTACTGCGCACACATGCATGCATACACACTCATGTACTCTCTTCCAGCCTGCTAGGCACAAAAGCCAGACAGAAGCCATTGTCTCAGGAAGTTGTGTTGGCTGTCTCCCAGTGACCACTCCTGTCATAGCAGGACTTTAGACTTGCTCCCTCAGGACATTTTGTTGGTGTAATGTCAGGTGCCTGAAGCCTGCCTTATAGGATGGCTCAGAGATGGTATTCTCCAATGCCAGAGACTTGAAGACAGTTTATCTACATCACACAGATACTCACCTCAGCCCCTGCTCTCATGCTAATGCCAAAGAGGGTTCTAGCAGGACCGGCCAGTCCTGAGGAGTGTGGAGACTCCTGTTCCTCTGCCTACAGGGCACTGGAAGTGAGAAGTGGCATTTTGGCAATTTTCAGAATGGGAATGACACTGGCTTCAAGTGTGTTCCAAGTTTAACACTTTTTATCCTGAGGATTTCTTACACTTTGGAGCCCACTGATGTCTGGCTGCCAACAGGCTGTAGCCAGAAACGAAATGCTGACACAGCGATGAGTGGGAACAAATCCACAGGAAGCCACCTCAGTGCACAGTGGTCTCTTGTCTTCCCTCCCTCTCATTTTTAGTATGGATGTGTTTGTGGTTTGATTTCATGTCACTTTCACATGGTGTAATTAAGTTTGCTATTGATCAATAAACTTCTAGCTTATGCTTCTGCAAATGTTTAATTTGATTCTCCAGATAACCCACCTTCCAAACAAGTTGAAGATCGGTGCCATTGGCCAACTGAGAATGCTTAGAGAGTAATCTTGGCCCTTAAAACAACCTACCATCCCCTCCTCCTTTGGCAAATGTTACAGCTACTCCGTTGATATGCAATACCACACCATCAGCACATATGTTCCTGGCCCTCGAGCCCCTCCCTTTAGAAGTACCTTTTCTCTAAGCTCACCTGGCGTCTGTTGTGAGATTAGTTTCAGCCTTTGAATCTACTCACCAGAAGCGTGACCCAATTAGGTTTTCTTTGTACAATGTTTCAGTCAAGCCCTTTTCTTCTAGAATAGCTGTCTTTCCTAGAGGCCACAGGGTGTTGTCATGGCTGAGAGGAAAGGTGGTACCCTAGAAAGACTCACTTAGTATTTGAGCTCCCCACTACTATCCCAGTCCTGCCAAAGAAATATGCATAGCCAGAGTAGTTAAATGTTTATCCAGCTGAGCATGTGTGTGTGGAGGATGCTGGGAAATTTTATTTTCCCCTATAAATAATAGATCATAGGCACTCAGTAGGCTAAATGGTTTGGAGGGGTGATGTTTTTATATTCCAGGCCTTGGGTCTCTTGGCTCCTCTTTCATCTTCTTTCCTAAGGTGGTGTGCTGTGTGCCTCAAGTCTCTTTTATCTCAGGCTCCATCTTTGTGTGGCTCTGCAGAGAGAGGGCATCTGCTAAGTAAGAAAGATAGCAGAGCTGCATTCGGAAATGGGGACTGCAGTGCAGAAGTGTAGGCTGCAAGGACCCGCAGCCTTCTCAGCCTTAGCACATGACATTTCCCATTTGGGGAAAAGCACCAATCAGTTCCGAGGCTGAAGCTGCCTCCTCCCACTCGTACCTGCTTCCACCTGTTGCATCTACTGTGAGCGTGGGTTGCCTCGAGAGCCTAGTGTGGCCTTGCTGTGTGGTGACTGTGATTTCTCGAGCTAGTACTGGTTAACTTCTCATGGCTACAGGCCATGAGAAATCCCAGTGCGGTTTCCTTTTCTGGAACATTCCCTCCCACAGCACTAAGTGTCTAGGGATTGCGGCCCGTAGCCCCAGGTGCTCTTAGAGCACTCAAGCCTCCTGCGGATTCTCTCTTGGCTTCAGGTGTCACTGTGATTCTATCCTGGTTTTTGTCTTTGCAAATAGGAGGGATTTTTATCCTTTCTTTGTATAATTTATTTGTCCCTAAGCTAGTGACCAAGGACATGCTATTTGCCATGCACTGCTTAACTTGTGCAAGAGCTGGGAGTGAGCCAGACTCTCACTGAGCTTTCTCTCATGACCCTATGTGTCAGTGGGGGCAGCAGGTCGGTGGTAGTGACAGGACATGGCCACATGTGACAGCATGTAAAGGCTGAGCACATATGATCTTTGTGGACATGACTCTTTACAGTTCATGTGACCGCATGTCTTTGGGCATGTTCTGACACTGAAAAACCTTGATTGGCATCCAGGCTGTCCTTCCCAGAGGACTGCAAGGAATGAGGCCCCCTTATTCCTGAGGGGCCTAGAGTCTGGAGGGTGTGGTAGACACACAGGACCTACATTTGGGCAGCTGCAGGTGAAGGGTGGTGTCTGTGGGGGGAGGGTTGAGGATCCCAGGAAATTTTGCAGGAGGTGACAGTTGATGGTGTGCTGCCTTGATGGTCACTGCCATCTCATGCATGCTCTGACCTCAGGCCCATGTGTCAGATGAAGTGTGGTGAACCATGGGTTGAGGAACTTCCACCGGGTCAGGATCAGGATCTGACCTTGTTGGTCTCATTGTCCTTCCTGTGGCGCTCTCTACCCACATACCTACCTCGTGGGCAGATGCCACGGATTGGTTTGGGTTATGCAATCTTGTGACCACAGTCCTCCAAAGTCTCTGTCCACTCTTTCATTTCCCCACCACTCACTGTCCTTGCTGGCATAGCAGCTGGTACTGGTGATGTAACGTCCTCACAGTCTCAGAGGGCACAGCAGTGACTGGAATGTGGACCTGCTGAGCCCTAGGGCCACGAGAAATGAGTAGAGGGGGACTTCCTTGGACATCAAGTGGTACAGTTTTCAACATATCCATGCTTAGGAAGACTTAGTCACTGCTCCAATTCAGATTTCAAAAGCTTAAGGGCACACCCTGTAAGCAGCTACAGTAAGAAGTGTACACATATCATGGGTAGGTATTAGACTTAGGGAAATCAAATGCAGTAGATTAGTAGCATCAGATCCCCAGTAGCATGGAAGTGTCCTCTGCTGCCTCTGACTGCCTCTGCCCCCACCCCAAAGCCTTCCCCCTGTAGAGCTGTGCACATACATGTCAAGCCAGTGACCTGGCAGATAGGACGTGAGCTGACACAGCGGCTTGTTGTGGAGATAGATCACTGTCTGCACTGTTCGTTCTGTGCTTTTGTTTGAGTGGTTACACTTTGGGGATCATTTGCTAAGTACATGCTTGGGTTGGGAAGTTGGGCTTGGGCTTGTGTAATTGTTAAATAATAGATATAGGGGAGATATAGGAGATATAGGAGAATCAAAAGCATAGACGACCACTGTTGGGGACATGGCCTTGTCACTGAGAGATCACAGGGTGAGGAGAAGTAATGACAGCTTTGCAGCAGCATGTCTGTTGAGGGGAAAGAGGCTGCAATGCAGGGACTTCAAGGAGGGGCACAAGGGCACCCGAGGAACGAGGAAGGAGGAGGTAGCAGAGCTGTATCCATTAACTTTCCTCACTGCCGTGACCACATGCCTGAGAGAGTCGACTTAAGGGAGGAAGGTTTCCTGGGTTCCTGGCTTAGATGGTGTCATTCAGCATCGAAGGGAGGGGGCATGGCAGTCGAGGCTGCTGGAGCCTCTTCGTGTTTGGTGGAGGGAGCTGAGCTGGCAGTGCTCACTCAACAGCTGTGGCAGGCAGGCAGGCTAGGGCTAGGACTAGAAGACCTTCTGAGTCGCACTCCTAGTGACACTCCAGCTATGCCTCCTGCCTGCAAAGGTTCCACATTCCCCCCAAACAGCACTGATGACTATTCAAATACCAACTCTGGTACATAATTGGTGCCCTGATACAAACCTAAAAGGATCCCGGCTGCAGGGTGGCAGTCAGAAGTGCTGTCTTCTCGGTTCCCTAAATGTTCAAGCACATAGCTCAGGAGTCATTTTCCATTTGTTGGGGTGTGTCACTCCCAGCTGAAATGAAGCCTCATTAAGGTGACCTCCCTAAAAGCCAACTTAGCGTTGACTGGAATGTAGCCTGTAGTTGTGTGGAGGCAGGGAAGATGGTTTCTTTTGGGATCACCTAGTTGCTACTGTTAAAAATCATCTGTGTATTTTTTAATAACTACACTTGTCCTTGTCCAGGCTTTAATCAGTGTCTGTTGACTTGGTGATGCCCTCACTTTAAGGCAGAAGTACCTCTCAGTGCCATGTTTACAACTGCTGAAAACATGTCACAGTTCCCTGGACTGACCCGGTGAGGAGAGCAAAGGAGTCTCAAGCTACAACACGCACCAGACGGTTTCAGTTGCTGGGATTTTGCTGTTAATAGAAACTTTTTGCTGGTAGAGTGGGATGGGGAGGAGTTGTTCTGTTTGGTCGTGGTCTTGAAGTCCAGTGGTTCAGGACCTTTTCTCTGTGCTTGCTATCATTTCTATTCCTGAAACTTGGGGCCTCCTTACAGTCAGCTCAGAAGTCACCCCCTGCCTAGGAGCAGTATTTTAAAAACCTGCCTAAGCTTGTCTGATGTCTCCCGACTTAGACTGGCATTTGGGTTGGGGGCGGATGCAGTTGCTACTGCTGGCCAGGGAGAGTGAGAGGCCAGGGACAGATGCTGCTCATAGTCCTGTGGCTGGAAGATAGCACCCATAGCCAAGTAGCATCACCAGAGTCCCTGCACCTACCTGCAGTCTGGGAGCAGGGCTACAGAAGCAGTGTGAGTTCCTTTAATTCATTGTCCTCCCTAGGGGAGGCTTCCCTTGGGAGCTGGAATTTGGAACTAGGGTTGGCTGCAGGAACAGGAAACCCTTTCAAATGATACTTACAAGTAACCCAGTGGAGAAGGTCCAGGCAGCACGGTAAGTTCTACAAACTCAGTGTCATCAAGGCTCCTATTTTCTGTGAAGCTGCTGAGGACTGTTAGTCGTGCCACTGAGCAGCCAGACTGCAGTAGATCTTGATGTGCAAGTGAAGGTCAATATCCCTCACCTCACTACACCAGTGGAAAAGGCCTCTCTGTTCCATGATTGGTCTGGCTCAACGTGGGCATGGTACTTTCAGGATAAGTGTCTCCTATATCCATCAAGACTAGAGACTAAAGACCTGTTTCCACCCAGCTGAGAGCAGTTAAAGATGGCACCCACAGCCTCTCAGCCTGTGCTGAGGTAGCCCAGCTACAGTGGGCACAGCCACTATGTTTAGGTTTCTGGTCTGGCTTTTCCATGACTTTTAGATTCAGACACTAAATATGTATGCAATCATGTGGGCCAGGGCCTGCAGCCTTCAAGGAGGCCACTTAGATGGCTGATGTTCAGGTTCAGTTGTGTGCCAGCTCTTTCCCATTGACCCCAGTGCCCAGCACAGGCTGGGTTGCTGCACATTTGTTAGATTGGTGGGTGGATGGAGTGTTCTATCAAGAGCCTGGGTCTCTATTAACACCATACCCTAGATTATACTTCTCCTATCCTTGTATGTCTGATGCACTGCCCCCATCAGAGTTGGTCTTTTTATCAAACTCTTCATCTCCCAAACTCCCTATCTGTCCTCTCTGGTGCCCACTCTTTCCACTGATTCATTCATACTTTGTTGAATGCTTGTAACAGGGCCTACCCTGACTGGAATGGCTTTCTTGTCCTGGGTGTTTTCCTGTCTAGTGTTAGCAGAATGGTTTAGTTTCCATGGAGCCCAACAAAAGGGGAGGCCCACAAATCAGCTGCTCTCAGCAGGCTTTCCCACGATCATCTTTGCATACTGAAGGAGACAGACTCTGTACCTTAGGTAGGCATGAGAGTTTAGGCCAAGCAAGAGGTTCTGTTTTGGGGTTTATTTTAAAATATATATTCTTTTATTTTTATATGAGTACACTGTCACTGTCTTCAGACACACCAGAAGAGAGCATCAGATCCCATTACAAGCCACCATGTGGTTGCTGGGAATTGAACTCAGGAACTCTGGAAGAGCAGGCAGTGCTCTTAACTGCTGAGCCATCTCTCCTGCCCCCAAAGCAGGAGTTTTTATATATAAAAATAAAAAATATATAATATAATATATAATATATAAAAAATAAAGAATATAAAAGTTAGAGAAACACCTTCTGTTTTTTAGGCATGTACTGGGTCCTGGGGACACAACAGTGAATGTACAAAGTGCAGCACTCACAGTGTTGTCCTCTTTAACATCATGATAGGTCTTCTCAGAGTGGTTAGAAACTTCTAGAATAGTACCTGTAGAGCCTTCTGCATGCATGGAGAGGACCTAGTTAGTAGAGTTGTTGCAGGCATGTTCCTCCCAGGCATTCACAATTAGTGTAGTTGCTGTTTGAGTTACTCTGTACCCACAGGGTTGTCTGTGTAGACACAGCATGGTATAATCGTCCTACACTTATGACAAAAGTATGTTTCTGGAGCTTAGTTGGTGATGAGTATGTTGGGAATGGGTGTGTTGAGGGCCTGAGTTCCACCCTGAGAATCCATCTGAAAATGCTGGTGTGTTATGTGTATCATGATCCCAGTGCTAAGGAGGTGGAAACAGGTCCCCAGGGCTTGCTGGGCAACTTGCCTCACCTACCTGATGAGTTCTGCACCTATGAGAGACTGTGTGGAAGGGGGAGATGGAACATCAGCTGACTATTGGTTATCTTCTGTTTTCTATATGCACATGTACACATACGTGTGTACATGAGCATGTAAACACACAGACACACTTTCCTCTCCAGTCAAGAATTAAGAACCAGGGCTGCCCTGGCTTCAGGCCAGGATTCAAGTAACTGCCTGTCTTTTTCCTTGCTATATTGGCAAAATGGAGCTGGACACTGATGCTTCTGGAACAGGTACCATCATGCTGCAGCTTCTCACCTGCTGGTGCCATTGCTGCACAGCCCAATTGCCCATTGCTGTCTGTCTCTCAGCAGCCTGCAGGGGACAGTGTGTAGGGACTGTCTGTCTCTCGGCAGCCTGCAGGGGGCAGTGTGTAGGGACTGTCTGTCTCTCGGCAGCCTGCAGGAGGCAGTGTGTAGGGACTGTCTGTCTCTCGGCAGCCTGCAGGAGGCAGTGTGTAGGGACTGTCTGTCTCTCGGCAGCCTACAGGGGACAGTGTGTAGGGACTGTCTGTCTCTCGGCAGCCTGCAGGAGGCAGTGTGTAGGGACTGTCTGTCTCTCGGCAGCCTGCAGGAGGCAGTGTGTAGGGACTGTCTTCCGGCAGCCTGCAGCTGCTCAGATGTCAGCTCCTAGGGGTTGTATTTATGTGATGAATGCTTCCCGGAGGCATGTGGCACAGGGGTAATGATTATTTTATTTCTGGTTTTGAAGAAGTAGACACATGGTGGTGAATAGATGCCTTCTGGCTTGGGAGAGCTTCCCTGTTGTCTGCCTTTGGAATGGTTCCAGCTTCAGGAGGCCTTCACATCGTGTTAGTCTCTGAGCCACCACACTAGACCAGGAGGGCTGGGAGCTTTTAGGTTTTGTTGTTTGGAGCTGGGCTTCAAAAGTCTTGGTTTCTTAATGAGGCAGAAGAGGTGGAGCTGTTGCTCTAAGCTTTGCATCTCTGCCTCAGCCTCTCCTAGATATAGAAAAGCGTTTCAGGCCTAACCTTGAGAGGTTATCTCCTTGTGCTGGCAGCCTCCTCCCAAGAGACTGTGAGTCCCAAGCTCTGTGCCAGGCTTCCCAGCCGTGGTGACTGTCAGACTGCTCTACTGTCTAGAGCTAGGAGGGGCAGCCTGACTTGGCAGCCGTGTGGAAACGGTTTTCTAGGGGCAGAGAGACAAGGCTGTGGAAAATGTGTCCAATGCTGATTGATGTCCTCAAGGACGGTGTGACGCTTATAGTCCAGGAGTGGTGAAGGAATCTCAGCTCTAGCATCTGAGTGCTGCTGGCTCAGTGACAGGGGACAGGTGCAGAGCAGGGAGCCCAGGAAAGGTGTGGAGAGAAACAGGTGTTAAACACCTCAGTTAGAAGAAGAAGTCAAAGGAAAAACAGGCATGTGGCTTAGCAAAAGGAAGTCATCTGGTGGAAAGTTTCAGTGACTGAGTTGTGTCACCAAATTCACCTCTTCTGTAGTCACCTTTGCACTAATGTATTTATGAAGAAAGGACAGGGGAAATGTGAATAAGGCCAGTGCTGGTCACTAAGCCTTTCATATGTACAGCCCTCCGTGCTGTCAGACTCTATTTCCCTATCGATAATCCCGAGTTACTACTATTTACTATGTTCCATCTGGGCTGCTCTTAGCTCCAATTGGGCAGCCCTCGGGGCCACACTCTCTTGACCTTAGCCCATGGCAGCTTCTTTTTCTTCCTCCTCCTCTTCTGCATGTTCGTCCTCCCCGTGGTCCTAAGCCCAGGAAACCTAAACCCCACCTATGTCTCTTCTGCCTAGCTGTTGGCTATTGTCATCTTTATTTACTAATCACAATTAACTGGGGGGCAGGGTCACAGGGTCTACGTGCAGACTCCAGGTCTTTGGGGTCTGCACTTAACGTTACTATCCACAGTAAAAGACAAAACCCTCAACAGAGCTCCAAAATAAAGAAGAGGGACTATGATGATAATGATGGTGGCGGTGGTGGTGGTGGTGGTGGTGATGATGGTGGTGGTGGTGATGGTGACAATGGCAGTAGCTGCAGTTGTAGTGGTTTCTAAATGCTTCCCAGTGTCAAAAAAATCACTTCTGTTCTTTACTTGAACTCTGGGAACACTGACAAGAAAGTCCTTTGTTTGTTGTTATTTCTTATGTGTGCATGGTGTGTGTATGTCTCTGTGTGTCTGTCTGTCTGTGTGTACACGTGCATGCTGGAGCACCCCTGTAGAGGCCAGAGGATGACTGTATAGAATATGTCTTTTACTACATTGGAGCCTAGTGATCTAACTCAGGTTGTTAGCCTTGAGGAATGAACACTTTTATGCACTTGGGTCATCTCTCCAGCTCTGATCAGAAAACTCTAATCACAGCTTCAAGAGTAGAAGGCAACATGTCAGACTCTGTTAAAGAAAATAAAATCATGAAAAGTTTGGGACACTTCATTGTTGAGAGGAAATTCTGTGTCCAACCTAGCTATTCCTCTGCGTCTAGCAGAGCCTGGGGCACCAACAATCCCATTTAGTTTTCTGATTCCTTTGGAATCTTGGCCTTCATTCTTCCCTTGTCTCTTCTCCTAAACACTCCCAGGTTTGAGAAGTTGTCCCCACCACCTCCTCCCACTTGCCTTATCTTCTTTATAGTGCTTGTCCTTTCTGACACATTTAATTTGCTTATGTGATTGGATACTGTTCATTGACTCTGGATGGTCTCTAAGCACTGCTTTTTCCCCGCTAGGGCCTTGATCAGTTCAGATCACTAAATATTTATTAAATGAATAGATAAGCACACATGCACAGGTGAAACTTGGGTTACATATGTCCAAATTACAGGTTGGATGCATGATGGGAAAGATTCTATTTTGAAAGGATAACAGTGTATTTCTCAGCAGCCAGGAGCCAAGGTGTATCTGATCTGATCCCATATTGCAATAGAACCTCCCTTTCCTTTTTCCTTCAGACATGCAGAGCTGTACTTCTAGTACTGGGCTGGGAGACCTGCTAGGGTCAGTTTGCCTACTCTGTTTTGAACAAGACTTTGGTTTTTGTTTAGCTGTTTCTCTTACTCTCTTCAAGTGTAAATTTATATAAAATATATTTTATATATTTTATTGAAAATGATAATTTAATTGAGCAGAAAGGTTTTATCTCTTGAACATTGTTATATAACAGAGATGACAATGTTCTGACGTGGGACACAGGGACTCCCAGGCATCAAGAGTCTTACTAAGCAGCCTTCTATGATGGGCCCAGAGACTGGGTGTCTGCACATTATGGCCAATGGCATCTAAACATCTTAATTGGCATTGTGATTGCTTAAGAACTTCGAGGCTGAATTAGAGCTGAAAGTCCATATAGATCACAGAAAGAAGGAGCTGGGAATGGTTTAACTTACTTATGAAACAGACTTTGTGCTTGGGAGGAGGTCCCGCCTTGGGGCCATGTTTCAATGTCTTCTCTTTTTCTGTTTGAAACTCTGCAGCAAGGAGAAACATATACTAAGTTCTTGTCATTTAGTGGAGGAAAAACTACCAAACCATGTTATAAGGCAGGATAGCACTTGTAACAAGCATGTGCACAGAAAAATGGAGGTGTAAGTTGTCCGTTCATCCAGTGGAGCACCGGGTAGCGCCAGACTGAAGATCTGTGTTTAGGGGCAGTAATATGGATGAGTCTCCTAAACAGTGCTGGAAGTCAGAGATACGACCAAAGAAGACCAGACCCCACCCAGGTGCTCTTACCCACTTGAACCCTGCTGCTCACACTGTGGGGTCACAGAGCTGAGTCTGGGAACCATGAGAAACTTGGCAATAGGAAAGTACTTGTGAATAGCACAGTGACCAAAAATTAATTCCGGGTCCAGCATGTAATGAGTCCAGCGTGTTTCTGGCAGCATTGCCTGTTGCATACACAGCTTCACGTGCCTCAGCTTTGAACACACAGTGTGCATATGTGTGTCACCATATCACACAGCACTGCTTGATGCTGGAATGCTCCGCTGAGACTCGAGCCTGTTGTATGCTATGAAGAATGGTGCTTTCAAGGGACATGGAAGGAGTTTGGCACTCAGATACATAAAGGCTTCATCCAGAAAGACTTAATAACTCCCTCACAAGGCCTCAGTATAAATTATATTTTTGAATTGTATTGTATTAGAATGTTGAATTTCAAAGATTGCTGTTTGGGTTGTTGATGTGAGTTTCATGAAGAACCCTCATGAATTTTGGGTCGAAATTAGGATTTTCTAATAATTTCTGAAATGACTCTTGTCCTGCTTCTGCCATTCTGTATGGTATATTTATGCCTGGTCTTGTCAGTGTTGATAGTCATAATAGGTAAATATTGGACAACTCTGAAGACTGTTGAAGATGTTCTAGGTCCCACTCTATTGAACATTCAGACAGGATTCCATGCTTTATGTAAATGCAGACAGCAATCCATCTCATTAGCAGTGCAAGTTTGATTTTATCTTTCACAAATGGGAAGACTTTATGTATACTAAAGAATAAATGTTTTAAAATTATTTCTTGCAAATGTTTAACCTGTAAGCCTATGTTATGTTCCTGTATGTTTTGGGTCACGTAGAAAATTCTCCAACAGGTAAATTCTGCAGATAGAGAGCTTGGGAAGCCCGCCTTTATCCACTTCAGGAGGCACTGCTGTGTTCTCTCTGCTGGTAGTGTGGGGCTGATGAGGCTCAAGGAAGGCATCAAGACCACAGGACCAACCCTTGGCACTGGCTAGAGACCATTACAATGTTTTAGTTGTTTCTCACTTTAACATTCCAGTAATCAGTTGCTGTGCACCAGCTTCTGATGTTATGACAAGTAACTGTCAGATCCTCCAAGCTCACTATGCTGTTTATACATGTCTATTTCCACCTCGGGCTCTACCCCCAAGGATCACCCTATGTGTGTCACAAGGTCTCCCTGCCAGCATTGTAGAGCTAAGGGGAGGTCCTCAGCTAGTGTGTCCCGTTATCATGGTGAAGGGAAAAAAGAAGTTGGCAAGCCATGCTTAGGCATTGGAGGCCTCTGCTCGGAAGTGACAAGGTAGCATCCCTCCACAGATCTCATTAGATTAGTGATAAGAAACCAGCACACCTGATCTTCCCATGGGTAGGACTCTCCAGGAGGGGATCTGAGCCACCAAAGGAATCTAATATAATATAATCTACCTCAGCAAGCAATGCTCACTGTAGAAATATCACAGAAGATGGGAAGATATTATATAGCCATTAAATAGAGTTGTAGATCTCACAGATTAGCTTGCAAAGTTATTTATTACACATGCCAAAATGGGAAAAAACAAAAATGCAATTGGAGAATTTATAGTCTATTCCAAGTTTTTCAAAAGTAAAAAAAAATGCATATAGTAGTATAGGAAATGAAATGGAAAAATGGAGCTGTGTGCATAGCTCAGATGTAAAAGAATCCATTTGGCTTCTCAGGGTGACCAACTGTCAGCACATGGGACTTCAGACTGCCTGAGTCACACAGAATGAGTTCTCATTTTAATAACAGCCTGGATTTGAATGTTAAAACCGCCTCCTTTTAAATGTTAGAAGCTAAACAGGCTTTTAAAAAAGCAGTATGATATTTAAGTTTACAACAGATAGGAACCAAAATATTTCACTAATCAGAGGAAATATTTTGATTCCTATCTGTTCTATTTTTTGTTTAAAAAAAAAGTAACTAGTTTGAGGATACTCAACTTTATTTTCTTACTTTATCCTCAAACTAGTTACCTTTTTTTAATCAAAAAGAATAATAAAGGAAGCAAGATACTAAGCAGCTCAGAATGGTAGCTGTATTCCCAGCACTAAGGCTGACACTGACACAGGAGGATTGCCATGAGTTCTAGGCTAATCTGAACTACATAGTAAGTTTCAGAACCACATGGCCTAAAAAGTGAGACTTTGTCCCTAAATCAATTAACTAATTCAATCAATTTAATTAATCATTTAATGAAAGGTGAGAATACCTTTACTGCAAGATTCACTATGTGAATCTCTGCTCAGTTGATCATGGTGTTTAATTAAGCAGGAAATGTGATCTTGGCAAAGCTTTGGTCATACTTGTTGTGCTCCATAATGAAGGGAAATACAAGTACCAATCTATGCTCACAGTCATGAAAAGCAGAACCAACCACAATGAAGAAAAGGGAAGAGGTCCTAAGGGCTTGCTGATGCAGCATCAAGTGACTCTGCTGACACATGGACACGTGTCCTCCTGAAAGCGGCTTAATGGCCTGGAAGGAGCCCATTGATTCTCATAGCAGTGGCTCAGGAAAATCAGGCCTATGATATTGTGTCGCTCCAGTCCAGTAGTTAGCCACAGTGTAGCCCCTGCAGCTGCTCCCTACCAGGTGAAGTACAGGCATGCACGTGGGAGGGGCTGTGAATGGCAGTGGAGGAGGGAATTGAGTTTAATATGCACTGTTGAATATTCAGGTTTCTTTCCCTTTCTCACACAAGTCTAACCCCCTCCCTTCCTCAGCACCATCTTGCAAATGCAGCCTTGCCTCTACACCAAACACATAATCAAAACAAGGTTTTAAGCTGCAAATAAGTTTAATAGAAAAGGAAATTAGTCACTTCAAAAAAAAAATCAACAGAGACCATTTGGACATTTGAAAGTCTTGGATTAGCCTTAATCAGCCCCCAGCAGTGCCTGTTCCCAGCGTGGAAGTCAGGTAGGGTGCAGCCCTTGCTGGCAGCAGACAATTTCTCAAAAAGAAGAAAAGACAGACAAAAGTTAAAACTGTCAAAATTAGTGTGTGGTTGTCATACAGAAATTGGGAAGTTAGAGGACCAGAAAGAACTCAGTTCCCTACAAAGACAGCACTGCAGTGAGAGCCTGCAGGCCTTTTCTACATTCTCCTCCTGAGATGGTCTCCCTCACCTGTGAAAATGTGCACCCTTCTTAACATAGAAATTGGCTCACCATGCTGCACCTCATGTCCAGGTCACCACTGCCAGTGTGTGTAGCACAGCTGGGTGATGGGGGCACAATTCCTTCCTTGTGCATTTTATTCTGCATTCTTACTGTCATGAACATTTCTGGGAGCCATAACGACTTTCATGCCCAGTCTGGTTTTTTCCCTCCTTTCTTCCCTATAGATAAATTTGTGGCTTGGGGACCGGGCTGCTGTGTGATATTTTAGAAAGTCAGAGTTCTGGAGAAGAGAGACACCCCCCCCAACCCTGTCACAGTGGGCAATTTATTTATTGATGCTTAAAATGACTGCACACGTTTATCCCCATGTGTGCAGTATGTACCCTGGTGTGCATGTGGAGGCCAGAGGAGTTCCAGTCAGTTCCCTCCTTCCACTGTGTGGACCCTCAGTCTTGGCAGCAAACACATTTACATATTAAATGTGCCTGTTTTCTTCATGCACATAATTGGAACAGTGCCACTGATTTTGCAGGGTCATTATAACTGTGAGTCTGATGTAGGGGCACTCGCTTATCCCAGTACTTCAGTAGACTGAGGCAGGAAGTCTCTAAGTTCAAGGCCGGTGGGGCTGCACAGCAGTTTCAGGCTGGCCAGCTACATGGTGAGATCTGTCTCAAGAAACCAGAGTAATGATTATGATAGCAGTGACCCTGCGGCTCTGGGCTCCGGAAGGCACATCTGCGGCTCTGGAAGGCACATCTGTGGCTCTGGAAGGCACATCTGCGGCTCTGGAAGGCACATCTGCGGCTCTGGAAGGCACATCTGCGGCTCTGGAAGGCACATCTGTGGCTCTGGAAGGCACATCTGTGGCTCTGGGCTCTGGAAGGCACATCTGTGGCTCTGGGCTCTGGAAGGCACATCTGTGGCTCTGGAAGGCACATCTGTGGCTCTGGGCTCTGGAAGGCACATCTGTGGCTCTGGAAGGCACATCTGCGGCTCTGGAAGGCACATCTGCGGCTCTGGAAGGCACATCTGCGGCTCTGGAAGGCACATCTGTGGCTCTGGAAGGCACATCTGTGGCTCTGGGCTCTGGAAGGCACATCTGTGGCTCTGGGCTCTGGAAGGCACATCTGTGGCTCTGGAAGGCACATCTGTGGCTCTGGGCTCTGGAAGGCACATCTGCGGCTCTGGAAGGCACATCTGCGGCTCTGGAAGGCACATCTGCAGCTCTGGAAGGCACATCTGCGGCTCTGGAAGGCACATCTGCGGCTCTGGAAGGCACATCTGCGGCTCTGGAAGGCACATCTGCGGCTCTGGAAGGCACATCTGCGGCTCTGGAAGGCACATCTGCGGCTCTGGAAGGCACATCTGTGGCTCTGGAAGGCACATCAGCTGGTAGGTACTGTGCTGTCAGGAATCTAGGGACTGAGTAGCCGTGGGCCTGGAATCAGACAGACCTGATTTGGAATCAATCACTTCTGAGTTCGCATCTCAAATTTGTCCCACGATAGTAATTTGCTCTGTGATAAGTTAACATTTCTGAGCTATAGTTTGTTTATGTAGAATGGGGATCAGCCACAACATTTATGGAGGTTTGAAAAATGAGCAAAATGATGTGATCTGGAATTCACTTACCTATACTGTTGTCTGTGTTCTGTACGCATTGCAGCTAGCCATACTGTTACTGATCACTTTGTATGCGTGTGCAAGCACATTTTTAAATGTGAATATGTATGCATCTTTCTCTCTTGCTCTCCACTTTGTATTTAGAGATGGGGTCTCATCTTGAATCCAGAGCTCATTTGTTTGGCTAGATTGTTTGGTTAGTGAGCCCTGAAGATCTTGCTCAGTGCTAGATGGACACACACCACCACATCCACTTTTCCATGGGTGCTGCCGAGCACATCCCAGGTCCTCATGCTTGCACAGTGGGCACTTTACTCTCCAGCCACACATTGGCCACACAGTTCCACAGAGGAGCTGTGCAGGAGCTAACGTGGAAGAATCGAGGGGTGCCTCACTCTTGGAGAGCAGTGGTAGTGATTTTAGGTCGTCCTGGGGGAGTGTTCCATGTACTGCCTGTAATGCTGAGTTGGGACCAGTCAGCAGAGAAGCACAGCAGAGGACACAGTATGGTCCTGTCCAGAGAAGAGGGCAGGGCTGGGACCAATGAATGGGGGAGTTGGAGGAATGACCAGAACCAAGCTATGGTGTCAAGACTGTGTGGCCAAGAGTAGCACCCAGCTCCCCAAGCCCTGGGACCTATGAGGGGGAAGGTGGCATGTTATTAGATTGTTGTTTCCTTGGAGACTGAAACTTTTATTGTTTAATGTTGAAGATATTGATCTACAAGGTGGGAATGGTGATTCCAGCTCTGTGGTATAATGAAAAAAATGTAACTTTCATGGAATCCATAAAAAGTAAAATAGACATTCTTTAAAAAAAAAAAAAAGCAAGCTTGATCTTTGATAAAATCTTCCAGAAAGTGGGTCTGTCCATGTTATATAAAGAGTAAGTTTTCTCTTCTGAACTAAGTCAAGTCAAGAAGTGGTCAACCCGTATCTCTTTCTTAGTGTTAGGAGCTGCTGCCCTCAGTATCTTGCTGTTGCCCAAACCCTTGAGCAACAAGGCCAGGCAGGACTCACAGCACAGGGATAGCTCATAGGCTACTTTCTGGAAGTTCTTTCATCCATTCATCCCATTTTCCAACCAACCACTGAGCCTGCTAACATGGATATGGAAGGCCTTTGAGCCTGGCTTATGCCAATGAAGCTAGCCAGGTAAGATGCCTGCTCCTCAGGAATGTGTATATGCCAGTGACCATCTAGCATAGCAAAGCTATTCATCACTGACTCTGGAAAGAAAGTGGCACAGGATGGGGGATGAGGGACGGAGCATTGTGGGAAAGGTTACTTTAGGTGAGATGGTCAGGGAAGGCCTCTTTTCACTGATAGGGAAGAACAAATCAGAACTAAGTGGGAGAGACTTCATTGTAGAAAGTCCTCTGCAATGGGGAGTGTCTGCAGGCAGTGTTACAGTAGTTTGCATCCATATCTTCTAAGCTTTTGTCTTCTGAGCATCTGAGGAGCTGATGATGTTTGGGGGTAGTTGCCATCTGTTGGGAGCCGCCCCCACATTCGCCGTTACAAGATGGCGCTGACATCCTGTGTTCTAAGTGGTAAACAAATAATCTGCGCATGTGCCAAGGGTATCTTATGACTACTTGTGCTCTGCCTTCCCCGTGACGTCAACTCGGCCGATGGGCTGCAGCCAATCAAGGAGTGACACGTCCGAGGCGAAGGAGAATGCTCCTTAAGAGGGACGGGGTTTTCGTTCTCTCTCTCTCTTGCTTCGCTCTCTGGCTTCTCTCTCTTGCTTCTCTCTCTTGCTTCTCTCTCTCTTGCTTCTTGCTCTCTTTTCCTGAAGATGTAAGAATAAAGCTTTGCCGCAGAAGATTCTGGTCTGTGGTGTTCTTCCTGGCCGGTCGTGAGAACGCGTCGAATAACAATTGGTGCCGAAACCCGGGACGAGAAAATCCGGGACGAGAAAAAACTCCGGACTGGCGCAGGAGGGATACTTCATTCCAGAACCAGAACTGCGAATCAAGGTTATAAGGTTCCCGTAACACAGACTGTTGAGAAGGATTCAACTGCCGAATTCAGAACTCATCAGCTGGGGAACGACGGTGATAAAGGTTCCCGTAAAGCAGACTGTTGAGAAGGATTCAACTGCCGAATTCAGAACTCATCAGCTGGGGAACGACGGTGATAAAGGTTCCCGTAAAGCAGACTGTTAAGAAGGATTCAACTGTATGAATTCAGAACTTTTCAGCTGGGGAACGAGGTAAGTCTGATCTTGAACTTTCTAAGGAAATTCAGGACAGTCTATCAGAAGTAAAGTGGAAAATGTTTGGCCTTGAATTTTTTCTAGTGTTAGGAGCCCTTTTGTTCCTTTTCACATGTTATATAGTGCTTAAGGCAGGGCTAAAAATTCTAGAGGAAATTCAGGACAGTCTATCAGAAGTAAAGCGGAGAGAGAGAGTAGGAACAAGGAGAAACGGTAAGTATACAGGCCTTTCCAAGGGTCTTGAACCCGAGGAAAAGTTAAGGTTAGGTAGGAATACCTGGAGAGAGATTAGAAGAAAAAGAGGAAAAAGGGAGAAGAAAAAAGATCGATTAGCGGAGGTCTCTAGGAGATACTCGTCACTAGATGAGCTCAGGAAGCCAGCTCTTAGTAGTTCTGAAGCAGATGAAGAATCCTCCTCTGAGGAAACAGACTGGGAGGAAGAAGCAGCCCATTACCAGCCAGCTAATCGGTCAAGAAAAAAGCCAAAAGCGGCTGGCGAAGGCCAGTTTGCTAATTGGCCTCAGGGCAATCGGCTACCAGGTGCACTCCCGCCCTATGCGGAGTCCCCGCCCTGCGTAGTGCGTCAGCCCGTAGTGCGTCAGCAATGCGCAGAGAGGCAGTGCGCAGAAAGGCAGTGCGCAGACTCATTCATTCCCCGAGAGGAACAAAGGAAAATACAACAGGCATTTCCAGTCTTTGAAGGAGCCGAGGGTGGGCGTGTCCACGCTCCGGTAGAATATGTGCAGATTAAATATGGAATCAATGCTAATTTTACCTTGGTGCAGTTAGACAGGCTTGCCAGCATGGCACTAACTCCTGCCGACTGGCAAATGATTGCAAAAGCCGCTCTCCCTAGTATGGCCAAATATGTGGAATGGCGAGCTCTGTGGCAGGAGGCGGCACAGGCGCAGGACCGAGCAAACGCTGCTGCTTTAACTCCAGAGCAGAGAGAGTGGACTTTTGATTTGTTAACGGGTCAGAGAGCTTATTCTGCTGAACCTGATAAGAGGTATCAATGGAAGGTCTTACCACAGGGAATGTCCAATAGTCCTACTATGTGCCAGCTTTATGTGCAAAAAGCTCTTTTGCCAATGAGGAAACAGTTCCCCTCTTTAATTTTGCTCCTTTACATGGATGACATCCTCCTGTGCCATAAAGACCTTACCATGCTACAAAAGGCATATCCTTTTCTACTTAAAACTTTAAGTCAGTGGGGTTTACAGATAGCCACAGAAAAGGTCCAAATTTCTGATACAGGACAATTCTTGGGCTCTGTGGTGTCCCCAGATAAGATTGTGCCCCAAAAGGTAGAGATAAGAAGAGATCACCTCCATACCTTAAATGATTTTCAAAAGCTGTTGGGAGATATTAATTGGCTTAGACCTTTTTTAAAGATTCCTTCCGCTGAGTTAAGGCCTTTGTTTAGTATTTTAGAAGGAGATCCTCATATCTCCTCCCCTAGGACTCTTACTCTAGCTGCTAACCAGGCCTTACAAAAGGTAGAAAAGGCCTTACAGAATGCACAATTACAACGTATTGAGGATTCGCAACCTTTCAGTTTGTGTGTCTTTAAGACAGCACAATTGCCAACCGCAGTTTTGTGGCAGAATGGGCCATTGTTGTGGATCCATCCAAACGTATCCCCAGCTAAAATAATAGATTGGTATCCTGATGCAATTGCACAGCTTGCCCTTAAAGGTCTAAAAGCAGCAATCACCCACTTTGGGCAAAGTCCATATCTTTTAATTGTACCTTATACCGCTGCACAGGTTCAAACCTTGGCAGCCACATCTAATGATTGGGCAGTTTTAGTTACCTCCTTTTCAGGAAAAATAGATAACCATTATCCAAAACATCCAATCTTACAGTTTGCCCAAAATCAATCTGTTGTGTTTCCACAAATAACAGTAAGAAACCCACTTAAAAATGGGATTGTGGTATATACTGATGGATCAAAAACTGGCATAGGTGCCTATGTGGCTAATGGTAAAGTGGTATCCAAACAATATAATGAAAATTCACCGCAAGTGGTAGAATGTTTAGTGGTCTTAGAAGTTTTAAAAACCTTTTTAGAACCCCTTAATATTGTGTCAGATTCCTGTTATGTGGTAAATGCAGTAAATCTTTTAGAAGTGGCTGGAGTGATTAAGCCTTCCAGTAGAGTTGCCAATATTTTTCAGCAGATACAATTAGTTTTGTTATCTAGAAGATCTCCTGTTTATATTACTCATGTTAGAGCCCATTCAGGCCTACCTGGCCCCATGGCTCTGGGAAATGATTTGGCAGATAAGGCCACTAAAGTGGTGGCTGCTGCCCTATCATCCCCGGTAGAGGCTGCAAGAAATTTTCATAACAATTTTCATGTGACGGCTGAAACATTACGCAGTCGTTTCTCCTTGACAAGAAAAGAAGCCCGTGACATTGTTACTCAATGTCAAAGCTGCTGTGAGTTCTTGCCAGTTCCTCATGTGGGAATTAATCCACGCGGTATTCGACCTCTACAGGTCTGGCAAATGGATGTTACACATGTTTCTTCCTTTGGAAAACTTCAATATCTCCATGTGTCCATTGACACATGTTCTGGCATCATGTTTGCCTCTCCGTTAACCGGAGAAAAAGCCTCACATGTGATTCAACATTGTCTTGAGGCATGGAGTGCTTGGGGGAAACCCAGACTCCTTAAGACTGATAATGGATACGTCTCAAAAATTCCAGCAGTTCTGCCGTCAGATGGACGTAACCCACCTGACTGGACTTCCGTACAACCCTCAAGGACAGGGTATTGTTGAGCGTGCGCATCGCACCCTCAAAGCCTATCTTATAAAACAGAAGAGGGGAACTTTTGAGGAGACTGTACCCCGAGCACCAAGAGTGTCGGTGTCTTTGGCACTCTTTACACTCAATTTTTTAAATATTGATAATAAATGGTATGGCCCGGATCCTATCTTGATAAGATCCAGGGGAGCTATCTGTGTTTTCCCACAGAATGAAGACAACCCATTTTGGGTACCAGAAAGACTCACCCGAAAAATCCAGACTGACCAAGGGAATACTAATGTCCCTCGTCTTGGTAATGTCCAGGGCGTCAATAATAAAGAGAAAGCAGCGTTGGGGGATAATGTCGACATTTCCACTCCCAATGACGGTGATGTATAATGCTCAAGTATTCTCCTGCTTTTTACCACTAACTGGGAACTGGGTTTGGCCTTAATTCAGACAGCCTTGGCTCTGTCTGGACAGGTCCAGATGACTGACACCATTAACACTTTGTCAGCCTCAGTGACTACAGTCATAGATGAACAGGCCTCAGCTAATGTCAAGATACAGAGAGGTCTCATGCTGGTTAATCAACTCATAGATCTTGTCCAGATACAACTAGATGTATTATGACAAATAACTCAGCAGGGATGTGAACAAAAGTTTCCGGGATTGTGTGTTATTTCCATTCAGTATGTTAAATTTACTAGGGCAGCTAATTTGTCAAAAAGTCTTTTTCAGTATATGTTACAGAATTGGATGGCTGAATTTGAACAGACCCTTCGAGGCTTGCCATCATTCAGGTCAACTCCACGCGCTTGGACCTGTCCCTGACCAAAGGATTACCCAATTGGATCTCCTCAGCATTTTCTTTCTTTAAAAAATGGGTGGGATTAATATTATTTGGAGATACACTTTGCTGTGGATTAGTGTTGCTTCTTTGATTGGTCTGTAAGCTTAAGGCCTAAACTAGGAGAGACAAGGTGGTTATTGCCCAGGCGCTTGCAGGACTAGAACATGGAGCTTCCCCTGATATATCTATGCTTAGGCAATAGGTCGCTGGCCACTCAGCTCTTATATCTCACGAGGCTAGTCTCATTGCACGAGATAGAGTGAGTGTGCTTCAGCAGCCCGAGAGAGTTGCAAGGCTAAGCACTGCAATGGAAAGGCTCTGCGGCATATATGAGCCTATTCTAGGGAGACATGTCATCTTTCATGAAGGTTCAGTGTCCTAGTTCCCTTCCCCCAGGCAAAACGACACGGGAGCAGGTCAGGGTTGCTCTGGGTAAAAGCCTGTAAGCCTAAGAGCTAATCCTGTACATGGCTCCTTTACCTACACACTGGGGATTTGACCTCTATCTCCACTCTCATTAATATGGGTGGCCTATTTGCTCTTATTAAAAGAAAAAGGGGGAGATGTTGGGAGCCGCCCCCACATTCGCCGTTACAAGATGGCGCTGACATCCTGTGTTCTAAGTGGTAAACAAATAATCTGCGCATGTGCCAAGGGTATCTTATGACTACTTGTGCTCTGCCTTCCCCGTGACGTCAACTCGGCCGATGGGCTGCAGCCAATCAAGGAGTGACACGTCCGAGGCGAAGGAGAATGCTCCTTAAGAGGGACGGGGTTTTCGTTCTCTCTCTCTCTTGCTTCGCTCTCTGGCTTCTCTCTCTTGCTTCTCTCTCTTGCTTCTCTCTCTCTTGCTTCTTGCTCTCTTTTCCTGAAGATGTAAGAATAAAGCTTTGCCGCAGAAGATTCTGGTCTGTGGTGTTCTTCCTGGCCGGTCGTGAGAACGCGTCGAATAACAGCCATCATCATAAACACCCTCAGCAAGTGGGAGCACGTGCTGGGCTTGTAACAGTACAGCCCTTAGCTCAGGCTCAGGTGAGGGCAATCGGGGAAGAAGGGTGGGCCCCTCTTTAGAGGAACCATCACTATGTGATAACCCCAGCAGTGTGGTACTTTCAGCTGTTAGTCTCTGATAGGCCAGCAGTCAGCCCGGCTGTTATTGTGAAGGCTATGTTTAAGACCAGCTTAGTCTAATTCCTCAGTTGACAATGACAGGATCCTGGCTAGTTCCTTAGGGGTCGCATGGAGTAGGGTTTAGGGTGGGCTGATAAGTGAAGGGAAGGCTGTCAGCTCACACAGCTCACAGAAGGGCAGGGGTATGGGGTCTAGCCTAGGATGTGGTTGGGAAGCAGGGATGCCTGTCACCATTCCTGTGCTTTTCTCCTCGTGTTTCTTATGGGTTCTGCATTTTCCCTGAGAAGGAAGGTGCTGGGCGAGCAGGAGTACTTCCCACAACTTTTGACTCTGTGCTTCTTGGCAAAGATCAGTGATGGGCTCCTTTTGTATTGATTGGATTATCCTGCAGTGAGACCCCCCTGTGCTTCACTATAGAAGAGAAAGTAGGTAGAGGTGAAATGGGTAAGATGGTCTGAAGTACAAGGGACACTGTGTGAGTCAGCCTTCCATCAGTACAACAAAGAACTAGAGACAGTCAATTCATGAAGGAATTATTTGGGCTCATGATTTTGGAGTTTCACTACATGGTCAGTTGGAATGAGAGAGGAAGAAAGGAGGAGGAAGGCTTCCATCTCCCTTTTGAGGGCTGGATGACCTTAAATGTCCATGTCTTCCCCACATCTTCAGAACTTCACCAGCTCACAGTGGAGACCAAGCCTTTACTATGTGGGGCGTTAGGGGCATTCATGAACCCCACTGTGTTCTGCTGGGAAGGTATTTCTGAGAACTTTTGAAATTAAAAACAGAAAGAAAAGGAAGGCTCTGGAGGGGGTGGTGTGGAGGCTGAGAATACTGGGAATACTGAGAATACTGAAAACACTGAGAATACTGGGAATACTGGGAATACTGGGAATACTGAGAATACTGGGAATACTGGGAACACTGAGAATACTGGGAATACTGGGAACACTGGGAATACTGGGAATACTGAGAATACTGAGAATACTGGGAATACTGGGAACACTGAGAATACTGGGAATACTGGGAACACTGAGAATACTGAGAATACTGGGAACACTGAGAATACTGGGAATACTGAGAATACTGAGAATACTGAGAACACTGAGAATACTGGGAACACTGAGAATACTGGGAATACTGGGAACACTGGGAATACTGGGAATACTGAGAATACTGAGAATACTGGGAACACTGAGAATACTGGGAATACTGGGAACACTGGGAATACTGGGAATACTGGGAACACTGAGAATACTGGGAACACTGGGAACACTGGGAATACTGGGAATACTGGGAACACTGAGAATACTGGGAATACTGAGAATACTGGGAATACTGAGAATACTGGGAATACTGGGAACACTGAGAATACTGGGAATACTGGGAACACTGAGAATACTGAGAATACTGGGAACACTGAGAATACTGGGAATACTGAGAATACTGAGAATACTGAGAACACTGAGAATACTGGGAACACTGAGAATACTGGGAATACTGGGAACACTGGGAATACTGGGAATACTGAGAATACTGAGAATACTGGGAACACTGAGAATACTGGGAATACTGGGAACACTGGGAATACTGGGAATACTGGGAACACTGAGAATACTGGGAACACTGGGAACACTGGGAATACTGGGAATACTGGGAACACTGAGAATACTGGGAATACTGAGAATACTGGGAATACTGAGAATACTGGGAATACTGGGAACACTGAGAATACTGGGAATACTGGGAACACTGAGAATACTGAGAATACTGGGAACACTGAGAATACTGGGAATACTGAGAATACTGAGAATACTGAGAACACTGAGAATACTGGGAACACTGAGAATACTGGGAATACTGGGAACACTGAGAATACTGAGAATACTGGGAACACTGAGAATACTGGGAATACTGGGAACACTGGGAATACTGGGAATACTGGGAACACTGAGAATACTGGGAATACTGAGAATACTGGGAATACTGAGAATACTGGGAATACTGGGAACACTGAGAATACTGAGAATACTGGGAACACTGAGAATACTGGGAATAGTGAGAATACTGAAAACACTGAGAATACTGGGAATACTGGGAACACTGAGAATACTGGGAATACTGAGAATACTGAGAATACTGGGAACACTGAGAATACTGGGAATACTGAGAATACTGGGAATACTGGGAATACTGAGAATACTGGGAATACTGGGAACACTGAGAATACTGGGAATACTGGGAATACTGAGAATACTGGGAACACTGAGAATACTGAAAACACTGAGAATACTGAGAGAGAATACTGAGAATACCAAGAATACTGGGAATACTGAGAATACTGAGAATACTGAGAACACTGAGAATACTGGGAACACTGAGAATACTGGGAATACTGGGAACACTGAGAATACTGAGAATACTGGGAATACTAAGAATACTGACAATACTGAGGAGGATCCTGAGAATCCTGGCCCCTGTTGCAAAGAACCTAGGGTCAGTTTCTGTCTCTCCTTGGCCCCCAGTCATCTTCTGGTTGTCTCCTTCTTCTGATATCCACAGGTACCACACACACACACACACACACACACACACACACACACACACACACAGGCAAAACACTCAGACACATAACATAAAGTAAACAAATCTCTCCTTAAAAGTAAAAAGAGAAAGTAATGTGTAGAGGGGGCACTGGAGTCTACATAGATGATTCTCCTGCCTCAGGTTTAATTGGAGTTATACATCCTACAGAAAGTCTTCGGATAGGAGGGATGGGCAGAGAAAATGCCCCTTTGGCTTCCTTGTCTTTTCTGCAAATAGTTCTAAATCCCAGAGCTGATAAGGAGGAGTTGCTCGACACCCCACTCCTGCCTCAGTTGTTTTTAACTCTTTCCTCAACTACTTGGACCTGAGTTTGGTCTGTGCCTCAGGGCCTCTGCCTCCTGCATGCCTTGCTTGCTCTGTCCTTTGCCTCATTCCTGGGACCTTGGCTCTGGTTGTCCTTACAGCCACTTTCCATACTGGTCCCCGTGCCCTGTACCACTTGATGAAGGCTGAATGGAAAGTCCCCCTGATGGTGTTATTTCATGCTCTTTGACATGCTAGAGAACAAGTGTTTGAGCCCTGGATTCAAATGCTTTGACTTCAGCCCATCCAATCAACTTCCGGATGGTCTTGGGCAACCTGTTTGACCTCTCTGAACCTCAGTTTCCTTTCCTTTCAAGTAGAGACAATAATGGAGGTCATAAGATAATAGAGCTTGCTGACCAGATCCCTGCAGCACAGCAAACATTAGGCAGCTGCTTTCGTTTTTCTGTTTGACTAAAGTAGGAAGTAGAAACACTTGGGCTTTGGGGACAGCTACTAGTGGTACTCTGATTTTAGAGCAGGGTATCTGGTGACCTGGAATTAGGTGTGGTCCAGGCCTAGGAGAGAGGAGAGATTCATCCTTTCTCTTAATCCTGCTTCAGGGCCAGGGAAGTATGCCAAGAGATGACCCCACTCCAGTAGAACCTTCTGGCGATGCCCACAGTGCCAGTTCCTTTTATAACAGCCCCGGGGTGCCTGGTAGTGATGGTGCACACCTTTAATCCCAGCACTTGAGAGGCAGAGGCAGAGGCAGGTAGATCTCTGTGAGTTTAAGGCTAGCCTGATCTACAGAGTGAGTTCCAGAATAGCAGAGCTACCAAGAGAAACCCTGTCTCAAAAAAACAAAACAAAACAAATCAACAAAACAAAACAAAAACCCACCACCACCAATAAAGAAAACCAAAAAAAACCCAAACAGCTGATGGGGCAATTGGATTTTCTCTGCCACCTGCACCTGGCTGACCAGCACAATTACAGACAGGCCTGGCAGACTCCCAGATGCAGTGCTGTGGGGCTTTCATGCTTGTTTATGGTGAAGAGAAGTGGGATGTCTCTCTCCCACATTTGGAAGTCAATGTGGGGTAGTACCTGGAAGGAGCCGGCTGGTACTCTCCAAGGTAGAGAACCGAAGGTCTTGGCAAGAGCACGCTTCAACCAGGCATGTGTTCCTTAACATCTCAAACTGTTGTCTTTCCAGTTTAAAAAATTGCCCCACTTGCTAGAAAGGTAGCAATGGGATAGTCAAACCTTTACATTGAACAGCACCTTGACTCCAGGCCTTCTTGCAGTGCCCTTGGGAGCCTCCTTGAGCAGAGGTTATGTGCAAGGTCCCAAGGACATGGCAGAGGGATCTGGTCACTGCCTTGGCCACCACATCCTTACCAGCACTGTTACCCTCCTCTGAAGCTCATTGGTTCAGAACCCAGCACAGTCATGAATATTTCTCCTTTAACTGACAGGTACTTCTCCATTTGGGAGGAGCAGGATCTGGGCAGTCTGTCTAGATTGCTTAGGCTTTGAGTCTCTGTAACAATGATAGTGTGTCTTTGAGCTTCTGCAGTCATCCACTATCTTCAGCTCCCTGAACAGAGCACAGTGTGCCACCTTCAATGAAGACACTAAGTGCCAATCCCTCTGCCCTCTAGGCCTATGCAAGTTGGGCTGACAGACTGAATTACACCTGGTTGGTCATTGGGGTTGGAGTTAGCATCAGCCTTGCTCACGGGGTGGCAGCTACAATCAGTTGGCAGCTGGCATGAGGTGCTCAGCTACGGCCCCTCTTGGTCCCAATAGTTTTATTTTAGTGAAGCAGATGTAACTCCACTAATCTTCCAGAGCGGCTGAACTGCCTCCTTGGCACTGCCCAAGAGTGCTGCCGTACTGTGCTAGGAGCCACGCTGGCACAGGCTTTCATGGAGAGCTCACAGACAGGCATTTCTATTCTAGGAAAGAGAAAGAAATAAACAGAGGAACACAGTGCTGTTTTTAGTGCAAGGAGTCAGCAGCTGCTTGGAGAGGGGATGGTGCGTGACATTTCCATGAGCAAGGTGTGCCTTGGTGGAGGTGGTGCGAGCACCTGGCCACTTTCCTTGCCGGATGCCTTTTCAGGAGTTGTCACCATTGCTCAGACAGGCCTTCGTCCTTCTGACTGCTCACAGGACACACCAGGCTCAGGACTCAGGGTGGCCGAGCAGCTTCTCTGAGCCCTGTTTTTCCTTGGAAGGATTGTAGACTGCAGCCAACAATTTGCTACTTTGTGAGTTCTTTTGTCTCCCACCCTTCTCCACCTTTTCCCCACCCTTTCAACCCTTAATACTTGATAGAGAGAAAAAAAATAGAGAGACAGGGGGGCAACATTATTATTAGACTACTTCCTGTGACTAGGAACTTAGAGTTCCTTGAGGCAAGTTTGATATTGGCTGTCCAATTTTCTTCTTCTTTGTGAATGACTATTTAACAAACCACAACTAACAACAACCAACCAACAATCGACAACCAACAACCCATCCCGCCTCTCCAGAGCCCTAACATTTATTTATATACCCTCTGAAAAGTCATAGTTGCAAAAACCATCTGCTGCTGGCAAAATCGCTCCCCTGGGAGAACACTAGGCAAGGCATAGCTGCTGTGGACAGTCTGAGTCAGCCCCATACCCACGGCAGAGAGTAAAACAAAACACATTCTTATTTCTGTGGGTTGTTTTTTCTTTTTCCTAAAGAAACCAGAATTATCACTATAGCAGACAGGCAATCCCTGCCCACAGGAATGTTATCATTCTGATACCCTGTCTGTCTCCTGACCTTAGCTAAGGCTCTTGCTTCTCTACCTCTTGCTTTCTCTGTCTTTGACTATGAGGGGCAGGACAGGATTTATCCGCATCCCACTTGGGCCTGACAACTGAATATATTAGAGGAAGCTGTTAGCCTTGAGGGTCTGGACCTGTCATGAGTCTAAGCTAGAATGCAAATGGGCAGATAGTAAGTTCAGCAAAACTGTGTATGCTAGATGTGGTGGCACACGCCTTTAATCCCAGCACTTGGGAGGCAGAGGCAGGTGGATCACTGTGAGTTCGAAACAAGTCTGGTCTACATAGAAAGTTTCAGGCCAGGCATTCAAAATAAGTCACTGTCTCAATAAAACAAAACAAAATCCCCAACAGACAAACAAACAAGACCATGTGTTTATTGAACCCCTATATTGCTTCAACATAGCCAAAACAAGTATTTCTTCCTTCCTCGTACTGTTTTCCTGCTCTCCTGCTTACATGTCTGCCTCCACTCTCTCACACATTTACTCTTTTACCTCCTCAGAGCGGTCACAGGGTGCCACATCTGTGCTCAGTGCCAGGATGGAGCAGATGGTCTGAGTCCCTGTACTCTTTCTCCTGTCTGATGGCGAGAGGATCTGTACTCAGGCTATCAAGAGGCAGGCCATACATCGTCAGTGTGTGGAGAGGACCCTGGGACCACAAGCTGCATAGCAGCTTATGCCTGGTGTTTGTACGGAAGACAGTCTCTAGCCACAAATCTGAAATACTAGGCAAAGAGAGCAAGGGGCAAGGGAGGGGCAGTCAGTGTGCAGGGACTGTATTGTCGGTTGTTGATCTGCTCTTTTCACCCATGTGACGCTGGTGCCTCCCAGAGACAGCACTTCAACTGACACCATCCAGAACTGACTAAAAGCACCCCTTTTCTGTGTTCAGAGCAAGCCCAGAGACATACTTGCTGCCAGCACGTACACGTTGGTATGATAGATAGGCCTTCTCCCATCTGGGGGCACACCTTCCTGGGAGCCTTGCTGGGCTTCCTTGGAGCTGTACAAGCTCTGCCTTTGAGCTCAGCCCACCCACTGTCAGGTCCAGTCCTGCTCTTTGTGTTTCTCATTCCTTGGTGGTGGCATCCAGAGGGCCTGAGACTGAACCAGTTGTCTGACCCTGCCAGAGGGGTCAGACAGTGAGGGAGGAGAGCCTTGGAGGCTTGGATCTGCTCGCTTCTTCCTTTCCCCCTTTGGATAGGTGGCTTCAGGATAGTGACTGCTGATGCTTGCACCCCCACAGCATTCTATAGACCCTTGCATCCTTCCATCTCCACAGTGTGTTCACCTGACTTAAACCTACCTGGAGCTCTGCACTCATTCCTCTGCTTTGTTTTCTTCTTCTTGGTCCCAGCCATTCCTCTTTCACTTTGGCCTCTCTGCTCCCATCTATAAACGCCTCTCTCTCTGGCAGGCCTTGGCTTCTCGGAATCATCTGAGGCTCAGTACCTTTGAGATGGATTTTGAGCCTGGCAAACAAAGGAATGAATGAAAAAATGAAAAGGAGAGGGGGGATGGGGAAGGGGGAGAAAGTACTTACCTCATTAGGAAGGAGCTTTGTCTGGTGACCCTGAGCGAGCCACTTCACCTGATGAAAGGTGGCCTCAGTGCAGGCCTTCTTCTGCAGAGCTTCTCCTCTGCAGCCTCTTAGCTCCTTCCCTGACCTTTCTACCCATCCCTATATATCATCCACTGGGTGCTAACTGGACACAAACCCTTTACGCTTGGGGAACTACACCAGAGTGCCTGATGCTTCCACTATGTAAATAAGGATTGGAAGCTGGAGGGGTGATGTGCTTTGTGAGCATGTGTGGGGAGTGCTAGCCCTCTAGACAGGCAGACTCCTCACTCTTCCATCACACGCCCTGTCAGCTGGAACCCCTGACATGCGGCTGGAATGGTGGCTTCTCTTTGAGATGCTATGCCTCTTGGTTTGTAGGCACACTCATTGATTGATTAATTCATGGCGCTGAGGATGGAACTCAGGACCTTGTACACACTAGGCAAGTGTGTATCTGCCCTCAGTGGTACCCCAGTCCTTTCTCCTTCCATTCACTGAGGCAAGGAAATGCCTTTCAGCATCTGCACCTCACATCTTGAGTGCACAGCACAGTCAGTAATTATTGCTTATTATCAGGTGGCATATTTCTCGTATCAACCTCCTTTAATTGAATGGGTAATTCAGGATTGATCCAGCCCTTTAAGAGGCACCATTATGTGCTCACTGAGCAGAGAAGAGTCAAAAGAGATCATGAAGAACATTTGTCACCGCAGTGCTAGTGGGACTATTCCAGTTTACAGCAGTCAACTGAGGACAGGATTCCTTATAGGCTTCTGTGGGGTGGAATTAACACATGTGGTAGCTTTGCTGACATAGGGCAGAATCAGCCACGTGTGGTAATTGCATGTGTCCTGCCTCTCACTAAGGAGCAGTCAGCACTTTTGTCCCCTCATGGTGGGCTTGCAGTGTTTGCCCATTTGCTGTGTGTGTGTGCAGGTATGCACTTACACATGGAGCACAGAATGTTCTCTGACTCCCTAAGTCAGTGACAAGCCAGTCAGTCCATCTGATCACCGACTGTTCCCAGTGGCCCTCCATGCTAATGTGAGCCATCAGGAAGGGTGGTGGGTTCTTTACCCTACCTTTGTGATATTCTTAGAACTTCAAGTTTTATTTTACCTGGATTCTCCCTCCCTCCCTAGCCCCAACCCCAGCCAGCTTTTATGTCCCAGTGGATGAAGTATCTCCTCTTCCATGTCTCCATGGCTTGCTTGTTTGTTCCTGTGTCACAGGGGCTTTGGCTTGGAGATGTTCGAGATCAAGTGTGGCTTTGGGTCATTTACTGCATCCCCTGCCTGTTGGCAGTTGACCTCAGACAAATAACAAAAGAATCAAGTAAGTGATCTAGACGCCCTTGGAGCCAGCCCTGGTTGAACTAGGCTGTCAAGGTGAACGAGCTGCCATGTATTTATTCTGCTTTATTCCATAGGGTCTATCAATTTCTGTGATTTTTCTTTTAATGGAGCAAGGTTTAATGTTTAAATAAATACTAGAAATCAGCACCATTCCCTCAAAACTTTGACTCTCAAAGCATTGGGATGGTTGAATCCAGCCTGTGGAGGCATGAGTGTTACCACCTGGGTGCTTCTCCACCTTGCTTTCTCCTGTCTATTGGCACAAACACACATTAACAGGGATTCTAAAAAATATAAAGAATAAATTTTCCTGGCATCCAGCTGGGAATGAGAACTTTACAGACTAGTTCTCACCTCTGCTCAAATCTCTGTCTTTTAACTATGGAAATGAAATCCCAGAAAAACCACTGGACAGAGTAGAGATTACACAATTGAAAGGGAGTGGTGTTCACTGGCAGCTGGATTGCCTGGCTCAGAAAGTAAATCAATTTCATCTTGTTAGCGCAGGAGACCAGTGGCCCAGGGCTATAATTGGATGCTTTTTGAAAACTGCCTGTCTGAGCTCCGGTGCAGTTTTATGGAGAAGGCGTTCAGCTCTTGCTCCGGTTTTCCAGGTGGCTCCTGAGGTTGCTTTCATGAGCTTAGGGCACTTCATTTTACTGAACAAAAGCTAAAACAGCAACCCCACATAAGAGGGCCCTCCTCATTGGCGTGCTTGTCGGGAGGGTAGTGGGGAGGACTCTCGACCCAAGATTCATGGGTACCACATTAGGAACTCTTGTCATTAGGGCAGGTAAGTGGCACAAGTGTGAGGCTGCTGGTCACCTGGCATCTACATTCTGGAAGCAGAGATTAAAAACTTGTGTTCAGCTTATTTCTTGTTTTCTCAGTCTTAGATTCCAGCCCATGGCATGGGGTCACCAGTGCATTTAATACACACCCCCCACCTCAGTTAATTTACTCAATACAATCCCTCACAGAATTTCTCAGAAATGTGCTGAATAATTCTAGACCCTGACAAGCTGACAATGTTACCTCTCTGGGCATCTAAGATAAAAGCTCCCCAAATCAAGTGAGAAAGGCTGAGACTACTGTCATGGAAGGCCAGCATCCTGAGCACCATGAGCACCAGGCGGCAGCAGTGATGCCATTAGCCCATTTGATAGAGGGATAGAGCTTCCGAGATGTCACACAAGCCACTTGAGATTATATAGCTTGCACCTTACCAAACCAACATTCCTCTGCAGGTGCACCTCCTTCCAGAGGTCTTTGCAGTCAGCCTGCTTGTCCCTTGCCCCAAGCCCCAACTCACTGCTCTCATTTCCACTACTGTGGCCTTCTTGTGGCCACAATGGAGACACCAGCATTTGTTTGTTTAATATGACTCAGAAGTGGAGCTCAGGGAAGGATCCACAGCCCACAGAAGCAGGTACATGGCTGTGATCCGTTTGTCCAGTAAAGAGGCAGCTGAAGAGGAACTGGGCAGCCACATTACGCATCAAGTGTCATGATTAGCAAGGCAGATGTCATTTTAAACAGGATGTTTGCCTTCTTCAATGGGATAGGATCTGCAGCCTCCAGTGTGGCACCCTCTGTCCTCGAGTAGGAGAACCCTAGGCATACTGACTGTTGTACTTATTCATCTAACCCTCCCACTGCCCAGGGCCTAGCACTAGAGTCCAGACCCCAGTACTCCCTGTCTGCCACATCCCTACAGATTAGTCTCATGAACATGGGTTCCAGACCCCCACTATGATAGGAACTGTGGCTCCTGGCTGCCTGCTAAGCTCAGACTTCCTTTTCTTAGATGGCAGCATTCTTGGTGCTGAGAGAAGTGTTGTGGTTAGGAATCTTTGCAGCTGTGTGGCCACTGTATAGTGCTGCTGTAGTCAGTGGTGGCAATTTATGCAGTTGATCCCCTGATGAGCTGAGGGCTGCCAGAGTGTGGCTGTGACCTGCTCAGTAGTATTCACTCTTCAAAGATGCCCTGTACCACAGCTTTTAAGGCCTGATTGTATCACTACATCCAGGATACTCACAGCCAACCTGGCTTTGCTGGCTGCCTCCTACCCTTCCCTAATAGGGGCATAATGTGTCACTGTGGACAGCTACCCACATGGTCTTTCTGGGTTTGCTTCTAGGAAGGGCCAGTCCCCAGGTACTGGGCTGTGGGAAGTTCTTGCCGAGCCTTACTTTTGTCATCTATAAGATGGGATAATTGCACCCACCTCATGAAATGGTTAAGAAACTTAAGTGAGATAGATACAACATTGATGAGGTACTTCCTAGGCAAGTGGCTGAACCTCTCTGAGACAGTTTCCTTCCGTGATTCCCAAGGAGATGTTGTTATGGAGGGTACCAGTGCTCCCGACACCCAAGGAATCCTAGGAAGGGATGTTGTAAATACCCCACAATGCATGTGAATCTACACCATAAGGAATTACCCCATCCAAAATGTAACAGCGCCGAGTCAGGAGGTGCTGAGTGTCTTCCAAAGAACTGTGGAAGAATGCTGTTGATGCCATGGGCTGAGCTGTCCAGAAAGGGCACCTGCCCTCCAGCTGGGGCAATGAAGGTCTTCTCAGAGCACCCCACACCCTGCTTGGAGAAGGGGAGGTCAAGGGAGTAGCCAGCCAGGCTTCCAGTTCCCCATCTTACAGTGAACTGAGGTGGGAGGAGGGCACCTTACCTGGGAACTGGTTCCTGCATCTCTCCCTAGTGTAGCTATGCCGGTGCTGGGGTGCTAGTGAGGCTGTGGTCAGTATTGTTAGGATGGGCACTGTGACCCTCCTCCCATAGATATTCACAGGCCTAACCTTCAACATTGAGTGGTTAAATAAAACAGTGTCTTATTCTAATGTTGGCTATCATTTCTTTTATTGTTTCTGAGCCCTTTTGCTAGTAAGAGTGCTGCCTTGACCTTGGAAATGGCCTTCGTTTTTGCAAGTGGCTTAAGTTTTATCCTTCCTCGGGCCCTAGGGGGCAGAGACACAGAAGATCCTCAAAAGTAAAGCTCAGATCACATGACCCAGAGGCAGTGTGTGTTCCCTATACAGGTACAAGCCCCCAAGGCACACACAGAATTTTACAAGCGTTCTGACCCCAGAAAGCCTCTATCTGATGCAATGATATGGTTTCAGCAGAGTCCTGTGCTCTCGTGCCCCCAGGCCCTATTGCCTTGTGACTTAGTTAGGAAAGGAAGAGAGAGAGTTGGTGTCATTCCTCTCTGGACCAGCATTCCTCTGCACTCTGGGAGGCCTGCTCATTCACTGGGCCAGTTGTTCCTCTCCTACACCAAAGCCACCAGTTCATGCAGACCCTCTGTCTCGCTGAGATCGGCAGCCAGCTCAGGGCTCAGTAAGACTTTAGTCTACATCTGGAATTTTCTTTTTTTCTTTTTTCTTGTGTGTATGTTTGCATGTATATATCCTCATACATTTATGTGGGTCCGAGGACACCCTTGGGTGTTGGTTCTTGCCTTCCACTTGATTTGATCCAGGGCCTCATTACTGTTTTTCCACGTCATGTGTAGACTAACAAGATTCTGGGATTTTCCTGCCTGTGCCTCTCATCTCCCCATTGGAAAGTGCTGGGTCTAGGAAGACTATACATGTCTGGCTCAGGCTCTGGGGATTTGAACTCGAGTTCTCAACTTGTGTGGCACTGCGTGACTTTACCAGCTCTCCATCTGGTGTTTTCTAAAGCACCCACTGCTCTTGGCCTTGTGGGCTGGGCCTTTCACACTCAGGCCTGTGCTAGCCAAGGCCAAGGCCACTTCTGCTTGCCCTGTGGACACCATTGTCAGTTGTGGCTGTGACTGACCTCTAGGTGGCAATGGCTGCCTGCTCTGTAGGTTCCTCTGCCATCCCAGAAAGAACTTATCTCTCTTCGTGCAGCACAGTAGCCAGCACTCCTAAATTATTCCCTCTGTAAATTTGGTTAACACCCTTTGCTCCCTTTGTCTCAGTCGATAAGTTTCAAACTCCAAATTTTCACTGTGTGAGTAGCAGGTGACCTCATTCCCATGTGTCCTGTAAACTCTGTGCAGAGGGTGAGGGGAGGGTCCCACAAGATCTCTTCCTTGGCAGGCAGCATCAGCATGGGCAGACATAGCTTCGGCAGGTAGGTACCAGCAGGGACCCTGCTAATTCCATCTGTCTGCTTCCTGCCCGCATCCTTGTCTTCCTGAATCCCTCTCTCGTCCGTTCATCCATCTCCCTTCCCACCAACTACCTCCAGGGATGTATTGCTGCCAGGAGCACCAAACACCAGTCCTTTCTCCCCATTGTCTGGAAGAGGTCAGAGGCATTTGCACAGTCACACATGCAGCAGATGTCAGTGTGCCCATTTGTTCATTCCCTTTGAAAGGCATCCATTGAACATCTGTCACTGGCCAGGTATGGCCAGGGTTCTGGACGGTGGAGAATAAAATTTGTAGACTGGCATTTTAGAAGAGAGAAGGCAGAAAAGTCAGTAAATAAGCATGGTGTGGACTCATGAAGCCAAAAGGAAGATAGGGAGTAAGACAGAAGGAATGTTAGGTGGGGATGCCACTAAAGCTTCCTTAAGGTGGGGGGAGTAGAGTGTGGAAGAGCCATGGGAGCCATGTGGGCAGAGTCTGGGGAATGTGCAGGGTTTTGAGGCAAGCTAAGGATGGAGAGGCCCTGTATGTAGACACAGGCAGAAATGCCTTAGGAAGATGCCTAGCAGGGGAAGGAGAACAGGGGTTTCAGTGGACTACTTAGTCTGGGCATGACCAGGACCTGGGCCTAGGCTTTCAGGGCTGCAGGGAG
Source organism: Mus musculus (assembly GCF_000001635.26). NCBI lineage: Eukaryota > Metazoa > Chordata > Mammalia > Rodentia > Muridae > Mus > Mus musculus. The sequence goes on from NC_000082.6 coordinate 11,698,879, forward strand.
GGGTGCCAAGGCAAGTGAGGGTGAGTGAGGTTGGTACTGATGCAGAACTCTATTAGTACAACTGGGGTCCACCCTGGCATACATGATCAGGCAGGGATCTGCTGGACTTGGCTGTAGACAGAGAAACTCTGCTTTCCTCTTTTAAATGTCAAATATTCATATAGGCCATGGTTTGAAAAAGGATTTGGTTGCTTGGAAACAGGCATGGAAGTAGGGCACCTGAAGATTTCTGAAGCTAAAGGTAGCTATTAAATGCATGGCATTTTCTGTCAGAGTTGGCTCTCTGGGCCTTAGTTTATTCATCTGCAAAATGGGGATAGCAGTCATCTTTTGTGGGTATGTGTGTATGTGATTTGCATTTCTCCTCCTTTTAGCCCAGAACCCCTCCTTTAGAGAGAAATGGAACTCATTCAACAAGATGGAGGCTGGGAGGGAGGCAGCATAAACATAGTAGAGATAAACCTTGTGCTCTGAGATCCACAGACCTGAGTATAGAGTCACCACAAGCTCGTCTAGAAGCCTCTCTGAGCCTTGGTCTTCCCTGCATCGTTCTGAGAGGATTAAATGAGACATGGGAAATGGCAAGATGGCAAACAAAGAGCATATCATAATCCGGCAGACACACTCTGACTTTATATACTTAGGCCTAGTGGAGCCCAGTGTATCTGTCAGCTACTGCCATAGTGATGTGGCACAACAAACAGCCCACCAGAGCATCTTGCATGTCCTTGTTCACATATGTGTGGACTCGCCAGCCCGGGACTTAGCTGATCTAGGCTGAGCTTATCACTAGGCTGTGGTGGGATAAGGTCTCCCACACCTCTTATCCTTTGTGTCTTGGACCAGGAGCAAGTCCACTTTGACTGCAAAGGCGCTTCCCAGTACTCTGACATTCTATGGGCCAAAGCGGATAATGTAGCCAAGGTCAGATGCACATTCTATTTCTACTAGGAATCCAGAGTTGCATGCAAGCAGCCTGAGTGTATGAGCTCACTGGGTGTGGTATGAGTGTTGGGGACCAGCTATGGTTCCACGTCCTCTACTCCTTCCAGGTGTCCAAGTGCTGTTGCACACCAGGTTGAAAGGATGAAGTGGAGTCTGGAAAAGGTGGGGTCTACAGGATTCTGTTTGGCTGGGAGCGGGGAGCTTCTCCAAGGAAAGTCTTCCCTGAGATTTTAGTGTTCCTCTTCTTTTAGATGATACTTAATAAAACTGTTCTCTGAGACAATCGTAAGTGAAATAGCTTGTACAATACACTTTATTTGGGGTGACAAGGCTATATATGAATCGTAGAGAGGGGAAAGGAGTTTTCATGGTGAATGGAAATCATTGGCTAGAGTTTAAAGTACTAGGAATGCTTCTTTTGTATGGAGAGGCACCCCAGAAATTCCAGGTACTTCCTGGGTGGGTTCTTATCAGGAAAGAGGAAGTTGAAGGTTTTCCAAGGGCTATACAGTGTGTGTGTGTGTGTGTGTGTGTGTGTGTGTGTGTGTGTGTGTGTGTGTGTGTATGTGTGTATTGGGAAACCTATCTGGACATGGTAGACTTCGACCTTAAGTAGCAGGATTTCCCACCAACTGGGAACCTGGCTGTTAATTTATCCATCATAGTAGACAGATGGGAAAGTAAATCTACAAAGTGTAGACATCTTGCCTAAGCAAAAAGATGCCTAGGTGAAAGATGTAAGTAGCATTTCTTTCCTTTCAGAATGATACTTAAAGATTGATCTTTTTTGTGTATGTATGTGTCATTGAGGTCTTACTAAATTACAATTCCTAGCAGTCCTTATGTGTTCTATAATTCCATGAATGTTTATGTAGCCAATCTCCTGTTCAGGCTTATGTGTAAACCATGTGCACAGTCTCTGTAGAGCAACAAAAGACTATCTCTGGTGATTCCGGACAACCTTGCATCTCACAGTGTTCTGGGCTGCAGAGAATATACAATTCAGCTTCGTGTAGATGGCCTGTTAGCACAGTCAGAATCCTGCCATTAAAACTTTCACAGTCAACACTCTCCAGATTTACACCCTCACCTTTCTTTTCTTGATAGGCTTTAGAAAGGACTAAATCACAGTTATTGGGTCTCGGATAACACCCAAGCATCCCACATCAGTGTCTCTGTGTTCAGAGACAAGAACACTGACCTGAAGTGAGGTGTGGCCTGGTCATGATGCTTTCGAGTTCAGCCACGTTTAGCTGCCAGATGAGTTGGTGCTAAACTTACTGAGAGCCTTCTAGTTTTTAGAATGTTGCCATTACCTTTTTCAGACTTTGTACAGCTCAGACTGGGCTCAAACCCTCAACCTCTTGCCTCAACCTCCAGAGTGCTGGGATCACCTACTCTTGACTTGCTTCATGGATTTTGAGCTGAAGTGTTGGAAAGAAACTGGGGTTTTAGTGGTTTTGCTATTACTTGGTGATGCCATCCAGGATGAGACAGGGTGTTTGTCCCTGCACCTTTAGCATAGGCCCCATCTCCAGGAAGAGCCCTCCATTACTGTTAGCCCATAGCCATGTGGTTTGAAGATAAAGCTAGTCTGTTGGCTGCTGCATCTGGACTCACACATGAACCTCAGCTAGACTATCAGAAGGCCTCGGAAGGGTGTTCAGGAAGAGCTTGTGCTGGACATCCCACAGGGCTACTTGGTCATCTGAAGATGGGCTTCTGGTGCCCTCTGTATGTCTTGTCAGGATTTCCAAAACACAGGGGATGTTGGGGGCTCTTCTGGAGTTAGAAGGGCCCAGGCTAGATCTCCATTTTCTTCCAGAGGCTCTGGGTCCCTATCCCTAATGTGAAATTGTGGTCCCAGAGAGTCAGAGTAGGGTTGAGTCCAGTGGAAAAGGCTATAAATTGGGTATGCAGGTTGGATTCTCAGAAGCTCTGGGCGTGGCCCTGGCTTGATAGAACTTCCTTACTGTGGGTCTAAGATAATCTGTCAGTATGTGTACCTAAGGTCTTTCTATGTGTTTGTGCATACCTGATGGTGTGTGTGTGTGTGTGTGTGTGTGTGTGTGTGTGTGTGTGTGTGTTAGTAGCATGTGTACCTGGTATGTCTCTGTGTGTCAAACCTAGCAAGGGGTATTCATGTGTGAGCACACCTGCCTGATGGTGTGTGTGTGTGTGTGTGTGTGTGTGTGTGTTAGTAGCATGTTTACCTGGTATGTCTTTGTGTGTCAAACCTAGCAAGGGGTATTCATGTGTGAGCACACCTGCCTGGTGGTGTGTGTGTGTGTGTGTGTGTGTGTGTGTGTGTGTGTTAGTAGCATGTGTACCTGGTATGTCTCTGTGTGTCATATCTAGCGAGGGGTATTCATGTGTGAGTGAGCACACCTGCCTGGTGGTGTGTGTGTGTGTGTGTGTGTGTGTGTGTGTGTGTGTGTTAGTAGCATGTGTACCTGGTATGTCTCTGTGTGTCATATCTAGCGAGGGGTATTCATGTGTGAGCGAGCACACCTGCCTGGTGGGTGGGTGTTGTGCTTTTCTTTTTTTCCTAGAGAAGATCCATAGGCTTACTGAGGTTTTCTAGAGGGTTTTGGCCCAGGAAGAAGAGAAACATTTCTAAACTCTCAACTAGGAGAGGCACACCTTGGTGGATCTTGATGGAGGGCTCTTTGGCATCTCACCTTCCAGGTCCTTGCAGAGAAAGTGCCTTGTTTCTCACCCTCAAAGAACTGCTAGAATCTACTTGCTAGAGTCAACTCTGAGGACCCTCAGCCATGAGGCCATCCTCTGGCGGACCCTGAGCTTTGACATCAAACAAGGCCTTTCGCCTTTCCTTCCCCTTATGAAGGTACCCATCCCACTCTTTAATTGGACTTCACTCCCTTGTGGAATTGCTAATGTGAGTCTGGCAGATGTGTCCTTCAGGACACCACTGAGCCATCAGAGCTGCCCTACAAGGACACAAGTAGTGTCCTATTGTGAAGATGCTAGAAGCTTGTTCCAGGCCCTCAGCCTGGTGATGGGATCGGAGCATAACTGAGGCAGCAGTGGATCCCATAGCTAGGACTTGTCTTTGGTCTCCAGTCCTCCCCACTCATGGGAGTGCCAAGTCAGCAGGCTGGGCATTTCAAAGTGCAAAGGGTCTAGAGGATGGCCACTAGAAAGGGCAAAGAGTCTAGAGGATGGCCACTAGAGTCTGGACTTCTTTACCCCTTGAGGTTAGGGGCCACAGGGAGAAAAACAGAACACAAATCAGGGTTGGAAAAGTCAGAAGTTAAAATCATATCTCCACTACCTACTGACTGTAGGCCTTGGGGCAAATGCCGCCTATGCCTCGTTTGCCCATTTCCAAGATAAAGCTGAAAGATATAATGCCTTCCATGGTGCTTTATAAGCCTGGGAGGTAGGAACATGTTCTTCTCAGCCCTATCATGGGCATTAGGGACTTCAAGAAAGAAACGCTATGCTATCATTAGAGGGAGGAACATGTGCCCACTGTCTCCTGGTGTTTGCAATGTACTTGCAGTTGAAATTTTGTCTCTTGGGATCATGAACAAGGCCATGACTAATATGTCTCTTTAAACACTCATCAGAGAGGGCTGTGTACGCATCATGGTGGAGCCTTCTATTGTGCTGTTGGCTTTTTATGATCTGAAACAATTACTGCAGAAGTCCTTAAACTGGATGCTTGTCAAAGAGGAAGAGTAAGGATGGTAGGCCCAGCCTTGTAGCTGTATGAAGAGCCCATGTCTGCTTTCTCTGGGCTGCACTGGGCAAGAGCAGTAGTTGTGTCACTGTGGGCCCTGCACTGCATCTGAAGAGGCTCCACATCCTTTCTCATCTCTGAGCCTGGATGGGCTGAGTTTGTTCTGAGCATATCTGCTCCCAGCTCAAATAATCCTATTGATCTTGTTTGACTGGAGCCTCCAGAGTGTGTTTGGTGAGAATGCTGAGGAAGAAGCCAAGCCTGATATAAACTCAGGCACGTGTGCATTCGTGCTTGTGTGTGTGTGTGTGTGTGTGTGTGTGTGTGTGTGTGTGCATATGTGTGCATGCTTGTGGGTGCGTGTGACATGTACAGCCTTCACAGGGAGTCAGGGCAATGCTGACCGTGTATGTGCATATGTGTGCATGCTTGTGGGTGCGTGTGACCTGTACAGCCTTCACAGGGAATCAGGGCAATGCTGACTGTCATGTACTTTTACTTTCTACCTTTTGCAGTAAAGGATCTTACTGAACCCAGAAATCACCAGTTTGCTAGACTGGTGGGCTATGCTGGGATCCACCTGTTGTCTCCTCACTGCTAGTGCCAGGGTGCTGGGGATCATGGGTCTTCATGCTTACATTGGTGGCAGGCTCTTCTTTCACTGAGCCACCTTCCCGGTGCCTTGTTTCTTCACAGCAGGGAAGTCACGGTGTAAGTGCAGACCAGACATGTGTTTACTGCTTACTTAGATTTGATTGACAGGACCTCAATCTCATGCTCAGAGCTGGACAGGATCCAGAGATCTCGGGCAACAGAGGTCAGACAGAGTCTGTGTTCATGTCAGCCCTTCTGTAACTTAGGGAATTGGCCTTTGAGTAATGTCTCAGTTCACGTGCATCCATCGAAGGCTCAAAAAGTAGAGAGAGCCAGGCTGCAAACACACAGCACATCATGGTCTGTGAGGATGGTTGGGCACAGGCACTCAGCCAGTTGCCATGGATAGCCACATAGCCCCAGAGAAGGTTTGACAGCATGTCCACTCTGGCTTCTCTGAGAAGCCTTAAAAATGCCTCCAAGAATCCCCCTTTCCCTCCTCCAAAGCCACAGGTATTCTTTATGATAGTCAGAGTGCGACAGAGAGGAGTAAACAGGGCCAGGGGCCCCAGCACCATCAAGTTGGAGCAGTTTGTCTCTTTCTCTCTTGGAGAGAACCCAGAGGCTGATCTGCATGGATTGAAGGCTCTGGATACACGTGGTGAGACAGAGTGAGTATGCTGGAAGGCTACGTGGCAGGAAACCTCTTCAAGGGCAGCAGCAGGGGATGTGTTTATAGAGACATTGCCTCTCAGCCCAGTGGATCTGCTTGAAGCATCATACTGCATACCTCAGTCCACTTCCCAGGGTAAGATGCAGCCCCATGTTCCCCTATGGTTCCTTATGACTGAATCTGTTCATGTGAACTGGAAGTCCTGAAACTCTGTTCCCGATGGGCAACCATTTCTCCATTTTCATCATCGGCCATGCTGCTGTCCAGATGCCAGGCTACTTTTTAAGTGCAAGGCTCAAGAGAATTTGATTTAGAAAGTATAACATAGCAGGCAGCTGCCTATTGTTTTGGCCTGGTCTGCCTGGCCCCTCAGCCAGCTTTCATCACCTTTTTAGGCCTGATTTGGGGTATCGCCTCTTCCAGGAAGCCTTCCATGATGCACCATTGCACTGTGCTACATGCAGTGTCCCTGGCTGCCCATCCCTGCTGCTCTCTGTCCTAACACTTCCACCACGGGACAGAGTTTTTGTCTGTCTGTCTTTGTAAGTGGTGTGTGGGGTGCTTTAGAAAAGATGGACAGCTTTGCTGATAGCAGCAAACCTATTATGTGTTGCATGCCAGCTGGAGTGGCTGGCTCTAAACAAACAGAGTCTTCACAGGCAGTTGCCTTCATCTTATGTCATGAAATGACTTCATAAACTAGTGAAGGTCATGAGGCTAATAAAAATATCAGCTCTAGTAAGAATGTGCGATTGGGATTGCCCCAGGTAGCCGCAGCCCCAGATTGTACTCATAATCACTGTTCTGACCCCGTGGGCCACCTGCTGTTGTCCTCAAGGCCAGTACAAAGCTTGGTACCTAGCAGATGCTCACTCAGCAAGTGTGGGCAGGCTGCAGTAGATGAGATTGCCTGCAGGACACTGTCAGGGGAGTCTGTCTTCCTGCTCCTGTAGACGGAGAGTATTGAGCTCCCCATCAACCTCCCCCTTCCTCCCCAAGCCAAGAGAGAGGTGCTCTGCTGCCAGACTTCTCTTGTACTGGGAGCTGCATCCAGGCTTTGCTCTGGGGCACAGGGAGACAAGAGGTCACTGTTGGTTACAATAGTTCTGTTTGGGCCTGAGAATGGGGAACATAAGATCTTCCGAGGGGAGAGTGCTTCCTTCACATATCCTCAGGGGAGAAACACGGAGGCATGGTTCATGCTCATGTGGCAGATGATGCAGGCCCTGGCATTACACAGGTTCTCAGCTAGCTCTCTGGCCACAGGTAGGCTCTTTGGCCTAGTCCCCAGAGAACCCTTGTGCTAGCCCTGTGACTGTGGCTGGCTCTGCACCCCCCATTCACTCCCAGACAGGGGCTCTTCTTCCTGAAGCTTAGACAGTCTTTTTATTTTGAGACCTTCTAAACATGATATTTTGATGATCCTTCAGTTCTCTGTGAAGGTGGAGGAAGAGATGTGCCATCCTTAGGGTGCTGAGCAGGTGCTTGACAAAGTAATACTTTGCTTCTCTGTTACCAAAGTTGGACAGAGGAAGGAAATCTGGAAAACATAAAAAAGTCATAAAGAAAATAAGAAGCTATCAGCTCACAGAACCATCTTGTTAATGTTTGATTGTTTCCTGGCTTTATTTCTAGACTGTGACTGTGCTCATACATATGTTGTTGGAATCATACATAGGTCTATCATGGGTTGTAATAGTTACCATGTCCAGCTCTCCTCTGTGCTCTGTAAGCTTTTATGTGCCAGCTATGCCTCTTGTCTTCTCGGCACTTCTGACACCAGGCTAATCCCCACCCCATCATCTACTAACACCAGGCTAAGTCTCCACCCCATCGTCTCTCTTGTTCTTTTGTTGAGACAGGGTCTCTACGTCCAAAGCTGGCTTCAAAATTGAGATCCTCCTGCCTTTGCCTCCGGAGTTCTGAGCATCTACAGGTGCCACCATATCCAGCTTGTCATCTCTTTTATTTTTAAAAACTTCTGCATTAAAATATAATTGATTGATAAATAAAAAGTATATATATATATATATATATATATATATATATATTCAAAGATACATCATGACTTAATTAAATATAAATAACTTAATACATTCCTCACCACCTGGATTTAGTATGTATTGGGGGAATGAAGACACTTCTCTTACCAAGTTTCTAGAAGACGACAGGCATTAGTTATAGCATTGCCACAGGGGGGTCCCAGAACTTTCCTATCTTGTGGTTTCCACAAGAGCTCCCTCACCTCACCCCAGCATGGCAGACTCTTGGTGTGCTCTGCTTGCATGTTGTCACAAATGGTAAGACCTCTTTTGTGTGCGTGTTCACAGGCATGCCTCTGTGTGTGTGCATGCTGGAGGCTAGAAAGTAATCTGGGATGTCATTCCTCAGCAGCTGTTCACCTTGATTTGTAAGACAGTGTCTTCTATTGCTGTGAGAAGACACCATGAACAAGGGAATTTATAAAGGAAGGTGTTTGGGGGCTTACTGTTTCAGAGGGTTAGTGTATGATCACCATAGTGAGGAACAAGAGGGCAAGCATGGTGCGGGAAGCTGAGAGCTGACATCTGAACACAGGCAAGAGGTAGAAAGAAAGGGAGACTGGGTCTCATATGGGCTTTTATAACCTCAAAACCCACTCCCAATGATACACCTCCTCTAACAAAGCCACACCTCCTCCAACAAGGCCATACCTACAAGGTTACACCTCCTTGTCCTTCCCAAATAATTCCAAACAGTTCCACTCACTAGGGAACAAGCATTCAGACACATGAGACTGTTGGGGCCATTCTAATTCAAGTCACCACACACAGTATCTCTCAGTGACTTAGAACTTGGCAAGAATGTCAGCCTGCTATTGTCACCACCCTCAAGCAGATTCTATAGATGTACTCCACCATACCCCACTTTTTTGTTTTTGTTTTTGTTTTTTGTTTTTTGTTTTTTGTTTTGGTACTTTGAGTCTTTCTGTACATCCTTCAAGCCATGGATTCACAAGGAATAGGCTTCTGCAGATTAGGATCCTCTTAGAGAGCATCCCCTGGCTGGAGCAGCCAGCCTTTCTGCTAAACAACACGCCTTGCTCTTTGTCCCTTGCTCACCCTTAGTAAGTTTTCTTCACCTGGTAATTTTTCATGGAGTGTTTAATACACACACTGTATATTGGTCTTGCCCTGAGTTGTTCACATTGGTGCTAGCAGCACGCGGGGTGACGTTGTATACTTCCAGCTTTGCCATGGTAATATCTACAGGATGTTCCTTTCTGCCTGGTGCCCATTTCCCTGATGTCTGTGTACTTCCCATCCTTCTTGTTATACTTGAGTGTATATGATAGAGCATATTTTCTAAAAGACCTAGAGAGTCTACATCAGATGCCTTCCCCCTCCCTGTGTCCATCATTTTGTACATCTGTAAGATGGCACTTGTCGCTGACAGTGACGCCTTGCCCTTCTACATGGGTTCTGGGCTTGAGTTAAGGTCTGTTTACTTAAGAAGCAAGTACTTTACTGACTGAGTCATCTCTTCAGCCTTTTGTTTTTCCCCTGTGCAGTCAACCATTGGCCTTGAGCTCAAGTCACCATGCCTCAACACAGACATTCAACACTACCCCTAGACCTTTGTTCTAAGCCAAACACCCCTCAGCTGATTTCCTGCATTCATATTCCTCACCTAGCTGGAGACACCATGTCCCTCCCCTCCAGTTCTTTCCCAGTTGAATTCATCAGGGTTCTTTGCACCTTTTTGGGCAGGCCAACTAATTTTCTGAGGCCAGGGGTGAAGTCTGGCTTAATTCTTTCTGGATCCCTAGTGCCTATCTATAAGGGGGATAGAAATAGCCATTTGGCTGTCTCTGAGCTAGTAATACCTGATTGCTACCAGGGAAAGAGACCTGATGTGAATCGGGTCTAAAAGGTAGGGAGGGCACATGACTGAAACACAGTGTTTTCAAATCTGGTCCCCTCCAAAGGTGAGCCAACAAGCCAGCAGGAAGACCACTCTTTGGGAACCATTGGCCAAGACATTCTGATGTGACATTCAGATGGTGCTGAGTGTCTATTTAGAGTATAGTGTGTAGAACTGGGCACTGCACTTCTCCCTCTGAGAGACTGTGCTGGCCCCTTCTACTTCCCAGGCCTCCTCTGTACCTCTGTCACAGACCTGTGGGATGGTGCTGGCAGTCCTCAGTAAATAACTAACATGTCTCCATCTCTTCCTCTTCTTGTCTCTCTCGCTTACATAACCCAGTGAACTGGAAAGTCATTTGTCCTGAGCTAAGTTGTTTATCTTCTGCAGCATTTGACGGTGATAATATCACTCCATCAGTGTGGTCCTATGGTAATTTGGGCATTTTGTTCTAGCACCAAGGACATTACAGTTAATAACACATGAAGCCATTTCATTAAAAGGAAAGTTGAGCGAGGATACATTAACATAGGCTGTGAACCAAAACACAAATCATCTTACTCATTGCCTATTAAGGAAATAAAATGTATTAGGAACCTCAAGCCGTTTTGAAGAGTGTCTAATGCCATCTGATTGTTTTGCATGTGAGAGCCCTCACATCAGTGTCAGCTGTCTCTGCTTTCCTCTGCATGAATATGGTGTGGCTCCCGGCCGTTCCTACATCAGGAGCTCTGAGCTTGGTCTCCTCTGCCCTTTGTATCATGTAATGGTGCTTACAAGTCTTACTTGTTTGTTCCTTGGCTTCACTTTAAAACAAAGAAAATCACTGAGCTTTAGAGAACTTCTTATGCAATATGTCTGGAGCCATATGCCATTGTCCACGAGTTCCAGGAAGTGAGAGTCAGACTTGCATTTTCTAAGAGAAACAAGACCTATGTTTCTCTGGACCTGTTTTTCGTGCTCTGGGCTTGGTAGTGTAGACCTGTCATCCCATATACTTGGGGGTGGGGGTGAGGAGGAGCTGAGGCAGGAAAATCACAAGTTCAAGGCCAGCCTGAACTACAGAATGAGATCTCTGAAAATAAGAAATGAAAGTAATGGCTGGGGTGTGCCACATTGGTTGCCACTTGCTTAGCATGGCTGAGGCCCCAAGCTAAATCCCCAGAACCAAGGAGAGGAAAGAACAACACCGTACAGGGCTAACATTTGCTTCTGGGGTCAGGACTTCATGTGGGGCAGAAGCTGAGTAACAAGGGAGGTGTTTAGTGGCTGCTAGCAAGCAGAGGCAGCATGGTGGTTTGCTTGCAAACCCACTGTTTATATTTGTGAATTCTTGTTGCATGTGGGCCAGACTCTATAGTCTATTCCTTGTCAGGGTTTACAGCAGCCATTAAGTTATCCCTAAGAGGTCCCCTTCCTGAAATAGCTCTCTGGTTTGGGAGTCTGGGTGTGTTGGTGACAGGGTTGTATAAATGCCTTGTTGGCCTGCAGCCAGCACAGAGGGTACCCCGCTCAGGCTGAGTCAGAGCCCAGTGTGCATCCTGGGTTTATTTTAGTGCTTGCAAACCCACCCAGGGGGGTCAGGTTCTGACCTCTGGTGTTACCAATGAGCTTTCTGCAAGCAGAGGGCACCTAGTATTGCCCTATCCACAGCAACGCTTTCTGTTTGTATTCTCTTGTATGCCTAGCATTTGACAATTAATTAGGCATGGTAATTACCTGCTTTAATTTCGTGATTGCACATCCTATAATTACCCCTAATTCTGTAATAGGGAAGTTCATGTACACAAAGGCAGTGGATGACGGAGGTGACAGGGCTTGCCATATCTGCAGCTGCCATTGCTCACTGTGCCTGTTAGGCATGGCATCTCAGGATCACCCAGTGAGGCCAGGCTCCACCCCATTCTGCAGGGGAAGGAACTGAGTTTCAGGGCGAGGGACCATGCTTTGTGTTAAAGTAAGTATACTGGGGAGCAGCTAGGATGGCCCAGGCCTTTCCTGTGTATAGCTTTGTGCTCCGTGTCTCTGCCAACCTGCCTGATGTCCCTCATACTTTGGGCTAATGAGTCCTGTGTTGTGCTTGGCAGGCATTTGACCTGGAACTTCTACCTGCCAAAATGAGCTTGCAGATCTTAAATCTCTTTCCCTGCCTATCCTGCCCTCATCCACTGTGTGTATGACCAGTTGTTCACTGAAAGGAACAACTGACACTTGACGGATGTGTTGATACAGGTACTGGATGACACCATTCTAAATCCTGAAGTCACTCAGCTCTCCCCACATCAGCATCACCCTCATTTACCAAACAGAAGTGACTTCACTTAAAAGAGGTGGAAGTGGGGTTCAGACCCAGTGTTTAGCATCCCTCTCAGGGCTGATCCAGCCGCACCTGTATGTGAGTGGGCATAGCCCAACCACTGCCCACAGTTTGAGTTGGACATCTAGGTCCTCGACAGGAGAAAGGCACGACTTGCTCAAATACACATCGTGCAGACCCTGTCTTCCTATTGATTTCTGCCCACATCTGTTGCGTGTCACCACTGCTCTCTGGTGGAGATGCAGGACACTTAGCACCATCCTTTGTGCTCAGGTGGGCAGCCTTGCTAAGGGTACCTAGCTCATGACAATAGTGACCACAATTTTTTCATAATAGCATAGTTTTGCCTCCCACATTTAGATCTGTGTACCCCAAGGATCACGTACAAGTGCATCCAACTCATCCCTACAGAGCAGGTGAATACTGGTGACATGTTACCACTGTGGGATATTATACATCCATGCCAAAGCACTATTGAGAGGGCATGTAGCAGCATGGATGCATCTCACATACATTATCTGAGAAGGGCCAGACATGGTGGGTTATATAAGCATGACCCCACTTATATGAAGTTCAAGAAAGAAGAGAAGAAATACAGGGGCACGCACAGCTCTGCAGATGAGTGGCACTGACAAGTGAGAAGTGTGAGGGAGCCCATGGCATTCTGCAGGCATTCTTGGTTTTAGAATTAGCATGTCTTCACTGCACAGAATGATAAGCTTCGCTCTGGCCTTTAATATATATGCGGTGGCAGATCCTTGATAGCATTTATTTGTGTCACCCTATGTTGTCCTTCCTCCTAGTGTCCATCTAGGTCCCTACTCTTCATAAATGGCCCCTCTTCTAGTTCCATGTCTGATGTGTGCATCTGTGTATGTGTGCCTGTGCGTGCATGTGTGTGTGTGTGTGTGTGTGTGTGTGTGTGTATACATGTGCGTGGCACATGTGAGTATGTTTAAAGTTAGATGCCCATGTGAAAGAAAACACACAGCATTTTTCTGAGTCTGACTTATTTCATTTAACACGATCTCCAGTTCTATTCATATTTCCACAAATGACATGATTTTATTCCTTACAGCTAAACAAAACTGAGTTTTTATAGTGATGATTTCATTATCCATTCAAATGTTAATGGGTTCTTGAAGTTGGTAGTGTCTTGGTAAACCAGAGTACATATATAATTATGTTGGTAGTGTGCTGGCTTTGGATCCTTTTGGTGTGTCCTCAGCTGGGTCATACATAGTTCTACCTGAGCTTCTGAGGGGTCTGCATCCTGCTTTGCATAGTGGCTGTAACAGTTTCTTATCAGTAGAAATGAGCAAAGCTATTCCGGGTCCCGTCTTAGACTGTGTTGTTTGTTCACTAGACGAGCCCCAGATCCTCTTATTTCCTCGAGGCCCAGTCCATGAAAGCACATGTTCTAGTCTGTGCTCACCAAAGGACTGAGGCCCACACCTCACGCCCTCAATTTACTGTTGCCTCCTTGTTCTGTATAGGCCTTTCTGGGGGTCGGGGGGGGGGAGTGATGGACTTCTGCAGTGAAGGGCTCTTAAGTCTGTACTTTCCTTTCAGGCAGTGGTCCTGATGCTGGCCCCAGCTATCTTATTTCTTTCTGCTGAACCGAGATGAGTGACTTTATCCATCGTTTAGAAGGGAACTTGGTTGTGTAGAAGAGACTGGTTTTTCATTCCACCAAGGAATCATTTTCTTTGTGGCTCAAGCTAAGGAAAGTTGAGCCAGTCAAACTTAATCTGGGTGGAAGAGTCCTTGAAAGTAATTATTTACACAATTAATTAATTAAACAAATGAATGAATGAATAACTCTTAACAGTTTTCAGCATGTACGCTCAGTTCTGGGGTATAGAATTCATGAGGGAATCATTTGCACCTCAGGTCTCCCAGGTTTGGTTGCCAAGCAGGCTGTTGGTCATCTGGAGGGGTTTGGTGACATTTGATTCTGTCAGATCAGATCCTTAGATCTGAGCAGAAAAGTGTGAATGAGGAGGTCACATCAGGGGCTTGTTAGCAAGGGCAAAACTTGGAAGTCACATCAAATGCTCAGGAAAAGGGCAAAGGGAGGTGCCTCTCCCTGCCTTCTCACTGCTAGTTTGTGGTTCCAGAGGCCCCTGTGAGCCCCTGCCCTTGCAGGGGAGTCCTGGGGGAGGAAACATGGGACACTGGGGAGAAGGCAGCTCTGGACTCAGATTCTCCCCCCCCACCCCACCTTTTTTCCTGGGCAACTGATGTTGCCTATCTGAGTCCATGTCTCTATCTGAAGATGGTATGCTCCCAGCTTCTGCCTTGCAGCTTAGCCTGAGGACAGAGGAGAGGCTTGTGACTGGGGCTGAGTGCTGAAGGTCCTGGGATTAGCTGGAGTGTGTCATTTCTGTTCAGCCTTGGGCCTCCCACTTGCTGACTTCTCAGAGGCTTATTTCTTTTAGAGTGGGAGTCACAGATCTGAGTGAGTCATCTACATCTGTGTGAGGTAGTGAGGTGAGCCTGTCATGGATGATCCATGGAGCCTTGGCACTTTCCCTGCTGTCCTGGCTATCACTGGCCTCCAGCTATAGTAACTGTGGGCACAAAAATGCACTCTGGATACCAGCAAAGGCAGGAGTGTGAACATGCTGCTCACAGCAGGAGTCAGCTCTGCCCTGCTGCTGTTGGCTCTCAAGCCCCTTGCCCCTGACTGCTGCCAGCCTGGTCTGGAAACGTGCAGGCAAGGTGTCAAGACAATGGCATCAAGGGTGGTTTGTGTTGTCTTTACTCTTGAGCGATCAGTAACTCAGGAGACAGAGGTCAGGCTTTAGGAATAGGGCCTGGCTTCAGAGTTAGGCATGTGTTTAAAGAATATAAGGATGCCTACCCAGCCTGCAGCTCCCGTCTGAGGTCTGCACTAGATATGCAGATTGCAGAGCTCTGGGTGGAAACATAGGGCCTATAGAACTGAGTGTGGCTTCCTGTAGGGGAGCAGGGACAGAAGCCAAGCATCCTTGTAGAAGGCTCAGGAAGAGCAGGGGAACAAGAAGCACACCTTGCTCCCACTGAGTAAAAAGAGTTGGCTTCTAAATGTACGTTATGAAGAATGCAGATTGTCACAGTAGAGAGGTTTGTCTACCCTGGTCTGTAAGGAGGTCTTGGGGATGCGGGGACCTTGCTATGTGAAGTATAATAGTCATTACACAGAGGCTTTGCCCTCTCTGTGACTCTTAGGTGGGGTATTTTAAAACACATCAGCTTGGAGCAGAGGCAGACAGAGCAGTGGGAGCTTTCTAAGTTTGAGGCTAGCCTGGTCTAATAGCAAGGTTCAGGCCAATAGCATGTGCTTAAGGAGACCTCCCATTTCTCAGGTTTCCTTGCCAAGTAGCTGTGTCCTGGAAGGTGCTGAACCCACAAACACAGCAGCATCTTGTGCATACCCTGGGCAGGGTCCCAGCTTGGCTGAGCTAAAGTTATGTCCCTGCATGTGCTTAGACTGCCCGGTGTTGACTTTCTGTTCCACCTACCAGACCCTTCGGTGGCCTGGAAGATATCAGCCTCACTCTTTTGCCCTAAGTCAGTTTCCTTAATGTGCACTGGTCAGTGTGACCCCAGACCTGTGGTACTTACAGAACTGGTGTCCATGGGGCAGCTTGTCAGGGCAATGCATGTGTGACGGGGAGCTGCAGCTCTGCTGTCACTCAGGCTGCTGTGGACACACTGTGCAGCTGGGCTCGTGTGACATGTGCCTCACTGAGTCCCTCCTGTGCCCACTGGTGCCCTCAGTGCCTGTCAGTGCCTAGTGGTGCGTGAAGCAGATGTGGGCCCTGTGTGGACAGAATGATGCGCCACCTACCTTTATGAGGGTGACATTAAGAGCTTGGGCTCAGCCTGTCTTCCTCTCTCCATCTTCGGCAGGTCTACATTCGGATAAAAGACGATGAGTGGAATGTGTATCGGAGGTACACCGAGTTCCGGGCGCTGCACCACCAGCTACAGAGTGCTTTCCCGCAAGTGAGGGCCTACAGTTTCCCACCCAAAAAGGCCATCGGAAACAAGGTATGCATCCAGGGGCCAGTTCATTGCTGTCATTTTTGTCTGCCCTTGAAGACTGTGCTCACCACAGGAAAACTGCAGTGTTAGGGAAAATCGAGACGGGAGCTACCCATGAGCCTCTGCCTCAGGGAAGGGCACTCTTCCTGTGGGTGGGCTCCCCCTATTTTGCCAGTGTAGCTTCCTATAAAGCGCCGGAGAGCTGGTGTGCTTAGCTCAGTGTGGGCTGTTCCCTTCCAGTAGGAAACACTTAATTATCACCCGTGTTGTATGAGTGCATCAGAGACAATTTGGATGTAGGCAGGCTTGCCTGTGGCCTGTAGAGAATATTCTTACAAACAGGTCAGTAAAGACTCAATGGGTGAACATGTTTGCTGCATCAGCTTGTCACACTGAACTAATGGTAAGGTGGAAGGTTTTCTGGCTTCCACGTGTGCGTGTGCACACACAAAAATGTATAATTTACAAAGTCAAAATAAGTTTTAGCATCCCTGTAATCCCAGCACCAGGGAGACAGCTCACTGGCTAACCAGACTAGCTTATTGGCTAGTTCCTGGTCAGTGAGAGACCCTGTCTAAAAATCAAAGTGGACCAAAGGTTGTGCTGTGGTATCTACACCCACATGCACATGTGTGCACACAAAGCCACACACACACACACACACTTACAGAAGCACATATATGCACTTAAACACATTTGCCAAACATGTGCACACCCCCCCAAATACAGCTGCACACACATGCACATATACACACACATACAAATGTGCATATATGTACATACAAACACAGAATAAATTGACATATTGGTTGGCCATGCCTGCTGACTGCTGTTCTGATTCAATATTTTTTCCCTAGTTTCAGTTACTGCTGTTGTTATACTCATTCACATGCATGAAGAGACCAGACTTTATCAGAGAAGTTTCTTTTATTGTGGCCACTTCTGTCATGAAGGTGGGATGGCCTCTATTGAAAATGTGTTACTGTTTAATCAGCATGTAAAAGGCCAGGTGAGACTGAAGAAGACAGAGCCAAGTCTGGACCCGGGGCAGCTGCTCAGTCACCTGTCCCAGCAGTTGGCCTCATCCCTGTCCTCCTGTTAGTGAGTGGAAACATTTGCCTACCTTGCCTTCACTTTGACATGCTGAGGGAGCTTGAAAACCACTGTGCCCACAGCCCACCCCTGGCTTCCTGGTTTAAATCTCCTGGGCACTAAAGGGTCACTAACTCCCTGGATAGTTCCACATCATAGTCATCAGAATCAGGTGACAGGATATTAAACAGCCAGTTGGACACTGACGTTCAGGATCCTTTGAGGACCTGAAAGCAACTGGGGACAATATTGACAGGAACCCCTTTCTAGGGCTGGCTCTCAGTGTGTGCTGCCAACCAGAATTGCTGTATTCTCAGCTCTTAGTCCTCATAAAGACAGAAGCCACGTTACTTTCACCCTTCATCTATCACATCTTCAGGTCTTTCCTTCTTGTGATGACAGTGGGCCATGCAGAAAACCTGCAGTGGTATCCCAACTGAAGATTCCTAAGTTAATGACATCTGCCAAGGCCATTCACCACAAAAGTTCTAGGAACTAGCTCCGCCTACCACACATCTTACATCACTAAGAGCATTCTCTGAGGCTGAAGCAGCCCCTTCTCCACCCCTGCTTCCACAGCAACCTCTTCCCCATTTTATAAGCCTTCACTGAGTTAAGTCTGCCAAGAGTGCCAGTCCCATGAGCCAACCTCGTCAACCGAGGCTCTGCACTGAAGAATGAGGCTTCTCAGTTCAGTCATTTAGAAAGAGCAGGTGGCAACCCTAGGTCTGTCCTGTGTGTAGTGGGGACTGGGAGTGGGTTTCCTCTTTGCAGTGGGCCTCTCCATGCAAGAGAAGCCTCCCATCTATAGTGGATCACCCATGGTCCCTCCATGCAGTGGAAGCCCCATCCCTGCCACACCCATTTCTGTAGAATAGACTCTTACTTATTTGTGCAGAAATGAACTTGAGGCTGAAGGACACCACCTTGCATAGCTTGGCTCACAGTAGAACAGCTGGGTGGCAACCAGATAGCCAGATCAGTTTCCTATAGACACATGGACCTGACAGCTGCCAGCTCCAGCCTCATCCCTGACATGCACCTTGTCATCATTCCTCAATGGCTGAAGGATGGTGATCCTGGCCTCACATGAGGTTACCCTCCAGTCCACTTTGAGTGAAGACCAGGACAGAATTGGGACTGAGTCAGGGTGTAGAACTGTCGGTGCCCATAAGGACCTTTGATGATCTCAATTAAAGGCCAAGATGTTGTGGATTCAGGTGGGCCTAGTACATTATATCTGCTTTAGTGTCCTGATGGCAAAAGTTCTAGAAAGCGTGAATACACATTGTCCAGAAAATTCACTATGTTGGGAATTTGACTGGTGTACTTCAAAGGTGACTCACTTGTCTATGGATAATGAGGGAGAATCCATACATGACATCTTTGGAATGACCCAGTCACTGTGAGCTGACTGTCATGGGCACTGTCCAGGGAACAGTCTACACATATCTGTGCCATATGAGCATCTGTATACTTCCCCCACAGTGCTGTTAGTTGTAACAGTGACTGGAGCGTGAGTAGTGGGTCTCAGTAGGAACTCCCCAGTTGAGTTCTAACAGCAGAAAACTGGGTCTATCCACACGCAGCACGTGGACCTTGAGAGGGACGTCTGAAAGTGCAGCTGGTGGCTTTTCCAAGGACACTTCCTTATAGTGGGCGTATCCCAGAGTGTGGGCTGTTGTGCTAGGTGGTAGGAGCTTACAATGAGTAAAATGGTGCCAAGAACCCAGAAGTGATGGAGAGATGTGTTGGGGAGACCACCAACATCGGTAGTGGCTAGTGTTCCAAAGAGAAATCAAGAGTAAAAGGAGTCATGTCCAAACAAAGCTAGCTCTGCAGCCCTACTTGAGGCCTGGCACTTCATATACTGAGCAAGGGCAGAGAAAAACCCAGTCTTCTCTCGCATCAGTAAATGGCACCAAAGGGACGTCAGAGTAGATTGCATCATTTTGCCAGGAAAGTCATCTCAGGACAGTGACACACATAAGCCCAGCCTTGAATGGAGGAAATGGGGTTCTCAGGGAGACTTCTCAATATCAAAACTAACACAAATCTTACAATCATGTATAAAGAAATATGAAGTGTGGATGCCCCTGCACCCCATGTCTGCTGCTTGATGCACAGGGAGAGGTTAGACTCAAGGCTGCTCTGTCTGTTGCATATTCTGGCCTCTCTTACCTCCAGGAAGCCTTATCTGATCTCATGGGTTTCTTTCCCACACTGTATACCAGCTGCCTGATTTACAGTTCTCTCTGTCCTGTGACATCATGGACAACCATGGACAACAGAGGCTGACTTTTGTGGGCAGAGTGAGTACAGAGAAGGAACCCATGACAAGTCCTGAGTTCAAGCAGATTCATGCATGGCAGCCATTTTTCCATCAGTTTTCTTTCTCTGGTTTTATCTTTCATTTGATTGACAGGTGCTTGCATAGATGCACAGATAACATTGATTGGAAGAGACGATTGAGTCCCAGGTGGCACCACCTCACTCTGGACACTGGAAAGCTAATGTTACTAGGACAGTCAATATCTTCAGCAGGCATGATGCTCACACCTGCAGTCCCAATGTCTTGGAGGCTGAGTCTGCAGGATTCTGAGTTTGATGTCAGCCTTAGGTACATAGCAAGTTCCAGGCCAACTGGGCTATATAAAGAGACCCTGCCTCACAACACCAAACCAGTTATGCCTGATGTGGCACTTGGGGACAGTCTTCCCAATTAGCTGGCCACAACTGGCTGTCTCCCCACTTCACCCCTGCCTGGCTAAGCTGGAGAGCCTTGTTTTTATGCCAAGCCTGCTGCTTTTCTAATTGACACTTGACTCTCTACCGGGCATCTGATCTCATGCACATTGTTTTTAGGCCGTTAGATTGCTTGTATATCATCATTTAATCTCTTCCTCTAGCTTGAAAGGCCTTCAGAATCTACTTAACCTGTGTTCCATCTGCCAGTTTTGCATGTGTTTTTGGACAACTGATTAAAATGGCACCAGAGAAGAGCCCTTCTAGGCTCTTAATGTCTTCTTGAGTAATTGAGAATAATTGCCCCTTCCCCTCCAGTACTCCCACTCATACTGAGGGCTGGTATCACAATCTTTGGCATATGTGTATTTCCAGTGTCTCAGAGCCCCAGTTAGTTATTTTTACTGGCCCCAGCTTTCTGGGCTGCTCAATTGCTGTTTTTTTTTTTCAGAAGCCATGAGATCTAGGCACAAAGAGTGAACACTGGCTGTGTAACCTTGGGCAAGTCACCGGGCTTCTGTGTGAATTGGCTGCTTGGCAGCATCCTGACACCTCAGACTCTTGTGGGCATGCAGTCAGTGCAGGTTGGCTGTTATATACTGCACCCAGCATAGCTCAGCATCCTGCCCCCATGCTAGCTTTAAAACATGTCCAGAGGGAACCACACTAATTTGGCTTTTGTTGTGGATTGACTATGAACGTGTGCCCCCCCAACCCTCCCCCCCCTCCGCACACCCAGGGCTCCTGTGTTTGAGTACTCAGTCCCCAGTTGGTGCCGCTGTTCTGAAAGGTTGTGGAACCTGTAAGAAGAGGTGGGTTCCTGGGGGCACAGACAGACACTTTCGAGTCTGGCTCTGTCTCCTGCTGCCTTGTCTTCCCCTTCTCTGTAGGTGATCACCGTAAGAGCACAGCCACTGCTGGGCCTGCCTGGTGTCTCTCGCCCTTTCCCTTATCTCCTTACCTCACCTCAATGAGGAGAGGCTTTTATTGTATTTGTTGAGGCAGGTCTCCCTATGTGTAGAGCCTGGCCTGGCCTTACTCTGTCCCTGAAGCTGACCTGGAGTTGACCTGAATGCTTGAGCCTTGCTTGATCCTGAGTGTGGGGATTCCAGGCTCTGGTATTGTTTTAGATTGGGGTACAAGTTCCAGCCTAAAGGTGCTCTTTGGAGTATTTCCCCACAGTGAACACACCCCAGCACCCCTGCAAGCCAAGACAGGCCCCAGCACCAGGAACATCTTCCTGTCACTCTCTCCACAGTGAACCACCATCCATCTAATGACAGACCATCTGAGGCCCGAGAGCCTTCCATGGAGAAATTCTGAACTTGAACACTCTCGCTTTTTCTCTCCACACTACAGCTGCCAGATTCTTCTCTGCTGCTGCATGGGATACCTGGCGATTCTACTTCATTGCTGTATACTATTCCACTCTGTAAAGACACCACAGTTCAAGTATCTTTCCTGTTCCTAGAAGCGTAGGTGATGCTGGCTACATTTAACCATCTACTGTCTATCTGCTTTCTGGGGTCTGCACTCAGAGATGTTATTGCTAGCCATATAGTGTGTCAATCTTCCTTTTTCGTTTTTAGCTTTTGAAATAGAGTGTTCTTCTGTAGCCTAGGCTGGACGGAGACTTGTGATCTTGTGGCCCATGCCTGGTCAGCACTGAGTTCCTTGGTATGGTTCCTTGAGAGAATGGAAAAAGACAGAACTCATAGAATAGGAAAAACACCCATCTTACCACCATCTAGAATCAACAGCCATGCACATTTTGTCCTATCTACTTCTAAGTTCCTAAAAAAATACTGTAAATTTTTCTGTTAGTCCCTAGAGTACACAGAAAACTGTAATGAATAAGCACATATCTCCATCCAGATGGAATGAATGTTAATGTTTAGAAATTAAACATCATAAGTACAGCTGAATTCTCATTGCAGCCCCCGCCCCAGAGAGGAGCAGCATGGGGCTGTTGGCTCCTTTGGCCCTGCCTTTGTACTTGTATGGTGGGATTATAATGATGCCGCTCTATGTATCCTTCCCCAGCTCTCATTCTTCAGGGGTGTTACAGGACTTTGAGATGAAGCCATTTAGACAACATTCCCCCTCTTTGAGATACTGCCTCACTGCGTTGTGTTTTATGTTGCCCTTGAACCCATGATCCCTTTACCTCAGCCTCCTAGTTTCTGGGATTATAGGTATGCACCACCATGCTTGCTTGGTCACTATAGCAGAAGTACCCTGTGCCACCACCTCATGTCTACTTGGGACTCGGTTTGCCTGGGTAGGCCTGGCTAATGAGGCACCCGTTGTACTCTTGTCAAACTGACCCTCCAGGTAGCCTGGCGTGTCCACATCATGTGGTGAGGGGGATCCTGCCTCTCAGCAGCATGCTTTATTTCTGTTTTGCCAGCAATGGGTCCCGAGGACTGGGTGACACTAGCTGTTGCATTGTCCCATTCTTTGTTTTGTGAGCCTGTGTTCCTTTTCCTGCTGGAGAGGACTTCCTCCTGGTTCCACCCTTTGCCTTCACGTTGTTTGCTGAGATATGACTTGTGTCCTCATGGAAGTAGCACCTTGGACTTCTTTATTCCTGGAAACTGGGCCTTGCCTCCTCCCAGTGTGTGCTCTGTCATTATAAACACTTATTTACATCTCTGCTTTCCTGCCTACCAGTCAGTCAGCCCAATTGAGGTGTCCCAGCTCTTGCAATAACTTCCCAGGAGCCCATGTACCGCTGGAGTTGTTTATGCCTCATATAAGCAGAGGCTAGATTTGTGCTCCTCTGCATGGAGGAACAGTAGGCCATGAATTGTGCTCTCTGTGTGTGCAAGTCCGTGGAAACAAGAGGTCAACTTTGGGTATCACGGCTTAGGTACTAAGCACCTGGGTTATTTGAGAGAGACAATAGCTTTGGGTTATTGTCTCTCCGACTAACTGGCCAGTGAGTGCTCCAGGGATCAGGCTGTCTCCACCCTGGGATGATAAAGGTATGCCACCATGCCATGATGTTTAACTCAGGTCCTGGGGATTGACTCAGGTCCTTATATTCCTGAGGCATTTCTGCCCACAGCCACAGCCATCTCTGCAGACCCCAAACCATGTTCTTTAGTGATCATTCTTTATGGAAATACCTTGGTGAATATCCACCTACTGTATTAGTCAGGTTTCTTTAGAGAAACAGAACTTCTTTTATATATATATATATATATATATATATATATATATATATATATATATATATTCATTTTTATTAGATATTTTCTTTATATACATTTCAAATGCTATCCCGAAAGTCCCCTATACCCTCCCTCTGCCCTGCTCCCCTACCCACCCACCCCTGCTTCTTGGCCCTGGCATTCCCCTGTACTGAGGCATATAAAGTTTGCAATACCAAGGGGCCTCTCTTCCCAGTGATGGCCGACTAGGCCATCTTCTGCTACATATACAGCTAGAGATATGAACTCTGGGGGTACTGGTTAGTTCATATTGTTGTTCCACCTATAGGGTTGCAGACCCCTTCAGCTCCTTGGGTGCTCTCTCTAGCTTCTCCATTGGGGCCCCTGTGTTCCATCTTATAGATGACTGTGAGCATCCACTTCCGTATTTGCCAGGCACTGCCATAGCCTCATACGACACAGCTATAACAGGGTCCCTTCAGCCAAATCTTGCTGGCGTATGCAATAGTGTCTGGGTTTGGTGGCTGATTATGGGATGGATCCCCGGGTGGGGTAGTCTCTGGATAGTCCATCCTTTCGTCTTAGCTCCAAAGTTTGTCTCTGTAACTCCTTTCATGGGTATTTTGTTCCCTATTCTAAGGAGGAATGAAGTATCCACCCATTGGCCTTCACTCTTCTTGTTTTTATTGTGTTTTGCAAATTGTATCTTGGGTGTTCTATGTTTCTGGGCTAATATCCACTTATCAGTGAGTGCATATCAAGTGACTTCTTTTGTGATTGGGTTACCTCACTCAGGATGATATCCTCCAGATACATTCATTTGTCCAAGAATTCCATAAATCCATTGTTTTTAATAGCTGAGTAGTACTCCATTGTGTAAATGTACCACATTTTCTGTATGCATTCTTCTGTTGAGGGACATCTGGGCTCTTTCCAGCTCCTGGCTATTATAAATAAGGCTGCTATGAACATAGTGGAGCATGTGTTCTTATTACCAGTTGGAACTTCTTCTGGGTATATGCCCAGGAGAGGTATTGCTGGATCTTCCGGTAGTATTATGTCCAATTTTCTGAGGAACCTCCAGACTGACTTCCAGAGTGGTTGTACAAGCTTGCAATCCCACCAGCAGTGGAGGAGTATTCCTCTTTCTCCACATCCTCGCCAGCATCTGCTGTCACTTGAATTTTTGATCTTAGTCATTCTGACTGGTGTGAGGTGGAATCTCAGGGTTGTTTTGATTTGAATTTCCCTGATGATTAAGGATGTTGAACATTTTTTTCAGGAGCTTCTCAGCCATTCAGTATTCCTCAGTTGAGAATTCTTTGTTTAGCTCTGAACCCCATTTTTAATGGTGTTATTTGAATTTCTGGAGTCCAGCTTCTTGAGCTCTTTGTATAGGACTGGTAAAAATCCTTTTCCAATCTGTTGGTGGCCTTTTTGTCTTATTGACAGTGTCTTTTGCCATACAGAAGGTTTACAATTTTATGAGGTCCCATTTGTCAATTCTTGATCTTATAGCGCAAGCCATTGCTGTTCTGTTTAGGAATTTTTCCCCTGTGCCCATAGCTTCGAGGCTTTTCCCTACTTTCTCCTCTATTAATTTCAGTGTCTCTGGTCTTATATGGAGGTCTTTGATCCACTTAGACTTGAGCTTTGTACAAGGAGATAAGAATGGATCAATTCACATTCTTCTACATGATAACCGCCAGTTGTGCCAGCACCATTTGTTGAAAATGCTGTCTTTTTTCCACTGGATGGTTTTAGCT
Organism: Mus musculus; assembly: GCF_000001635.26. NCBI lineage: Eukaryota > Metazoa > Chordata > Mammalia > Rodentia > Muridae > Mus > Mus musculus. The sequence goes on from NC_000082.6 coordinate 11,723,828, forward strand.
CCCTTGTCAAAGATCAAGTGACCATAGCTGTGTGGATTCATTTCTGGGTCTTCAATTCTATTCCATTGATCTACCTGTCTGTCACTGTACCAGTACCATTCAGTTTTTTATCACAATTGCTCTGTAGTACAGCTTAATGTCAGGCATGGTGATTCCACCAGAGGTTCTTTTATTGTTGAGAATAGTTTTTGCTATCCTAGCTTTTTTATTTTTCCAGATGAATTTGCAAATTGCCCTTTCTATTTCAGTGAAGAATTGAGTTGGAATTTTGATGGGGATTGCATTGAATCTGTAGATTGCTTTCGGCAGGATAGCCATTTTTACTATGTTAATCCTGCTGATCCATGAGCATGGGAGCTCTTTCCATCTTCTGAGATCTTCTTCAATTTCTATCTTCAGAGACTTGAAGTTCTTATCATATAGATCTTTCACTTCCTTAGTTAGAATCACACCAAGGTATTTTATATTATTTGTGACTATTGTGAAGGGTGAAACAGAACTTATTGAATGCATGTGTGTGTGTACATATGTGTGTGTGTATCCATCTATTCATTATTCCAAACATTATGTTATACACGATTGCTACAATGTTCTGCCAACATACAACAAACAGTTAAAGAAATCCTTTCTTTTACATCTCTCTGGAGAAAGACGGGTGGGGGTGGGAGTGCAGATTTTTTTAGATTGGCTTCAGGGTATGGGCCAGCTAGTACAATAATGGATGCCTAATTATTGTACTAATACAATAATTATTATTGTATTATTATATAATTTATTGTATTAATGCGATTATTGTGCCTAATAGTGGAAGGTCTAAGAACTCAGTAGTTGCTCAGTCCATGAGTCTGGCTGGGTATCTGAGCTGGGCTTCTGTATACGCTAGCATCCTGAAGAAGTGGGGTCTAATGTCAGTGACGGAATGGACTTGCCAACAAGAGTGAGGGCATGCAGGTACAGAGCATGTCCTTCTCTATGTGTTCATACAGGCTGCCAGCAGAAGTGTGGCCCCGATTAAAGGTGTGTCTTCCTGCCTCCAGACCCAGGGTAGAAGTGGGCCTTCCCACCTCAAATGATTTACATGAGAAAACATTGCTCACAGTGTGCCCAGCCATTTGAGTTTTAGTTGAGCCATCATACCAGCCTGCAATCCTCCCTAGGAAGGGCTGTGAAGGCTTTGTGTCTTGAGTAGCAGAGGCCTTTTTCTGGAGAGCTTTGTCTCCCAGGTCACAGAAGCATTAGGCTTAGTCCCCAGAATATTCTCATCATTTACTTTCCTGGGGCTTCGCCTTCTGAGGGAAAGCGAAGTTCTTTTTTTTATAATGAGTTTTGAAGCTTTTTTAAGCCAAGTGCCTGCTCCTCATAAAGCCGCTGAAAATGGAACTGTTTTGAGTCACAAAGGAGCCTTTGATCTGGCTCATGGCTTTCCCCATGAACCAGGCAGTCTTCTTCCTATTAGCAGGAAATAAACAGAACCATGCTCACATTAGCAGGGCTGTCCTACTAAAAATGGCAGCTCTTTGTTGCTACCTTTGCCCGGGCACTACTTACAAAGCTTTGCCCATGTGCATATTCTCATTTAATCGTCTCAGCCTCCTGGTGACCACACCTTGGAGGATAACATCTGTCGCCCCTTCAGACCCTGAGTCCTCAATCCCCTTCTTGCCTCAGGACCTTTGCTTGCACAGTTTTTGCATTTTGCCCAACTCTTCCCATAGTGGGTCTTTTGTCTCTCTTAGGTTCAGCTTGAGTCCTCTCTGCTCATAGAACTCACGTCCTTGAGTATCGCTCTTCTGGCTCCTTTTTCTTTCAGTAGCTTTAGTATGACTCCATGTTTAGTAATTTGTTTCTATAAATGTGGATACCCCTGTGTCAGGGAGAGGCATCAAAAGGATAATATAATCATATAATCATGTTAAGTGTGTAGTTTAGAGGTGTCACTTCTAGGTGGAGGGTGGAGTTCATGCTAGATGGATGAGGTCAGTATGCAGAAGACACAGGAAAACATGTCAGAGCAGGCTAGTAAGAGCCCTTGAAGGCTGGAAGGGGACTTGGAAGGCAGGGAGAACCTGGCAGAGCTGAGAACCCTCAAGAATGTCAGACTCACACTGATGTTGGTCTCCATGTGAGGCCTAGACCAGTGCTGCGGACATAGCACCAGGGCAGAATTTGTCAGCTGGTGACCCAAAGGCCACATTTCTCCTGAGATCTGCCTTGTGTCTCACAGTAAGGGCTGTGACAGTGTTGATTATTGGAACTACAGTAACAGTTAAGGGAACAGAACAACAGCAGGACTTCCTCTTGCACTTATATTTTCTGTGGCAGCCATTGGTCAGTGCCTTGTACAGTGGGTCCTTCCCCGTCATGGCATGAGCCTGTCTGCCCTGATGCTCCACAGACTGCACCCTGCTGTAACAGCTTTTAATTTTGTTATCCTGGAGGTTCAAGGCTGGCTTCTTGGAAAGAATGGTTTCTTTTTTCCATCTAAGTTTTGTTTGCTTATTTAAAGACAGCATCTCACTATGCAGCCACAGGAACACAATTAGAATTTACTGGCTGTGTAACAGAATCTGACTTCAGGAATAGCTGGATCTAAAAGTCCATGGCAGTCTCTTGGGTACTCACTGACCCCTGCCTACTGTCTTGATAGTTTTCTTGCTCTGCCTATGTTTTCCTAAATTGGCTTTCTTGTCAGTCAGGGTCCTCCTCAGGCAAACATGGTCTGTCTTCCTGGCTCACTTTCCATCAGTGAAGCATCTCAAGCAGAAGGAGCGACTGCTTGTGTGGGATAGCTTCATGCTGGGGTCCTGGGCCATGCCGGGCTCAGTCATGAGAGCAGAGATTAGCTAAGTCATGTTCCCCAAGCAATCCTGCCTAGACCATGGTCCTGCACCCTGCTGTGTGTCAGCTTGTGGAACTAACTACAGAAGAGCTATGCTCTCAAAGGCTTGGGAAGGTGTGTGTGTGTGTGTGTGTGTGTGTGTGTGTGTGTGTGTGTGTGTGTGTGCGCGCGCGCTCACACAGAGCACATCAGTCCTCACACAGAGATCTTCAGTTATTTCTGAATGTAATAAAGGGGCTAAGAGCCACGTTGGAAGGGTGGCCCAGGTGATAGTGAGTGTTGTCTGAAATGGCACAGCATCAAATTCCTTCAACACAAATATATACACTCGTACACACACACACACACACACACACACACACACACACACTCAGTTTTGTTTGTTGACATCCACAGTGGAATTACTCAGCCCTCCTTGAAAGACAAAAGTGGGTGTGGAGGTGGCAGGGCTATCAGATGCTAGCAGTGAAGTGCCACTTGGTCCTGACCTTTAGCCACAGGGCATCGAAAGTGGCTTTGTGCACTGTGTAATAGCTGAGACCTCACTTGGGACAGACAGGTCAGTCTTTTGGGAGGCTGGACCCACAAATGTTAGGTAGCATTCTGTCTGATCCCCACCTTTGCTTTTTCTTTTTTCCCTTTCTGGCTCCTGCCTGCTCCTTAGAGTGGAGAAAGAGAACCCAGTTTAGAGCACTTCCTGGAGATTCTCACGGAAGGCCTCACTCAGGAGCAGCAGTAGACTGGGGTTCTTGGCCCTCTTGCTGGGATCACAGCAAATCCTGCCATCAACTTGGCTTTGCAGTACCGATCGTACCTCACATACTTCGAGTCCAGAGACGGTCAACCCCACCAGCCACCCCTTTCCAGTGGGTGGTGCTGTGCTCTAGAGAACTTGTAGGTGTGCTGCTGGTGAGACAGTTCCTGAGCTGGGCAAGCAGTGGGCCATGTCTTTCCCAGACTCTCTTGTGCCACCTCTGAATCCCGCTGACATTGGCATCTCGGCAGTGAGGCAGCGGTGAGGACAGTGCTCACCTGCCCAGTGGAGACGTGAGACTCTGCAGTGACCATCTGGGGCTGGTGCAGAGGGTCTGAGCTGACCAAGAGTCAGGTGAGGGCTGCTGAGCTGGGAGGCAGTGAGCATGTCACTGTTATCTGGGATGCTACAGTGGCTGGGAGGGCTAATGTAAGACCTGCGCTTGTCATAGGTGTCATACCATGCAGTGGCTCCCCTGTCCATACTTGTCTTTGTTAGCCATTTTTTGGTCAGTATGGCACTGATGAAATCAATAACTGAAGGAGGAATGTTCATCAGGGCACCTGAGTCAATGAGCCTCAGCCCATGTGTTCTTGGTTCCACGTTTTTGGACAGAACTTATGGTAGGAAGGTGTGTGAAGGAGGCTTGCCCATCATAGCAGACTACAGAGCAGACATGCAATAAGCAGGGTAAGTAACCTGTAATCCCAAAGACCTGACCCACTAACCTACTTCCTCCAGCTGGATCCCACCTCTGAAAGCTTCTACAGCATCCCCAAACAGCTGGGAGCCACGGGCCTGATACAAGGGCCTGTGAGGGATATCTTGCATTCCAATCAAAGCAGTTACTCTCTGGATACAGTGAACTTTACCCAAGGACTTGTGTGGTGACACCTGACAACAGTTGTGGCTCCTGGGACTCGTTCATCACTGTAAGTCACAGGCATTTGCCAGATCCCAGAGCAGCTTCAGCTACTGTCTTGTATCCTTAAGTTTATGAGTTTGCAGTTGCTGTGAACATGAGACCAGCCAGTAGACCTTGCGATTAATGAATCAACACAAAGGCCCTTGTAAGTGCTGTCATAGCTCCAGGGAATATGTTCAATAGGAAGGGCTTTCTGTTTGTTCCTGCATAGATGTTCCATGACTTAAAAATCATTGCTCTGATGGGCTCTACTATGGCCATGCAGTACCCTGACTGTGTCCCCACCCCAGACCTCAGGGTCACTAAATGGTTAAAGGTGGGCTAAAAACCCCAGATTGGTGTTAAATATTTCTATGACACATGAACCCATAACTGGGGTGGTCACCATGAGCAGATCATGGATGCTCCAACATCTGGGCCTGACATGTGTGCCCAGCCCATTCCAAGAGCAGGTATGCCTTCTTCTAACAGTGTGGGCTGAACACAGGAAGTGAAAGCTGTTTAAGGGATCATAATGTTGCTTCAGCAACGTCATGGTGGGGAAGAGTGAGTGTAGGGCCTGCAGGAATTAGACTGAAAAGTTATCTGTTGAACTGGAGGCTCTTGGGTCTGGGGCTGGAGCTTGGTGGTAGAGGGTTTGCACAGCATGCGAGGACCTGAGTCAGAGCCCTGATTTTGCGATAAGAAAGTGACTACTATTAAATAACTAAATAAATGTGTGTGTGTGTGTGGGTGTGGGTGTGTGTGTGTGAGTCAGTGTTCTATTGCTGTGAAGAGACACAGTGACCACAGCAGCTCGTATAAAGAAAAGCATTTAATTGGAGCTGGCTTACAGTTCCAGAGGTTTAGTCCTTTATCAGCACTGCAGGAAACATGTCGGCACGCAGGCCGAGAAGGTGCTGGAGAAGGAGCTGAGAGTCTTACATCCATTTCCACGGGCAGCAGGAAGAGGCCTAACTTGGGCTTCTAAAACCTCAAACCGACCCCCAGTGACACACTTCCTCTAACTAGGCCACAACTAATCCTTTCAAAGAGTGCCACTCCCTAAGCATTTGTACCAATGGATCTAGGGGGCATTCTTATTCAAACCCTCATCATGGCACATGGTCTAGGGGGGGCATTCTTATTCAAACCATCATCATGGCACATGGAGTGATGCAGAAACTCTCAACAGGATCCAAGAGCTGCCATGCCTGCTTTTATTTATCTAGGTCTCCTCTTATCTTGAAGAGGTGTCTTGGACTCTCTAAGTTCAGTAAAAACAGGGGACTCTCAAGTACTTAAGAGAAAGCAAGTTTAAGGATATCCACCATGGTCCTCAGCAACCAAAGCAGGGCCTTTAATCATGTTTTCCTGTGGCTCCATTGTTGTCCCCCAAGGGTTTAGCATGTGACAATTTCTGAAGGGGAGTGGGAAGATACAAGAGATATTGCACACTGGTTTCTGCCTGGGGCAGACAGATCACCATATCCAAATTACCCCAGGGCAGAACAAGCTTCCAGAACCTCTGTGACTCTCCTTCCTCCAGACAAGGTGATAGTGTTTGAACTGGGGCGTGTGATTCACTCTGCATGAACCATGGGGCCAGTTGGTTTATTTCTGTTCTTGTCAGAGCTGTAGATCTCTGGTGTCAGTACATTGGTTCAAGGCAGGCAGCTGTTGAAGTCAGACACATGGCCTTCACTATTAATCTCAGCTGTGTAACTTGGAGGAGACACTTGATCCCCCAGAGTCTCAGTGTCTTCCTGTGCAGTATGGGAAGCTCGTGCCTTCATAAAGCTGCTGTAAGGGTGAGTTGAGATGACGGGTCGCCTGTTGAGTAGTGTCCTACACTCCCATGCAGTTGGGTTCCTAGTTCCCGTCCTGGAACAGTCATGCTTTCCATTCTGTCTGTCTGGTTGATTTTCATGGTTAACACATACCACTGATTCTTTTGGAGTACTGCTTTGCATGTCCAAACTCTTTCCTGACTGTTCTGTCCCTGTGCTGCCCAGCCCCAGGGCTACAATCTGTCATCTCTGAATCTGAGAAAAGGAGTGGGTCCAGGGTAGAGCATCTTTCCAGACACTGAGCCTCTGGCTTTCCCCTCAAACGGTGTATGAAGATGATGTTGGGGGTTATGGCATTATCTCAGATCTTCCATTTCTTTCTATCCCAAGCAGCATTTGCCAGGGCTCATCTATCAGAACCTAACTAGGGTGCTCTCTGCCTGCTCACCAGTCTCCGTGTCTGTGATGTGAGAAGCTGTATTCCAGGATACGGAGTGGCAGGCTCTAGGTCTGGAGTAGAACCCTGATCTCTCTTTGGGGAGGATTAGAGGACCTCGTTCAAACGCCAACTCCATAAAGGCAGCTGGAAGAGTGTGTGTGCTTCTGTCTCGGGCACCTCTGCCTTTCCCCTGTGATCACGATAGGGATGCCCCTCTGTGGAAAGGATTCTGTCAAATCTCAGCCTGGCTAGTGCTCAGCTCACTGTCTTTAGCAGCATTTGTTTCCCGTAAGTAAATATTTTTGCACATATATTCAAGAGATTTTTAATGAGGGTTGCCCCATTCCAAAGCTGGTCTCAAACCCCAAAATTGTATTCTCTAGAGGTGGACTCTAGGCAAGATATATAACATTGACACCTTATAGTGCCACCTGTAGAAATAGGCCTTCTCTCTAGGATCCAGGCCCTCAAAGCTGGCCCTGCTCATGAGGCCCAATCCTGTCGCCTTGTGTTGGCCATAATCTGCCTGCCTGTGGCTCTGGTCTAATGTTTGACATGCTGGGTGGTTTGGGTTTCATTTGTGCTCAGAAGGCAGAGATGGCTAGGTAAGATAGTGCTAGTGTTCACGGGGGTGGGCACCGGAATGGGCACAGGAGGCCAACTCAGGCTTCAGTAAGGTTTGTAAATTCTCTGGCCAGTGATCTGTTTTACATCTGCTGACTTTGAAGCTGCTGCCTCTTGGCAGGGACTGGCCTGTCTGCTGCAGCCACTAGACTGGACCTGCGGTTCTGGGGAGATTCCAGGTTGTGCCTGGTAAGAGTGTGAGGAAACACAGGAAGCACAATGACTTTTCCTCTGGGAAGGCGCTGCTGCAGGGTAGAGCTTTTCCTGTAGGAGAAGAGCCATGTCAGAAACTGCCTGGAGATGGGTGGAACCCAAGCATGCATTCTGAGCACAGCCTGTCTTAACTTCCACTCTCATTTACAGTGATGCCTAATTTAATATTTTCCATCCTTTCTGAAGCTTGAAGCAAAATGGCCCTTTTGGAAGGAATAAATACTCCCATTAAAACATCCCTATGTGCCCTGCATACTCGTGAACTGCTCCACCCATAACTGATGTTGGTATTCAAACAGAGACACCTACAAAACAGCAGCAGACCAATGGACAACAGTTTCATTAAGTGGCCAGCAGAGGTGTCTGGCAGGTTATGTGTGGACTCACACCCAGCCCCCCCTTCTTTCTTTTCCTTTCTTTTCTTTTCCTTTCTTTTCTTTTCTTTTCTTTTCTTTTCTTTTCTTTTCTTTTCTTTTCCTTTCCTTTCCTTTCCTTTCTTTTCTTTTCTTTCTGTCTTTCTTTCTTTCTTTCAAATAAAATTTATTTTAAAATATACAACTCAGTATTAACATTTTTAAGTCATCAAAATAATTTATAATAGTTAAATGCCTTTTAAATGTACATGATATGTTCTGAAGCTAAAAGTAATATGTACTCAACCCGTTTTTAAAATCTGTTTGGAACATTAAACACGATAGAAGTAGAAAAAAAATCTCTTATGAAGTCCTCTATAAAAGAAAATTGTGATAAGTTCCTGATAAGACAAAAATCATTCCCCCTCCAAGGGAAACACTCAGCGTAACCATGGCTTCATAGAATGAATTGGGTAGTGTTCCTTCTGTTTCTGTTTTGTGGAACAGTTTGAAGAGTCTTTGTATTAGGACTTAGTATTTGAAGGTCTGATAGAATTCTACAGTAAAACCATCTGGTCCTGGGCTTTTTTTGGTTGGGAGACCTTTAATGACTGCTTCTATTGCTTTAGGGGTTATGGGACTGTTTAGATTGTTAATCTGATCCTGATTTAACTTTGGTACCTGGTATCTGTCTAGAAAATTGTCCATTTCATCCACGTTTTCCTTGAGTATAGGCTTTTGTTGTAGGATCTGATGATGTTTTGGATTTCCTCAGGTTCTGTTGTTATGTCTCCCTTTTCTTTTCTGATTTTGTTAATTTGGATACTGTCTCTGTGCCGCTCTGCTTAGTCTGGCTATGGGTTTATCTATCTTGTTGATTTTCTCAAAATCGGTTTGGTTGATTGTTTGAATAGTTCTTTTTGTTTCTACTTGGTTGATTTCAGCCCCGAGTTTGATTATTTCCTGCCGTCTACTCCTCTTGGGTAGTTTTGCTTCTTTTTGTTCTAGAGCTCTCAGATGCCCTATCAAGTTGCTAGTGTAAGCTATCTCCAGTTTCTTTTTGGAGGCACTTAGAGCTATGAGTTTTCTTCTTACCACTGCTTTCATTGTGTCCCATAAGTTTGGGTATGTTGTACCTTCATTTTCATTAAATTCTAAAAAGTCTTTAATCTCTTTATTTCTTCCTTGACCAAGTTATTATTGAGTAGGGCATTGTTCAGCTTCCATGTGTATGTGAGCTTTCTGTTGTTTTTGCTGCTATTGAAGACCAGCCTTAGTCCATGGTAATCTGATAGGAGGCATGGGATTATTTCAATCTTCTTGTATCTGTTGAGGCCTGTTTTGTGACAGATTATATGGTGTGTTTTGGAGAGGGTACCATGAGGTGCTGAGAAGAAGGTATATTCTTTTGTTTTAAGATGAAATATTCTATAAATACCTTTTAAATCCATTTGGTCCATACCTTCTGTTAGTTTCACTGTGTCTCTGTTTAATTTCTGTTTCCATGGTCTTCCATTGGTGAGAGTGGGGTATTGAAGTCTCCCACTATTACTGTGTGATGTGCAATGTGTGCTTTGACCTTTAGTAGAGTTTCTTTTATGAATGTGGGTGCCCTTGTATTTTCAGTATGGATGTTCAGAACTGAGAGTTCTTCTTGGTAGATTTTTCCTTTGATGAGTATGAAGTGTTCTTCCTTATCTTTTTGATAACTTTTGATTGAAAGTTGCTTTTATCCGATATTCGAATGGCTACTCCAGCTTGTTTCATGGGACCATTTGCTTAGAATATTGTTTCCCAGCCCTTTACTCTGAGGTAGTGTCTTTCTTTGACACTGTAGTGCATTTCCTGTATGCAGCAAAATGCTGGTCCTGTTTATGTTTCCAATCTTTATTCTATGTCTTTTTATTGGGGAATTAAATCTGTTGATGTTAAGAGATATTAAGGAATAGTGATTGTTGCTTCCTGTTATTTTTGTTATTAGACATGGAATTATGTGTGTGTGGCTATCTTCTTTTGGGTTTGTTGAAAGATTACTTTTTTGCTTTTCTAGGGTGTAGTTTCCCTCCTTGTGTTGTTATTTTTCCATCTATTATTCTTTGTAGGGCTGAATTTGTGGAAAAATATTGTGTACATTTGGTTTTGTCATGGAATATCTTGGTTTCTCCATTGATGGTAATTGAGAGTTTTGCTGGGTATAGTAGTCTGGGCTGGCATTTATGTTCTTTTAGGGTGTGTATGAGATCTGCCCAGGATCTTCTAGCTTTCATAGTCTCTGGTGAGAAGTCTGGTGTAATTCTGATAGGCCTGCCTTTATATGTTACTTGACCTTTTTCTCTTACTGCTTTTAATATCCTTTCTTTGTCTTGTGCATTTGGTGTTTTGACTGTTATGTGACGGGAGGAATTTCTTTTCTGGTCCAATCTATTTGGAGTTCTGTAGGTTTCTTGTATGTTGATGAGCATCTCTTTCTTTAGGTTAGGGAAGTTTTCTTTTATAATTTTGTTGAAGATATTTACTATCCTTTTAAGTTGGGAGTCTTCACTTTCTTCTATTCCTGTTATCCTTAGGTTTGATCTTCTCATTGTGTCCTGGATTTCCTGGATGTTTTGGGTTAGGAGCTTTTTGCTTTTTGCATTTTCTTTGAGTGTTGTGTCAATGTTTTCTATGGTATCTTCTGCCCCTGAGATTCTCTCTTCTATCTCTTGAATTGTATTGGTGATACTTACATCTATGACTCCTGATCTCTTTCCTAGGTTTTCTATCTCCAGGGTGGTCTCCCTTTGTGATTTCTTTATTGTTTCTATTTCCATTTTTAGATCCTGGATGATTTTGTTTAATTGCTTCACCTGTTTTAATCTTTTCTAACGCTGCTCAGTCCACACAAGACAGCCTGTGGGTCAAACCTTGTCTGTGGATTCCTGACAGCACGTATGGTAAAAATGGTGGGGACTAACTTCTTCAGAAGGGCTGACCCTGCCTGTCCACGTTGCCCCGCAACCTTTGGGAGAGCTTCTGGCTAAGGTCCTGGATTCACACCTCCATTCTCATTGTGAGAGTAGTTACTCATCACCTCAGCACTGGGATTCTAGGCTGAGGCAGAAGGATTACAAGTTTAAGGCCAACTTAGCACACAAAATGTGAGCCTGTCTCAAAAACAAAATCAGAAACACTGAAAGACGTCAGAAGCAGCAGACTCCTTTGAAAATGTAGGCTTCACCATGACAGATACACTAGTTGGTAATACTAGCACATGAATGTTTTCTTTGTTGGAGGCATAATGATATTTGTTACATAGAAACATGTCCTAATTTTCTAGAATTATATACAAAGTGTTTAAGAATGAAGTATCAAGTGGCTATAATTGTTCATTATTTTATTGTCCTATTTTTGATATAAAGTCTCATGTAGAACAGGTATATCTCAAACTTGCTGCATAGCTGAGGCTGGTCTTGAACCCCTGATCCTTCTGCTTTCACCTCTCAAATGCTGGGATTATAGAAATGTACCACCATACCCAGCTATGACTATGTTAGCATGGGCTAGGGATGTAGCTCATAGATAGAGCACTTTGCTAGCATGCTTAAGGCCCTGGCTTTAATTTCTCAGCAATGTATGGTGAAAAGGCCAAAATGAGGAAGCCACTGTTTCATTAGACGAGAGTTACTGGGGATACCTGAGACACTTTTGTAATAAAGCAAAGACATCGGTGTTTACAGAGAGGATGGTATCTTCCCAAGTTGCAGGTATGCACGCTCCCATGACTGTGTGCACATGGTGTATGGATATGCAGGCTGGGGGCCAGAGCAAGAGCTCTTAGTAGCAGCTAAGGGTCTAGGCAGCCCATGGGTCTAAGTCAAAGGTCAGACAGTCTACCTTGGGACTGAGGAGATGAGCATCCCTGTGTCCACACAGAAAATGGCTTCGGCTAAAAGTCAAGGAGGAAATAAGACTTCTGTGAACTGAATGCAGGGGCCTGAGGATTGTCTCCTGAGCTGAGGGGTCTGCAATTGCTTCTTGAAGACCTGAGTCCCCGCTTATCTATTGTCTAGTTTAGGGCCGTGGGCTACTTCTTCCCATCCAATCCTGTCAGCAGCCTTGGTGGTCCTGTAATGAGACAGCTTGTGAGGAGCATGGGCACAGGGAAGACTTGAGACATACTGTTGCTCACCCTGAACAGCTTGGGTTTAAACTGTTTGTCCCGACCCAGGGAGCTAGTTCATTCTTTAAAGTAACATCAGATAAAAGAAAAATCTTAGCACACTTCCTTTTAAAAATAAATCTGGGTATGATGACACAAGCTTGTAAACCCATCACTAGGGCATCAGAGCAAGGAGGATCCTTGAGGCTCCCTGGCCAGCTAGCCAGCCTACTTAGTGAGCCATAGGTAAAATGCTCTGTCTCAAAAGCAAGGCAGACAGTATGTCTGGAGGGATGACACCCAAGATATCCTATAGTCTTCTAGTCTCCACATACATGTCCACATACACACAGTACACACACACACACACACACACACACTTGAGAGCAAGCAGTTACACAATGGTTGCCGCTCAGTTGGATTTATTTTTAATCAAGACAGTGTGGAATCCCAGGTACTGGCTCTCAAGATGAATGGGTGATCTGAAAGAGTTGGGAGTTCCTCCAGGTGAAACCCCCATCTGCTAAGTCATTGCTGCCTAGAGGACCTGAGTGAAAGCAGACATTGCTCAGGTGATATCTGATGGATGTAGAGTGTCCTCTGGCCTCCATTTGGGGCACTTACCCTCCTTGGGCTCTGTGGCTCAGCAAAGCTACTTGTGTACCACAAAGGGCCATCTGTGATTCTTGTGGCTATAGTGTCTCTGTCCATGCCCAGAATCCTCTGCAGTCCCTTCCAGGACTAATAGTTCCTGTCTCATTTTGCTGCCGGGCCTGTCAAGCTTGCTTTAGGGGTTTCTCATGCAAATTTAAAACCCAGGCCTGAGGAGGGCCATTCACCCTCACCTGATCCATCACCCCTCTCAGGAATGAACATCTAATTGCCTGATGTGGAGAGCAAGGAGCAGAGTCAGCATCTAGACCCAGTGAGCACAGGTCAAGGGCTGGAAGATCCTATTTGTCTTGATCCCACCAGGCTGTGGAGGTTTAAGCCTGGGGCAGTGCTGGCTGTGCCCATCCAGCCCTCAGCACTAGAGTTGCACACTGGGGCAACTCATGGAGAAGAAGACGTCACCTGCTAATAGATTCTCCCTGGTTCTTCCTCCCATACAGTTCCTCAAGGAGACTTCTCAGAGCACACACATGGTACTGAAGTCTCAGAAAAACCACAGTAATATATGTAACTTAACTAAGTGTGCCTGGTACTGCAGAGCCTTATTTCAGTGGACTTATGAAAATAAGCCAGTCTCTGTCACCAGGCATCCTGTTCACTCATGCTTATCCCAGGCTGTTTGGGAGTTCTCTGCTGGAGAGCGAAGCACTAGGAGGCTTATTTGTCTAGGTACCATCCAATACAGTGGGCAGAGTATTCCTAAGACCCTGGTGAGATGAGCTCCCTCTGGCTCAGGGGGTTACTCTGTGGTCCAGTGCAAGGGTGGAGCTCTGCTGTAGGCAACACTTTCCACCGTTGCTGTGTGATCTACCAGATTGAGACTACAAGTCCCTGCCCCTCCACAGCTTTCTCTCCACACCAAGCCACCACTTGCCCAGTAAGGCCTCTGCTGGCATCCATACTGCCCACATTTCTTTGTCATAATCCAGGACCCACCTGGGCAAGAGTAGAAGTAGGCAGGGAATTTGAGGGGGAGGCATCAGATCATCACAGAGTTCCAAGCATAGGTGCAATGGTGCAGGGTACTGTCTGGAGGAGCTAACCCTGCCTGCAATGGCCAGAAAGACACAAGACAGAGTAAGCCCAAGTAAGGGTGAGCCTCCAGTGCACACCCAGGTGTGACTGTGACTTGGACACTGTGCCCACCTGAGGGCTGTGCCATGCAGCTTTAGCCACATGTTGAACCTTGTGTAATCAGTGACAGGTTCATATTTTGAAAAACTGAAGATAAACTGAGCATGTACTGCAGAGGAGTAGCAGTGTGGTTGATAACCTTATACGCCTGTGTGGTTACTACAGGCATTTATGCTGTCTTTGTGACCTCCGTTAGAGTCAGTGCAATGATGGCTTGTATTTACTGCTCTGGCCCTGGTCTCTGATGCCACACTTGGACTATTGTGGCATCTAAGAAATAACAGCCACACCTGGTGACTCATTCACTCACTCAGCCATTTTTGGAATCATACTCTACACAGATATTGGGCCACCTTTCCAGTCATCCTTCCCATAGCACATGTGAAGTCATGCAGATGGTTTGTGCATAGGCGTGCCCCTTGGCTGATGCCTACCCCACCTTGGGCATGATGGAATAGAACAGAGTCTTGCACATAGCAAGCCAGCATGCCACTCTCTACTGCAGCCCCTCTGCCAGTGTCACCTGATGGGTGCATGTGGGACAAGATCATCTCTGAACTTAGGAAACAAGTTTACTGAGTGTACACCTTCCACCTGTGTCCCTAGGATGCCAAGTTTGTGGAAGAGCGGCGAAAGCAACTCCAGAGCTACCTACGCAGCGTCATGAACAAGGTCATCCAGATGGTGCCTGAGTTTGCTGCCAACCCCAAGAAGGAGACCCTGGTGCAGCTGGTGCCCTTCTTTGTGTGAGTACCTGCCCTGGGGCATGCTCCTGGACACTGCACTCTGCCCCCTTTGCACCTTTAGAGAGTTAGGAGCCAGAGATTCTGTAGGTTCCCTGGTGCTGTGGCGCTATGGGGCTTGGGAGCTGTCGGTGGTGCTGAAACGCTAATTCCACCCTGGACCTTACCAACCTAGTGTCTGAATGGACATCCTTGATGGTCCTCCGTTCAAGACTGAGTTTAATTGTTTTTATTACATGCTTTTACTTGTGTGTGCATGTGTATTGTGTGCTACATCTCATGTGTGGAAGACCGAGGACAACTTGCAGGAGTTGTTTTTCTCCCTCCACCATGTAGGTCCTAGGGGTTCTACTCAGGTCACCAGGCTTGGGAGCATGTGCCTTTACCCAGTGAACTGGTTGCAGCACTGGGAGATCCAGGCCAAGGGAAAAATACCTGTCTTTTTTCACTTTCTGAGTGCTCCCAAAATGAAACATTCAGTGTTGATATTTGCAATGCATAGTTCATAGACTCAACAAAGAGTTGTCTTCCTGACCTGGCATCTGTGCCCTGAGGTGATGGCATCTTCCTCTTCACTTGTCCCACACCACATGATGCTTCTGCTTACTGGTTCCATGTACCCACAACTCTGGTGCTGTTGTTAGGAAGATGTATCTAGGCAGTGCTTTGGAGTGGTGCTCTGTCCCAAATGCCTTCATTGTCTGGATCATTTATGTCCTTGAGTTAAGATGGCCAAGATCATGAAGTCCTGTTATTCTCATGGTCTCCAGGTGTGGGAAGGTAATGATACTATTTATAATATACTCTCCTTGTGGAAGTCCCAGGTGTGAAAAGCCTCAGAAAAATCTCCACAGGTGGGTTTGAGAATCTCACTTGAGAAGCCCTTGTCTGAGTCTGTATAATTTCCAGGGACAAAATTAGAGTGTCCTTCCACTGAGGCTCTTTAAAACAGTATGCAGAAAGGTACCTGGGCTGTTCACCACACAGCGATGTTCTAACCAGAAATGGGTGGATTTCTACTCTGTGGGATGTGCCCAGAGTTTCCAGGTTGAACTTTGACCAGACAGACAGACAGGCAGAGAGCTACTCTCTGCAAAGATCCTTTTGTTGTAGCTGAGAAGGTCACTCACTGGTTTTGCTACTCTTGAGGTTTTGTGAAGAGACATAAGTCTAATGCATTGTGTATTGAAAGATGCCGTTTCTCCTATTTAAAAGAGATGAATTGGGACACCACATTTCCCCACTATCCAGTTATTAGTAGTGCCATGTTACATCATGAAGAACACTAGCTCATCTCTTAGGCAGCTCCAGCCTGGGTATCTGTTGGGAATTAGCCTTTCCCTCTGAGCCCCAGCAGTTTGGGCTTTTTAAGGGAGTTCCAGTCCAGGCCCAGAAGGACTGATGACAGGGAATCTGAGAGAAGGATGGTCCCCAAGGACACGATGGTTCCCAGCTGGCTCCAGCAGTCCAGTGCCACAGACCAGCGTTCATTCCTACATGCTAGGTCGCTGGATTGTGACAGCTATATGTCAGTGTGTCCAGCAGGGACTGAAGGTCCAGCTGTTAGTGCCAGTCAGTGCTGAGAGAGAAATTGTCTATTCCTGATTAGCACACAGAACACAGGGTCCAATTTTGTGGGTTTAAAGAACAAAAGAATTTCAGCAGAAAATTTGGGGAAGTGGAATTTTGAGTAAACACTAGGCTGTACTCTGGTCAACCCCCAATAGTCTTATCCCTTTGGCTTTCTTTGAAATTGCAGTAATTAAGTTCCCTCTCCTGTCTTGTGAGTAGGCGAGATTGCAAGGTGAAAGCTATAGGTTGTTCTTATTTTAGGGTCAGAGAGGTAATCTGCAGCCAAGTCTTGTACATGTTGGTAGGGATCCCCAAGATGTTTTCTATCTGTGTTACACAGACACACTACACAGGCATACACAGACAGGTGTGTGTGTGTGTGTGTGTGTGTGTGTGTGTGTGTGTGTGTGTGCGTGCACAAATGCACAGATACACAGAAGCAGGCACATATGCACATAGGCACACATAAATACACATGCATACACATATATGAACTTGTCAACTAAAGAAATAAATCCCTTAAAGCATCATGTTAACAAATCTCTACAGCTTGCACCTTGTTTTTTTTTAGACACTGATTCAGGATCTTAAAGGTCCCATCTAGTGAGTGAATGTCCACACATGTGATTCCTAAGAGTGTTGAGGTGATCTGGGCCAGCCCCATGCTCCTGCCTCATCTCATCGTCCTCTAGGCTCTCACTGCGTGGCTGCTGTGCTTGTTTTACTGGTGGAGCTGTGTGAAGGTTGCCAGTAAGGATTGTATACCAATCCTGCAAGGATTTGTAGCAGTTCAAGATTATAGCAATGCGATTACATATGTGAACTATTTTATAACGTGGAAAAGCAAAGCAAAGGCCAGCCAGAGAGGAGACATGGCTGATCTCAGGGCCCCTCCCAGCCTGTGGGAAGCCTGGGCGGGATGGTGCCCTCCCCTAGGTTGGGGATGTAGCTGAGAAACTTACAGCCCCATGGACAGACCCAATCCTTCTGCTTTTGATATGAGCGGACAGTGGGGTTTTCTTGTCTGTTTTTAAGTGAAGCAGTTGCCATTGTAAAACAGCTAAAAACATCAGGTTAAGACATTGAAATAATGCCAGGCTTCTCTTGAACATAAGATTGATCTTGACCTGTCCCCACCATACGACACTCAGCTTTGGGCACTGGTGACTCTGTACTCCTAGGCCTTTGTCTCTTAGATGCTAACCCAGCTTCCCTAGCACACACATGATTCTCTGGCTGGTTTCTTACTTGCTCACAGTCTTACACTCACAGGGCCTGCTTAACTGCAGAGACTCAAAGGCATGGCCCTGGATCTTGACCATCCTTCTAGGAACCCTTTCACATAGGTAATGGACTTGATATACCCTGTCCCCCACACTGCTGTCATTCATTCTGCATCTGCTTATACCATGTGCCTGTCATTCTGTTCTGTGAGCCAGACGTAGTTTACTTCCTGTTCCAGTAGCCTGCGCCACCTGGAGATGGGGCAGGGATCAGGGCCAATCAGAGTTTCTGAGAGGAGCTGGCTGGTGAATTCCCTCCTGAATGTGCCTATAAGTTCTCAGAGTTCTGCAGTCTTGGGTCTGGTGTTGCATGTAGCCTGCTTCCACATATACTTTGCAGTTGTCAGTGTTGTTTTGTGTTTGGGAGGTCGAGTGTGCCCACTTTTGGCCTGTTTCCTCCCTTGGCAACAAAGCCTGCAGCACCCAATGCTGAGGCTGAAAGTAGGGCAATGGGAAGAGGGCATTTCTTCTCAACCTTGGCTTCTGTGCCAGTGTGGCACACGGGAGTGCTGGAGTCCCCACCTCCAGGTAGGGAGAAGAAAGATAGCAGCTCTCACTGACCACTCAGGAGCCCCACGTTGTCTGTTCTCTCCTGGTGGGTCCCAAGGGATGTAACCTGCTGCAGAGGTTTGCTCAGACCCAGGGAAGGTGAGGCCCTTAAGGAAGGGAGCCTGACTTCACATCACATGGCCTCAGTGATTTGCTAGGCTGCCACTTACCATATTATCATTAAAATGTTTCTTTGCAGTGTAACTCATCCCTTGGAAGCGTCCATGTCCCTGGGAGGGACAGATGGGGGAGACAGAATAAAGTAGGTCACAGCACAGACCCCCACGTGGAGGTTCAGCAGAAGTGTGGGCCGTGTTTCTCCACCCACTGTTGCTTTTACTCCAAACATTGTTAAATATAGTTTCTGATGAGACTAGAAGAGCCATGTTCTCCCAGAGAGCAATTAAGTTTAGTCCAGGGTCGCAGTGGGCTGCTGTGTGCTCTGCCAGGGCCCACTTGAGCCCACATGGAGGCTTTTTTGCTTCAAAAGGTGTTACTGACTCGTACAGCTCAGAACTTTTTATCTTGAGTCAGTGTGGTGGATCGTCAAGAGCCCTCTAGGCTCCACAGTCCTCATTACTTCAGAGATGTTCAGGACATCACTGATGCACAAGCTACATGGCCGCAAGCAGAAAGGGTTTAAAAATAAGTGTAACTGCACTGGCATTTGGGGCGCGAAGGATCATGGCTTGCTTTGCTGGACTCTGTCCTTCTGTGGACTCTAATCCCAGGGAGCTCCCCCGCCCCACCCAGGGCAGGGGGCAGTCTCTGTCCTTGCATCTCTATTTAGTTAGGAGGCACTGGGCAACACTTGTTGTATGCTGGCCTGTGGCTTACAAGGACCGGGTACACCAGGGAGGCAGGCTGGGGCTGAAAGAGACTTAGAGGGCGTGAGGTTAATGGAGCCAAGACATGATTCTGTTCGAGGCTCTCCAGTTTACTATGGGAGTCTACTTATACAAGGGGAAGGTCCATCCCCTGCCAGTCCATTCTTGGTGTCTGGAGCCAGCCTGTAGGTGATGTGTAGAATAGGATGTTCCTCCAGAATGTATCAGGTGCTTCTCAGCAGGTAGCAGTGTCTTGGAGAGAGCAGTGGCAGGTGGCAGAACAAAAGAGCCATCTAGGTCAGAAGGCTCCCCCTTAGGGTAATTTCCTTCTCAGTGGCAGCAAGGTCAAAGTCTGGATCAGCCTGCTTCAGGGCTGAGGGAGGCTACAAACCCTCGAGGTTGTTAGCCTTGCACCCAGCCCTCCTGAGCTGTTGTGTTTCGAGGCTCATATCCCTCTCCCTTCCTCCTCTCCATTTTCATTCTTCCCTGTTGCTCATCCTGCCTTTGCAAATGCTGAGCGAAATGGCAAACACAGGAACATCCTTGCAAAGACAGTAAACACTAGTATGTTAATCTGCATAGGATGTATCACAGGAGCTGTAAGAAAGCACACTCTAGAAGCATGAATCTGTGTAGTTACAGCCTCCCTAGGAGGTAGGCATGGCACACACTGCTGTAGCAGTGCTGGTGGTATTGGCTGGAGTCCTCCCTGCCTAAGGTATTCACTCTAGGCTGTTGCTATGTCAGTCTAACCCAAGCTAGTATTGCCCGTTTACTGCACTGGTCACTGTGAGTTGCTATAATAGTGAGTGGAAAACATGAGGATATTCTAAGAACAGGTTCTTGTTGGTGCAATCTTCAAGTCTGATTTTTGGAATTGAAATCATGAAGACTCCTCTCACTTAGGGATTTGGAGCATCCTTCTTCAGGATGCAGGTTCCCAGGACACTAGTGAGAACGACTGACTTGGGAGTCACTGAGGCGGCCAAAGAAAGAGGGAGGAACAAAACACAGCGATGACCAGTGTTGGGCCCTGAGACAGGGTAGAATGTAGCCTGGCCAGGCAGAGGGGAAGCTGGGAAGGAACTGTCAGGGTTGAAGGGGATCAGGGTTTTCCAGAGTTCCTCCTTTGTCTGAACAGCCTGTGAAGCACAGCCTCAGAGCATCAAGAGTAGCAAGCTCTCTGCTCCTAGGCTGCTAAGTTGGCAGAGGCCCCACACAGCAGGTGGTGTGCCCACAATTGTGGTGGCATCCCTGCCACCCCATCAGTGTAGCAGTGTACTGAGTTAGCCATCAGGGTCAACATAGGGGAAGCAGGAAAGTGTGGAGGGGTTGCTTGGGCCAGCGTGCTTTTGGGCGTGGCCTTTCTCAACGGGCAGCTGTGGGAAGCCCTCATTCTGCAGTGAACAGTGTATAGAGAAACAGGACCCTGTGACTATGGTGCCGTGTTGCCATGTTGACATGGTCTGAGCAGGCTCGTTGGATCTTGTAAAGCTATCTGCAGACCTGTGGGCTCCATAGACAGGAGTGAGACAGGTGTTGAAAACAATGTGTTCTTCACCCTGTCGGATGCCCTGAGCTAGGCCGGGGCTTCCTCCCATTGGGTCACTGGAACCCACTTGCTCCCTTGGTGTTTGTGTTGCTGTTACTTCCCCAGGTGAGAAAATGAGCGTGAGGATGAAGTAAGGCAGTGCGCTGCTGGGTGTGGGACTGGGGTCACAAGGGGAGGGACGAGCCACAGAGCTTTTCTGCCTCTCCTACTAGTTCACCAGTGCCATCCATGTTCAGGGTTGCTATTCGGGGTCCTTTTGCCCAAGTCAGAATAAAGCCTGGTGGGGGGCATGCGGCTGTTCTCTGTTTCCTGGGGAAGTCCCCTGGGTACAATCTGTGCCTGCTGCAGCCCCTCCAAATGATGACCACAGACAGCTGTCTGGCACTGCCCTAGATCCTACCACAGCCTGCACTTCAAGTAGTGCAGGTTTCAGAAAGAAAGGTTTGGAAAATGATGCTGAGGAAGATGCAGTGAGGAACTTGGGTCTGGCATTACTGTAGAGCATGGTCTCAGATGTCTGCTCCACACTGTGCCTGACCTGTTGTTCCTAGCTGGCTTGCTTGGGAGCCATAGCCCTTTCATGTCCCTTGTGTGTCCAATATGCCCATTGTATGCTAAATGGCCCTAGAACATCGAGACCCATAATCTGCCAGCCCAGCAGTGGAGCTCGGGAGCAGTGGTAGACCACTGCCTGGGAGGTGTGGACTCAGGAGTGGTGGAGGACTCGGGAGCCGTGGTAGGCCACTGCCTGGGAAAGGAGCAGAGCTGCTTGGGTTCCTCTTGTTCATACTCGGGAACTTGCTGCGACAGGGCTGCAGATGTTTTTCACTGACTTGTTCTGGGAAGGCAGGTTGAGAACCTACAAATACAACAGGAAGCTGCCATCCTGTTGCCACTTAGAGCCATTTGGCACTTTTTCCTTTCAAGGGCTCAGTAGTGGCATCTGTGGAGATGGAGGGCTCTGGGCTGGGTGTGGCCTGAGGCTGTATCCTACTCACTAACTGTGGACTTGCCCCTCCACAGGCTTTGTGCCTCCATTCCCCCTTCTGCAGACAGTGTTGGAGGTGGCATGCTGAGGCTGAGCTGTGCAGGAACCACAGAGCTACAATCGTTACAGCTGCTGGCATCGCTCGTGGGGATGTGCACAGAATTCCTGAGCTCCATAGGAACAGGGCAGAGAGTGTGTGGCATTGTGAGATGTCAGGGGCACAGCAAGCATGTTCACTACAGACTGCAGTGGGGGAGCTCTGTCCACATTGCAGCCATGTGAATGCAGAAAGAGCAAGACTTGGTCACACAGACCTGCAGTCAGTGTTAGACCTTCATAGCCTGTGGCCTGGCTCACTCTCTGCCTCAGTGTCCTTACCTGTAAAACAGGGCTGAGTCACAAAGACCCCAGAGGCTTAAGAGTATTAAAAGAAATGCTACCAAGTATGTGCCTTTGCAGGGTGCCGTTCTGACTGCAGTTACAGCCTAGCTCGTGTTCAGAGTCTCACTTTAGTCCCCAAAGGATATGGCTTAGCAGCATAGATATTACTACAATTGCCTGCCCTACTTCGTGGCTTTTATTTTTAAACATTGGAGCCTCAGAACATCCAGTTTGGAGAAAGGGAAACAGATTAGGTTATTTTTGGCACAGTACCCTCCATCCAATTTAGGGTTAGTGGGAAAAAAAAAGAAGAAGAAGAAGTACCAACCCCCTGTAATAGTGGAGGTGTGGTGGCAGCACATGGGCACCAGGCGCTGAGGTGACTCGTTTCACCGTGGTGCCACCTCATCCTGGTGAGAGCTTTTCTGTCTGTGGGTCAGGTAGTCACACAGCCTTCACTTCCAACTTTAAAATGTGCTGTCTAGGGTGACCATGAGTGGTTATCTCACTGGGCTATCAATGAGATACCTACTCCTACCTTGTTACTGCTGTGCAGAAAACATCAGTCCTAGGTCTTGGCGGCCCCAAGTCCAAGCACTCCTCCCACTTCAGATGGTAGGCTAGGAGGCTCTGGAATTGACTGGTCTCTTGATGGGGCCCCAGTGACTCCTTGCATCACATCTAGGGCAAAGGGGGAGGGGTCAGTCAGTCCTTACAGATTCACAGTTGAGCAGGGGTGATGTGGGAGGAAGGGGCCAGTATGCCATGCACTGGGGCTAGGGTTCCTTTCTCACAGGTTGTGTGAGAAACTTGGGACACCCTCGCACTGCATTCTGTACCTGCTGAGCTTCCTGGCATATATGGAATGCCCACACAGCCTGTCTTGCCATCCTTGGCAGAGTCACCGACCCCATCAGAGTAAGACGTGTCTTAAAGTTCCCTGGAGAGGCCTTCAGATATACCTCCAGCCTGAGTGGCACAGTAAGAGACAAGCTCTGACTGCAGCTGGTGAGCTAAGTCAGCTAGTTGTCCAGGCCGTTCCTCCTGCAGAACTCTCTCTCTAAGCCCAGGAAGTAAAGAAGCTGATGGTGGCCATCAGTTCTGATGGTGTGTCCTGATACTCGGCTGGAAAGAGCTGGCAAGGGAGAGTAATGGAACCTTCTGGTCACCTATAGTAAGTTGCTTTTCCTGGACTCTTAACTCTTAACCAAGAGGCCAAGTTTCACACCAGGTCCTTGATTGAACATTCATATGGAAATGGTGTCATAGAAATGGTCTTGAGACAGTCATTGGTTCTTTGGACTTCAGCCAGCCATGAGGTGTATTTCACTCACCATCTGGTAACTGGGGATTATCCATAGTGGCTCACTTCCTCCAGTCACCCCTCAGCTCAGGTGGGAAAATGGGAAACCTGTTGGGGACTGAGTACGTAGCCAGACAGCTGCAGCCTGGATGTAAGACTCCACAGCTCAGGTCCTGGCCCTGGGGGGCTCCTTCCCTGCCCCCCCCCCAGAATGAAATGGCAGTCAGGCCATGGAGTGTGTCAGATGGGAAGGAGTCAGCCACAGTTCATATAGGGGCAGCCTTAGAATGATGACCTCTGACTCATCCATATGGACTGTGGTTAGGTCCCTAGCCAGGTCTCTGGTTTCCAGACAATCCATGGCTGCTGGACCACTGCAGTGAGAAAGGGAACCTTCTCTGGCACAAGTCACTTCTGGACCCCAGGAACAGTCTGGGATAGTTACTGTCTGGCAGTGAAGGGCTGGTGTGGACCTCTTTCAGGACTCTGATCTTTGGGGTCAGCCCCTTCAGTCTCAGTGCATAGGATGGGAAACAGTGAAGCCATGGTGGGCTCAAGTGCTCCATCTGTCTGTGCCATACTCTCGCAATCCTCACGTGTGCCCACAACATGGAGATGCTAACAGGACTGTATGGGACTGCAGCATTGGTGCTATGCCTGTGGAAGGCACATAGTAGGTGCTCTAGTCATGCAATCCATGTTTCCTTTTAATCCCATGAAGGATACAGTGAGGGGAAATATGAATGCTAGATTGATCGATTGGTAATTATAAACAATTACCACGAACAAGAGGGGAAATCTTTATTTTCCATTACCCACAGGTCTGCTGTGATTCAAACTGTTGTTTTGACTAAAAAATGAACAAAACATGATGAGAAAATTAGAGGTGTTTAAGCATCTACCTTCCTTGCTTAAAAAAAAAAAAAGGAAAACTTCACACATGTGCATTTATAGAATCAAATGGTTCAAATTAGTCCCAGTACTGAAAGGAAGACCAGGCTCATTTAACTTGCCTAGGATCTGTCAATGTAGTAGCCCAGGCTGGCCAGGAGCGCAGCTCAGAATCGCAGCTGCCTTCCACCAAATGCAGGGTGCACGCCTGATACACACCAAGCATGCTGGCAGTGCTAAGGTGAGTCATGCTCCCACCTATGACAGTGACACAGACATTGAGCCCAGGGAGGGGGGCCATGCACACCAGCTGCGGATTGCTTCAGAGACAAGTGGAAACAGGTCTGGTATGGATGTGTCACTGTGGTTAGAGAAGCCCTCAAGGGTAATGGGACATGGTCTATATCCCTCAGAGGCAGATCCAGGCAGAGTAAACCATGGGTGCAAAGGCCCTGTGAGCAGAAGGGCCAGTGCGAGGAAAGCTTGTAGTGTAGGGAATGGATGGGAGACACTGGGGGAGGAGTTTGATCATCAAGGCTGAAGCAAGATGACTCTGGGGAGGTGAGAAGGGTGGATGCAACTGTTAGCCCCTGGTGTGTTTAGAACACAGTACTGAAGGTCTGGCATGGCTGAGAGAGTGCATGGCTACATTGCTGGTGTGAGGGTTGCCATTTAGTAAATGGTGACTCGGAGATGCAGGAGATGGGCTTTGTGAGGCATTTGGACATCCGTGCCGAGCAGGTAGTGCATCTAGAACCCGAGGGCAGAGGCCTGCACAAGGTGTAAACTGAAGAGCTGTCCATGTGCAGGCACCTGGTACTCTGGGTTAAGTAAGGTCATTGAGGACAGAGTAGCTTAGAGGAGAGGACTTGTGGCTGTGCCTGGGAGATGTCAGTAGGTGAAGAGGAGCCCATGAAGGAGGTGTGTGGCGCACACTCTCAAGTCGTAGGTCCTAGAAGCCGAGGGACACAGCCCAGCAGGAAAGATGCAGTCTTCCTGGAATTCTCCAGACTAGAGCATCCCCTGCCTCCCTGCTGGCGAGAATGGAAGTTGCTACCGGGGAAGCAGGCAGCCCAGGCACACACCTGCCTCTGATGCGAGAGTGGGGTCTGAATGGCACCTCTTCTGCCTGCCCAGCAAGGCAGCCCAGAGTGTCTGGATACCGGAAGCGCGGCATATGAGACGGGCTGGTGCAGGCAGTGGCTCTCTCATCCTCTGTCACTTCTGTCCACTGTCTTCAGCCTAAGCAGATCCCCATTTTGATTTTTAGGGCTGAACCCTTGGCCTGTGAAGCCAGTGGCAACATCAGTGCAATTAGGTGTTGCCACAAATGGAAGTCTTCCCTGGGCCATTTTCTGCCTTTATAACTCAAGATCTCAGAGGCCTCATCCTAAGAATAGCCAACTGTGGGTAGGGGACATAGACGACAAGGCCTGGCAGAGTTTGCACTGTGCTCAAGGAGCAGCTGCTGCTAAGATGGCCCTGAGTGCTGGGCAGGAGAGGGCCAATGGGGCGCAGGAGTTGGGGCATTTCTAAAGGAAGGGCCTAGCTGCTCTGACACTCATGTGCCCTCTCTGAGCTCTGGTTCCTCTCCCCTGGACCTCAGACCTCTTCAGCACTGTCAGTGGATCTGCCCAGGGATGAGCCGAAGAGCAGCATCTTTGTTGGATGCCTGACTGACAGGCAAGCTGAGGTGACAATGTCTGTAGGTCAGCTGGACTACTTAGGTACCCAGAGGTTACCTAAGATACAAATGAAGGCCACTGTGTTAGGTGCCACTGCAGTGACCTCCAAGCCTGCCGGTTGAGGAAATGGCAGCATGCCCTGAAGATGTACAGGTAGAGCAGGGAGGCTTTGAGACCAGGTACCTGTTGCTTATAGACATCTGTGGTAGTGCTACTAGTTCTCCTTTCAAATGGCCTGCTGAGACTTCAGAAAACCCCTGAGCCTCCTCTGCTCTCAATGTCATAAAGTAGGGGAACCAAGCTCTGGGGCTAGATGCAGTCCCACCTGCCCTGTGTGAGTCCTTTGCATGGGGCCTTGCATGTAGGGTTTCATCCTGTACTACAGACCCCATAGATAGGAGATGGTGACAGAAAGCCCCTGTCCCAGACCAGTGAAGAACAGAGAATCTGTGCCTGGGTTCCCAGGTTTGTGCCTTTCAGAGTAAGAGCCACTGCAGCCATTTGCCCCCGAAACACACACACACACACACACACACACACACACACACACAATTACATTTAAGGCATGATGGATGGTCCTTGCTTTGTTTGCCCTGTTTTTAGAGCTGTGGAATGTGAGCCAGGCCACAGGCATATTGCTAATTTGGTGTTTGCTTATTTGTTTGTTTGTTTTTGCTGCTTGTGGTGGTCTGGTTCCTTGGTTTTTACGGTGCTGGAAATGGGCATTGCACACATGTCCTCGTGCTACATCACTGAATGCATTGGTGGATCGGGTAAGGTACTGATCCATTTCTGTTCTGATTCATAACCAGAGCCCCTGCTCTAAGAGTTTGAAGATGTGAGGCCTGGCCACTCACTTCAAAGGAGGAAGAAGAAAGTAATGAGCAAAAGGCGGGGCAGGATTTTAACCGCAATTGCCATTTGTAAGCATTGGCAGTTGCTGGGATACTGATATGAATATCCCGTGAGTCCACAAGACAAAGGCAGAGGTTAAGCCTGGACACAGGGAAGGCCAGCGTTAAGCAGTCCTGAGCAAGGGGTAGCCTGGATGATCACTACTCGATTCTGGCTCTGTAAAGGTGCCCCAGGAGAGTCTGATTCTCATGAGATGATTGATCTGCTTCTGAGGTCCCACTGGCTTCAAGGGTGAGTTGTTCCTAAGATCTAAGGTGCTATAGGTTTAGGACAGTGGCTGGTGACTCTGAGACACTTTTTTGGAGATCTGAAAGAGGATGTAAAAGCAGACTCTATGCCCTCAGCCTAGAAGAGGGTAGGCTAGGTTAGCTGTCCCTGGTTTGCAGACACTCCCTGTCTGCCTCCTGTGGCTTAGCATGAACAGGTGCAGAATGAAGGCAGAGCTGCCTTTAAAGAGCAGTTGGTGACACATGTACTGGGTTGTAGAGGCAGGTGGAGCTGTGAGGTTGGAGCTAGCCTGATCTACATAGTGAGTTCAGACTAGACAAGGCTACAGAATGAGGCCTTGTCTCAAAAAACCTGCAGTTTGTAAGAGCCCAATTGTCTGCTCTGTGGTCTCTGGTGTTCCCTGTGCGTCCTGGGTAATATCCAGTGATCCCACAAGAAAGGGCGGAGATCAGTGTAGTCCCACAAAAGCAAGAACTCAGAGTCATCTTGGACATCTCATAGCAGTCTGCCCTCACTGTCCCCTAGAGAGAGGTGGGCCTCTTGCCACTGCACAGTTCTGTCTGGATGTAGCATTTGTCACCCAACAATAACACCTATTGGAGGCAGGACTCCTGCAATCATGAGAATACAATGTTTTGGAAGTTTATGGTGCCCTGTGTCACAGTGACCACTGGTTGGTTCCCCTGTCCTTGAGTGCACTGTCTTCTCCGCTTGACACCCTTCCATGACTCCTGGGAGTCTTCTCTCTTCCAAGACCATGTCCTCAGGGACCATACTGGTATCTAGGGAGTCAGTTGTAGTTGGTGTCCCTCTTCTGGACCTCTGGTACTTCTGACAGATCTTCCTACAGGCAGTTTCCTCTTAGGCTACATAGAGCAACTCTGCCAGAGTCTCCTCCCCCCGCCCCCCTGGAAGAAACAAGGCAAGGTGACCTGGTAGGGCAGGAGGACACCTTCCTGGCTCTCAAGCATGTCTGTGATGAACCTTACCTCCAGATTTACCTATAGACGCCATCCTGATCTCTGTGAAGTAGCATAGAGAAGCTCAACAATGCATGGCTGGCATGAGAAGCAGAGGCAGCATGGTACATATTTGTAGAAATAACAAACAAAGCAGTATGTAAGTCACACACACACACACACACAC
Organism: Mus musculus; assembly: GCF_000001635.26. NCBI lineage: Eukaryota > Metazoa > Chordata > Mammalia > Rodentia > Muridae > Mus > Mus musculus. Next base: position 11,751,751 of record NC_000082.6, read on the forward strand.
ACACACACACACACACACACACACACGACATAGGTAGCTCTAGGAAGGTATGTTCAGAACAAAAGGGTGTTGTTCCCTGGAGGCCAGGGTTCAGGGGACATGTGCGTGCCACTTACCTCTGCTTTTCTGTTTATATTTGCTCCATTTTCTGTGTTACTTATTCCAGGATGTAATGAAATAAGATTCCACATTTCTTTTTTTTTTTTTTGTCTTTTTTTTTATTAGATATTTACTTTATTTACATTTCAAATGTTGTTCCCTTCCCTAATTTCCCCTCTGAAAACTCCCTCTCCCCTCCCCCTGCTCAACCAACCCACCCACACCTACTTCCTGGCCCTGGCATTCCCCTACACTGAGGCATAGAACCTTCACAGGACCAAGGGCCTCTCCTCCCATTGATGACCAACTAGGCCATCCTCCACTACATATGCAGCTAGAGCCATGAGTCCCACTCATGTGTGCTCTTTGATTGGTGGTTTAGTCCCTCGGAGCTCTGGGGGGGGTACTGGTTAGTTCATATTGTTGTCCCTCCTATGGGGCCGCAAGCTCCTTCAGCTCCTTGGGTCCTTTCTCTAGCTCCTTCATTGGGGACCCCATGCTCAGTTTGTATTTGTCAGGCACTGTTGGAGCCTCTCAGGAGACAGCTATAAGAGGCTTCTGTCAGCAAGCACTTGTTGACATCCACACAAGTGTCTGGGTTTGGTGACTGTATATGAGTGGACCCCCAGGTGGAGCAGGCTCTAGATGGTCATTCCTTCAGTTCAAAGAGCTTGAGGCTGAAAAGCTGAGCTAGCGAAAACAGAGGAAGCAGTCTTTTTGGCCACATCCCCTTTGCCTTGCAAGGAAAGTGCAGAGGTCTTTTTTAGGGGCTACCTTCTTCTGTCTGAACATTCTTGTCCTAATGGTCTCATTCTGGGAGGAAGCTGGAGAAGGAGGCAGTAGTCCTCACTACATTTAACTAGAAATGAACCCTGCGGTGAGCGGTGCAAGTGTAGTGGCTTTGCCCTGCTCTGAGGACTTCCTCCACTGAGCTCTGGCTTCCAGCTGCAGTGAGCTTTGTTACTGAGTGAGGCCTAGTCTGGAATGAAGAGAGTGGCGTCCAGAGCTAGGGAAGTACTATAGAGCACTTGGTGTATTCCTAGTGTGACTTGCGTGCCTCCTCTAGAGACAATCCAAAGTCACGTCTCAAAGTTCAGTTTGCCAGCACACCAGAAAGCCACCTTACGCTCAGTGATCAATGGATTTGTTTTCTTATATTGATTGGCGCTTTGATTCGTCTGCTTCCTGGTTTCTGCCCTGGACTTTCCAGCAAGCTTTAAATGAGTCTTACATCTTGGCTTGAGTACTGTTTGAGGTCTGATGACTCTGGAGCACACCTGGGCTGAGAACTGCTCTTGTGAGCCCAGAATAGATCCCAAGAAAATCAGCTCAGCAACCTCCTGTGTGCAGCAGGCTGTTGTCTTGTAAGACTGTTCTCACCTCCCACCTGACAGGGCTTCCCAGGTCTGAGTGAGACAGCTTAGGACAGTAACAAGGTCTCTTCCCTCACCAACAACTGAATAGCACATGGGCTTTGGGGCTGCCCTCTTCTCAGCTGGATGATGGAGACCTGCTGCCAGGCTCTGCCCCTGTAGGTAGCACCTGTGAGGCCTGCCAGCCTCTCTAAAGAGTAAGCTAGAGGTGCGACTTTGTCCCTGGGGTTGCTGCTCTGCAGGTCACTTAGTCTGTGTCACAGCTGCTTACCTTTGCTGATACTGTGGGAATAAAACCAATAGGGAGGTGACTGGACGTGGTCATGTCCCAGTAAGGCTTTGCCTGCAGTATGCTAGCACACAGAACAAGAAACCCTCCAGGCCTGGTGGCATGCATGTTCTGAAGGAGGCTGAGTGATTGTATGAGCACAGCCACCACTGTCCTGAGTAGTCATCCTCAAGGCGCCACTTGAGGAACCACAGGAAGCCCAGTGAGAGTGAGGGGACTCCAGGGTTGCTTAAGATATGCAAGGTCTGGTAGCATTTAAGCACCCCCTGCCTGCCATGTGGAGTGGATTGGCCCAGGCACATGCCCAGAGTCCAGGCTGAAGTTGTGAACTCAGGGGTGATGGTCAGTGATGAGTTTGCTGCTAGACTTTGAGAACTACTGGTTGAGTTACATTGAAGCCTTTGGAACTGAGGGACCAGGCTCAGCATCAGCACTGTTTTTATGGGAAGGACCATCACTGAGAGTACCCTTCTGAGGCTGGAATTAGACAGGTAGCCATGTTTCCCAGACTGTCTTGAGCCTCTTGTTTTCCGTCCCAAATGTATGGATATCATAGGGCTGCTAGGATAGCAGGCAGGCACCAGCACACCCACAGCAGTTTTAGACTGTAGTGGGGCCCTTGGTATTTTGGTACCCCAGCCATTGTCCCTATAAAGCCCTCTATTACTGTTGGCCAGGGCTTTCTCACTCTCTTTTGCTACCCCCCTCAGCCAGGAAGACTCTTGCTGGAGCTGACACCATGATTGTTTTGACCCCTCATTTCAACCTTGTACGCATCCTCAGTGGCCTCTGCCTCCTCATCTTTTACAGAACTTGATGGGAAAAGGCTCTTGCCTCAGGTTAGAGATACAGCTAAAGAGGAGAGAACCCATGGTCCACTCAGAGTAGGGCTGCGTCTGTGAGGGAATGACACATTTCCCCCATACTTTTATGGACACAGTAGGTTATGCCTTCACCACTTTGCCTTCAGTGGTAGCCAGCCATCTCTCCCAAGTCATTGAAGCAGGTTGTATTACTGTGGGCTTTCCTGGTAGGCAGATGTTTGATGACTAGTATTATTGGACTGGGTAAGGAGGAGGAAAACTTTTGAGACTATCCCACATACATTCCTCTTTGCAAGGGGTCTCCAGGGCATCCTGAGTTATGGCTGAGAGTCTAAGAGTAGATCTGTCCATTGAACACATATCTGCAGCCTGGCTCTGGGCCCTTCCATGTCATGTGGCAGTCCTCAGCCCCACCCTCCCCAAGGCTGTGAACCATGCCTTGGTCACCAAACACTGGCAAATGCCCTATCCTCTTAGGTGGACAGCAGCAGAGGACCCTGTTGAACATCGCAGCACAGCTGTTGTACCCCTGGATGCAGGTGTTTCAGGGAAGCCTGTCATCTTTGGCTCTGGGATGAGGCTTTGCTATGAGATGAAGGGATGCGTGGCAGAGCACTTACATGGTGCCTAAAGCTAGCTCAGACAAAGCCCGGGTTAGTGGGCCTTCCAGGCTGTTTTAAAAGTGAGAAACATACACACTGACATGAAACCTCATTTCTTCCAGTTACACTGACCAGTTGGAGCTGGCCAGATACTCCTCCCTCTGTGTGATTTCTGCTGGTCTCACATGTGACTCTATTCCCTGTCTGTGTCATTTGCATTTAAGCTCTGACTTCATCCAGATCTCCTCCTGTCTTGCAGGGACATCACCCCACCTGGAGAACCGCTGAACAAGAGCAGCAGGCCCAAAGCAGTTTCCCGCTTCCCTAAGCTGTCCCGAGGCCACCCCAGGGAGGTGCGCAACGTGGAACCTCAAAGTGGTGACCTCTGACCTCGGTGGACTCTCAGCCCCCAGCCACTTTGTGCTCAACCTTGCCATGGCAGCTGGCCCTGGACACCTTGGCAGGATGACCATGTCCCCACAGAGAACACACCCTTCCTGCTGCCACATGCCACCCAATTAAACTGGTCAGTTTTAGCTGCTGGGTCTCTGTCCTTAGAGCAAAGCATTGCTCACTGGACAGACACAGATGGGGACTCTGTCACTAACCCCAGGGTGGCCAAGGATGGTTGTCACCTCCTCCAGTTCTGCCAACAGACAGTGGGTGCCAGGCTGGGCCCAGACCCCTGGCTGAGATGCACAACACATGGCAGAAGGATCCTTCGGATGCCACCTGTGACGCTTTCCCACGTGGGAACCAGAATGACTGTTATACTCTTGAATTTCCTGATGCAAATGCCTGCTGCAGCTGGTGGATGGGGTCTGCTTCCCTGTCCTCTTCCCCCTAGGGTGGTTAGACACCCAACGGTACTGCCACGTGCCTGGTATGGATGTGATTTCTCCATCTAGTGGCCCAGCAAAGCAATTGGCAGTGACTTGGTTCTTGAGGAACTTATCCTTCCCTCTTCTTGCTGGCACAGGAAGCACCCTACACACATACACATACATACATACATACACACAGGAAACCTGAGGCTGCCCCAGCAAGGACCTCCACCCGCCAGCACAGCCCTCAGCAGCAGCCTGAAAACTCTGGCCCAAGAATTGGTGGCTGTGACCTCATGTCACTAGTGATTTGGCTCTGGACATTGCTGTGGAAGGCTGGCCCTATAGGCTCTCAGACCCAGTGCAGAACTGAAAAGAGAATGATTGTCCTCTGAACGTGTTTAGCACCAACTGTCCCCTAACATCTCAGTGGGAGCAGGATGCTGTGTCCTCACAAGATGTAGTTCTATTGCTCTCGTCTCAGGGTCCCATCCTAGAGTTCAGGGCTCACAGGTATGGAGTGGAATAAGATCCAGCTGCTTTGCAGCCCTGCCTTCCTCTGCCATCAAGCCTGGGTCTCCCCGATTCTCAGGATCCCCTGTCTGTGGTGGTCTGTCTCCCTAAGTCAGAACCTCCTTGCTGTCTTCATGCAGTATGGAGGAATTTGCCGAAGGGACCACGTACCAAGCAGTGTGCACTTCTCTGCCAAGGAAGGAGTTCACAGTGGCACCTACCAAGGGGCAGCTACTTAGGCAGTTGTGGGAGGGAGCCTGAGCATGAACTCGAAGGGCTGAAGCTCAAAGCTAGACCTGGGTGAGTGGTCTGGGGAAGCAGAGTTTTCCTGGCACCTTGGAAACTTGGGGGAAGTAGTCTAGAAACCAGAGAGGACTTCAGAGTGCAGGGGGGGCCTGAACAGCTCCAGTTCTGGAGGTTACCTTGGGACAGACAGGTGGGCTGTGCACAGGTGAGGCAGAGCATTCTTGTCCTCCCTCATGGCTAGGGGCAGGAGCTGAGGGGAGCAGAGAAACCCTCTTCAGCTTGCTGGGAAGGAGCTACCCAAGAGGCTTCTCAGACCTAGAAAGCCAACATGGTTCCTCTCTTGTCTCCTGAGATGCTTCAGGCTTCACACAAAGGCCACACCAGAGTGTGGGCTGGGCATGCACTTTGCAGTTGGGCAAACTGAGGCATGCAGAAAGGCCCTATGGGGCTTTGGTAGCCCCAAGTTCACCTCCTGAGCTGGGGGACCCAGCATGGGGCTGCTTCATATTCTATCATGTTCTGTACAGACAGGATCCTGCTACACCTCCCACAGCAGAGTCCTGAGCACCAGGGCTTTGGGACACCTAGCCTAAACACGTGTCACTAAGAGTCTGAGCTCTCTCACTGCAAACAGCATATATAGAACCATCTTTCACATTCAGCACTGGAGCACTGGCAGTTAAAGCAGGAAGGACAGAAGGGAGGGAGGGAGGGAGGGAGGGAGGGAGGAAGGAAGGAAGGAAGGAAGGAAGGAAGGAAGGAAGGAAGGAAGGAAGGAAGGAAGGAAGGAAGGAAGGAAAAGGAAGGAAGGCAGGCAGGCACCCGGACTTGGGACCTTGGTTTTCTAGGATTAATTATGGGGAACTTGCCCAATTTTGCCATAATGTGCTATAAAGGCTGGGTTCCAGGGACTTTGTAAGCCCTTTGGTTGCTTGACATCTGCCTCCTACCCAGTCTTTTTCCCCGTCTTGGGGATTGACACTAGGGCCTTGCAAGTGCTGGACAAAAACTCTCCAGTGAGCCACACTCTAGCCCTGCCCACACTCTGCTTCCACAGAAACCCAGCAAACTCTTGGTTCCAGGTTGCCCATCTTATACCTCACAAGAGCATGTTGGGACTCAGGCGGAGCGGTGCAGGGCAGGGTCAGGTGATGGAAGGCTGTTCCCACAATGCTCCCCAGATCTGAGGCCTAGAGTGCAGAGGGGAGTTCAGAGCTGTGCTCGCCCGGTCTGATACAACCTCAGGTTTACAGGAGACTGCTTCCTAATCGTCCCCTGACTGCGGCCTTGCCATTCTTGTGGCTGCTAAAACTCTGTTTCTATAAGCGTTCACATGTCCTGAGGGCAAGTCAGTGTCCTAGGCCTTGATTACTGTGTCATCTATTCCTGTTCCATCTGTCTGTGTAACCTGTAGACACAACTGGCCCCTGAGGAGTGGCTGGGCTCTGTCCTCCCAGGCCCACCATCAGACTCCCTCACGTTGGCCGCCTACACCTGCACCTGCATTCACCCACTCAATGTGCTCAGCTGAGGGACTCCTGAGAGTGTTCTGCCAGCAGGACGACGCAGGAGCAGGCAGTCTCACCATGGTGCCCAGCCGCTGCCTGCTCTGTTATCTGGGAAGTATACAAGAAGGAGCGGTCTCGTGCCCATGGCAATAACAGTCCTGATTGCTCAACATTCCTGTTAGAGACATTGCTACCCACTCCAGAGGCACAGCCTGGCCTGGGAGCTGTGACCTCCTTATGAACAAGGTCTATTGTAACAAACATTCTTTAAACTATTGTGCATTATTTCACTAAAGATAGTGTTAAGTGTTTGCTGTTTAGGTTGGTTTTGCTACCTTTGCACAACTGTAGCACTGTATATCTTATCTAATATTTCTGTGCCAAAAAGTTCAGGCTCTGTTGCTGTGATATGTGGTCTCCATTCTACGTCTAAAGTCAAGTCTAGGCAGTGGGTGGGGAGGGGAGAGAGGGCAGCGTCAGGGCTGGAGTGGCTGCTGTGTGGAGGCCTGGGGTTCACTTCTCACGGGGCCATGTTCTCCTGCCCTGAAGACATCGCTCACCACCTGTTCCAGTGCCACCTGCAGCCTGCTCAGCTCTGCCCTTACCAGGAGGCAACCACTTGACCACAGGGAGGTTTGGTTTTGTTTTTGTTTTCTTTTTCATCAGTAGGACAGATTGGGAGGACCCAGCAAGAATTGGGACATGGGACACGTGACAGTGGTTCGCACAGGGTCACTGAGCACCTGGGAAGAGGACCTGAGAGCTGGGACCTCCAGGGGAGAGAAGGCCCTGGTCTGCTATCTCCATCCAGCCTGGAAAGGTCTCTGAGGCTACTCCAGCCCTATGTCTGGAGCCTGCGGGTGCAAACATCCCAGAGATCTGAGCATGTGCTATCCCGACTCCCTCTTATGTTAAGGTTTACACGATAGAATTTTTAAACAAATATGTTTAATTTTCTAAAATCTCTTGTATTAAATTTTTCTTTTGGAATAAGCTGTGGATTTTGTTACAATCTGGTCGAGAGAAGCCTTTTCAGTGAGGGGATTAAAATGGCATTTTCTAAATTAGACCTTCTTCTCTGTGGTTCCTTTGTCTAGATTCTTTACTGACAGCTGGGATTTCAGTGAACTATATACATATCACAAGAAAGCCTCTAAAGTTTAGAAGGTTCACTTATCACTTCAGGCAACACTACATATCAAAATGTGGTTCCACTAACACAGCTTTGGTGAATTAAACATTGGGAGTCACTTGTAGTATTAGACTGATCTTGGTAAAGTGGAATGTAGAATAATAGTCTTACACAGAAAAAAAAAAAAAAAAAAACCTCATCCCATCCTCATGACAGGTTACAGTCCAGACACAGGTAAGTAAGGACAAGACGGGAGCCACTTGAATCCTGTGTTTCCTGCACGGCTGTCCTTATAGCTTCTCATGGCATCAGGACGGCATCGAAGGGAGCTAACTCCCTTGCAGGCAGCAAAGTAAGTCCTGCTTGCATAGACTTTTGAATTTGTCGGTCCAGGCATGGCCAAGGGCACCCTGGGAGATCAGCCAGACAAACATACAGCCTTCTCTAGCTGGTCTGCCTTTGGCCTGGGGAGATCCACACCACCATCACCACCCTCACTAAAAAGCCCCAGAGGCTGAGGTCCAGGAGCCACCTTGGTCCTTGGAGGAAGTCTGATGATGGTCCCTTTTGGTCCAGGGTCTTGATGGTCTCTGTGCTCCCAGACTGTGGCTTCAGCTCCCAGTTCCTGTGTTCAGTGCGTCCTGTAAAAGAGGGTACAGTAAAACCACTGCACCAAACCACTTGTTGGATAGAAAGGTTTGTTGGGGATCAAAATGCCAACACTATCTCTCAGTGTGTGTGTTTGTGTGTGTGTGTGTGTGTGTGTGTGTGTGTGGTGGAAGAGCAGCAAAACAGTGGAAAAGTCAACTGGATTTTCTATAATAGCAGGTCTGGGGCCTTTGTTGGGATGACAAGATGCCCTTGCCTAAGGTATTTGACCTTTGGGGGGGTAGATTGGCAAAGTCCAGGTAAATAGAAGCTCGCCTTAGGAGACTCCTAATGCTGAGTTTAGGCTACTATGTGTACTGTAAGAGCCTTCTGTCCACCCAGTCAGAGGCCTGCTTAGGACACTGGCATCAGTACAGCCATGTTGGAAGACCCACTCTGGAACCAACAAGGTCCTAAATAGCATCATCACCTCTAGAAGGCTTTTTTCTACCAGTCACTTTTACCCCTTATAGAGCAGCTGCTCCTGAAGTCTAGACCAAGCCTTCCCCACACCCTCTCCTGGGCTGGGGCCATGTTGAGAAGCTGGGGTTGGGGGGAACCGCAGCAGTAGGAGCAGGAACAAAAGATTCCATGCAGCAGATTCATGGACCTTGAGATTCCAGTGGGGACCTGCACCAGGCGCTGTGAGGAGCTGCGTGGCCCTTCCTGGCTCTACTGAGCCCTTCAGTTCTGTCTCAGACGTTGGCCTGAGCCTGCTTTTCCAACTTACCTTCAGCCTTTCACCCTTTACTCCCTTTGCCCCCAGCTTTCTGGTCTCATTCCCAGGCAAGCCACATCTCTATCTGCCCCAGGCCCTTTGCATGTGCTGGTCCATCCTGCTTTCTGTGCCTCTTTCATACATCTATCAGGACCAACTTCAAGCTCATTTTCCAAGATAAACCTTTGACACTCCAAGCTACCATCATTCCCTCCACAACAGTCTGACTGAGTCACCTCATACATGGTGATACTCTCTGCAAATTTCATGAAGTCATTGTTTTTTAATAGCTGAGTAGTACTCCATTGTGTAAATGTACCACATTTTCTGTATCCATTCCTCTCTTGAGGGGTATCTGGGTTGTTTCCAGCTTCTGGCTATTATAAATAAGGCTGCTGTGAACATGTGGAGCATATGTCCTTATTACATGTTGGAGCATCTTATGGGTATATGCCCAGGAGTGGTATAGCTGGGTCCTCAGGTTAATGTCCAGTTTTCTGGGGAACCGCCAGACTGATTTCCAGAGTGGTTGTACCAGCTTGCAGTTCCACCAACAATGGAGGAAGGAGTGTTCCTCTTTCTCCACATCCTCACCAGCATCTGCTGTCACCTGAGTTTTTCATCTTAGCCATTCTGACTGGAGTAAGGTGGAATCTCAGGGTTGTTTTGATTTGCATTTCTCTGATGACTAAGGATGTTGGACATTTCTTTAGGTGTTTCTCAGCCCTTCAAGTTTCCTCAGTAGGGAATTCTCTGTTTAGCTCTGTTCTGCATTTTTTAATAGGGTTATTTGGTCCTCTGGAGTCTAACTTCTTGAGTTCTTTATATATATATATTGGATATTAGCCCTCTATCGGATGTAGGATTGGTAAAGATCTTTTCCCAGTCTGTTTGGTTGCCGTTTTGTCCTATGACAGTGTCCTCTGCCTTACAGAAGCTTTGTAATTTTATGAGGTCCCATTTGTCAATTATTGATCTTAGAGCATAGTGTTCTGTATAGGAAATTTCCCCCTGTGCCCATAAGTTTGAGGTTCTTCCCCTCTATAAGTTTCAGTGTCTCTGGTTTTATGTGGAGGTCCTTGGTCCACTTGAACTTGAGCTTTGTACAAGGAGATAAGAATGGATCAATTTGCATTCTTCTACATTCTAACCGACAGTTGACCAGCACCATTTGTTGAATATGCTGTCCTTTTTCCACTGGATAGTTTTAGCTTCTTTGTCAAAGATCAAGTGTTCATAGGTATGTGGGTTTATTTCTGGGTCTTCAATTTTATTCCATTGATCTACCTGCATGTATCTCTACCAATACCATGCAATTTTATCACTATTGCTCTGTAGTACAGCTTGAGGTCAGGGGTGCTGTAGGTTTCTTGTATGTTGACTGTCATCTCTTTCTTTAGGTTAGGGAAGTTTTCTTCTTATAATTTTGTTGAAGATATTTACTAGTCCTTTAAGTTGGGAATTTTCACTTTCTTCTATACTTATTATCCTTAGATCTGGTCTTCCCATTGTGTCCTGGATTTCCTGGGTGTTTTGGGTTAGGAGTTTTTTGCTTTGTGCATTTTCTTTGAGTGTTGTGTCAATGTTTTCTATGGTGTCTTCTGCCCCTGAGATTCTCTCTTCTATCCCTTGAATTGTATTGGTGATGACTATGACTCCTGATCTCTTTCCTAGGTCTTCTATCTCCAGGGTGGTCTCCCTTTGTGATTTCTTTATTGTTTCTATTTCCATTTTTAGATCCTGGATTATTTTGTTTAATTCCTTCACCTGTTTCATTGTGTTTTCCTGCAATTCTTTAAGTGATTTTTTTGTGTTTCCTCTTTAAGGACTTCTACTTGTTTACCTGTGTTCCCTTGTTTTTCTTTAAGGGAGTTACTTATGTCCTTCTTAAACTCCCCTATCATCATCATGAGATGTGGTTTTATATCAGGGCCTTATTTTTCTGGTGTGTTGGCGTATCTAGGGCTGGATGTGGTGGGAGAACTGGGTTCTGATGATGGTAAGTAACCTTGGTTTCTGTGTTTTATGTTAAGGCCCTTGCTTCTCACCGTCTGGTTATCTCCAGTCTTGCTGTCTCTGACTGTGGCTTGTCCTTCCTGCAAGCTTCTATGTCAGTACTTCTGGGAGACCAGTTTTCTCCTGGAGGAATTTAGATATGGATAGCTGTGGTACAGGGTCAGCTGTGGGGTGCAGACAGAAACCAGAAGGATCTTGTCCCCAGCTGATCCTTGGTTCCTGTGTCCTAATGACTCTGGGTGGGTCCCTCCTGGGCCTGGAATTTGAAGAGAAGTGGTGGTGTTACCTCTGCTTGCAGGTATGGCACTCCTTGGAGACCTGCTCTCTCCTGGTGGTGTTTGTAGCGCTGTGATACAGTATCAGCTCCAGGTGCAGATGGAAACGGGAAGGCTTCTGTCCCAGGCTGCTCCTTGATTCCTGTGTCCTGGGGGTTCTGTGTGGGTCCCTCTGAGCTGCAGTGGTGGTATAACCTGTACTCACAGGCTTGTCTGCACTCCTCGGAGGCTAGCTCTCTCCTGGTGCTATTTGTGTATAAAGCCCTGTGGCAGAAGATTAGCTCCAGGCAGAGATGAAAACTGGAAGTGGCCAACATTTTCTAATGTTGGGTTTTGCAACACCATCTTCACACTTTGAAACCCACAAATGGACAAACCAAAATTAGACAAAAAGCCACACAATACTCCATGCTGGTCCACTGCTCCTGGGCACAGGCCTGCTCTGAGGTGTTAATGCACTCACAAGATTCCTGCTTCAGCAGGAGCTAGAAGAGATGAACAGGAGACTGCACGCTGTCACCCCTCCCCCAGGGCATGCTGATACCCTCCCCCACTTCAAAACAAATGAACTCAGGAACACTGAGCTATGGGGAAATGAGCCTGGTAGTGAATGAAAAACCGGACGATTCCCACTTATATTAGAAGACGTAGACTCAGATGGTGGGTTAGAGAGGTTAAGGAGGGCAGCAGGGCCTTGACAAGATGGAAGACCATAGGGTCGGGTGGCGTTGTGGGTATACAATGTTATGAACATGTTTATAACACTGAACTACATCACCTGCAACAATCCAGAAGAACTTTATTTTATGTCATGGGATTTACCATAATTATTTATTATTAAGTGCAACAACAAAAAAATAAGTTCTTTGTGCTGGAAATTTAAAAACTACAGTTAAGAGAAAGCAATAAATGGGGTGCATTGTACTGGTAGCGCAGAACATAAAACAAAAATCAGGTTACCGTTTGATGTCTGCTAACAGAAACCCTGCAGGGAGAAGTCACATTAACTAGGAGTGGACAGAAGAGGGTGAGAAAATGCCTAGTGAGCCAGCACTTGGAGATGTCAGTGCTCTGAGGCTAGGGAGGGAATTAGGTGGATAGAGGGAGCCACTAACCCAAAGCAGTCTGAACTTTCACAGCCGGGGTTCTGAGTTGAGGGAGCCCAGATATCCTAGGCAATGCCCTCAACAGATGGATGGAGAGTCCCCACTGCCCTCCAGGAAGGAGGTTCTTGGACAGCTCAGGCAGAGGAGCGTCACCTGCTGTGGTCCATGAGTGATGGGAGTGCAGGGTAGGGATGGGAGAAGCTTGGCGATGGGAAAGGGGGGTGTTGGCTAGTGCAGAAGGGTATGGGGAAAGGATGGAAACAGTGGGGGGCTGGGGGAGGATGCGGGCTGGGGAGGGTCCCTCATATTCTAAGGAGGATGAGCACCATTTACAGGCAGCCAGGAACAGAATGACACCAAAGACTCTGCTTTAAAAAAAAGCAACCCCTGTGGCCAGCCTTTAATTCTAGCACTCAGGAAGCAAAGGCAGGTGGATTTCTATGAGTTCAAGGTCAGCCTGGTCTTCATTGTAAGTTCTAAGACAGCCAGGGCTACATAGAGAGACCTTGTTTCAAAAACAAACAAAACCCGCCCATGGGTCAACAAGATGGGTTGGTGGGTAAGAAGGTACTTACTGCACAAACCTGAAGAAACCCACTGTGGGATGGGAAAGCCAAGTCCACAAAGCTATGCTCTAGCATCCACTACTACAATACTCCCCACTCCATCACCTCACACAAAAATAATAAAAATAAATCAACTTTTAAAACTTCACTTAATATTTTAAATTTATTTATTTATTTATTTATTCATTCATTCATTCATTCATTCATTCACTTCACATCCTGATCTCTGCCCTCTCCTCCTCCTGACCTCCCTGACAGCCTCTCCTTAGCCCCTCTCCTTCTCCTCTGAGACGGCAGAGGCCCTCCTTGGGTATCAATGCACCCAGGCCATGTTGGGTTGCTATAGGACCAGATAAGGCAGCACAGTTAGGGAAAGGCAGGCACCAGAGTCAGGGAAAGTTCCCGCTCTAGTTGTTTGGGGTACCAGCATGGAAACCAAGCTGCCCATCTGCTACGTAAGTGTAAGGGGGCCTCGTTCCAGCCCATGCTTGTTCTTTGGTTGGTGGTTCAGTCTCTGGGAGCCACCAAGGGCCAAGGGTTGGTTTATTCTGCTGGTGTTCCTGTGGAGTCTCTATCCCCTTTGCACCCCTCAATTCTTCCCCCAACTCTTCCTCAAGACTTCCTGAGCTCCACTAATGTTTGGCTGTGGGTCTCTGCATCTGTTACCATCAGCTGCTGTGTGGAGCCTCTCAAAAGACAGTTATACTAGGTTCCTGTCTGCAGGCGTAACAGAGTATCATTAACATTGTCAGGGACTGGTGCTTGCCCTTGGAATGGGTCTCAAATTGGGCCAGTCACTGGCTGGTCTTCCCTCAGTCTCTGCTCCATCTTTGTCCTGGCACTTCTTGTAGGTAGTAACATTTTGGGTTAAAAGTTTTGAGGGTGGGTTACTGTCCTAATTTCTCCACTGGGGGTCCTACCTGGCTACTGGAGATGGCCACTTCAGGATCAATATCCCCCACTGCTAGGAGTCTCAGCTAGAGGCACCCCCATAAAGTCCCTGGAGCCTCCCATCTTGAGTCTCTGGAATGTCATAGAGTTGCCCCCTGCTGATTTCCATTCTCTTTCCTGCTCTCCCTACACAGGGCTCACCCCTCCCTGTCCTATCTCACTCAATCTTAATAGTCATTGGAAATGGGTGAACCCATTAGATTTCTGTAAAAGCTCAGACTTGGACAGATTAGAAAAATTAGAGTCCATGCTCAAGACTGGTTTCTACTCTGATCTGGAACTCAGATATGCTTCATGTATACTGAATACTTCTAGCAAGAGGATGGTGGGTACTGCTTGTGTGTCCACACATGCACACAAGCATGCATACGCACAGATACAGAAACAGAGAGACACATAGACACAATACATAGACACACACAGACATACACACAGAACACAGACAAACACATACACACAGACATATACAGACACACACAGACACGCATAAATAGACATGCAGACGCACAGACACATACACACCCTTCACTAAACAAGTGCTGATTATTCCTTGTGGGAAGGTTGGCCACCTGAATAAAGTGTATCCAGTCCAGACTAGATAGGCTGAAGGCAGCACAGGAAGAAACTGCTGATGCGAGGAGCCAGAAAAGCAACTCTAAAAGGCCAGGGGTTGATACTAAGCTCCGTGGGGCTATTGGAATGTACTATAACCACCTAGCTCTCAGCAGGGGGTCTATACTAAGTTTTGTGAGGCCACTGGACTATATGATAACCACCTAGCTCTCAGGTGGGTGTGACTGTGTTCCAGCTCATCTCTGGACTAGCAGCAGCAGACTGGATCTCGTCCAGCACCAAAGTTTGTTGACCAGTGCTCTCTGTCAGCAATTTATTGAAGCCCAGCCATGGATTGCACTGTGTAGCCTCAGCACACACCTCTTGCCTCAGCCTCCCAAGTGCCACCACTACAGGTGCAACTAGGCTTGTGGCTTCTCTGGTTCTTTTATTAAAAAGTGAAGAAGATGAGAAACATGATAGGAAAATGACATTAACTTCGTGTGTGTGTGTTTGTGTGTGTGTATGTTTGTGTGTGTGTGTGTTGTGTACACAAGCTGGGTTGACAAGGAAATTTCAAAACTCAAAAAAATCAATAAGACTGTAAACTCTATGCAAATATGATCTTTATAGGAAAAAAATGTAGATTTTTATAAGAGCTGGTTAAGTGAGGTATATACCTCGTTCATGAATGGGAAGATTTATAAACAGACTGGAGAGATGGATCAGTGGCTAAGAGGACTTGCTGCTCTTGCAGAGGACCTGAGTCCAGTTCCCAGCACTTTCACTGAGTGGCTCACAACCACCTGTAATTCCAGGGATCCAATGTGTTTACAGCCTCCTCAGGCACCCACACTCATGTGAACATGTGTAGACACAGACACACATATACACATAGTTACAAATAAAGATAAATCTTAAAATAAGAAGACATAATAAAGATGTCTGGCCATCCTCCTAACTTGTTATGTGAATGGATGCACCCCCCATGGAAGCCTTGTCTCTCTAGAATCGGAGTCTCATTCTGAAAGACAAAAGAGCCAAGTGTGGCTTCAGGAAGAATGGAGGGAAGTGTGTCCATCCAGTAAGGACACAGCCAGGGACACTATAGTGGGAATACAGGATCAATGGAGCAGAACCAAACCCCGTACAGACAGAGGCTTAATGTGTGTTGAAGGAATATTTACACAAGCAGAGGCTCTTATCTCCCAATTGTTGTCTGTAGATGTAGAAAAAAATGGAAATTTGAGCTATTATCACACAAAATTTAAAAATTGATTTCAAATGTTAATATGACAAAATATGGACAAATATACATGACTTTGAGAAGATTTACTTAATCTGCACACAACTAACTTTGACTATACAGATTTTAAGATTCTGGAGGACAAAAGTTAGAAGAGAAGTATGTTCTAGAAGACTCTGAAACATAACAAAATAATTAGTGTGTGTGTAAGAGTATGAGTGTGTGTGTGTGTGTGTGTGTGTGTGAGAGAGAGAGAGAGAGAGAGAGAGAGTGTATGAGAGAGTGTGTGTGAGAGTGAGTTTGTGTGAGTGTGAGTTTGAGAGTTTGAGTGTATGTGTGTGTATGAGAATGTATGAGAGTCTGAGTGTTAGTATGTGAATGTGTATGAGTGTATGGGTGTGAGTGTATGAGTGTGTGATTGTATGCTAGTGTGTGTGTGAATGTGTGTATGTCAGTACATGAATGTATGTCAATGTGTGAATGTGTGATTGTGCATGTGTGTGACTATATGAGTGTGTGTGTGAGTGTGTGAGTATATGAGTGAGTGTCTGTGTATGAGTGTATGTGTGTGAGTGAGTGAGTGTGTGTGTTTATATCAGTGCATGAGTGTATGTCAGTATGTGTGTGAATGTGTGTGTGTGAGTATGTGCGTGTGTGAGTGTGTGTGAGTGTGTGTGAGTGTGTGTGAGTATATGAGTGAGTGTGTGAGTGTGTGAGTATATGAGTGAGTGTGTGTGTGTGTGTGTGTGTGTGTGTGTGAAGCAGTTTAGAGTGTCCTCTTCTCACATTGTCAACAAGAGAATGATGAAGAGAAGGGATCCTTGGAATTGGAGGGATGCCAACATTCCTGTAGTGGTGTGAGCCTTGCTGAGGGCATCCATCTACTGAAATGATATTCTTACCTACCACATCAGTAAGACTGCAGACTAGAGAGCTGGCACAGTGGTTAAGTATACTCACTGCTCTTTCAGGAGACCCCAGTTAGGTTCCCAGCACCCACATGGGGGCAGCTCACAACTGCCTCTGACAAGAGTTACAGGAGATCTGATACCCTTTTCTGGACACTATGGCCACTGAACAAATATGCACACATGTGCATGCATACACATACACACACAAACTAAAAATAAAATTAAAATGTCACCAAGACTTTGATGTAATTGTTTATCTTGGAGGGGGTCAACTCAACAACTTAGCACACAGGAGCACCATCAAATGCAGCACCGTTATTTTATTTTTCTCAGTATCTTCCCTCAAGACAGCATTTCCCAACATCACCAAGGTGCCTCAGGCTGCCCACTGCATCCATCACAACATGCAGTAATGAGCATCGGCCGCCCAGGGCCGGAGACTAGGTCAGCGTTGGTTCATCTGTACAGTGATCTCTGAGCTGTGGTTATAAAATCAGAGGCCTGCTCTGAGACACTGAAGAAAAGGGAGCAGTATGGCCAGGCATACATCCTGACACTTTTTATACCAAAAAGCAAAACCTTGGAGTTGGACAGATGGTCAGCAGTTCACTGCTCTTTCGGGAACCAGAGTTCAGTCCCCAGCAACCACATCAGGTTGCTATAACTACCTGTATTTCAGCTTCAGGGATCTGATGTCCTCATCTAGTCTCTACCTGTCCCCATGTCATACATGTGGTACATACTCACACACAAACACATGTATATGCTTAAACCAAAATAGAATAACACTGGAAAGGCACCCAGCGAGCCTAACCACTCTGCAGGGAATGGCAAGTGAGACCAAACCCTGAGCTCCCAGCTGCCAGGCTCTAAGGGTGATGCCAGTATATCATGTAGGCATAATGTTTTTGCAACCTACTTTTAATAAGGGTTCAACCTTTCCTCTAGCCTAACACCCACCAGAGGTAGTGGAAGAGAAAATTATTAGGATATAGGGGAAGTGGACCTGTTAGCAATAGTTCTTTAGGGGTGAGCTCTATCTTCTTTCTCAGCAGTTCAGTCCCATAGCAAACACCAAATATGACTTAGCAGCTGCAGACCAGTCCTCTACGCAGGCAGACACGAGGCATGAACCCACAGCTGCTGTTCAATCCTGAAGAAGTCATCATGCTTGCCAACCAGCCTGAAGTGAGGTTACTGAAGCAGCAAGCTTCTGCAGGAACCTCAGGAGCAGTTCTTTGGCAAGTTTCTCTCAATGGCCATGTTACCATAAGTTGAGCTCAACAACACTATGTGAGGTGAACCAATACATGTGTGTTATTGAAGAATAGTGGTATGAAGCAAACCAAACAAAAGCCCAGGGTCTGTGGCACCATGCTTATACTCCCTCATCACACATCCTTTCATATGTCTGCTGTATCCTAACATCTTTTCACATGTGGCTGCTTCAGGAAGACATTCTTTCACCTGTGTGCCCCAGTGAAACATCATTTGACATAGCTGACTTTCCAAAGAAACCAGAAGTTTCCACTTGAGTAGCAATCTTCTAAAGGCCAGGCTATAGCATCCTCATGGGCTGAGTAATTAAACTCATCGAGAACAGAAAGCTTTGGTTCTTTCTAATGAAAGACTCACAACGTGAGGACTCCCCCACGATCTGACTCAGGAGAGGCGACACCCCAAAATCACCCACAAGAAACGGTCTTGCTGCAAATTGCAAGAGGATTTTTATTCAAGAGCGCTCTCGGGCCCACGGTCATACACCACGCAAGGGTAGAGGACCATGGCGCCCCGAGTAGCTGAGTAAGGGGGTATTTAAAGGAAAAAACCACAACTCAAGGAGGTGGGAAGGGCATTGTTGGAAAATACCAAAAATACCACATAAGAGTCACAAGGAAGTACAAAGTCACAGGTGTCACAAGGAATACCTGGTAATTGTTAACTCTCAAGACAGTTTCTAAGAGCCCCTAACAATAGCACATTTGCATTGCAGCTTCCAGTAATGGTCAGGGTGACTTTCTTTGAATGAATACTCCTTGAACTCAGGAAGTGGGTGGGTGGAGGAATGTCACGATCTGTTTTATGATTAGCATACCTTGGAGCACTGAGTTTACTACTCTTTCACTAACATTTTTCCATGAGTTTTACTGCATGTTTTCCCATGTCATACTGAAGCTTGAGTGAAATAATAACAGAAACCAAACCAAGACAGCCTCATATTCAAAGCATGTGCTTAGCAAACAAACAACACAAGGAAAAAGACACAAAAACAAACAAAAACCAAAACAAACAAAACCAAAAAACAAAACCAAACAACACAAAAACAAAACAAAACAAAACAAAACAACAAAACAACAAAACCCCAAAATCGAAAGGCTTACCATAGGCAAAAAGCTGCAAGTACCACATTTAATATGGAATGCATACCTATGAGCCACTGTGAAGAACCCTGCCAGTCACATGACAAAAAATGAGTTTTCACAGTCAGTCATTAAAGGGTGATGGCAAAGAGGTTCATCTGTGCAGAGGTGAGTGCTCCTGGTCTGGGAGTGCTTAATGGGCAGGAGGCTGAGGGTTAGAGAAACCAGTGGCTGGAGAACCCCCTCTTAGTAAGGGGGCCAGTATCCCTCACTGGAACCAGAGCTAATGGGCTCTAAGTCCTGAGCTCATCATTCCTTCCTATGCTGCCTGCGCCAAGCATGGCTACCCAGTGCCCCTAGGTATAGGGGACCAGGATCCTCTCTGGGAAACAATTTCTTCTTAGATAATGCAAAGGGGTAGGGACCCTGACCATGGGAACCCACTGCAAAGTCAACACAATGCACTGTAATTTCCTGGGCATTTTTTATTTTATTAAAATATTCCCAATACATTTCTGTGTATATGTGTGTGGACATCCTTGTGGATCTTGGTGATTGAACTCAGGTCACCTGGCTTGGTGTCAGGTTTTTTTACCTTCCGATCAATCTTACCAGGTCCCCTGCATACTTAAAAAATTGTGTAAAATTTATTGTTGTGAGTGTAGGTATGAACATGATATTATTGCATGTATATCTGCAGTATGTGGGTGGGTATATCACATGTGCCATGGCACATGTATGGAAACTAGAGAACATCTCTGTGGAATTGGTTCTCCCTTTCTACCTTTGTGTGGGGCACAGGGATGGAAGCCAAGTGTCAAGCTTTTGAAGCAAATGCCTTTACCTGCTGAGCCACTGCTCTGGCCACTCCCCAGGCACTCACAACTCTCACAGCATTCTGTGAAGTCGGAGGGCTCATTAGTGCTCTACAGACAAACACAGACTCCCCCAAGGACACTTAGTGCGGAAGCAGCAGGCATGAGTCTAGCTACAGAATGAGTGTCCTTCCAGGGTGACTTGTGAGGTGTGGGAAAGGTCACTAGGCAGGGCATGGTCTCTCCTGCCTCAGCCTTCCCTGTAAGGGGACTCCAGGTGACCCCCAGGGGTCTATTGTCATGATGGAATATTCAATGCCTTAGATAGCCAAGCATACACGGCCTGTCCAAGACCATAGAGTAATTCATTTGCAGACAAGAGTTGTCTCTGGTTTGACAGTCATATTAAGGAGCCCATCTTGACTAGGGAGAGGAGCAGCTGAACTTGGGGTGCATTTTGGAACTGTCCCACTGCCTTCATGTAGACTGGAGGTGGACTGCAAGTGAGTCTGATCAGAGCAACAGGAGATTGATTGGCATTATGTAGCCCAGGCTAGCTTCAAATTCTCAACCCTCGGGCCTCATCCTCCCCAGTACTGCAATTATAGCTGTGCTGGGGGATGTGTTCTTACTCTGCTTGTCCCCCACTCTGGGACCTCATACAGCTAATTCTGCTTACTCATCTAGGAAACAAACACCCTGTCTGTCTTGCTGGGGTCCGAGCTGAGGCTACACTTCTTTCTAGGCCACCCACCCTAACTGGGCCTGGACCCCCCCTTCTCCCCCATTTTAATCAATTATCAGCCTGTTTTCTCACCCTGGAGAGACACTGAAATGATCTTGTCCCTGTCCCCCAGCACAACTTGGGGCCACTCCTGTGCCGAGCCCACTTGTGCGGCTGAAAAGGATCTCTCCTGCCTTCTGTTTCAAATATGGCTTATGATACCCAGGCCTCACCCATCCCCCAGGAAGGCCCCAGCAGATGGCATCCCTCATCTGGCTCCCCAAAAGATTCTTTTTCCAAGATGACTTTGTGTGGACTCCTAAGAGGGGACCATATGCTTTGCCATGTACAAACAGGGCCTTGCCCTTGAGCTGGGGCTGGATTGAATTATTACCTGGAACAGGCATCTGCCCTGGAAGAGCCTGAGTCTCTGGAGCTGCTTACAAATTGGGTCACAGCCTGTGAGCAGACAAAGGGAGGACGATGTGATTCCTTCAGCACACCTAGGCCTCCCTCTACAGCAAGGGCTGCCTGGAAAGCGTGAAGTCTTCACTCATAAAAGAACAAAAAGCCTTCCAGGCACTTGCCTGTTGCTCTCCCTTCCTTGGTTCTCACAGTGGCCTGGTCCAGCTTCCCCCTGACTTTGTCTCTTCTGTCCCTGCCTGTCTTGCCCTGCAGGCTTTTCTCAGGCAACTCTTTCTCTCAAAGCTATACATTTATAGTAAAATAGATTCCCAGAACTCAGTGAGGCAAAGGAGCCCATTCCTGGGCCACCAGAGACTCAACATGTCTGAGCACCCCTGTAGAGGGAAGAAGAGAGGGAGGGAGGGAGGGAGGGAGGGAGGGAGGGAGGAAGGGAAGGAGGAGGGAAGGGAGGGAAGCAGGCAGGCAATTCTCTTATGCAAACCATCACAGTGTGTGTGTGTGTGTGTGTGTGTGTGTGTTGAGGGGTGGGGCATAAGATTGACATCAGGTATTTCTCCATAGTTGCTCCACCTGGTCCTTGCTGTTTCAAGATCTTTCTGTATTCCCAGCCCTGGGTTACAGTGTTTGCCACAGTGCCCCGATTTTACACCATGCTTGGGATCTGCACTCAGGCCCTCATGACTGTATAGAAAGCACTTTCTCACTGAGCTGTCCTTCCTATTACTATGCAGGTTAAAAATAAATTTATGATCAACTTACAACAAACTGTACAAACTTGATCATATGATGTGTGTCTGGACACTCTCTCGACCCACAAAACCACCATAGCAACCAAGATGAAATTCCCATTACCCTCCTTAACTTTCTAGTGGCAATTTTCTTTTGGAATAGTTTTCTCTATGAAAGCTGGGCAGAGAATGCTCACGCACCTCTCACCCGAGCCCATCTTACCTGACTGTGGTCCGTCGTTCTTTAATGCCAATGCTTACCAGGAAAGAAACTACAGGCTTCTTTGGAATTTTGTCAGCTTGTTGGATGCTGGGGCTTGTGCCTGTAATGCTAGCTCTCTTGGAGACATAGGGAAAAGACTCAGAGATTCAAGGCCTTCCTGGATTACTTGGTGAGCTCCGTGTAAGAAGGAAGGGAGAACTTCACAATGCCCTCTCTGACCCAGGACCCCACCTTGCATCTGCCCACACACAGTTTGCCATTCACAAATTATGTACCCTCCACATAACACTGTATGAAGGAAATTGTCTCCTGTGTCCTGGTTGCAGTTTCATGTGTGGCTCAACTCTGCTAATTGTAGGTGTGGAATGTAAATCTTTGGGTTGGGAGCTTTGTTCTGCATGTTTCCTTTGGATATCTTTTTTGAAATAAAGTCAGTAGGTCAAAGAGACCCTGACACATGCTTGCTTGTAATCTTCTCAGTTTGACCTTATCAGTCACCCCCAAAACACAGTGTTCAGTGGAGAGCCCTCAATGAACCTAAAATTAAAGGTTGTCTATAGAAAAGCAAGACATTTACATGGTCCCAAAATATCTTGTTACGTATGTAGTACTCATTAGAGAGCAATGGAAGAGCGAAAAATATCGATAGTGGGGGTACCAGGCAGGCACCACCTTAATTAAGTGATCAAAATGAGGGGCAGCAGGAGACAGAGCAAGCATTCTTTGCCTGGCAAAGAGAGGCCAGATCAGTCTCTGACCTTCCCACTGGAGATGTGAGACAGAGATCTAGTAATGAGGGAACGGCAGGCCAAGCCACACCGAGGAACATGCTGCTCAGTAATTGGCTTGGAGCCTTCACAAATGTCAAAGTCACAAAAGGCGGAGTGAGGCCGAGGAACATTCTAGATGAAGGAAGATTAAAGAGGAAGAAGAGGAATTCATTGTCTTGGATTGGAGCCTGACCCAGAAAAAGATGTATAATCTGTGGCCTGAGAGATACTGTTGGGAAAGGTGATCTGTACGTGAGATGCTAATATTGTGTGCCTGTTAACTCCCTAGCTGACAATACAGAGAAATTGTTCAATTGAGGGACCTTGTCCAAGCAAAACATACACCAGGCAATTAAATAAGCAGAAATCAGTGGACATCTTGTTCAAATGGCTCATAACATAAACTGTACATTCATAAGTTATAAATCACACTTAGCTGTGTCTGGTATGCATTTATATTACATTGCATGTGTCTTTCTGATAAAGCATAGACATCTCATGTTGGAATAGACTTTCAACAGAATGCCTTCAACTCTTTGCTAGCAAAGAATTACTTCACAATGAAGACCAAAAGAAACCACACAGAACTGAAGTTTTTGGAGCCTGAAAGCTATACTTCTCCAAATGAGCACAAATTCAAGCCTCCCGTGGCCACTAAAGGAGAAAGGCTGTGTTGGCTGCACTGGGTACCAACATGGAATAGCGGTGTTGGTACTGAGTGAGGGTAGTCTCAGGAGTGGGCAGAATATGTAACCCCAGAAGAGGAGCGTGAATAGTGAGTGTGAGTGTGAATGCTCACAACCCCAGCATTTGAGAGGCTAAGGTAATTGGACCATAATTTCCCAGCAAGTTTGATCTACAGATTAAGGCTCAATCTCAAAAGAGAGAGAGAGGAAGGGGATGGCTCACCAGGTAAAGTGCCTGTTATACAAGGATGAAGACCCAAGTTCAAATCCCCATCACCACTGCTGGCGGCAGAGGTGCTGATGGAGGTAGGCAGGTTCTGATGCTTACTGCTCAGTAAGTCTAGCCAGTCAGTACGCTTCCGGTTCAGTGACAAACTCGGTCTCAAAAAACAAGATGAAGAGCCATTCAGGAAGACATGTGACACTGCCCTCTGCTTCTGCACTCATACACATATGTCTACAGAACCATAAGAGCACTACACATACACTACACACTAAGAGAGAGATGGAAGGGGGCAGGGAAGGGAGCCTCAGTGTCTGCAGGCTAGGAATAACTGGGCTCTTGCGCAGATAAACTCTAACAGTAGCGTTGGTTGATAACAAAAGCAAGCAAAACCCTTGACCCAGCCACTCTAGTCCTGAGAATTTGCTTTAAAAACAAAAGCGTCAATCCACAAGAATAAAGCAGTTGATGTCATGGAGGAAGAGAAAAGACACGGGTCTTCAGAGGGTGGGAAGGGCAGGGGTGAGGGAAGGACAGAGAAAATGGGTACCAAGCCTCAAAGGTAGAGAGATGAGGACTTTGTCCCACACACCAGTGCAGCTTAAGGAAGGGGAAAGGTCATTCACCTGATACAAACATCACACACAGTACTCATGTATCTGAATAACAGTGGGCCCCATCAATATGCATACCTATACATCAATTAAAAAGCAGTCCACAAATATCTATTTGCTTGAACATGGATTATTTGTGTGCTATAAAAAGCAATCTAACTGCTCACCAACAGCTGTTTGTATCTTACAAGACAAAGATGTGGGTACAGTGGTCTATTTGGGAGATGTTCCCAGTGGGCACTGCAAGACAGGATGGGAGCTGGGTTGAGCATCAGCAGGCACAGGAGACTAATCTGGAATGGGACGTGAGCAGCCCCATCAACCATCACCATCATGGCAGGCGTTTCTTTAGCTGCCTGTCTTCCCTCTCTCTGGATAACCCGTGCTGGGAGCTGAGACTTAGATACTGGAACCAGGCAGAGAAGGTATAGAAGCCACGGCTGCTCACGGGTCGGGCAGGAATTGGAGTGAATAGACACTGTCAGAGCCAAGCCATGGAACTTAGTAAGTTCATTTACTAAGAGTGAACTCCTATTTATTTGTAGAAGCAGCTGTGGCATACCAAGGGTGAAGGACGTTCACGGGGAGACATTCAGCATGAGCTCATTGCTGTGAAAATAAAGAACGGTAATGACTGCAATGTGGCAGGCTCCGTTCACTTGAGGCCAGATTCTCCATTATATCTAGTAAGCACCAGGCCAAGATCTATAGGATGGGAAAAAAAAAACAAACCATGAACTTTCAGCTCCAGGAGAATGTTTGAATGTATAATAATAATTTTGTTATACCAATTTTATACTAATAGTATATCAATGAGATCATAAAGTATTTTTAAGTCCTTTTATTATGGAGAAAGGGCATAGGGCTGCAACCACAAGACATGCAGAGAGGCCCAAAATTAGACAAGAAAATGAATCTTTTGAATGTGCATTACATCATTATTTACAGGGCCTGAAAGAGAGTCAAGTACAGACAGCTGCCTCCGCGACATTCCTTAGAGCAAAGGATGGAGGCGCAGTCAGTGCTGGGATGAGGCCCAAGTTGTTGGCCCTTCCCAACCTGAACCAAATTAGAAAGGAGGGGCAGCAAATGAAAGGAATAGAGGGAGGGAGTGAGGGGGAGGGAGGGAGGGAGGGAGGGAGGGAGAGGAGGGAGAGGAGAAAGGAGAGGGAGAAGGAAGAAGGGAGGATGGAATAAGAGGAGGGAAGGGGACATGGAAGATGGAAGTGAGGGTTTAAAACTTTTTAGAGCATCAACATGTCTATGCATGAAAATATAAAAAACAAAGAAAATGATTAGCGAGCCTCTGTTCTCTGGGACTACTGCTTGATCCGATGTGTTATCTCTTGCCCTCCATCACATGGGAGCCTAGGTGTTCATGGTTCCAGGTTGGGAAGTGGGCGTGCTGGTCCATCACCACGGAGGAGGAGGAGGAGGAGGAGGAGGAGGAGGAGGAGGAGGAGGAGGAGGAGGAGGAGGAGGAGGAAGTCAACATGGTAGTGGGACCACGTAATGGATGGAGCCTGGCTTACTGAGTGGTAGGAACTGGCACCAGCCTATAATCTCCAAAGGCCCAGCCCACTTCTGCCAATTAGGTGCCACTTCCTAAAGATCCCCCAGATATCACTGTTACTGGGAAACAAGCACCCTAAACATGAACTTGTGGGTACATTTCTGATTCAGACATAAGACTTAGTGAGCTTGCTAAAAATAAAAGGGTATGAGGCTGGAGAGATGGTTTGGTTAGCAGAGTACTTGCAAGTATGAGGATTTGAGCTGGATCCCCAGAACTCAGGTTAAAAACAAAGCCAGGTATGCTGGCATCCTTAGAATCCTGCTGCAGCCTACTGCTGAGGAGATGGAGACAGGCAGCAGGCCACTGGGGCTTGCTGGCCATCCAGCTTTGCTTAGTTGGTGAGAACCCGGCCAAAGAGAGACTCAGACTCGACAAACAAGGTGGGGGCTGGGAAGATGGCTCAGGGGGTAGAAATGCTTGCAATGCAAGCATAAGGACACAAGCTCAAATCCCTAAGGACCCAAGCTCAAATCTCTAAGGACCCAAGTTAAAATCCCTAAGGACCCAAGTTCAAATCCCTAGCACCTCTGTAAAAGCTGGGCTTGGCCATTTGTGACTGGAACCTAGCTCTGGGAACAGCGACAAGGTGTACAGAGACAGGAGTATCATTAGCACTCATTGGCCACCAACAAGTCTAGCTCTAAACCCCAAGTGCCAGGTTTAATGAGAGACCCTGTCTCAAGGGAATAAGATGGAGAATGACAGAAGATACTGGCAATCTCCTTTAAACTGTATGGGCATGTGTACCTGGACATGTGTGCATGGGTCCTTGGGAAGCACTTGGGAAGACTATGGTCTCCACATATTCCTGCATACATGTGCATACATATTGGCATACACATATACACACATGCACCAAACACATAAGCAACCGTACAAGGCAAACAAACAAACAAACAAACAAACAAGCAAACAACCCAGAACCATGGTTTTGCCTGTGCATCCCACATTTATCACAAATTTAGCGTCGTCAAACCTTCTCTTTATTTTTGGGCACTTGTTTCAATCACTTATGTGAGCGTGCATTATTCATATTATCCACATGATTTTTTTTCTAAAAACACTTTTGGCAGCCAGCCTCATGATTCTGACTTATAACTCATGGGCGGGGCTGTGCCTGGAGGAGGGCACACTGCAGGAGCTAAAGGAATGTTCAGACTCTCAAAGACAGCTGGATACCCCACACCGGGAAACTGAGCAGGAAGAAACTTGCCCTGGCAATCTACACAATTTCCAGTGGTAAGTTGCTGACATTTATTGAAATTAAAAGTAAAGGTAACATTTGACCCAACAATTCTGCCACCAGGAGCTGGCTTTCTATGAAGCTCCCTGCATCCGAAGCAAATCCAGGTTATGTGAAGTGCTCACCAAGGCACTGGGTGGGGCCATCACCCATTCCAGGCAATAACAAAACGACGTCACACAGTCCTGGGGCAGCACAGGAAGCATTCTCTCCACCAAGGGACACTGAGAAGGTCCCAGCATGGCACATTAACTAGAGGAAAATGTGTGTGCCTGTGCTTTTAAAATAGATTCTTAGATTTGGGTATGCATGAAGTTTTTCTGGAAGGCTAAGAGACTGAAGCGGTGACGGCTCTCAGGGAGGTGGCCTTGGAGGACTGTATTGCAAAAGGAGCTTTGAGGCTATATCTGCATCTATATCTGTCTATATCTTCTGCTGCTGTTTGAGCATTTGGCCACATGGATGACTCATTTGCTTTAATTAAAATAAAAGCAGCAGCAAGCAAAGCAATGCCCCAGAACCTTGGGTGGAGTGGGGAGCAGAGGCTGAGGCATACGCAGGTGACGGGTGGCGTCTGCCCATGTGGCATCTGTAGGTGATCATGCTGCGGCTTGGCATCTCCACCTGATTAAACTGGGTGAGCAAGAGGAATCTGCACGTCCGTGGGAGGCTCCTGTCACCAACCCTTGCTGTAAAGAAAGGCTTGCATGCCAAGCAGGTGGCAGGTAGAGTTCCTGTCCTGTCCCTGGTTTCCACATCAGCTCCAGCTCCAGGGACTTCCAGGGAGCAGATGTAGGGCAGGCAGGAGGCTCAGCCTGCTGCTCCCTGGCAGCCCATCTGCTCTGCCAATGCCTTCCAGATTCAGAGCAGTTATGGGGCCCTGAAGCTTGGGAAAGCCGCTGGGGAAGCTCACAGGGCAGAAACAGCAAACTGCAAACCTGCTGCTACTGCAAGCTGTGTGGCTCCGAGGGACACACACCTCCTCTAAGCCTTGGTTTCCTCACAGGCAAGAAGGAGTTGATAGTAATATCTGGGCAGAGGAGACAGCCCAGGGGATAAATTGCTTGCTGTGTGTGATGGTTTGAATATGCTTGTCCCAGGGAGTGGCACTATTAGGAAGTATGGCCTGGTTGGAGGAAGCGTGTGTCTGTGGGATGGGCTTTGAGAGCCTCCTCCTAGCTGCCCATGAGCCAGTCTTCTTCTAGCAGACTTCAGATGAAGATGTAGAACTCTCAGCTCCTCCTACACCATGCCTGCCTGGATACTGCCATGCTCCTGCCTTGATGATAATGGACTGAACCTCTGAACCTGTAAGCCGGCCCCAATTAAACGTTATCCTTATAAGAGTTGCTTTAGTCATGGTGTCTGTTCATATTAGTAAAATCCTAAGACACTGTAATAGAAAGGACCTGCATTTGAATCACCAGAATCTATGTAAAAGCCAAACACAGCAATGCAAATCTGAATCTTTGATTTTCCTAAAGTAAGATGGGAAGAGGAGACAGGAAGATTTCGGAAGCTCATGGGTGAACTAGTTTGGAATAAGAGAGCTAACAACAAAAGGACACTTTGCCTCCAACAAGGTTAAAGGCAAGAGACCACATCTGAAGTTGCACTACAAGCATGTTGTATCATATGTGTTCTGCATCCTCACATGCGTGCATGTGCGCGCACACACACACACACACACACACACACACACACACACACACACAATATCTAACTATCTCTAGGAGCCTGAAGTACTACATACAAGTTCATCCATGGCAGGAACTCATCAAGTATCCACCACTCATTCCTCTGACACTCTTGCAATGGCCTGGGATTTACACACACACACAGATACACACACAGATGCACACACACACATACACACACACACAATCACACACACATACACACACACGCACACACACACAGACACACACACACAGACACACACACAGAGACACAGACACACACACACACATAGTCTTTGCTATTAAGTAATTTATTTTCTACCAAAAGAGAGGTGATACATAATAATAGTTTTTCTATACTTGCAGAACTATATCTTATTTAACTTGTTTCATAAACCCATGCAGTCGTTATTTCTGTTCATGTTTTATAGATGAGGAGATGAGACTCCCAGGAGGATGAGGGCCACCCACAGGGCTATGGAAGAGGCTCAAGACTGATGAGGAAGGAAGAAAATCAGCTGGATCCTCAAGACACAAACAGACTAACAGACTCTTTCATTGCAACCTTTAGGGCGGAGGAAATTTGACATAGGATGCAGGGGCATCATACGATCGACTATGAGCAATGTGCCCACCGCGTGAGCCTCTCAGGACACAGGAAGTAAACCAACAGTCTCACTTTCCAGTGTCTCACCTCGGCTTCTCTTCTGTTCTCTTTAATTTGTCTTCAGAGCACTGAGCAGTGGTCGTCCTTGGTCCCAGACAATACTGTCTCTAAGAGAAGACCAACACAGTTAGAGACAGGACGGCCCAAAGGAGAATCAGATCCGTCCAGTTTAGGCCATGTATCTAGTTATGGACCCGTCAGCTTTGACAAAGGAGCTAGGGTCTTGTAGCGTGCTTGTTCTTATAGAAGGTGCAGGTCAGAGGGCCTGGCTGCCCACGTCCTCCTTGGAGACTCAGAAAGAAATAAGAATTTCAAGAGATAGTAGTGAAGTGGTTTACAGAAAAGAATTTCCGAATTTTCCTTTTCTTTTCCTCAGTCCTTATTGCATTAACCTTGTGATTGTCAACATACTTGTGTGTTGCTGAATATTTTAAGAAAAATCAACAAATGTTACCTTGAAACAATAACAAAGCCCAGAAAAATGCAAAACAGCCTTGGTCTGTCCCAGCGTCTTTCATCTGAGAGCACAGAGAGCCAGCGCTAGCCTGGGGAGGGGGTGTGTGGCTAGAATGTGTGTGTGCTCAGGGCTTTCATTAAAAACACATTTTATTTACTTTATTTTGCGTGCGTGCATATTTAGGGGAGGGCATGTGCATGCCTGATGCACATATGGAAGCCACTGGGCAATTTTCAGGAGAGAGCTCTCTCCTTTCCATTGTGTGGGCCCCAGGAATCAAGCTCAGGTGCTCAGGCTTGGTGTAGGGGGCTTTACCCACAGAGCTATCTCACTGGCCCTAGTGTTTCCTAACACTTCTAAGTTACATATTCAAAGTATCTGTGAATGTAGCCTTATAGGGAAATAAAACCTTTGTAGATGAGATGAAATGCAGTGGCGGGAAGGGTGGTGAGGCAAATCATAGCCATGAAGCGTTCCTGTAAGACAGGGCTCCATAGCCTTAGCCAGGGCTCTCAGCCATCTTGACATTTTGAGCTGGATCGTTCTGTGTCATGGAAGTCTGTCCTGTGCCACAATGCCAGTCTTTACCTACTTGAGTAGAGTAACATTATCCCTCCCCCAGTTGTGACAAAGCTCTGCAACCAATAAGTATGCATGGTGGGGGAGGGGCATTCAGGACATTTGGATGGAATTATCTTGTATTTCCCATGTGGGTTCTAAACCCAATGATTGGTAGCCTATGAGAAAGCTGGAGAGACATGAGATACATAGATTCTGGGGAGAAGCTACTGTGAACATGCAGGTGGAGGCAGAGGTGAGAGGTAATGCTTTTGTAAGACAAAGATCACCAAGAGTCCTAGAAGCCAGCAGAAGCTATGAGGGAGGCACAGACGACTGTCCTTGGAGCCTGCAGTGTGAGCCTGACGTCACACTCACAGTTATCTTAAGTCAACAGTGTGCATAATTTATCACAGCAGCTGCAAGACAGCACCACATTCCTGTAGTGCCAATACTAACTAGTGCTCAGTAGATATTTGCCAAAAGATCCATTGCAATTGCCAGCCAAAGTGAGACACTTCACAGAACCCTGTGGGTCCCATCACAGAGGGACAGGGGCCCAGGACAGAGGCCCCACAAAGCTTGATGCCCTACAGCCAGAGATTTCCATGCAGGCTTTTCCAACCAGAGGCAGAAGTTGCTCTTTCTTTTCTTTTTCTTTTCTTTCTTTTCTTTTTTTTTTTTTTTTAGGTAACAGAAGTGGTGAGATGTAGACCCCAGCACTGTCTAAAGTTCCAAGTACAGCCACACTAAGGGTCAGGCTTTCAATACGTGAATAAAATCCCAAAACGCTGCATTAGTGACAGCTTTTGCTTCTGTGATTAAACATGAGACACAAAGAAGGAAGGAAGGAAGGAAGGAAGGAAGGAAGGAAGGAAGGAAGGAAGGAAGGAAGGAAGGAAGGGTTTGCTTTGCCTCACTCTCAAAGAAGGCCTGGAGGCCAGGACTAGAGGCAGTTGGTAGCACTGAATATACAGTCAGCAAAAAAAGAGAGCTAACAAGAAGTGGGACCAGGCAATAAAAGCTCAAGGCTCACCCCCTTCCTTCAGGACTCACTTCCTGCAGGGAGGCTCCCCCTCTTAAAGGCTCAGTAGCCTCCCAAAACAAGCTGGGGGTGAAGAATTCACACACACAACTACTGAGGGCGTCTCACAGCCACACCACAACACACGAGGGGCTCACATCACAGGTCCATAGAGAGTCAGGAAAGGCTCCAGACGCTTTCTGTCCATATCTCTACAGAGTTCCCTTATCCCTTCAGAGGTGCTTCACTCATCTGGTGGGTGACTGAAACATCATGGGGAGAAGTGTTCGAGGCACGTCAGGTTATACTCTAGCTCAATGCCTTTTCTGTTGGAACTGTTATCACAGGGCTCAACTATACTCTGTGTGTGTCTTAGTTTGGGTTTTATTGTGAAGAGACATCATGACCATGGCATCTCTTAGGAAACAATTAATTGATGCTGGTTTACAGTTTCAGAGGTTTAGTCCATCATTGTCATAGTGAAAAACATGGCAGCATGCAGGCAGACTCAGTGAGAGCTCTACATCTTCATCTGTAGGCAGCAGAAGGCTACTGTGACACACTGGTCAGACTTGAGCTTCTTAGACCTCAACACCCACACCCACACCCACACCCCAGTGACACACTTTCACCAACAAGGCCACACCTCCTAATAGTGCCACTCCCTTTGGCCAAGCATTCAAATACATGAGTCTAAGGAGTGGGGAGAGACATTCCTATTCAAACTACCACAGTGGAAGATGAATGTGTTCTTGAAAATGTCCAAGAACCCAAAATAAGAGGAGGTAGATTGGGTGACTGCTGGGTGGTTGGGGCTGCCTAGCTGGAAAGGGCTTTACAACGAAACAGGTTAAGGAACGCTTGTGTTTAAAAGGGTTAGACAGGATTCATTACTGCGGGACACGGCTGGGTCTTTAAAGTCTTGGTATTGTGAGTGGCTGTGACAGCAGAGCACAGACTATTTCTCACTCTTATCAAGTCTCATTTCCTTCAAAGTGCACTTGTGACTAAAAGGGCTTCACTCCTGGTCCCGGCAGAAGGGGCTGCTGGAAGGCAGGACCCCTCTCCCTCCTGGCTGTGGTCTTTCCCTATGGCTCAGACTTCTTCATCCAGTGCCTAGAAGTGGAAGGTGCTGACTGCTTTAGACAGGATCCAGCATGCTGCTACAACCATATTCTGTGTGGTGGGGATGATAGTCCAGGATGTGGGCTGTTCAGCCTGTGAATACTGAGAGCCTTGGTTTTTAGGGAGCAAGCTGTGAGCACTAGTTGTGTTGTCTTAAAGGGAACTAGCAGTTTCCAACACAGATAACCATAAGCCCTTGTACTCACTGACATAGGACATACCCATCCAACGACAGGCACCAGGCCCACGTTCTTCTACCAGACAGTGGTCTATGCTAGAGCCGAAACAGTAAGAGGTGCCTTCTTTAAAAGGGCAACATCTCCAAGGAACCAAGTGCCTATTCATTCATTAGTTCCCAATCTCGAGTCAGTAGTGCTGAGGTAGGAGCTCTTGAATGTGAGTCAGTACATTTCTTTCTTTTTATTTATGTCTGTGTGTGTGGGGGGGGGGATGGGGATTGGGGAGGGGTCTGTGCACGTGAGCATGGGTGTCTGTGGAAGCCAGAAGAGGGCGCCAGAGCTCCTGGAACTGGAGTTACAGGCACTTATATGCACTGGGAACCAAAGTCTGGCTCTCTGTGAGATCAGTCTATTCTCCTTTTTTATTACATATTTTCTCCATTTACATTTCAAATGCTATCCCTAAAGCCCTCTACACTCTCCCCCCGCCCTGCTCCCCACCCACCCACTCCCACTTCCTGGCCCTGGCATTCCTCTGTACTGGGGCATATGATCTTCACAATACCAAGGGCCTCTCCTCCCATTGGTGGCTGACTAGGCCATCCTCTGCTACATATGCAACTAGAGACACAACTCTGGCGGGTACTGGTTAGTTCATATCGTTGTTCCTCCTATAGGGTTGCAGACCCCTTTAGTTCCTTGGGTACTTTCTCTAGCTCCTTCACTAGGGGCCCTGTGTTCCATCCAATAGATGACTGTGAGCATCTACTTTGGTATTTGCCAGGCACTGGCATAGACTCACAAGAGAGAGCTATGTCAGGGTCCTGTCAACAAAATCTTTCTGGTGTATGCAATAGTGTCTGGGTTTGGTGGTTGTATATGGGATGGATCCCGGGGTGGGGCAGTCTCTGGATGGTCCATCCTTTCATCTCAGCTCTCCAAACTCTGTCTCTGTAACTCCTTCCATGGGTACTTTGTTCCCTAATCTAAGAAGGAGGGAAGTATCTACACTTTGGTCTTTATAGCTCAGTGGTAGAGTATTTGAGTGCAGTCTGTGCTCTTAACAGCTGTATCACCACACAGGTCTGTGATCTTCTGTAGCAACAAGTAGCAAAGGTTTTGACATATCCCTTCTGGTGGGAACCTTGCCATCTGGAAAATTCCCAGGTAGGACTACATAGAAGATGCAAATGTTTTCCTCTGCAGGACATGGTGGTGCACACCTTTCATCCCAGCACTGAAAAGGCAGAAGCAGGCCAGTGCCATCCTAGAACAGTTCCAGGCCAGCCAGGACTGCATTGTAAGACCCTGTCTCAAAGAAACAAAGAACAAATGGTTTCCTCTTAGACAAAATTTCCCTTAGCACAGCATTTCCACAGCAGAGCCTCAGGAAGTGAAGTCATTTCTTGTGGTGTTGAGAAGTCACGTCCTTCATCCCCGGTGAAGAGGCACACCTGTAAGGCTTCACATGGAACCACACAGTGGGAAAGTTACCTCATTCCAAATTCTTTTCCAATCTTCTTGACTCTGTCAAGGACAAACGTCAGTTGGCTGTTGGCATGTGCAAACCTCAGCATTTGGCAGAGTAGTCAGGATAAGCGAGGTCAGCTGCTAAACAAGTAAGTCCAAACATCTTGGGGTCCAACAGAGTGAGCTTTGGCTTCTTGCTCGTGTATTGCTTCCTGCAGCCAAACATCTGAGCTCCGTCTGTCTAGTAGCTGCAAGAAACCCCAGCCACAGACTCCATGGCTTTGCTGACAGGCAGAGGAAGGGGGAATTCCATGGAAAATTGCTACAGGGGAGCTGACAGGCCACGTCCCTCCACTTCTGTTGCTGGAGGTGCCATGGGATCTTATGGGGCTACAAGTGAGATCCACAGTGACTCCACACAGCACAGACAGCAGCCTGGGGGGGAGATGCTTGCCAGTGCTCAGGGTCAGAGCATACAGGAAGCAGCACTCCCTTCCAGCCCTGTTGACTCTTGAGAGTACCTATGACTGACTCCCTTCACACTGAGTAGAGAAAAGCCAATAGTGGTTTTCTCCTCCTCAGCCACGATTTACTTTCTGTAGCCAAACGTACCATGACATATTAAAGAGAAAATTACAGAACAAATTCATAATTTTTAAAGAGCCATCCTATATTGTTCTAATTATTTTATCATTAGTTATTACTAATCTCACCATGCTAACGATGGGCTAAAGTCTATCACAGCTTTGTAAGAATGGAAAGCATACAAACAAGGCATTTGCTGTTATGTGCAGTTTGGGGCATCTGGGGAGGTCCTTGGATTGTATCTGTTATAACAAATAAAGGAGACGGAAGTTAACATGAATGTCTTTATTAAGGTGGCTGTTGTGGGCTGGGATGTAGGCCAGAGGGTAGAGTGCTTGCCTAGCATACAGGAAGCCCTGGGAGTGTTGGTGCACACCTGTAATCCCAGCACTTGGGAGGATGGGGGGGGGGTTCAAGGTCATCCTTGGCTATGTAGCAAGTGTGAAGCTACCCTGGGGCTACATAAGACGCTTTAAAAACCAAAGTGGCCAACATAGCACACACACATAAATGACAATGACAGATGAATTACTGACATGTGGGAAATGTGTTTCTAAGACAATGATGTCATCGAATCTGTCTGTAATGATTGTGACGCTCCATTCCGTGTGAATACAGCCGGCCACATGGGAGTACTATGCTCCTAGAATATGGGCAGTGTGAAAGGCTGAAATTCTGATATAATTTTTCTATATAAAAAATGCAGGTCTTGGGTGAAAACCACAATTGATAGTTGTGGTAGTTTGAATATGCTTGGCCCATGGGAAACGGCACTATTAGAAGGTGTGGCCTTGTTGGAGGATTGTGGCCTTATTGGAGGAAGTGTGTCACTTGGGGGTGGGCTTTGAGGTCCTATGATCAAGCTCTGCCCATTGCAGATGACAGTCTCCTTCTGGCTGCATTTGGATTAATATGTAGAACTCTCAGCCTCTTCTCCAGCACCATGTCTGCACGGACGCTGCCATGCTTCCTGCCATGATGACAACAGACTGAACCTCTGAACCTGTAAGCCAGACCTAGTTAAATGTTGTCCTTTATAAGAGTTGCTGTGGTTATGGTGTTTCTTCACAGCAATAAAACCCTAACTTAGCAAGTAATGGTTGCCTGTAACGCAGCCCTGAGGCGGACCCAGAGGTAGGTGGTCCTCAGACACACTTTTTTCAAGATTTTAATGATCTTTATTTCATGTGTATGGGTGTTTGCGTGAAAGTGTGCCTGTGTATCATAGACACACAGGTCAGAAAAGGGTATTGGGTCCCCTGAGACTGATATTACAAACATTTGCAAGTCACTGTAGAGGTGCTGGGAATTGAACCCTGGTCCTCTGTGTGCCTGCTGTGTGGTATGCATAGAATGGAGGGGAGATGGTGTGTGCCACTTATTGGCCACCTCTGCAGTAGATTTTATTTTATTGTTCTGTTTTTTGAGACAGGATTTCTCTGTGTAATCCTGGTTGTCCTGGAACTAGCTTTGTAGAACAAGCTGGCCTTGAACTCAGAGATCTACCTCCCAAATGCTAGGTTCAGAGGCACGCTCCACTATACCCGGCATTAAAGTGGATTTTCTTAAACTATCTTTTTAGTTCTAATTTTTACATTTTCTCCCAAGGCTTCAGTGGGACATTATGCCCAGTCTGTTGTATTAGTTTCTGCTTCCTGTGCTCATCATCTGTTTCTTCTCAATAAGCATAGGGTATCAAGGGCCAGGCTGACAGTGGGGCCTTTACCCCAATACTAATGATTGCAGTCTGCTGAGCTATGAGTCACCATCTCCTCTGCTCAAGAAAGACACCCAGAAGTCACATATTGGGAAGCAGGGGATCATTACTGACGGAAGAGGTAGAACCCCCTCTGCTTAATGTGGGGCTAAAAGTGGAAGGCGGGAAATAACCTTTCCGTGTGACTGCCGAGGTGGGGCGAGCTGTCAATGGACTAGGCTGTCTTGGAAAGGAGTTCACAGGTTCTGATGAAGATAAAAGAGTCCAGGCATGGCACAGAATGCCTCCCCCTCTCCCTGCACACACAGAATCTGAATGTCAGGAGGTTGGTAGAGTTTCCGCAGATCCCACCTCCTGTCTGAGAGTCCCTGCCAGGCATGGAGGGACAGGTCACCATGCTGACCCTGGCTGGCATTTCAGACAGCTTTATAATTACACTGATTCCAACCACAATGACCTTTTGGCCTTCTCATCTGGGAGCATGAGGTGTTCACACACAGCTTTTATCTTAGTCCAATACTCTAATCAGCATTTCCTTCTCCCTTCCTCTGGCCCTGCTTAGATTTAGACCACGGCCCTGGACCATTTGGGCAACTTGCTCTCTCCTTTGGCTTATGTGAAAATCCTTAATGTCCAGGCTTCCCTCTGGCCACCTAGACCCTCTGAGGGACAGTCTTGGTATCCCTGCATCTAAGGCTTCCCACTGTGGGCAAAGCTGTGAGTTAAGAGCTCATAGCTCTCTCTTCTCCTTCCTCATCTCTGGCTAATTTGTCCACTAGTTTCCTCCAAGTGCTGGTCCCCACCCAATCTACTCTCTCCTACAACCATGCTCTGCACTTGGAGAACACAGGCCTCAGGTTACAGTTGTGTGCTCGTGTGTGTGGCAGTTGACTCGACAGTATCTCTCACTGGGTAGCCAGTCCTCAGGATGGCTCTGGATGTGTTCCACTGCCTGATAGTCACGCTCTGTCGGATCTCTTCCCACACTGCTTGAGAGTTTCTGTGGCAGAGGTGGTGTGTGGGACTTTAAGGTCAGGTTTGAGAGACTATGGTTTTATGAAGAGTCTCTCTTGCATCATTGATTTTGGGGACACCCAGCCATCATTTCCAAGACACTGAGATTCACGTGCTGAGGATACCTGACAAGGGCTACATGGGTGACCACATGAAGGCCATGAAGGCTTAAGGAAGCCTTCAGGTGACCGAGCAAAACAACATGAGAAGCCCTGCTCTAGAATCGCTCAGTTGTTGCTCCGAGATCCTTCACTTCTGAGAGGTACTTGAAAACACTGACACAACGTTACACAGCAGTGTATACTAGTCATCTTTCACCCAGGATGCTCCATTAGAGCAGAAACCATGATTACTACTGTTCTCCAAACTATACATGCAAACATCTAGGGTAAGGGGATCAGACACACACACACACACACACACACGCACACACACCTTATACGTATATGTGTAAATATGCACATACATACATACATGAATATATCTTTTGACTTTATCAACCAATCAACACTTCTTTGTGTGTGTGTATTTGTATGTGTGCATGCCACTAAGTTATACATGTGCACTTGTGCACGTGTGTATGTGCTGATATGTGGGCATGTGTATAGAGGCCAGAGGACAACCTCTACCATTATTTGTCAACACTGTCAAAATTTATTTGTTTTGGACACAGGCTCTGCTCTGTCATCTTCCTCTGGAGTCCTTTGACTAAGCTATGCTGACTCAGGGAGTCTCAGGGACCAAGCACTCTGCCTGTGCAGAGTTAGGATTACAAGGAGCAGTCGATGTCCTTAGATGGGTTTACATCTTCACACACTGTGGGAAGCACTTTCCTGACTGAGCCAGTTCTCCATGCAACACATCCTCTTGAACCCTTGTGAGGGACAGATAGGGG
The DNA here is from genome assembly GCF_000001635.26 of Mus musculus. Taxonomy (NCBI): domain Eukaryota; kingdom Metazoa; phylum Chordata; class Mammalia; order Rodentia; family Muridae; genus Mus; species Mus musculus. Next base: position 11,789,908 of record NC_000082.6, read on the forward strand.
TGGTATGTGACAGTCCTGTCCTCCAGGACTGCACTAGAGGGATGTGATGAACAAGATGTGAGGGTACTGTGGTGGTGGGGTCCAGCTGGAGCAAAGGGCCAGAGCAAATGGAGTTTGGTAGAGGCAAGTCAGTCATGAGCAAAGAAATATGAGTTCCTACAAATGGGTGAGTTCCTGGGGCCCATGGCAGGACCACAGGAAGGCCCTGGTCCACAGGATTAGTATGTCAGGTGGTATGCACAGGAGCTGTGTGAGGAGACATAGTCAAATATATGGCAAATATCACCTGATTCTGGGTGTGGGGAGGTTGGGAGCAGCTGCCTTTCGTGGGGGTTCTCCCACATAGTCCCCCAACTTTGTCATGGACAGTATGATGAACTAGGGAGGCACCAACTGGCTTCTGGGTTCTCGCTGTTGCTGGTGTGGCTGGATGAGATGTCACCGTCAGCCTTGGGGTTCACACCTTCAAATCCAGGGCAGAAGAAATAAGAGCACCGGATCCTTGTGCAAATTAAACAGGCTGTGGATGTAAAGTTCAGAGCACAGCGCCTGCCGCCTGTCGCTTGGCAAATGCCACTGATGGCTGTCACGCTTCTACACTGGGGAGAAACAGATTTCTGAGTCCAGGTGCCCTTTTTCTTTTAAATGAAACTTCAAACTTGATGACATGTAGCAAAGTGTTCACTGTGAGTAGTCAGGACACACCCTGTCTGCACCTCCACTCTCCTGCAGACCCACTCAGCCACACCTTTCTTCATCTTTCACTCTGTCATCCATGCTGGGCACTGGCCACACCATTGCCTGTGACTCATGTCTCCTCCTGTAAGTGACTGCTGCTCACCTGAATCCCAGTAAAACCCACTGATTCCCCCCATTGGACATCGGTGGTTATCTGGGCTCTAGTCTGTAGTAGGTTCCGTTACCCATCTGGAATGAGTGGGTGCTTGCTCTCCTGACCCCAGGAATAGTGTCATACATCAGCGTTTGGCATGTGACTCTGGGGCTCCTGGTCCAGCACACTGTGGATTTCGCATGCCCACATACAGACATCTCTGCAGAACCCACTGCTGAATCAATAAGGAAGAAACTGACTGTGTGGGCAGCTCATAAGCCTAGGCATCAACTCACGTGCCTCAAATGCCCTTAACTTTGAAAAACAGGAAAATAGATTATATCTGACAGAATAAAAGCCACTCAAGCAGCAATCTCCTGAATGATCAAACTGGGATGGGTATCATCTTTTTAAACAATCAGGTAGGAACAGCGGGCTCCATGGTCTGATCAGGTGTATATGCTATAGGTTTTAATAAATGTCTGAGATAGGAAGCCCATTTTTACTGCTCATCGCCATGTCCCTGAGATCTGGGAGATGGTCACAGCATCATAATTGTGCTTCCAAGTACCACATCCACCAAGCAGGGCAGTCCTGGCTTCTGCCACCTCTCCTGTGAGTTTGTGCTATCTTGATTGGTGGGTATTGCTTCCACTCCATGCTTACAGTGTCCTCACGAAGCCTCCAGTTCAGCTGTGGGGATGACTGACTACAGGATAGAGAGGACTGCGGAAGCTGAGGTAAACCTGTCACACTGGGTATCAGCTGGGGCCCTTTTGGTTTGCAAAGAATTGATATCAAGCTTAAGCAGAAAAGGAAACATTGGCTCAGCGAGTAGAGCTCCCAGACTGTCTCTGCAAAGCTTCAGGCAAGGCTAGACCCAGGCGTGCACGCTGGTCTCTTATCTCATCTTTCTCTCTTCCCTGTGCTCTGTTCTAGTTTCTGCTGCAACATCTTTGCTTAACCGGCACACTTCCCAGGCACACTCCAGCCGGAAGAGCGCTCATCCTCCTCCCACTCAGCCTAGGACAGTGTCTCTGTGGTTGGATCTGGTCATATTGCCATCAAGGCTCTTCTGGTGTGTGGTCAGAAAGGTGGCATCCCACTTTCGTCTCTTTCTATCACCAAAAGCCTAGGGCAGAAGGAACTCATCCAAATGACCCAGACAACAGCAGAGGGGTGGGGAGGGAGGCATCTGAGGGATGCTACAAAGGCCACCCTTTCTCCTGAGATGGTCAGTGACCTTGAAAACTAAGCCACTTTGGATGAAGGTGAGACTTGAGGTGGATAGAAAGGCAGGCTGTTAACTAGCTTCCAACATCTTCCACAAAAAAGAGCTGCTGGAAGATTGGCAGGTGACAATAAGCCTGAGTGGCTGTGTGTTTGTGCATGTGTGTGCATGTGTGCATGTGTGTGTGTCTGTGTTTGTGCATGTGTGTGTGTGCATGTCTGTGTATATGTGTGTCTGTGTGTGTACATGTGTGGTGTGTGTGCACAAGAGAGAGAGGGGGCAGGGCATTGTCTGCCGAATGGTGGCGCCCATGAGTATCAGTGGTAGAAGGCTGACGACTGAGAAGAGAGAGCCTGAGAACCAGGAGACCCCCAGCTCCTTCATGGGTACAGTGGGAGTGTATGCAGCTTCTCAGGAGGCAGCCATTGGCAGATGTGGCTGTGCAGTGGGTTTAGCCAGGGTAAAGGAAAGGCTGTAAACATGGGAGGATTTGTGTGCAGAAACAGGAGGATGCTGGAGGTCCAAGCTGGGAGCAGTGGCACATGCTGGTGACCCCAACACTCAGGAAGTTTAGGCATGGCGGTTATGATGTAGAGGCCAACCTGTGCTATCGTGAGGGTCAGCCCTGGAAATAGTGACAGTGTGTCTCAAAAAAGGGGAAACTTAAAGTAGGAGAGAGGCCATGCTGACAAGCAGTAGGGTAGAGAAGGTGTTTTAGATAGGTTTCCACTGCTGAGAAGTGACACCATGACCACAGCAACTCTTGTTTATTTAACTGGGCCAAGCTTACAGTTTCAGAGGTTCAGTCCATTATCATCATGGTGAGAGCATGGCAGCATGCAGGGAGACACAGCACTGGAGAGGTAGCTAAGAGTTCTATATCTGGAGTGGAAGGCAGTAGGAAGAGAGTGACACTGGGCCTGGCTTGTGAATTTTTAACTTCAAAGTCCACCTCCAGTGACATACTTCCTCCAACAAGGCCACACCCCTCCAACAAGGCCACACCCCCTCCAACAATGCCACACCTCCCCCAACAAGGCCTGCCTCCTAATTCTTTCAAATAATCTTGATGGCATCCTGCTTTGTGCCTTGTCTCTTGCTGAGAGACTTGGAAGCAGCAGTAATGCCACGAAACTGGATAGTCTGTCAGTAATTAACTCTGTTAGAAATCTCTCATTCTCTCAGAGGCTCAGAGAAACCCTGCCACAGGAGATTCAAGATAGGCCTTATTCTCTCCCTTCAAATGGTCTATTGTGAATGTTATTGGTAATAGCTCACACGCCATCAGACATTGAACCTCTTTCTCTGGGTCCTCTGATTCCATGGCAATGGGCAGTATTCGGGGGCTCCAGGGACAAGACAGTTGGAAATGAAGATGGATTCTAATTTCTAGGTCCCCAGGCCTGGTTGCTGCAATTTTGTTTTTTTTTTTTTTTTGGAAAGCCCCTCCCCAGCTGGGAGTTGTGTTAACAGTTATTTGCCCTGTTGGGGAGATGTTGACAACTGTCTATACAACATCAAAAAGCTTGTTTTCCTAAGTGGTAATTAGAGCATCTCAGTGGGAGCCCAGTTCCTAGACTCTCTCTGCCCACAGAGCAGCCAGTCCACACTGTGACCAGGCGGTCAGGGGCTCTGCTAATTACAGATGACATCAGTATTCGTCCTAGGCTGGCCAACTATGCTGGAAGAAATAAATAAACTCCCAGCACTTTCTTTCATCCCCCCAGAGTCTCTGCAGGTGAGAGCATGGCCCAGAAACCCCTCTGCTGGAGGTCTTTCAGGGAGCTTGTGACTTTGTTGCTTAAAATTCCTTGGAGAGGGGAAAAAATACTTAACTGAATTGAATCATTAAATAGACTTCTCCTGGATGCTAGAGACAGAACTTCAGGAGACAAGCTTGCTCTCAGGGAGAAGCTGGGTCATCTGGTGACTTGCTAACCCTGCTCAACCTCATCCACTATTCATGCTGGGGCTTGCCACTGTGCGCCATGCCCAAGGGTTACAGAACGATGCCAGCACTGTCATAGCGATGGCTATAGGCGAAATGTGTGATGAGTCCCCTTCTGTCTCTCCTTCCATCTCAGCTTCCTCATTTGAATATGGGTACCATGCAAGCTCCCACTTGGGGAGGTTTGTTTTCAGGCTTCAGTGAACTCATGCTGGTGACACATTGAGAAGATGATTCGGACACTTAACTAACACGCCCTTCACCCCCTAGTAAGAGAGGCTTGCTTCTGTTTCCCCTGTGTCTGTGTGCATGCAGTCCAGCGCACCATGAAGAGCAGCAGTTCTACCTTTGTTGCCACCTCTAGATCCAAAAATATTTACATAAAATTCACAGCAATAGCAAAATTACAGTTTTGAAGTAGTCACAAAAATAATTTTATGGTTGTGGGTCAGCACATGAGGAACTGTCACATGCACAAGTCACACGGTATTAGGAAGGTCGAGACTGCTGCTCTAGGGTATTATCCTTAAAAAATTACTCTCTTTTGTCTCTGAGACAGGGGCTCCTGTTGGTCTGGAGCTCACCAATTAGGCCTTGAGCCCTAGGAATGCACACGTCTTTTCCTCTTGGGATGCGACCACTATGTCCCATGTGAATACATTACCACTATGTACCTAAGTATGTACCACTGTGAGTTACCTCACAGGCACTTCACCTACTGAACTACCTTCCCAGTCTCAAGAAGTCTGATTCTTTTGAGGATGAACTATAAAAAGCTAAATAGCTGAGATACAATCCACTGCACTTGCCTCTTCCCCCTCCCCTCTTCCCGTCACCCACTGGCATGCCTTTTTGTAACTTCACCAACAATGGTGACCTAGGCATTCAAGCATGTGAATGTTCTCAAGAGCAGCCTGGAAGCCTTGGCTTGGGAGCTGGTGTAGCAATCATCCCTGCGGCTGCACTGCTAAGGTCTTTGAGCATCACCCAGCAACCACATGAAGTGGGGTGGTGATCAAGGCCAGTATCTCCCGTTAGAGCAGGCTGCACACTGAACAGAGGGCTCCACACAGACCAGGGAGTGACGTGCTCATGAAGAAACTCCTGGAGATCTTATGGGGATAGTTCTCTACAGTTCAGTTCATGGAAAATGAACTTGAGCCCTAGAAGCAGGTCACACACAGGGCCACTGAGAGAATGCCAGGGCTGGAACTCAACTCACGGAAGTCACATCCACCTTTAGTTATGCCTCTCTTCTCTTTCCTATTCTATCAATTTCTAAAGGTCTGCGATTAAAAAGAGGCCACTGGTGGCAAGGCATGTCTTCGTTTCAGAAACAAGATGAGAGGGAGACTGTGCATCTTAGAGTTAGGGAAGCAGCCTGTTGATGAGACGCCCTTCTGCATGTGGTGCCTGCTGCATGAGCAGCTCAAAGCTGGGCCAGTTCTGCATTGTGCAGTCAGCCTGTGGCCCTGGAAGAGGGGTCCAGGTGGCATAGGGGGATTTGTGGGAAGAGACTGTCATTTAGGTGGATACTGTGTAGAAGCTATTCTAACTCAGAATGGATTGTAATCAGGGAAGGCCAAGGGAGGCTGGCTCAGGATAGGGCAGGAGACCCAAGGCCACCACCAGCTCTGCCTTCTTCTAGTCAGCTTCAACTTCCACCCACATGTGCAGTGCAGAATCCTGCTCCCGGTGTCTTCTCTCTGTACTGTGGCCGTCTCTGCTGTTCCCTTTGGGACGTCCCTCCCAGCCTCATTCTCCTGGCTGACCTAACCATCTTGCATTCTCAGTTCAAGCCGAGGCTTTCAAAGCTCTCTGTAACACTCTCCCTCCATTCTCTTATGTTCCTATTATCAGAGAACTCTACTGGAATCTTCCCTGAACCAGACCTGGTGATAGGACAAACACAACATTTGGCTGACCAGGTCATGGAATGGGCAAGACAGAGGCAGGCGGGGCATTCGGGAGCTCTCAGCAGAGGTGCAGGCAGCATGGTTTAGCCTCTGCAGATATGTGGCTAACATGTATTGATATACTGAGCTATCTCTTTAACACTCACTGTTTCTTATCAATGCCCACAGGTGCTACCCTGTCCCCATTTTACAGGCGAACTCAAGATTTTCAGAGGTTAATTGGCTTAAGGAATGGAGTTGAGAGCCTGACTCGGGAGCCCTGGCTGCTTACTGTCGAGTAGAGAGCTGGGGAGCTTGGAGTGATGGAGGCAAGACACGGCATATGGAAGGAGAATATTCTTTGCAGGGGAGAAGGGCAGTTTGGGAGCAGTGTGAGATGACTTTGGATACTGTCATGCTGTGTGTTCAGTAGAGGCTTATCTTGTCCTCAGAGACAGGTCACATGGCAGTCCTGAGGCTCTCAGTGTGGAGGTGTTCCCCAGGGATGGAAGGTGGGGCTGCTGAGACAGTGAGCTGTTTCCTGAAGCCATCGATGTGCTACCCACTGTGCTTGGTGGACATCTGTGGGCTAGTTCATGGTGTGAGAGGAACTGTCACTCAAGCATCTGCACAGAAAAGCAACAAATCCTCATACAAGGGCCAGGGGGAGCACGGTGGCTGCTGCTGTCCCCACCTCAAGTGCTCACACTCCTCTCTACCAACAGAAGATAACAGAGTTAATCTTCCTGCAGGGCTTTTCAGTAAACTAGTGACAGCCTGGGCACGTGGTTCCTGAGTGTGTGTGTGTGTGTGCGTGTGCGTGTGCGTGTGCGTGTGCGTGTGCGTGTGCGTGTGTGTGTGTGTGTGTGTCTGTGTGTGTGTGTGTGTCTGTGTGTGTGTGTGTCTGTGTGTGTGTGTGTGTCTGTGTGTGTGTGTGTGTGTGTGTGTGTGTGTGTGTGTGTGTGTGTGTGTGTGTGTGTGTAGGGTAGAGGATTACTCTCCTTCCACCCCATGGGGGTCTGATCATGGAAATTAGGTGGCTAGGCTCAGCAGCAAGTGCTTTTAACTACGACAGCATTTTACCAGCCCAAGTTTGCTAGTTTTTTTTTTAAATCTTTATTATTATCTTCTAGAAAACATAAGTCTTTTAAAGATAAGCTGAGATGGGATCATGCACTGTCTCGAAGGGCTTAAAAGGGTAGCCTGGAGCACCAAGGATTTACAGCGAGCTGACAAAGGCAGTCCTGCTGCCTTCCACCAGTGCTGGAGCAGCCGGATCCTCTGGGTGGAGTCAGATTCAAGAAAAGCCAGATGCCACCAGTTCTGTACGCGTGGTGGCCTCAGCCTCATGACAGAGGGGGCCTGTGTATAAAATTCCTGCTTCTTCACAGAGTAGCGTGCCTTTGAGAGATGACACTGCAGGGACCGTGAACCAACTGCTGCGTCATCTGGCTACCTCTCCATCCACACTCCTGTCCTCTGATCCTGTCTTCTAAAGGATAGTTGTCCTCTCCTAAATCTATTCTTCCTTCTCCAAGTGGCCCTGTTCCAACAAGGAACACATCTCAGAACACCCTAGAACCAATGGATTTTAAAAGTTCAGGTGTTGTATATATTTTTTTTTCAGTAAAAAAAATTTCATTTCTGTCCCTCAGATGAGCACCCCCATTTGAGCATATATTCTTTACAACAGGTATTTGAGTGTCCAGAGTGTCATTTCCTTTAAGTATGACTTGGGTTTCTCTTCTCCTCTCCTTTCCTCTTTTCCCCCTCCCCTTCCTTCCCTCCCCTTTCCCTCTTCCCCTCCCTCTCCTCCTCTCCCCTCTCCTATCAAGCACTCTAAAGTTGTCTTAAGCACTGTGATGCTGTTCTTTTATGTTCACAGATAATACTCACACTGTAAGTGCACTGCCTGTTGCTTGCTCTGGAGAGTGGTCACATTTTGTCCCAGTCTTTTTAGCTTTTGCCATTTGGCCTGTTTGGCTCACACATGCTTTGGGTCCAGGCAGAGATCTGCGGGAAGTACCTATCAGGGGCTTGCATCCCTGGCCCTCTTCCCTCTGGGACTCCTTACTTGCTCCCCAGTGCCTTAGGCTTCTTTATCTTGTTTCTTTGGTCTAAGCAACAGCAGATATTTGCAAATATATTATTTATCCCTGATGTGCCACTTAACAGCAATGGCTTGTCCTCAGGCAAACTCTCGGTGAGCGGGAAGGACTATAACTCATTTTTGTGCCAAGTCTTCTCTAAGTTTGATTTTAAAATATTTTGTTTCAAAATCAGCTCTATTTTAGTATTTACACTGGGATATCATAGGTGCATATTCGGCTGTGGCTAGAAAAGGAAATGTTTTTGACAACTCATATACTGAATGCATGCTCCTCAGCTAGTGACACCATTTGGGGAGGTTACAGAACCTCAAGGAGGTGGGGCCCAGATAGAGTGACTGCTCCCCTTTGAGGGTTATACCTAGTGCTTTCTTCTCTCTGCTTTTGTATGAGCAGCCTCTGCCACAGGCTCCTACTACTGTGAGGTTCTGCTTCTCCATGGGCCCAGACCCAACAGTGCAAGACTACGGACAGTCTCTCTCTCTCTCTCTCTCTCTCTCTCTCTCTCTCTCTCTCTCTCTCTCTCTCTCCCTCTGACTTCTCTCTCTCTCAGAGGTGAATCTGTCCAGTTACTGCCTTTCCTCCCACAGTAAGAAGAGCTATAACCTATGCATGGGCAGATGCCCTCATGATTTACCTGGGATTCCAATTTGTTTATTCTACATGCTAGGCAGTCTGAATCCCTCAATCTACATCTTAATTTCCTCCACCCCTTGGAACCACTGTTTATCACTATCCTTATGTATCTTATATAAAGATATATGTATGAGTATATCATTATACACATTTATGTATATATATATATACACACACATATATAATACACATGTAAATCTCATCTATCTATCTATCTATCTATCTATCTATCTATCTATCTATCTATCTATCTATATCTTTCTGTGTGTGGTGTTTATGCATGCAAGTACCTATGTGCACGTGCAGGCTGATGAAAGGACAAGGTGATGACAGGAGTTTTCTTCAACTGTTCTTCCCTTTTATGCTGAGGCAGGCATCTCAATTTAGCCAGAGCTCCCCCAAAGAGCTCCTGTCACTACCTAGCTTACTTCAGGACGAGCACTGATTACAGACAGGCTGCTGTGTGCACTTAAAACTTTAACTGGGTTCTGCGGTGCCAGACTCTAGCCCTCATCCTTGCTGCTTTTGTAGCAAACACTTGAAATGCTGAGCTATCTCTCCAGCACAATTTACGTTTTTAATATTTATATTTCACATAGTGACATCAGGCAACATTTTTGTGCTTGGCTTCCCATAGTATAATGTACTTTAGATCCATTTGTTTTATAACAAATGGCAGAAACTCATCCCTTTAAAGGCTGAAATATGCACACACACACACACACACACACACACACACACATTCACACTTACATGTATTACGCTCAACTATTCACCCATCTTTCCATCTCCTCGTGCACACCTGCATGAGGATACCTGTACTCTCATATCCAACGCAGCACTATTGTCTAGGTTTTAAGTTCTTTTAATCTGCCCATTTCCCAAATCTCAGGGGTTGCCTAAGGGCATTTACAGAGGGAGCTGGTCTGTGCACACTTAGTCCACGGATCTCCGGGTGGCACCAGTTGCTTTCCTCCCTGCTCAGGTGCAGTATGACATTTTGTCTCTCATCTTTCACGTGCACTCTGCCTCTCCTGTTGGTTCAGCAGCTGCAGAGCCTTCTCCAGCGCTGCTGGTCTCAGAAGGCTCGCTGGGCAGCACCTGCGTTATAGAGCTCACTCCTCTGCAGTTTGCTGCCTACGGCTGGGTCAGTGCTTCTCTGGCTCTGCAGCTTTGGTTACTGCCCCATATTCATTCAGAAAACCAGGCTCAGAAGAGCTGGCGTCTGGAATGCCCACATCATTCCTTCTAATACTCACTGTGCTCTAGGACCAAGGGTAAAGTGGCAGTACAGGTTATTTTCTGACTTCTGATGACATCTAGCTTACATGACAATTTGGAAAGAATTAGGGTGAGCATCCCTGTTCTGGATATATGAAATCCAAAATGTTCTAACACAGGAAAAGGCAACATTTGGAATTTGGGATTAGGGATATGCATATGCAGATATTAAAACAAACAAACAAACAAACAAAACCCAAGAGCTTGGTGTGGTGGCACATGCCTAGAATCCCAGCATTGGAAGTTCAGAGTTATCTCTGGCTTCATAGCTGAGTCTCAGGCTAACCTGGGCTACATGAGGCCCCATCTCAACAAAAACAACAAATGGAACATAAAGGGTGAGATCTGGAACAGCTGCTTTAGGTAAGGGCTAGTCCACCTGCAGCACAGGGCTGAGGGACCAGGCTCCTTCCTTCTGTCCTCTTGAGCACCAAGGGTCCATACCGCTGCCTGCAATTGCTGCTGCTATACAGCTTTTGCTCTCTCACTCTATTTTACATCTCAGGCACAGAGCTGGGCACAGGGAACAGATGGCAAGTAACAGAAGTGACCCTGGTGTTCTATGGCTTGCATCCTGGTGGAGGTGACTTTTATGGTCTTTGGTAGTCAGTCAAGCACATTTCCAAATTTGCTAAAAAAGCAAAACCAAATCAAACAAATAAGTACACTTGGCTGTGTGGTGCAGGAGAACCACTTTCAGGAGTGACTACTGAACTGAGAAAAAATGATAACAAGATTCCAGTGTCTGTCACAGCAGAGCCGGGGCGAAGAGGTGGCTTGAGAGGCAGACACGGGATGCAGTGACTGGGGCCTGGTATCTCAATCAGGGCTTTGTTCTAAAGCACCATAAACGAGGGAGACGCCCGACAGAATAATGAAAGGCCACACCACTATTTGGTCAAAGTTGTCTACAGCCTATGAAAGCATGAAGGAAAGACTGGCTCAGTAAGTACTGTGAAGTCCCCACATTTTCAAACAAGGAAACAGAAACTAACTGAAGGAGAGAGACTCCTGCCAGTGGAAGCTTTGCCCGGAGAATGCTTAAAAATCCACACATATGCACACAGACGCATGTGCTTGTATGCCCTCTTTGATGACAAAAGACAACGTGTGTGTGTGTGTGTGTGTGTATGTGTGTGTGTATATATATATGCATATATGTAAATGTATATATTTATATCTATAAAATCACCAGCCACATGCTCTCTTTCACCTGCGTAGTCAAGTTGCTATGGTTTGGAGAGAAGAGCATCCCCTCTGTGTCTGTTCGGAGCCTGCTGCTAGCTCATGACAATGCCATGCTCAACTCCGCGACTGCAGAGCTGTGGAAGCTGCTGCTTAGGGGTAAGGATGAAGACTTCAGGTACATGCCAGTCATGTGTCTGCTGCCTCTTCTTCAGAGACTTTGCTCTACACTCTGGAGTCTAGAACTATATCATGTGTGCGGCACCTACAGTTGTGAGGCCAATGTTCTACGCATTTGCTTGGGCTTAAAAATACTCTTTTGCCTCCCTGGCAGTGGGCAGAGAGACACGTTGCTGTTGGTGGTGTTTTTTATATTAGCCCAGAGCAGGGCAGCATGTGTGAGCATGTGGTGGTCAGAGGGAGAGAAGAGAAGTGGAGTAGCTTGAGCATTATGAAGAAGGATGGAACTGGAGAATGGAGGACAGGAAGGAGGAGCCTGTTGAGAGTGGCCAGCCTACCGCCTGGGGCCATGGTGAGGTCCCAGCCAGAGCTTCCACTGAGGGCTGTGTGAGTCTGTTGTTATATAGTCCAGGCTAATATCCATAGGTCATACCACCACTAGGGACCATGGGGATGTTCCTTGTTGCAGCCATGAGGCACCATGTGGATGTCCAGGGGATGGGTATAAACAGCCCCACCCCTCACTGGATGTGATGCTCTGGCCCTGTCTCTCACCTGTGGCAGCACTTGGGAGAGCTGGCCCTGTGCCTTGCCCAGGCAGCACAGTGGAGCTGGCCCTGGTGGTAGGGGTGTGGGTGAGCTGGCCCCGAGGGTGTGAGTGTGAGAGAGCTGACCTTGCCCCTTGTCTGCCATCGAGTGGCATGGGCACAGAGGTGAGGTTCCAACCCCCAGTCCCTCACCACCTCTGGCAGATGGGAAAGCGGCCCAAAGGGTAATAAGTTTGGGAGAGCTAGCTCTGCCCCTTACTAGCTGCAGCACTTGGGAGAAAGGGGACTGCATCTCGTCTGGACAGCATAGCACCGCTGACTCTGTTGGCAGGGACACAAGTGAGTCAGCCCTGGAGATGAGCCCTGCCACTTGTCTGCCATGGGTTTGTGTGGGTGCAGGGGTAATGTCTTACCCACCCTTGCCGCTCACTGCCTGTGACTGTCAGGAGAGCTGGCCCTGGGGTCTTAAGAGCAGGAGTGTTAGCTAGCCTCCCCCTCTCACTGGCTGTAGCACTCAGGAGAGCGGGCCCTGCACCCTGAAGGTGTTGGTGCTGGTGATTCAGCTCCAAGGGCATGAGACTAAGAGATCTGACCTGCCTCCCGCCAATGTTGGCATTGGGCAGCCTAGCTGGAGCAGTGCTGGAGAGCTCACCCTGATGGTGTGGGTAAGGGAAAGCCAGTGGGTTGACCAGCTCAGCTACCTCCCAGGCTCAGATCCAGGGCTCTGAACTGTTCTACTCCAAATCTATATCATCTTCGAACAGTTGGGACATGTGAAAGGGCCAGTCCTACTGTTCCAAAGCTGCAGGATCTCACGACAGGATAACTGGGAGGAGTCCCAGTGAGCATCCAATATTGATTGGGTCACAGAACCAGACCAGTGACTCACTGCAATGAACATTTGCAGGTGAAGATGTGTGGACAGAGGGACATATTGTGGGACACTGTGACACACTACATCCTCCATGAGATGTTTTCTAAGCTTTTGTTGTTGTTTGTGTGTTTATTTTACTTTTTGGGGGATGTTGCAAGAATGAAGGGTGGATATGAGGAGATGGGAAGATGAGCAGGACCTGGGTGTGTGATGTGAATCTCACACAAAGAATCAAAAACAGGAAAAAACAAAACAAAAAGACAAACTCATAGTTCTCTATCAGCAGCTGGCAGTAGCTTAATGCAGAAAGTCATGGAAGACATACAGTATGCTGCTTGCTAGCTACAGTTTGCCTACCCCACCAATCTGTACGCTTCCAACTTTAGGATCCATGATAAACTTACAAAAACTTCGATAAGACAACCATGACCCAGCCCACTCTCCTCTGCAAACTCCCTCTCCTGAGCCTTGAAAATCCTAGTTGAGACCACTTTAAATAACTTTTCCTCTTTGATTTTTCCAGTTAAAATGACCAGTGGGGAGGGGGGAGAACTGGCATTCTGAATTTGAGGGGGTGGAAACTATAAGCAAAAATTGTATTAGTCTGCTACTGTAAGGAGATACATGAGGCTAGATACTTCATAAAGCAAAGAGGTTTGTTTCATTGTTCTGGACTTCAAGGACAGGCGTGATGGCTCAGCTTCTTGGTAGATGACATTGCAATCAGCAGAGATCACACTGTAAGATAGGAAGCCAGAGAGCAACTGGAGCCCAAGAATGACCTAAGAGTCTTCTTGTAAGACCTTGTCACTCATGACTTCATGATGAGGACCAAACTTCCAAGTCTGGAGTCATCTTTGGACCAGCCATATCCCAATCAAAACCACAGCAACAGCAAAGACCAGCGCCTTACCTGACCACATGAGCTGCCTGAGGATGCAACGGCCTGGACCCCTGTCCTTCCATTTTCACTGATGGGCTGGGCTCAGGCATCCAGTCTGGGCCTTCCAGAGCTAAGACACTGGAGACACCTGAAGAACATTCAGAAACAGCACAGGCATGTGGGAAGTCTTTATTGTTTTTTATTTTTATTTTATTTTTATTTTTTAAGAAAAGGCCTAGGAGAGAACAGAATAGTGTCTTGCTATCTGAGTTACATAGATTACACACTTTTGCTCCCCACATCAGCAGGCCCCACAGGGATACCGCTGTTCTGTTGAAAACTGGCAACGCCAGGCCATCCTTAGCACATGCTAGGTTTCTGAGTCAGCTCGGAAACGTATGTGTTTTGAGGACAAGCACTTACTTCGTTTCCTTTGCTCTATCCCATATCCTTGTCCCCATTCTAAGGCTGCGTTTTCCTTATGCAGCTTGGACAAGGGGCATGCCTTCAGCCCACTATGACTAATCTTTCTCTTGTCATTGAATCAAGCCTATACATTTTAGGACCAGGGACCTCTCCTGATCTCTTATACTCTGCTGTAAGAAACAAAAACAAATAGGAACACAGCCAAGCACTGCAAGATCACTCTGGTTTGAAAAATTACTTTTCTTGTGCTTCCTAATAATGGGCTCTGGTGTGTCACTAATATATAAAATAATTAACTTCTTGTATCTTTTGTTCCTTATGAATTTACATATCCAATTATCTTTTTATTTAATTTCTCATGGTTTTGCTACATTGACTAAAACCTTTTAACAAGAAAGTTTTCTAATTTAGTGGGCTTTGCGGTTCATTTATAACCAGTGGGTTTTTAAAGTTGGTTTCAGATTCTATAGTGTCGCTGCAGGATACTGTAAAACTTCCTTGGCAGGATGTAGTGGCCCTGGTTACTTAGGCACCAGGATGGCTGGCACACAGAGCAAATTCCACAGAGGTCAGAGCTCCCAGGGGAGGCAGAAGAGCGAATTCCATGATGAAAAGGATTTTAAGAAACTCACACTCTTTTCTGTCCAGGAATAGTGTTATGTAAGTGGCAAATAACATGGTATAATGTAAATTATACCCAATGACACAGTTCTGTGTTCTTCTTGGGAGAGGTCTGTGTCAAGACCAGCTTTCCCGCCACGTCATAGCTGACAACGGGGTGGGCCGCCTGCATCGGGAGAATACACACAGGGAAACATGTGGGCTGTACAGGGTCTTCAAGTTGCTGCTTCCATTCTGGTCTTCTGGAACAGAGTCTGCACATGTCTGAGGTGACGTTTGTCATCAGAAAGGCAAACAGCCTGGCGTGGACTCCCTGCACGGTGTTCATAGCATCAGCAGTAATGAGAGTCCTGAAAGTTGCAGTCAATGATGGCTATGACGCTATCTGTTACAATGACGACAAACCTATGTGGCCCTGGGACTGGGGGTGGGGTGGGGGGATGTTGGAGGAATTATTAAGATCACTCTTGGGTACTGAGTTGGGATTGAGGGCAGTAGGTGGTTATTGAAGTCAGAAACAGTAGATTCAAGGGCAGAGTTAAAAGCTGCACAATGAGAAGAATTCACCCAAACATCACGTGGGAAGTCTCACACCACAATTAGAAAACACCCGTAGCTGTCTTATCAAGGAAAGGCAGTTCTCTTTTGAAATAAGGGTAGGACCCAGCAGTTTGACTGATGTGAAAGCACATCTGTTTACAAGCCCGCCTTTCTGCTCAGACATTTCTATAAGGGGCTGAGATTATTCTGGCAAAATGGAAGGTGATGGTGTGAAGGCTGGGTGGACTCTGTGGGAGCCAGTCACTCCTTCAGCAGCTCCTTCAGGTCCTCCTCGACCCCACCCTGGCTCAGCTCATCTAAACTGTAGTAACGATGAACAATCTTCTCCGCAGTGATGGCCACCACACGGAGCCCGTGGGTGTCTTTGCCCAGCTGGCACCCGATAGCAGATGAAACTACCATGTCAAGATTCTGGTAGGTTCCCCCGGCATTCCTGTGGTAGTGCCCGGAGAACACAGCTCTGATACCTGCAGGGAAAGGAAAAAGACATTAAAGGGGCCAAGGATTTCCATGGTCACAATTCTGTGGATGATGCTAGCATTAGTGCTGACTGACAGGGAACGCCTCAACTGCTCTTCTCACAGCATCTCAGTAACAACAGGTTCATAAAGTTTTTCCAAGTATAACAGTCATGGAGCTAGGCTTGAGCTCAGTAGTGGAGGGTGTAGGTCACTAGCATGTGAGGGCCTGAGTGTAATTCTCAGTGCACATATGCACACGAACTTGTGGACCCAGGAGTTCTCCAGCACACCTCTGAGCCTGAGTAGCACACATCTGAGATTCTAGAAAGAATAGCAATCCAAGCTCATATCCAGGAACCATACAGTTACAATTGTGCTCAGATTTTACAGTGGGTCTCTAACAGCCATTAGGAACTCAGGTGTGTGTGTGTGTGTGTGTGTGTGTGTGTGTGTGTGTGTACCAAAACCAGACGACAGGGGCATGAAGCAAGAACAAAAACAGAAGGTCCTGAAGACTCACACTAAACCAGAAAGAAGAAACATCTTACAGCTTATGAAGAAATCTTATGGTAAGTACGGCAGTCCAGACTCCTCGGGCAGAGTGAGCTCATTCAGGTGTGATTAATTAACAGGAAGGGTCAGACAAGTATTTAAAGCAAATGCCTTTTGTACATCTGAGACCTTAAGTAAGACTAAGGGCCTTTGATAGAAAACAGGCGAAAATTGAGTAGCACGAAGCGACAACTGCTCAGAATGGTTTTATTAAGATGCCCACCAAAAGTCACACTAACCCCCAATACAGTGAATGGGATAAGTGGAAAACGGGGGAAAAAAAGAACCAGGGCAATGAGTCAGAATCCACACCAGCTACAAAGGTGTGAGCCCACTTTCCACAGAGCCCCAAGAGGAAAGTGGAATCTGGGAGACCGGAAAAAGAGGAAGGAGAAAATAATGCAGAAAAGCCTGAGAACATTGCCGAGAGTTTCCTAGAAAGAAGAGACACTCTAATGACTGAGTCCTGGTAGACCACTTGGGTAGCCCCTAATTGTCTGTTAAGCTAGTACACACCTTTATTTACTTATTTACTTAAGAATTTATTTATATTCACTTTATATACTGATTGCTGTCCCCCTCCTGGTCACCCCCTCCACAACCCTTCCTCCCATCCTCCATTCCCCCTCCCCTTCTCTTCTGAGAGGGTGGAGTCCACTCCTGGGTATCCTCCCACCCTGGTACATCAGGTTTCTCTGGAGCTAGGTGGTGCAAGCCTTAATCCCAGCACTCTCTGAGGTGTGTGTGTGTGTGTGTGTGTGTGTGTGTGTGTGTGTGTGTGTGTGTGTGTGTGTGTGTGTGTCTGGTAATTTTGAGACGGGCTTGCAGGAGCAATAGTTAGCTATAAAGACTCATTTTTGCTGATGTTTCAAGCCATGTTCCTCAGCATTTGCAGAGATGGGAACAGGAGCCCTGAATGTTCAAGGGGCCCATGGAACTTTCAGAGTAGAATTCACTGGACATCAGTCACCTGAAATGTGTTTGTGTCCCCTTGTGGTCCCCCAACACTCTTAGGGTTCACATTTACTATTAGTGTCTCAAGACATAATGACCAAATGAAAATCCATAGAGGAGCAAAGATATCTAAAGAGGACTAGAAATAATTGTCAGTGGGAAACAGAGATCTCCTTGTGATAACAGGGAACCAGCGCTTTGGGGTCCCAAGTAAGAGATCAAGCACTGGCAATATGATGCTTGCAATGGAAGGATCTGGAAGGAGGGGGAAGTCTGTCTAGCATCATCAAGACTCAACCCTTCCTCCCTGGACTCTCAGAAGCTCAAGGGTCTTCTGGCTGGCAGGGTGACCACTGAAACAGGAAGGACGAGACACTGAGGAGGCAGTGAAGGGTGTCTGTGGTTCAGAACCAGGTCTGTAGGAAGCCTAGCGAGCTTGGGCAGTTAGAGATTCTGGGTCTCTGACTCTAAGCCAAGCCTGGGCATTTTGAATCTGAACTTGATATCTTTGCATAGCCTCATTAAAGAGGTGGGTAGGTGTAAGAGAGACACATGGAGAGGTCCCATTTATTCTTCATCCTGGTGCTTCCTCCCAATGGTCCCAGGGCTGCACATCATTTCCTTGGTCCAAGTGAAAACAGAGAGGTCCAAACAGGTTAAGAAACCAACACAGAGTCAGATCTTAGATCCTTGCAGACTAAGGTTCACTTTTATTTGGGGCCTTGGGCACACAGCTAACCTTTGTGGCTGATTCCTTAGCTAAGATGAATGCTGGCATCACCTCCGTGGGTAGGACACTGGAGAGAGTCAGGAATGTGTTAAGAAGCTCACTGTTCAACCTCACCTCCTGCCCTCTCCCAAGCAGGCCCAGCTGCTCTTGCTGGCATCTGAACTCTGCAATGTGCAAGCTGAGTCCAAGAGTTGAACCCACCATCCTTGTGCTTATGGGCCAAGGCACCTCGTCAGAGGTTTTGTTGCCTTAGCTCTTGAACAGCTTCTGATAGAGAAGCACCGATCCATATTCTAGAGTAGAAAGGAATATATTGATATGCCATGGTTTCCCTGGTGTGGGATTGATGTAGTGGGGTTTCCAGGAATGAGGCAGAAGCTCCACTCTGCCTGCTCTTCAGTCATCTATGTTGATGTGCTCCTGTGGTTCCTTAATTGAGAATTATGGCTAGACTGATTCTGAGTTATGAACTGCTCTCTAAAATTACTGTCAGAGAAAGGATTCCCAGCAAAGGCCGTCCCTGCATTGGTGAGGACCTCATGTGTGGCTGCCACTGTATATTTATTTCTTCTTGGTATTAAGTCATAAAGAGACAAAGAAGTTATTTTTTAAGCCGCCTTGACTCGGATTCATTTGGAATCAATCAGGATTGGGATGCAGTCTCTGTATAATTTAATATCCTAATACTGGAGACTCCATAAATTGCAGAATCGAGATATGACCAGTGTAGCTCTGGTCTGTGGGGTGGGTGCAGTCTAAAATGTTCTCAGTTCTAATTGGACAGCTTTCGTTTTTATTTTGTGTTGAGTGTGTATTTACGAAAACGTTATGCATCTTTATACTGCTCGGTGTAGCAGTGAAAAATGTATAAGTCACCAGGCATTCATGATTTATTCTCTTTTGGTGGTGAGGAAAAAATGTAACTCACAAGTGAGGAAGGGAGCGAGGGAGATTGTGTGTGTGTGTATGTAAAACCCTGCAGAAAACAAGTATGACTTCAGTTTACATAAGAGAAAAGGGAGATCTTGAAACATCCAGCATTTGGTGATGAACAGGGTGGGTTCAAGGCCAGGATCTTAACCAGCAACAACTGGTCTGAACAGATTACATATAGATTGGGAAAGACAAAGAAAGCATCAAGGAGGACAGCCGTCAGAAGCCACAGGAATCAAACTTGGACGGAGGCTCCCTGGCCTCCTGGGAGCTTCTGAATGTCGTCCCAGCACTTCAATCCTGCTGATACTGAACTTGGGACAGAAGCTCTTCTGGGGGTGGGGGTGGGGGGAGCAGGGAGTGGGAGAGTGCACATGGGATACAGCAGCAGGGCTCTACATGGGACTGGCTGTGCTAGCGAGCTTGGTAAGGGCAAGCTGGGTCTGGGCTGGGGAAAAGCCGAAAAGCCTTAAGCAAAATGCCACTCCCACAGCAGCCTTCTTGCTAGAGATACGGAAGAGGCATCACTACACCAGCCTTTCTGGTGGACCTCCTGAACACTTCATCTGGTGTTCATCTGAGCGGGATCCCATGGATAGTCCACAGAGCTTCTGAGGACTGCCCCTAACTTTCCTGACCTACAGTGGAATGTCAGCTCGTGTGGACCTCAGGACCACTCAGTTCGTTATGTGGTGTGAGCCCCAGGGCATGGCTGTGGGCAATAACACCACTAGAAAGAGGGCAACTATGCGGTACAGCAAGTCACTGTTAAAAAATATTCCATCTGCTGAAGGTCAGCCAAGCACTCACGATTCTGCAAACCCTGCAAGTCTCTGTGCTTCCCAAGATGAAGGGAAATGGTAAATATGACGGTAAATACAGCTTACCAAAACATGGGTGCTGTTCATTACCAGAGGACAGCAGGATACGCCGCCCATGGACAAAGTCTTCAGTGAGTAGGGAGTCCTGTACAAGGACATTCCTCCACTGCCCGCTCCTTACATCTTAAAACCATCGCCAGGTGGCTCAGGCGTCTGTCTGCTCAGCTGCTCAGCTGGAGGTCCCAGACTGACCCACAGTACTGGGAAAATACGCATCCCATCCCCCCAGGGGCTCCAGCGGGCCTGAGCATGGCAAACAGGACAGCAGCAGGGTTTGCCCTTCCCCCTTCCCTCTCCCTTGCTCAATCAAGAAATTTCATAAAGCTCACCCCCAAGGTTTGGTCCCTTCTCTGGCCACTGATTTATTCCTGAAACTAAACACCAAGATCATCAAAATACATTACTTGGCTTTACTGACTAACCTGTCCAATCAGGTCTCACCAATTCACCCTACCACACACTTCTTTTTTTTTTTTTTTTCCATTTTTTATTAGGTATTTAGCTCATTTACATTTCCAATGCTATACCAAAAGTCCCCCATACCCACCCACCCCCACTCCCCTACCCACCCACTCCCCCTTTTTGGCCCTGGCGTTCCCCTGTACTGGGGCATATAAAGTTTGCAAGTCCAATGGGCCTCTCTTTCCAGTGATGGCCGACTAGGCCATCTTTTGATACATATGCAGCTAGAGTCAAGAGCTCCGGGGTACTGGTTAGTTCATAATGTTGTTCCACCTATAGGGTTGCAGATCCCTTTAGCTCCTTGGCTACTTTCTCTAGCTTCTCCATTGGGGGCTCTGTGATCGATCCAATAACTGACTGTGAGCATCCACTTCTGTGTTTGCTAGGCCCCGGCATAGTCTCACAAGAGACAGCTACATCTAGGTCCTTTCAATAAAATCTTGCTAGTGTATGCAATGGTGTCAGCGTTTGGATGCTGATTATGGGGTGGACCCCTGGATATGGCAGTCTCTACATGGTCCATCCTTTCATCTCAGCTCCAAACTTTGTCTCTGTAACTCCTTCCATGGGTGTTTTGTTCCCAATTCTAAGGAGGGGCATAGTGTCCACACTTCAGTCTTCTGGGCATATATCCAGAAGATGCCCCAACGGGTAAGAAGGACACATGCTCCACTATGTTCATAGCAGCCTTATTTATAATAGCCAGAAGCTGGAAAGAACCCAGATGCCCCTCAACAGAGGAATGGATACAGAAAATGTGGTACATCTACACAATGGAGTACTACTCAGCTATTAAAAAGAATGAATTTATGAAATTCCTAGCCAAATGGATGGACCTGGAGGGCATCATCCTGAGTGAGGTAACACATTCACAAAGGAACTCACACAATATGTACTCATTGATAAGTGGATATTAGCCCCAAACCTAGGATACCCAAGATATAAGATACAATTTGCTAAACACATGAAACTCAAGAAGAATGAAGACTGAAGTGTGGACACTATGCCCCTCCTTAGAATTGGGCACACACTTCTCCCTTTCTCCTAAAAATCACCTGCTGCTGCTGCTGCCTTTGCCTGATCCAGAGGGAGTCCACCCCCCACTTGCTCGCCCCTCTAGGGTAATAAATGTCCTTTGTGCTGAGAATCTGGTGTCTGGGTATGTCTTGTACTGACTTTAAGGGCCCTCCAACTCCATGAATGGACCTATTGGCTGCCAGAGAAATACAGAAATGTACACAGAATCAGCCTCGCAATGTTAACAAAACAAAACTGGCTGGACTTAGGGTGTTTGCCTCTGATCCCAGCAAACAGATCTCCGTGAGTTGAGGCCGGTCTGGTCAATATGACAAGTTTCAGGCCAGCTAAGGCCACACAGTGAAACCCTGTCTTAGAAACAATTGCTGGAATTTTGACTGAATCTGTGTAATGATTTTGGGAAAGAGCCATATTGCTTGTCTGCAGTGCCACAGGCATGGCCACATATCGCCTTCCCATTCTTACACATCTTTGCTGTCACTGCATTCTCAGGCAGGTCTCGGGCATCAGCCTGCTCTCTGGTCTTTTTGTGGTACTGGAGATTAAGTTGTTCTCACAGTTTTACTTAAAACTGTTTGCTAAGAGTATGTAAGAACACAACTGATTTTTACCTATTATTAGCCTTAGAGTCTTGGGACCTTACTAAAATCTTACTAGTGACTGTTCTGTAGATTTCTGAGATTTGCCTGCCAGTCTGCATTGCTTTAATTCTGCTCTTTAAGCTTTGCCTTTTCTCACCCTTTACAAGGGTAAAGGTGTCCAATAACCTTTAAAGAGGCATGTGGTTAAGAACTGAAGCATCCTGCTTTGATGCGGATTTAGTGTTTTTATTGCTATTTTTTTTCAGACTTGACACAATTCAAAGATTCAAATCATTCTTCAGAAAAAAATTTAACTAAACTTCTGACGAAGGCTGTGAATTTGGTAACAGAGGTGCATTTCTCCATGGCAATCTCACAAGGAAGGGATGTGAAGGACAACACACAGTAGGTCCCTATAATCCAGACCCCTACTGCCCGTCAATCATCATGCTGACAGCCAATGTCTGACTCATGACAGCCGATGTCTGACTCATGACAGACAGAGCCGGGCCACTCACTGTGGACACCATGATGTCCAGTAGCCCGCAGACAGGCTGATGTCCAATGGCTGCTGGTGGGAGGTGGGCTGCTCAGAACGCATGGCTGCTTCTCTCGGGAGGTTCCCTTTCCTTGAAGGCCTGAAGGAGGCACAGCTGTTCGAGCAGCTAACTGAACTGCTCAGAACAGACAGATCCCCTGCTGAGACTCCCAAGGCTGGGGAGAAGTAGGCAGAAAGTCAGGGGTAACTGCCAGAAGGTTTCAAGGTTGCCATACTGGGAAAAGAGGACGGAACAGATTGTGGTGTGCATACACTTTGCATATGCTGAATTGCATGATGGTAAGCGAATATCTCAGAAAAAGGCAATCAATAATAGTAATTGGAGACCTACTTTGGCCCAGGTACTATGAAAAAGCTTCAGGACATGTTATTTAACATTCCTTAACATTCTTTTTTTGTGTGTGTGTTTTTCTGCTAATAGTCTTAAAATGTACTGTTGCACATAGGTTGGGTGTGTGCCTCATAAGGACCCAGCTGGGCCAGGTCCTGGAGACCACCTTTCTTGCCTTTGCTGTAGTCCCAGGCTTCATTGTCCAAAAGAGCCATCTATCTCATCCTTGTCCCACAGTTTCCTGCTAGGGACCACACCTAACACAGTTACTGGCTAGACCTCATAAGATCACGTTGCTGTGACTATGGGACACACATACAGCACACAGTAGGTAAGTGATGAACCTGAAGGCTCAATGGCCACCCAGCTTCTTGCCAGCTCTGCCCGAGTTAAATACATCAAAGTCTGCTCTCACTTCAGCTTGCTCTCTACTGTTTAAAGTATATCATTCAAAAGTATATCGTGCCGCAAGACAGAGGGGTGAAGTGTGGCTTGTGTGCACATGTGAGCACACATGCATGCATGTACACACATGCACACACATCTCCATGATAGTGGATAATGGAGTGACTGCTAAGAAGTGGCTAACACATAGAAGGCAGTGGATTCACGTGTGATTCATGCAACTTCCCCTCAAATAGATCTGCAGTAGATATGTAAGTATCATACACAGATGCAATATCTCTTGAGAACAACCACAATAGTAAAGCAATGGGGTACATATTCAGGGCAATCCCCAAAGGGTAAGGGCCCTTTCGCTGCCACATTCTAACAATGGGAATGTGAGCCTAAGAGGATTTCTGTATCCACAACAGAAGGCCACTAAAAACGAAAGCAAATATTGGAAAATACAGACTGTCAAGGCAAAACCAACATCAACAACAAAACAAGGAGGCAGGGAGCTAGTTCTTCAGCCCCTGTTGTGGGGAAATATTAAAAAGAACCCGCCAATGCTCCGTGCTCCTGCTTCTCTCAATGCTCCAACTCTGCCCTGCTGGGCCACGGGGCTCCCACAGGGTGCTCTCAGCTTGGCTGTCTCTCAGCTCACCAACTCTCTGGCAGCCCCCCCCCCCATCCTCCAGTTCCTCTAGCTACCATGCAATGACCCATGCACCCCACGGTAAGCCATCACAATACCCAATTACCCAGTAGAATTAAAACTATTAAAGCTAACCAATCAGATTTATGTATCAATACAATCACAATTTACAAGATGTCAACACAATAATTTCAGAGCCAATTGATAATGATAAAAGCCTTATCTCAACTATTCTAACCTTATGCTATCATAACTGTGGCTGGTTCATGCCACACTGGTTCACGTCCACCTCCATTCTCCTTCCTTTCCTCCAACCTTTGGAGTTTCTTCCAGACTATTTGCACACATCAGGGATGATAGGACAAATGCATGCAGATATCACAAAGTAGGACATGCTGTGTCTGCAAGTGTGATGTGTTTATTACATTCAATAACACATTTTCCAGGTGCTCTATGCAGAAACATACAGCTGTATGTCAGAGCTACCCTCTAAAATACCAGAAACTGTATTTTTTTGATATATAAAAACTAGGGAGTTGAGATTATATTTTTGTATTAATAAAAACTGTCATCGTGAAGGCAGATGGCTTAAGAGTCCCTCAGACTCCCTGGGTCCTTAGGTATTGGGGTGCAGGGGGCGTCAGGGAGGAGTCTCTTGCTTCAATTCACTGGTCATCACTAGCACGAGATTCTCTTGGTTTCTGGAGGTGCACGCCACCCTCGGCTCCACTTCTGCATGGCTGAGGGCACAGCAGAGGGGTGAGAGCAGGATGTCCTTCAGAGAGTGGGTGCCCTGTGTACCTAAATGCTTACCCTGTCCCCTCAGGTGACTGCTTAGATGATGGGGTTGTTACTAACTGGCTTCTCTAGAACCCACAGCCTTCTCTTGGTGGCCTCCCCTCCCCCATTGCCTCACCCTTCTCTCTTCACTTGCTGGCTCTCAGTTGTTCCAGCGCCCTTCACCCAAGGCCACTCATCCTGTATAACCTACAGGGTTTCCCTTTCTTTCTTCCAAGGATTTCCCACCATTTTTTCACCTAAAAATTAGCTATGAGAATTATACTTATCTTGCCTCATCTAAATATTAATGAAGTTACATTTTAATGGCAACTAGTGGAGGTCCATGCTTCTTGGTGACAGAGAGGCAGTGAAGAGGAAAGAAGACCAGTGAGGTGCAGCTTACCTAGGGCATAGGAGGTTCTTCTGTAGAAGTTTCTAGCAAAGACTGGACAAAGATGTTCAGGCTAGTGAATCAGTGACCCCTGGGGTGGGGGTGAGGAGTTGATGTTTCTGTCTGTAGCATGGTATTTCCCATGTCAGGCACACACACTTTATGATGCAGAACACAGTCTTCTCTGTCCTCTGCAACCTGCGAGCTGTCAGCTCCAGGGTAAAGAGTGGTATTGGGAAATAATTACTCTCCAGAGCCCAGGGGTGCTTGGCAGCTGCCATGAGTCTGCTGGTCTGCTGCCCACAATGTGTGGTTGGCACCCAGCACCACTCCTAGCCTGGACTTCATGGTTAATTACAGTCCAGCAACCTGCAGTCTTCCTGCCCCACGTCCTCTTCTCCACAGCAGATGGTGCTGTGTCTTCTGCATGAGCTGAGCAGTCAAGTCCTATGGAGAATGTACAAGGGGGTTCTTTCTTTTTCTACTCATATCATTAGCATTTGATTGCCAGGGGAGCAGCGTCAGAAAGGCAGGCTCTCTGCTCACCTCTGTGGTGCCAAGCTGAGTGACAAGGCACATGCTTCTACGTTGCCAGTCTTGCTTTCCTCTTACGGAGAAAATCAAGTGAGGACCAGACAGCATGTGGCTGGAGGTCAGGGGGTGTGTCGCATGGCAGGAAGCTGCGCGCCTGTCACGTAGTTAAGCCTTGCTCAATAATTATATTTTTCACATCCTTCCTATCTATCTGGTCAGGAGACTCTTTTCTTCATTGGCACAAATTACATCTTCCTCTTGCTATTCATAATATCCTTTTTATTTGTAAAAGAAGATAGCGGGCTCAGGGAGGGACGGAGTGTAGGGCAGGCTTTACGGTTTCAATCCAGAAGGGACAATTTCCCACACTTTTCTTATGCTTCCCATGCCCTGTCTTAAACACAGCTGTCAGGACAAGAGGCTCATTAAAAAGATTGTTTTGACTGATGGTATGTTCATGTATCAAATTGGAAATCTATCCAAAAATACTAGAGGGGGTAGATGGAGGTGGCTGTGAGCCATGAAGGGGACAGCCTTGCAGAATGTGAAAGGTGCATGTGACAGGAGTAGGTGCCTCTGGCTAGAGCCAGGGAGGGCAACAACCATCAATGTGAGTACCTTGCTAAGTCCACTTCTGCTTTAAAACCTTGGGAAAGACAAACTCCTACCAGGGTTCCTTAAAGAACATATCAACACGCTATGCACTGAAATGTCTATCACATAGTGGCTTGCCTCAGGGATGAAGGAGTTGCCCTAATGTCCCTTCCCGCCCATTCTCCTGCTCACGAGCTTCCTCTTCATTCTCAGAGTGCTCCTGTGAACTTCTGGCAGCTGCTCTCTTTGACTCTAGATGTGCTAGGATATTTTAGCTTTTAGTGACTATAGTGTCTTTCAGCCAAAACAAAGTTTGTGTCTGTGTTTAGCTGTGATCTGTGTATCCCAGAGAAGATGGGGAGGCAGGTGGGCCCCTGTGTTAGGCAGGTGCACCTGCTTGAAGATTTGTCTTGTGAAGGGCCATGCTCCATTTATCCTCCCGTTTTGCTTCCCTGGGATTGTAGCTTTTGTCTTCAACAACATAAAACTGCATCTAAGCTCTGGTCAGGAGGATGAAATGACACACAGTCTTCTTGGAAGCCTCACCTGCTAAATTCCAGAAAGGGCATGAAGCCATACTTAGGTTCAAAGAGGGTATTTCAGCCTGACTGGAGGCCTCAACACACCAGGCTCAAAAGGGGGTTCTACAGGTTCGCACAAGAGAAAATGTATCCTTAGACTCAACAGGACTACCTTCCTCAAATGGATATCCAACCTCATCAATTCCAGGAAAGCATCCAGAATACCCCTCCCTTTAGGATCTTCATATGGCTCCTGTCCTGTGACATCAAACCCAGAGTCTCTTGGTCTGCAGTGGCTGGGTACCTCCAGTGCTCTCATTCAGTAGGGCTGCCCTGCAGCTCTGGCCTCTGCCTGCCCTGTGATCTGCCTCTAATACTACTTCTTTCTCTTTTCAAATGCTTGATAAACTTCAAAATAATTTTAATTAACAATTTTATGTGTATGGGTATTTTGCCTGCATGCATTCCTGTGGACCATGGGTGTCCAGGGCCCATGGAGGACAGAAGAGGGCGTCGGATCCCTTGGGACAGCTGTGAGCCCCTGCTCCTCCTTGAGAGGTTTTCCTTCTCTGCCCTGCAGACACGCTAGCTGCCTCCAGATCCTTCCCTTTGCCCTGCTTTTGTTCTCAGAAAGTCCTCCTGTCCAAGATGGCTGAACTGAACCTTGGTGGAGGCTGCAGTGGCAATCCTCCCCGCAGCGCCTCCACTGGGTTGGGAACTCAGAATGGAGGCGACATGGGAGAAGTGCTGGGATTCTAGGACATTTTCACTTCTTTAAAACTGTTCCTTTCCCAACTCTGGGGGATCTTGTCCTGGGAAATCCACAACAGCTCAGCATCCTCAGGAGGTCCAGAGTCGGAGAAAAGCTATGCTGGGAGGGCAGGATGGAGGTCTGCTTAGATCCTGGTCACCACCAACCACAGACAGCCTCTGCATGTGGCAGACGAACCTTCTTATTCTCTGGACTGGGCAATGAGGAGTTTTCTGTTTCAGAGCACCCAATGCAACCTGGGAACCTTCCCGTGTTAGAACAGCAGCTCTCACTCTGGGGTGAGCAAGTTTTAAACATTGTTTAGGGTTGTCTTTGGAAGCTCTTCTAAGTGCCCAGTGTCTGTGAGTGCCAGAGGTGTCCTAGCTGGGCTGGACTTGGGGTTCGGTCACTGGCTGTGAGGTTACTGGAACTGCCTTCCCTGGTGCCTATGTTCAGCTGAGTCCAGGTGCTAGTATGGTTCCTAACTGGAGTAGAGAAGACACAGACTCGGGGTGTCACCTCCAGCCACACTCACAACAACAGAAGTGATCTGGAAGTGAGAAACGGACAACGCACACTGGAGGCTGAGTGTGAGATCAAATCCCTAAGGAAGCGAAGCTCTCGGATTTAGATGGCGGTCTTTCCTTGTGGTAGAGGACTGCAGAGTGGGAAAAGGTGAACGTGGACTTTCTGAAAGAGAACTGCCGTGTGGGTAAGTACTACCCTCAGATAAAGTATCAGAGGCCATCTTGTTACCACCCACCATTGCTTTTATGGCCCATAAGTGAAGAATGTGTCTTCTGTTTCTTCCTGGTCACCTTTAGCTTCTGTAAGGACCCACACAATGGGTTCAAACCTGCCCTGTCTGCCTCTTTACAGACACGGTCTGCCAACCCCTCACCTATACTTCAGTATAGGATTTATTTTTTTAACGTTGATGCCCTGAACAAAACCAGGACTCTGGGAGGAAGGACAAAAGATAATATCTATCATGATAAATTGAACAAGGCCATTTTCCTGCAAAGTATTGTTTTAAATATACAAAATAGAGATGAGTAAAAACCCTAAGGGAACACATCATTCACAAAGCTGCCACCCACAGATGACATGCAGTGAGCCCTGCACTGCCACCCACCCACAGATGGCATGCAGTGAGCCCTCACTGCCACTCACCCACAGATGGCATGCAGTGAGGCCTGCACTGCCACCCACCCACTGACAGCATGCAGTCAGCACTGCAGTGCCACCCACCCTCAAATGGCATACAGTGAGCCCTCACTGCCATTCATTTATAGACAGCATGCTGCAAACTCCTACACCATTGTGGAAGAGATATATTATACTTACAACAAAGTATCCTTCATCCTGAAGCTCCTGGCTTTACCTCTAAGGCTGGTGGGGGTGGTCAGTGACCTCCAGGACTGGTAAAGATTTTCTGGGGAAAGGAATCTGTCTACACTGCCTGTGGGGGCACAAACTAGCCACTATGAGAATTGGAGCGGAGGTCTCTAAAAACAGTACAGATAGAAGTAGCACATGATCTAGCTATACCAGACCTCAGCTACATATGAAGGGATCCAGATCAGGACAGAGTGGTACCAGTGCACCTGTTATCTTGTTACTATTCACAGTGACTAGGCGGTGATGCCCACATGTCCATCAGAGGATTACTGGACAATGGAAGTATGGTGGATCTACAATAGCTGGCCTCAAAGATCAAACCATGCTGCTTGTAAGAAATGGATGGAAGTAGAGATCCCCATATTAAGTAAAATAAGCCAGACACAAAAAAGACAAAGATTATGTTTTCTCTCATACATGAAGTCTAGAGGAGGAGATGAAAGCAACAAAACAGGGACTATTAGGAATCCCGAAGCACAAATGGGAGAAGAAGTAAGAATGGGTGACAAGAGGGGACAAAAATGGTCACAGTGCACTGTGTGTACAGAAAGGTCACAATGAAGCTAATTCTCTGCACAGCTAATATATACAAATAAAAAAAGAGAGAACTTTCTAATAAAAGTTCAAAGAAAGAACTCTTGGGAAGAAAACCAATGGCCATTCTGTAACCTAACTGAAGAGCCAGAGACTCCAGTGGAATCATCACACAAACGGAGTCTTCTCTCGGCAAGAACAGAGGCACGAACTCAAACAGGCCACAGCAGCTTCAGATGCACACATTGACTGGACTTTAGGTGCTTAAGCAGAAGACACAATCATGAGCCTACGGTTCCTATGAAGTACGAGTGTGATCTTTATAAGGGGACTAGGGAGTGGAAAGGAAGGAAAGGAGGAAGGAAAGAGGCAAGAAATGTTGCCAACATGGAATTCACCCACATGATGGTTAGTGTTCTGCTGACACACTCCACAATCACCTGGGAGATGGTCCCCTGTAGACTCCTATGGGGATTAACCTTATCTCCTTTGCTGAGGTGGTAAAGCTTGCTCACTGTGGGCAGCACCATTCCCTGCCGAGATGCTAGACTGACAATGGAGAAAGGGTCCCAAGCAGCAAACACTCAACATTGTGCTTCCTGCCTGTGGACTGGGTGTGGCCACACCTCCTTTCACAAGGACAAACCTCTTAATCCTTCCTAAACTGTCCCACCAGGCGGGGATCAAGCCTTCCAACATGCTTGCTTATGGAGACCATTCTCACTTGAACCACCACAAGGACTCTGACTGTGTCTGACCAACTATGCTGTTACCTTACTTTCATCACTGATATTCAAACACTATAAGTTTTTTTATACATTTATTTATTTAGTGTTGCATGAGCATGTGTGCAGACACCATGGCATATGTGTGGAGGGCAGAGGATGACTTAGAGGATTCGATTCTTTCCTTCCATCATGTGGGTCCCCAGGATTGAAACATCATCAGGCTCGGTGATGCAAACCAAACCCCGAGCCATCTCCTTGGCCCTCAAACGCTTAGGTAAGACAAAAGACCAGCAGCACCACTCAAGCCATTCCAGATGATGGTGTACAGCGAGCCCCCAGACCTAGGCTGTGCTGCTGTGACTAAAGGAAACAAAGACAAATTTTAGCTGTAGAGGAAGTTAGGGTGTTCTGCTCAAACTGGGGCTGTGGGCCAACATCCTCACAATGAAGCCACACTACGCTTTTATCCTCACTGTGAAGTATCAAGAGAGTGAGAACACAAGGAAGGGCCTGATCCATGGGCTGTGGCTTTGAAAGAGACCGGGGGCAGGGTGTGGAGTCATCACACGACATCCTCACCAGTAAAGAAAGACGTCGGCAGATACAGTCTCCTGATCTTGCTTGAACTTCCTAGATCTTATAACTATGCATTTTTATTCCTGATAAATTATAGCTTGTGGTGACAGCTCGGCAACAGAAACTGGACTAAGACACTCAGACACCAAGGTTTTACAAATGCGTCTCACTGAAGATTTCAGAAGGACGGCAACTGTTGTTTGAAAAGCAGGACCTGAAAGAGCAGACAGACTATTCTTCATAAATCTCTGACTGCTTCTCTCCTGGCTCAGAAGCGCCTTTTTGCAACACTACAATGTAACACTTTTTCTAAGAATGACCAGAAGGCTGGAAAGATGGCTCAGTAGAATGAGAACCCAAGATCAAACCTAGAACCTACGTGAAAAAATAAAATCCGATGTGGTGGCATGCCTCTGTCATCCCAGAACTGGGAGGTGGAGACAGGCAATGCCTGGGGCTCGCTAGCTGTCCAGCAAGACCTGAGCACTGGGCATCCAGGACAAGGATGACTGCGTCAAGTAAAGCAGATGGTGCGTGAGGAGCAATACTAAGTGCTCACATCTGGCCTCCATGTGCACGTGCTACACTCTCTGTGCATGCCTGCACACACACGTTTAGTCTGGCTCTCTGGAGAAGGAACCTCTAACCTTTCTTTTTATTCCTCTGGCCTGAAGGCCATGGAGGAGCCTGTGCTGTTTGCTGAATGAATACAGGCTGACTTCACTTCTGGAATCAGTAGAACACAATTCACACGCCAGATTCTTGATTTATAAATATTTACCATCAGGACTTGATTTTAACTTTAATTAGCCCAACTGTTAAGGATACCTCCAAAGTGAGAAATGAAATCCACCACTTCACAGCAGATGTAGCGTCAGCAGTTGGTCTTTTATCTCTTATGGAGAGGGAGGTGCAGACATCAAGCGCCTAAACTGTGGTGCTTTACGATAAATGGATCAAAATGTAAAACTGACCACGTCTGGAAGAATGAACGCGAGACTGACTGCATGCTAGAAGACAAGGTAAAGAGCAGAATCCATCAATCTGGCTCCAGAAGACCAGGGTTCTGTGGGTGCTGTAACAGGGGACACTTGTCTGTTCTTTTACAAAGTCAGTTCAAAAGAAAAGCCGCCAAAATAAGCTTCTTAAAAATGCACTTCAGACAGAGAGCACTGTAGGGTAGTTACCACGGTCTTGAGGCACACTGCTTTATTTAGAAGTTCTGATCATAGAGTGGTGCCCCCAAAGGTTGTTTGCTAGAATAGTGGTACAGTGTGTGCTTTAACAAAGAGCTGCATTTATTTGTTAAATTCCAAAGGGATTATCTAGTTTTGTAGCTCTCCCCTCTTCTAAATTAGTGGTCCCTTTCCAGAAAACTAGGAATAGCATGTATTCCTTATCTAGTCTAAATAATCTCAGGCTCAAAGTAGTCAAGTTTCCCATACCCTCCAGGAGCCCTGAGGCTTTGGTCTAGCCTTTGCTCAGGGTTGATGCTCCCGAGCAGACTGTAGGCTAGCCCTCAGAGCACACCTGGCTCTACCTGGAGAGTTTTGTGTGAAAAGAAGGAAGCCAGAAACACCCATCTAGTTAATGGCCTGCTGAGAAATCTCATCATAGTTCAGGATCACAGAGCAGCAAATAGTTCCGTATGGAGCACTGTTCAGGCATGGTGCCCAGCACTTCTAGGACACGCCTCATTTTATCTAATGCATCAACCCTGAGGGTGGAATGAGAACCTTTGTTTTACAAAGGACAATAGAAAGCAGAAAGAGATGCCACATGGTGAAGGGGCCACCAAAAGGGTGAGACTGAAGCTCTATCCCAACCCATGGATGGCCTGGTGCTTACCTGCCTGTTACATAGCTTCTCCCATCCCACTGGCCCCCACAGCAGCCATCTTGGGCATCTTTCATAAGTTTTCCCTTTGTTGGCTTCTGCATCCTAGCTATCCTATGACTTACGCAGAACCTGGGTTTAAGTTATTGAATTGCTTATGTCTTTCTAGGACATGTTAAAGTAAATATCAACCATTGGACATTTTAAGTAGTACCATGGCCTTCCCAATCCTTCTCTGCTCCAGGCTGCATCACAGGCCCCAGGCACAGTGTTGGGCTCACCCAGGAATATGAACTGAGAAGCAGGGGAGGTTCTCTGAGGGCAGACCCCTATACTGAGCCAGCCACATGACCACAGCAGGTTGCAGGAAGCACACAGCCATCACGCATGCACACTCTCTACCCAAGGACTCAGAAAGCTAGTGTCTTTTGGGAGGGAACATGTCTCGGACAGAGGCAGGGGCAGATCCACCACCTTTTTTTTTTTTTTTTTTTAATAGTTGGAACATGGCTATAACCAGTTGTAGACATGTTCTCTCTTGCCAATTACATATTACAGAAATGTTGCTAAATAGCTCTACAGAGATCTCAGGTCAGGTAAACCCCAAATATTTACAGCCTAATGTTTTTCAAGAAAAATCTTACAAATACCTACTCTAGAGTAGTGTTTCTTAAATTTTTCTACTTATGATACTATTTTGCTTGAGAGATTTTTATACAATCCTGAAATATAAAAGAGGTATGTAAATAAAAAATTGCTGACAACAACTCATAGTTATTTCATTGTAATTCTTTGTAGATGTATAATTTTAGCATTTATTAAAGATGAAAGCAAATCTGTATACCAATGAGATGGACTTGCTTGTTTATTTTATAGGAAGAATTAAATCTTAGGGCTGTAGAGATGACTCAGTAGCTAAGAGCACTGGTGGCTCTTTCCAGAGGACCTGGGTTCAGTTTCTTGCACCCATATAATGGCTTACAATCACCTGTAACTCCTGTCCCAGGGTATCTGACAGCCTTCTGGTCTCTGTTGGCACCAAACATATATATGATATAGACGCAGACATAGGCAAAACACCTGTACACATAAAATAAATATGTAAAATTTAAAAAAGAGAATTAAATCTTGGCTGAATATATAAGACATTTTACAGAGTGGACATTTTGACTACAACTACAATACCAGGACTGTCAACTCATGAAAATAAATAGTCTGAGATAGCAGAAGCACACGTACGCCATTTCAGAAACTGCTACAATATCTGCCCTAATCACAACCAAGCCCATTAACATATTTTAAAGGAAACTCAGTCAGCAACTCAAACAATAGTTTTTAAAATAACCCATCCTGACACAACCCCACCCAGAGATACATTAATTTGGTTCTTACACGCTAAGCAATGAGAGTTGAAAACAATCATCTTTGTTTTCTGCAATTAAGCTATTATGTTCCTATAAGAGCAGAACACTTTACATGTACATTTAAGAACACCCTGTAATTCATAACATATAATAATCTCAAATTTGAGCAAAGACACTTTGGGCAGCAGCATCTGCGGGTGTCGCATGGTGTGATGGTGTGCATAATGCTAAGTGCACACACTGAGTGTTAAGGACCAAGGCGGCAAGGATGCTGTGTACTGCAGACAATACAGCACGGTGCTAATACTGCTGGAAACACTTCCAGTTGGGATGGGTTTGATTCTGAGTTAGTTTTTGATCACTGTGTGTTTTCTTTTCCTGTCTCCCATCCCATATTCAGTAGTGTGACCCCATATGTGGGCACATCTCAGTTTAAGATGCAGTGCTCTAGGAAGTGTGTCTCCCATCCAGATCTCAGCTGGCCATTATAGGCAGTGTGGGCATCCCGGCAATGCTGCTGCTAGGGAGATGTGACCCAGGCCAGGCTCTGTCCCTGTTAAACGGTGAGTCTTTATCAAGGGGTCACTAGTGTGTGACAGGCTCAGGGTTGGACTTCCTCTAATGAACACAAGCAGAATCCACTTCCTGGTAGCATCAGGATATAGACAGCTGTGGTAGTGGTGAGACAGACGGCCTAAAGTTCTCCTCTGTCTGTAATGCAGTCTGACCTCCACCTTCTCTAAAAACTTGAAATCCTAAGGCTGCAACCAAGGGCTGAGAGCTCGCCCTTTCTTTCTGTTTCTCTGTTAAAAAGCACACAAATACTAGAGATGAAACGAATTCTGTGAAATTACTCATTAACTTTTGCAAGAAAGATCAACTTGCTGGAATTTTTTATAATTGCCAAATGTGCCCCGGGCTCTTTAATACACCATCCTTAAGCTCTGTGAGGAGAATGAGAGGAAAGAAAAGGTATCGCCGAGACATCAAGGGGAAACATGGGCAGCCAGAGACTTCCCTGTTTTCTCTTTTTTAAGATGGGAAATTTAAACTGCAATCGGCATTAACTGGGTCACACACTAACCTGCTGCTGAGAGAGGCCTGAGGGACGAGCCGACCTCCACCTTCCACCCAGGTTTCATTATCTACGCTCTGTCTTTGTGACTCCAGTTCGGTATCAGGTGAATTAGGGGGAAACCAATTTCTGCATCCCTGGGATATGATGAAACTGATTATCCCCAGGCCGAGCAAAGAAGACTGCGAATAAGCAGCGCTGCTTCACATTTGGGCGCCTGTCCTGCCCTGATACCTGTTTATTTCCACCAGTTACTGACAGTGTTTCTGTTCCATACAAAGACGCTCCCCACCCCCGTCAATGACTTCAAAAGTAGAAACAGGAAGCATCCGTTTCTAGGGAAACCTGAGGTTGGAAGCTCTTCATCTTTTGGATCACAGAGCACATTCCTACACAAATGGTGGTCTATTGTATGGTGACAGCCCTTCCTCCTCATTTACCTCATCCCATTTACAAAAATTAATGCAACAATGGGAGATGATTGTTGATGCTCATTATTAAATCATTTATTCATCCCACACAATGATTCAGAATTATTCATTAAACTTACTGGAAGGAAGCAGGGTTTTTATCCCCACAGTGGCTTGGGGAGGGATGTATTCTTTAAAAGGATATTTTATAACAACACAATTATTGTAATTAAAAGCTACCCTGATCATCTGATGAGCTTCTGACATATTTTTGAGCACTGGCATTTTAGCACAAGGAGAAAACCGAGACTGAAATAGTATTAGGAAATACTATTGCTGTGGGGACAAAAGCTAGAGGCAACATTAAATACCACCTGCCACTGTCACCCCAGCTTTATCACGGTCTTTAAGTTAATACATTTTACAAAATATCACTGACTGCCTGACTTTCCAAAATGGGTTCAAGTTCTCTTGCTGTGGCTTCAGCCACTGTCCACATTCTGCCTGGTCAAGTAGCAGCCCTGCCCTGCCCCTGAGACACACATATACAGGGCTTGCCATCCAAGCCTCCCAACCTAGCAGCACGGCGCGGTTCTGTCCACACAGAAACTGCAACTGCAGATGTTGCCTGTTTGTTCTGTGTCTGATGGCCAGGCTTAGCACGCAATGGAGACCCACAGTAGGAGGGGCTTCGAGCTCTTTAGTGCTACTTGAAGTAGATTTAGGTGAGGATCCTAAGGCTAGGGGCAAAGAAGGGCTGCAGGAGAAACAGATTACTGAGTGACCTAGATGAAAGGCAGGGAGGAAAGACAAAGGCCGCACACCTTACGATGTGGAAGGCACAGGACAGACAATATGAGATGGAGTCTTCTCCATTGCGCTTGTCATAGAGTGTGTCCTGGACACCATTGAGCTCTGTCAGCGGGCCGTGGAGGGCTGGATGAGGTAAAGACTTTCCTTCCTGCCCTGCACTCCATCCACATCACAGAGGCCTTCCTGTGAGCCGAGCCCTGAGTCATACCTAAAGGCAGGGCAGATGGACCTTCAAGGAGCTGACAGTCTAGTGAGAGACTCAGCATGTCCAACTGACAAGAGCTGGATCAAGACAACGCTGACCAGGAACTGGAGGGGAGAAGAGCTTTATACCAAAAAGGTAGAAACCTGAGTTGGTCTCACAGCCAGAGCAAAAGGAAAGGACTTCTGGGAAGGGCAAGCTGAAGGAAGAGCTGGACCTTGTGCAGGGGTTGGAGAATGTACAGAGGGCCTGGCTGGAGCTGATTCAATATGAAGGAAGCAGAAAAAGGCCCCAAATGAACACAGTCCTGCCAGGCAAGGAGACCCTACTGGACCCAGAGTCCACAGGATGCAGGTCTAAAACCATCAAGAATGGAAAACACCACCAAGTTTCACGCTTACAAACCAACTTTTGGATCATAATTTGGCTTCCTATTTAGTTCTG
The DNA here is from genome assembly GCF_000001635.26 of Mus musculus. Classification (NCBI taxonomy): domain Eukaryota; kingdom Metazoa; phylum Chordata; class Mammalia; order Rodentia; family Muridae; genus Mus; species Mus musculus. Next base: position 11,826,592 of record NC_000082.6, read on the forward strand.
CCTAGGGACAGGGTTGGTCCTACACAAAGGCACCAACCAGCTGTAGACATCAACCTTCACAGGATGGGGCCATGGGATTCACTTCAGAAGCACACACAGTCCTCAGGGGATGTGCTGACAAGAAACCCTGCTCCAGCTGTTGTGTCCCACAGGCTCTGGGTAGTTTTACCACACTTCCTCCACAGGCACCCTGTTAGCACTGTGGATCCTCTCAGCATCTGGACATTCTCAGAGATGGCATGTGCTCTGTCCTGGGATGGGCAGCTCAGACCCTTGTGCCACTCGAGAATGCTGACAGCATGATGAACAACCAGCAGTTGGGAACTGAGTTTGCATCATTTATATGCATCCACGTGTGGTGGAAGAACTGGATATTCTCTGATGTAAAACGGTCTCTCTGGTGGAGCAGATGCCATCCTGATATTAACTCTGCTTCCCTGGCTTCAGAAATGCTTTCCACACTAACTCAAGCATGGCCTGAGATATCAAAGGCCTTCAATAGGAGTTTCCCAACATCATCTCCACAGAACAGTTGGAGAATGTCTCTGATAACACAAGCTTTTTGTAAAATGCCCCAGAAGTACAGAAGAGCCTATTGGGTTTCACAGTGGACCATGAGTAAGAGAAGACCAGAAGTTGTTTTGTTGTTGTTTTTTTGCTTAACAAATTTTGGCTCTTGAGATAGACCACTTCCAACTTCAACTCTTGCTCCTTCCTGCAGCAACTAAATGAAGCAATTCATTTCTTACAAGGGTGTGACACAAATAAACTGTGGAACAGTCTAAGGGGGAAATCAGGGACAGGACACACAGCCACTGTCATGGCTGACGACTACTAATCACTGAGGTGAGCCACCTAGGACACACCATTTCTCAAGAGAGGGCCCCAGAAAGGGAACTAAAGAGGAGAGAGGTGGCATGGGAGAGTACCAGGGAGTGGCCATCATAATCTAAGGCTGACCTTTAAAACAGGCATCTTTACTTTGCGATTGTATACATGTGATCACACGGATGTAGTTGCAAGTCTACATGACAGAGATGCTATGCATACACCTCCTCGTCCTAATTCAGGAAGGAAGGAAGGAAGCATGATGTACCCTGAACAGGCGAACACATGAAGGTTTCAGGATCAATCTAATAAAGCCTCACACCAAGGTTTCCTGTATGATACATGAGGACTATGATAGGGTGCTCGGGTCTTAAGGCTTCTCTGTCCTTTCCTTGAGCCAGTCCATGCTTGCCACAGAAAGGAAGGAAGCTGTTATTAGCTCTTTCCATCTCCCAAGGTACACGTAATCACATTCTGAGCCCTTCTGCTAGGACCCTTGACCTCCAAGACTCCCATCCTCAGCTGGGGGCATCTACTCCAGGGGCTGGGCAGGTCAGAGGCCATCCTGATGCTTCCTAGGATCACCACCCTTAGTCATCCTAGGGTAGACACTGAGGCAGGAAGGAATTGGCAGCTTGCCCACAGCTATATTACTAGTGAGTAAGATCAGAACCTGTCCCATCCAAGCCTAGTCCCCTCTTCACTTCGCCAGGTGGCAGAAGGAGGTTGACACATACACATACCCCAGGCATTACCTGCTCTGGTGAGCTTTTCGGCCAGTTCCTTACGGACGGTCTTAGTGAGGTTGAAGTAGTCGTCATCTTCATCAATACTCTGCAGGAATAGCGGGATATGCTGGAAGACAATGGCGTGCTGGCACTGTTTCTGCTCTGCAATGTTCAGCTGTTGGTCCAGCCAGTGATCCTGGGCCTGCTTCAGTGCGGGGCACCTGGAGGCATCGTACAAGAACTGGGAGTTGAGCACCAGGAACAGGACGCCCCCGACCCAAAAGCTGAAGTAGTCGTCTCCCCATGTCTGGCAGAACTCCTCCACAGTCTCGGCTGTGGGGGCATTGCCCAAGTCATGGTTGCCGCTGACCATCACCAGTGGGATGTCCTGGTCGACGGCTTTCAGTACTCGCTGCAGGTCCCTGGTCTGTTCTTGCCGCCATGGAGTTCCTACAGAGTGAAGGGAATTATGAGAGCGCTGCAGGCCATTTACCTATATACTCACAAGAGACTAAGACAGAACAATTGAGAATACTGTCGCAGAAATGTCAAACAGATAAAGCATATACCTGTCTACTCCTCAGAGTTTAACACTTTCCTGCTCACTCCTGCAACCTGATGAGTTCACTGCTGCCTCGGGGTGCACCCAGCCGTCCCTGCGCTATGTCTGTGTGGACCTGGTTTTGAACAAGGGCTGCACACAGTTATCTATTTGGCCTCACAGAATCCATCAGTACCTTTAGAGGAGAAACCCCTGAATCTAGTGACTAGTGTGCCAGGGCCCAGCAGAGGAAGAGGTGTTCCCTATATCTTCAGCAGTTCAATGAGGCACACACAGGCTCAGCACCACAGTGCTCAGCACATCTCCCCTCCCACTGCGGCACACAGGACTAAGAATGGAAGTGATTATTTGGATAGAGAGTTGGAGAAATGTGTGGGCAAGTAGCACCCTCCTCTTTTCCCATATTGCTGGCTTCTGCACTTCCTGTAATAATGTATTAAAGCTTTAATAAGTGCATTTTAAAATGACCAATTCAATTCCACATCTGTTCTTCACAGCCTTTCTGTGCAAATTTATTCAGCAAATATTTATTGAGCATCGACTACGTGTGAAGCATCAATTTAGTGACAGGAATAAGCATAAATTCCTTCCTCTACACTTGGGAGCTGGACCATGTGTGCAGCCCACCTGCCGCCATGAGGAAAGCAGGATGAAGGTGTAACTCCAGTGGCAGAAGTGGCACAAGGATGATGGAAAGGAGCAACCCACTTCCCTGGATAGACATGATGGGACCCACAGCAAAGGGATTAAAGCTGACACTTCACAGAGCTGGAGGGGCAGGTCTGAGTGTCCCCTGACAAATGACGGGTAACCCTGAGGTAATCCTGCTGTGCCCATAACACGAGTTGGGATTATACACAAATTGAAATATCTGCATGTCACCAAAACTGCACACTGAAATGTCAATTAGAAAATAAACCTTAGAGAATGCCAAGAAGAGCCCACATGAAGCAGCTGAGCTAAGAAAGGCAGAGATGCAGAGACAAAAGACTTCAGATGTAAAGCAGCAAACATGATGTGGGAACCGAGGGACAGGACAGAAATCAGGAAACACAGAGCTGCGGAAATGCCGGCTGCACAGATTACAGCTTAAAGGGGCTTCCCTCCCTCACTGCTCAGGAGGTCCCAGGTGGCCTCCTCATCCCTGATGCTGTGGTTCAGACCACCTATGTGGCTACTCTTTTCTCATGGCCTGGTGAGGTTTACCAGATCTGAGGGGCTCAGTTAAGTGTCCACAGTGATGGTATATCCGTCTGTCTCGCTTCCTGTCCCTGCTTTCATACTATAGGTCAGAATCTCAGTGTGTCACTGAAATGCTTTCTTCATGTGTGAGACCCTAATGAAATACATAAAAGACAGAAATGCAACTCTCCTGAGAAGATACTGTATTAGTCAGCGTTCAATTGCTGTGAAGAGGCACCACGACCACAGACACTCTTATACAAGAAAGCATTGAGTTGGGGTTGGCTTACCGTTTCAGAGGTTTAGTTTATTAACATCATGGAAGGCAGCATAGTGGTAGGCAGACACACATGGTGCTGGAGAGTGACTGAGAGTTCTACATCTAGGTTTGCAGGCAGCAGGCAGAGAGAGAAAGACACAGAGAGAAAGACACAGAGAGAGAGACAGAGACAGACAGACAGACAGACAGACAGACAGACAGACAGAGACTGTGCATGGCTTGTGCACCCGGGAGCTAAGGCTGTTCCACAGCCCTCTGTACACAGGTCCCACCAGGAGAGAGCTGGTCTTCCAGGAGTGCTCTCACCCAGGCTCAGAGGTAAGATCTTCGTTTTCTCTCTTATAACTGTCCAAAATAGGACCTTCCAGGAGCCAGGAGTGCACAGGGCACAGGAACAATGGAACAGATGGGTCAGGATCCTTCCAGTACCCATCTGCACCCGGAAGCTGCAGCTATTCCATAGCCCTCTGGACATAGGTCCCTCCAGGAGAGAGCTGGTCTCCCAGGAGTGCAGACACAGGCTTACTGGCCCACAGGAGGGACAAGCTCCAGCCAGAGACAGCAAGACTAACTAACATCAGAGATAAACAGATGGTGAAAGGCAAACGCAAGAACCTTACCAAGAGAACCAAGGCTACTTGGCAATATCAGAATCCAGTTCTCCTACCATAGCAAGTGCTGGATACCCCAACACACCCGAAAAGAAAGATCGGATCTAAAATCACATCTCATGATGTTGATAGGGGACTTTAAGAAGAACATAAACAACTCCCTTAAAGAAATACAGAGCCAGGAGGTGGTGGCGCACGCCTTTAATCCTAGCACTTGGGAGGCAGAGGCAGGCAGATTTCTGAGTTCGAGGCCAGCCTGGTCTACAGAGTGAGTTCCAGGACAGCCAGGGCTATACAGAGAAACCCTGTCTCAAAAAACCAAAAACAAAAACAAACAAACAAACAGAAATACAGAAGAACTCAGGTAAACAGTTTTAATCCCTTAAAGAGGAAAAACAAAAATCCCTTAAAGAATTACAGGAAAACATAAGCAAACAGGTGAAGGAATCAAGCAAAACCATCCAGATGTGCTGTCAAGTTGCTAGTGTATGCTCTCTCTCGTTTCTTTTTAGAGGCACTCAGAGCTATGAATTTTCCTCTTACCACTGCTTTCATTATGTCCCATAAGTTTGGGTATGTTGGCTTCATTAAATAATACTACTACTACTACTACTACTAATAATAATAGTAATAATTAGTAGTTTCTTTTATGAATGTGGGTGCCCTTGCATTTGGATCATAGGTGTTCAAAATTGAAAGTTCTTCTTGGTATATTTTTTCTTTGATGAATATGAAGTGTCCTCCCTTATCTTTTTTTTGATTTTATTCCATATTAGAATGGCTACTCCAGCTTGTTTCTTGGGACCATTTGCTTGGAAAATTGGTTTTCAGCCTTTTACTCTGAGGTAGTGTCTGTCTTTGTCCCTGAGGAGCATTTCCTGTATGCAGCAAAATGCTGGGTCCTGATTACATATCAAGTCAGTTTGTCTGTGCCTTTTTATTGGGACATTGATCCATTAATGTTAAGAGAGATTAAGGAATAGTGATTGTTGCTTCCCTGTTATTTTTGTTGCTAGAAGTGGAATTATGTTTGTGTGGCTGTCTTCTTCTGGGTTTGTTGGAAGATTACTTTCTTGCTTTTTCTAGGGTGCAGTTTCCTTCCTTATGTTGGTGTTTTCCTTTGTAGGGCTGGATTTGTGGAAAGATATTGTGTAAATTTGTTTTTGTCATGGAATATCTTGGTTTATCTATCTATGGTAATTGAGAGTTTTGCTGGATATAGTATCCTGGACTGGCATTTGTGTTCTCTTAGGGTCTGTATGACATCTGCCCAGGATCTTCTGGCTTTTATAGTTTCTGGTGAGAAGTCTGGTGTAATCTGATAGGCCTGCCTTTATATGTTACTTGACCTTTTTCCCTTACTGCTTTTAATAATCTTTCTTTATTTAGTGCATTTGATGTTTTGATTATTATGTGATGGGAGGAATTTCTTCTCTGGTCCAATCTATTTGGAGTTCTGTAGGCTTCTTGTATGTTGATGGGCATCTTTTTCTTAGGTTAGGGGAGTTTTCTTCTATAATTTTGTTGAAGATATTTACTGGCCCTTTAAGTTGGGAATCTTTACTCTCTTCTATAGCTATTATCCTTAGGTTTGGTCATCTCATTGTGTCCTGGATTTCCTGGAAGTTTTGGGTTAGGAGTTTTTGCTTTTTGCATTTCCTTTGAGTGTTGTGTCAATGTTTTCTATGGTATCTTTGGCACCTGAGATTCTCTCTTCTCTCTCTTGTATTCTCTTGGTGATGCTTGCATCTATGACTCCTGATCTCTTTCCTAGGTTTTCTAACTCCAGGTTTGTCTCCCTTTGTGATTTCTTTATTGTTTCTATTTCCATTTATAGATGTTGGATGGTTTTGTTCATTTCCTTTGCCTGATCGATTGTGCTTTCCTGTGATTCTTTAAGGGATTTTGTGTTTCATCTTTAAGGGCTTCTAGCTGTTTACCTGTGTTCTTCTGTATTTCTTTAAGGGAGTTATTTTTTTCCTTCTTAATGTCCTCTATCATCATCATGAGAAGTGATTTTAGATCCGTATCTTGCTTTTCTGGTGTGATGGTGTATCCAGGACTTGTTATGGTGGGAGAATTGGGTTCTGATGATGTCAAGTAATCTTGGTTTCTGTTGTTTATGTTTTTATGCTTCTTTCCTGACATCGGGTTATCTCTAGGATACCTGCCCTTGCTATATCTGACTGGAATCTATCCTTCCTGTGATCCTGGTTGTGTCAGATCTCAGAATCGAGCTGTCTCTGTGATCCCGTGATTCTGTGATCCTGGGATCCTGTGATCCTGAGATCCTGGGTGTGTCAGAGCTCCTGGAAGTCAATCTGCCTTTGGCACCCTGAGATCCTGGTGTGGACAAGCTCCTGTGATCCTATGATCCTGGGCATGTTAGAGACCCTGGGAGTGGAGCTTCCTCTGGGTGTTGTGGGACTGGTTTGTGTCCAAGGTCTGCTTGAAATCAGGGTCTTAATAGCTATGTTCTCATCTGTACTCGCAATAGCATAACTTGTCATGATCAAAATATTTAAACCATGTAACAAATATCCAATGACATATGCCAAAGTGTGTGTGCATGTGCTGTGTGTTTATAAAATATTTTATAAAATAGAAGATTGGGTCTTGAAAGGGAAGGACATTCTGGTACGCTATAACATGGCTGAACTTCTCTGACATTATGCTGAGTGAAGTGAGCTGGTCAGAAAAGGCAGATGTTGCATAACTGTACTTCCATGAAGCACAGAGTGGTCAGACAGAGACAGAAACTACAAAAGTAGCCACTGCAGTCTGCAGGCAGGGTTCAGAGGAGGGGACTGTTTACTAGGAAGAGAGCTTCAGTCTTCCAAGGGAAAAGGATTTATGAGGTGGATAAAGTTACAAGTGCATAGCAGTATGGGTGGGGTTGGCACCAATGAACTGCACACACGACACCTTCAAGTGGAAGGCTGACAGTGGTGGATGTAGGAGCTTAGAGTTCAGGGATGGTGGGGCTGGATACAGCCATAGATTCTAGTGCTTACAGCTTTACACCACTGCCCTTTGGGCTAGCATTTCAGGAAGGAGCAGGCAAGGTCCCTGGACTCAGAGAATTCAAGCTACATTCTGAGGGACACAGGATCCTCTGAGCTTTGGGTTTCTAGTTAGGTCCTACTACTCCATCTTGGGAATATGGAGATGCTTTCATAGGAAAGTAGCCAACATGCAGATCGTGCTCAGCTTCCTCCCTGTCCATTGAGAAGGCAGGTTTGATCTCACCTGAGCTTTCCTTGGTATTTCCCTTATGCTCAGGGAGCTTGGCTGAGCCTTGACACAATGTTGCTGCCTTGAGCCAGGTAGGGAAATTATAGCACAGGGATAGCTAACACACCAGAAACAGGACCTTCTGGCCAAAGTCCTAAGAGGTGGGAATGGTGTCAGCAATGTTCCTTCTTTTGTGGAGGCTGGACACAGAATAGTCACGTCCGGCACCAACTAAACAGCGAAAATCATAGCTTGACCTTCAAACTTCTCCCAAGGGATCACTAGGAAATATCAACTCAAACTTTCAATAAGAGACCAGAAAGATGCCCGCCTGAAGCAGCGCACACATACAGCACAGCTTGCTCACTGTGATGTTAGCTGAGACCTCAAATTCGAACAGTGGTGTGTCCTTTAGCAGCGATAGGAACAGAGAAAGTTCGAACCAAGCCAAAAAAACAACTCACTCAAGCTCTACTTTGACAGTTTTGGGAAATGTTACCTTGGGCGGGACCAGGACAAACTGCAAATGGAAGGAGCTAATAGAAATGACACAATTTTGTTGAAGATAAATCATGGAGGGTATCAAGAGATAAAGTGTCTAGAAAAATCCCGACAAAGCTGTTAGAGCTAAATATCCATGGGTGGGCGAGAGGGACAGGAACACTGCAGTCTCTCTCTCTACTCACCATACCCCAGATGTCACATGAGCACAAATTACTTTCATAATAAGAAAAATAATCAAGACACCTAAGAACTAACAAATGTGCTGAAATTAGCTCTCGTTAGGTAAACAAGTATAAATATAATTTTAGCAGGAACAGACAAAGTCAATGCCAAGGCCAACAACACGCATTTCTAGCTCTTTATTCTCAGAGAAACAGAAACAGGAGAGGCAAAAACGACAGAAAGGTGCTTCAGAAACATAAAATGACACAACACCATGACTAACATCAATTAAAAATGTGAAACAAGATTGTTCTTGGAACAAATTGTATTCTTTCTCGACAATGGCATTACCATAAAAAGCATTCTTTTGTACGCCAGATGACTTCCAAGGTCAAGACCTAGGGGCTGAAGACGTGGCTCGGTGGTACAGAAGGGCTGCACTCAGCCCGGGCTCCATCCAGCACCCAGGCATCTGAAGAGAAGGTGATGCTGAGGAAGGAGTGCTAACCTCAGTTTCAAATATCTGGCTTAGTACTCCTGTCCGGCAGATGACAGTTACTTTATTTTTACTATTATTCATTCTAATAACCATGAATCCCTTAAGAAGCCTAAAAGTATACCTGGTTTCTGCTAACTCTCTATGGTGTGCTACAGCTGACTTCCTCCTGTGAACCACACTTCCAAGTTTCATCTGCCGTAGCCTCCATTGGTACACTTGCTGTTTGACAGTATGGTGCTGTTTGAAAGGGTGGACTGAGTTCCACTTATCCATTTGCCATATGCTAGGTGTCCTGGTTGGGCTGTTTCTTCCTTTTAGCTACTGGAAACAGGATTGCTGTAAATACCCTCATATATACCTTCTCTGTGGATGCATCATTTCTCTGGAGCACACACCTAGGAGGTTGAACCATGAGGTCACACTAACTGCATGCTTCCTTGTTTAAGGAACCAACTGGTGGCTTTACAAGGTCCCCCTTTTCCATCTCTCCTGACATATGAGGTTTCCCGTGACTGACTCAATACTCCCAGTAGCTCCTGTTAGTCCTCAGCTTCGGATTACAGTCATCCCAGATCTTCTCACGATGTACTGACCTCCAACCATCAAATTATCTTTGTTGTTATTTCATAATTGTAATTTTATAACAGTTATGAATCACAATGGTAATGTAAATATCCGATGTTCAATTTCCAATACCAAAGATCTCTCAGCTTTGGAAAGGTAAGCTAAGCTATCTTCCAGTCGTCAGGCTAGTGAAAATGGCAATTAAGTACTCACAGAGTACTAAGTTCTGAGGCTGGGAAGGAAGGCTTGCTTAGGCTTGGGGATGGTGAGGGCTGAAGAGAGCCCCAGCTTTCAGTACTGCCTCAGGTCCACAAGGCCTCTTGCCTGGTGTTCTTCATAGCTCATGTCTCCCTATCCTACCTACCACTCCTCCATCCTGAAGCAGCTATGTGACTTTGTTTTTGTTTGTTTGTTTGTTTGTTTTTCGAGACAGGGTTTCTCTGTATAGCCCTGGCTGTCCTGGAACTCACTTTGTAGACCAGGCTGGCCTCGAACTCAGAAATCTGCCTGCCTCTGGGATTAAAGGTGTGAGCCACCATTGCCCGGCCTGCTTTGAAACCTCAAATCTAACCAGTAGCCAGAGAGCAAAATAGAAATGGTGGGTCCACTGTACAGTGGGCCAAGTGAGGCACCCTGGTGTGGGTGAGACTGAGAGAAAACTTCCTCTGCTTTGCCTGAGCCACTATGACTTGCATTTTGAACATGGCTGACAGCACAGTGACTATGCTCCTCATTTGGAACTGTAGGGTTCACTCCCACGCAGAGGCTGAAGGTGACACAGACTTTAGAAAGTAAAACCCAACCAACAACTGCACCTGCAATGCCTTCAGGATGCCCAGTGCTGGGCAGTGGGACAGAGGTACAGAGATAGCAAGAACGAAGCAGTTCTGCTGTCTTTGTTTCCCTGGCCAGGCATCTGCTACAGCATTTGAGGGAGTTGTGGAGAGGGACTGGCAACGAGGTGACTTCATGTTTCTCAGCTATGAGGTAAAGCTGGGTCAGGGCTGCTGCACTAAATGGTGCAGGAAGGACCAGGAGCAAAGGAGCCCACCTGAGTGTGTGGAAGTGTCTCATGCTGTCTGGAGATACTCAGAAGAAGACAGAGTGATGGTCAATCTTGCCTGAGTCTGAGCCATAACGCCCTTGAAAAAGAATTACCCATGTCTACTCTAGAGCTAACCTTGGGCTGCTCTAAGTGTGAACACACAAGGGATACTTGGTACACTGACACTACTCCAAGTTGGCAACCAGAGGTGAGAAAGATGGCCTCTCACTGCTTTTCCCAATACAGGATGGATCTACCCCGCCTACAACTGGATTTATGTTCATTACACACATGTTAGATGGAAGGTATCTCAAGTATATGATCTTACAATGATAAAGTCCTGTGTGGAAAACCCTGCCAATGAACTCTGGGTTTCCTGAGGAGTCTAAGTATTACATTTGTGATTTACTGAGAACCAGGGGGCTTATTCCATTTCTAAGAACACAGGTATCCATATTGCAGCCAGTTTTTTTCCTTCTTCTTCTTCAGATAAGGGCTGATTTTCTGAGGGGAAAACCATTACTGTGCTGAGGTACAGGGATCTCGGGCAGAGGTACATGCATACACCACCCAAAGGTAGTGCTTATACCTACTAAGCATAGACCATCACAGTCATAGCACGTTGTCTTCCCTCTGAGGGTAAAAGAGTAAAGAAGCTGCTAAAAATGACCGAAGACTATAACTCTCTCACAGGACAGACAGAACAAGAAGCAAGCAGCTAGCTCTTGTGATAGCCTGCAGACAGGACAAAATGCCACTAGGAAACTGCCATTTAAAATACAAACCAGGGCCTGGGAATACAAACCAGGTCAGCAAAGTGCTTACCTTGGAGTTCCAGGATCCAAGCCAGATCACCAGAACCCACATAAGAAAGTCCGACCTCTGGCTGTGCTTGTAATCCTAGCACTGGGGAGGCTGAGGCAAGGAGACCCACCCAGGGCTCCCTGGCCTATTATATTCTGAGAGCTCCGGGACAACTTGAGAAGACTCTGAAAAAAACCATGCATGGCTTCTGAGAACAACAACTGAGTTTGTCCTCTGGGCTCTATATGCATGCACACACATGTACAACCATATACACAAGCACCTATACACATCTAGATGTGAGCACATGCACACATACATATATGAAAACAATCCATTTCTGAGACCTTCACAATATCTTCTCTTCCCTATGGAGGTTGCTTAAATAATACATTGCAAACGGGTTTCATGCAGGTTATAAATCCATTTACCATTTCACTAACAAGAACAAGAAAACTAATGTTCTCTGTAGCAAATGGACAAGACAGGATGTCACTTAGTCAAAGAAAATAAGACCTTTATAATCCCCGTTCCTTGGAGGCACAAGGATTCAGGAGAGCTGATCATGATATACTCAACTACTCCTGGAAACAATTTTAATTAAATAACAGGACAACCTCGGTAAACAGAGAGAGGAACATGATTCAGGGTGAGTTTTCCTACTCGATACAAGCTACAGTGAAGGGAACAGAACCATCAGTAAAGCCTTCAGGTAAGCAGACTCCAAGCTGTTCCTTGCAAACTCAATCCAGCTGGGCCAAAGGCAGGGCAGTCAGAGGAGTGGTATGGCAGTTCGCAGGGAAGCATTCTCAGGCGGCATCACTGCTGTTGCCCGTTGCCTAGTCCTGGCCCCCACACCTAGTTTCTTTGTGCCCCAGCTTCCAGGAGCTTCTCTATGAGTGGGATTTTAGACACCCAGGTAGTGCTGTACAAGAAGAACGATGCTCCAGTAGCACCTGGCTTTGTACAGTGATAGTGCTTAAGTAGATACGCACATGTGCGTGCATATGAACCCTGTGTACAAGGGGCTTCACCCTATCTTGGAGATGGTTCTCCTCAAAATGAATGACAGCCCAGCCTTAGGCTGACAATGGCAACTCATCTCCTGGCTTGTTGCAATGGTGAGCTCACAGTGGCAGGGCATCCTAGGTACTGATTGGACTGTATCCCCTCATCTCTCCAGTTGAGGCTTGACCCCCCAGAACTTTAGGATGCGATGTATTTGAAGACCGTCTATGAGGGGTGATCAGAGTAAATGAATCTGTTGTAATGGGCCCCAATCTACCGAGACCTGCTTCTAGGGAGTTTAAGACACAGGGACACAAGCCAAGAGAGGTTTTGGAAGGAACTGAGCCTATAAAACCTTAGAAATTAAATTTCTGCTGCTGAGAATAAGTAGTCTGTAGTCCTTGTTAACAAAGTGTTACAGTTTATAAGCACACCTCCCATAGGGCAGGGCAGCAGAGTGTGGACTCAACAGCAGAGTTTCCCTGTCCTAAACCTGGGAGAAACATTTGGAAACTCCAGGCAGCAAAGCAGCATGAGGCAGGTGACAGGCTTCATCTCCCCTCGATGGCTTCTGCCCATGCCTCATCCACCACACTCAGCCCTTCCGAGAAAGCCACTCCACCCACCTAGCCACCAAGAGCAGTCTATGAGTGCCACACCACCTCTAGATCCTTCCTCTCATGAATGTCTTGTTAGAATCTGTATGCTGTCTAAATTTCTCTAGCCATAAAATAGAGAATCTGTGTCTGCCTTCAAATAATAGAGGGGAAACAAGTTATGATTTGTTGTATTCAAGGCTAGATGCTTTGAGGATCCTGAGACCAACAGGATAGCCTCTTCCCGAGACAGGTCAGAGCACAGAGCACATGCCCAAGGTATCCTGGAGAGAATCATGGCCCTGCTGGCTGTTCTACAGCACAGGAGGGACAGATTGAGATTCTTTGACAACCCCTATCCCATCATAATCCCCCCCCCCAAAGTAACAGCCTATATAGAAGGCACCAAAGAAAATTCTTAAAAAAGTGTGATGGGATGCTGAAGTTAGCTCTCCATAATTAATGGCTTCTGGTGGAGGTATGAGAGGGGAAAGATTCAGTTCTGTTTCAGAGGGCAGGCCACTAAGAATTTGACCATGCTCAAGTGAGTGTACAGATAACACAAAGTGGACTTTCTTTTTGTTTCCTTTTAAAAAAGTATTTTTATCTTTTACTTATGTGAATGGAGGCACAAGGGAGGAGGACGACATGGAAAGACCGAGAAGGGATTGTCATCAGAGTGCATGGTGTCAAACTCCCAGAGAATCAATAAAAATGCTATGTGGGGGAAAAAAAGAGCATAAATAAATAAATAAACCCCAAAACAACAAAAAACAAAGAAAACTATCAACTGAATGTGAGGGTGGAAGGAAGACATAAATATAAATATGAATATAAATGCCTTCCCAGAAGCACCAGAAGATGGACGCCATCTAAAAGAGAAGCAAATGGAATTCTAACAAGAGACAAACATGAAGGAACACCTTGGAATGGAGACTAAGATCCCAGGTTGTTGGCTGCTGGCAGGAGGAGTGAGTACCCGGGCAGGAAATGAAGGTCTCTGAGAGAAACTGTCTCAAGATGCTGATACGGACAGAAAATCTGAGACTGTCAGTGTTCTGACTGAAAATGGACAGAGCAATTTCTCCAGAAGAGGCGTTTGAAGTTGGACTTGTTCATTTAAAAAAAAAAAAAAGAGGCTACACTGATTTACAAAACATATCAATGAACAAAGTATGCAGGAAAAATAACCATAGCATGCACAATTTGACTGTGAATCATGCTTACACTAATGTACATATGGGTAAGATGTTATCAGTACATACTGCTCATGTAACACAAATCAGGACTTAATGACTCTGGGGAGAGGAGGATGGAAGGACAGAGCTGGATCGTCATCATCTGGCACACTTTACAGGAGCACTGAGCAGATGCAGGAACAGCAATGCAAGCATGCCATTTAGATTATGGGGACAAGCTGGGAAGCTCACTGGGGTGAGTGAAGAACAGGTGCACAGGCAGGGCCACTGCTTCTCATAATGGTGACAATGTCTCACTCATAGTCTGCAGGCACGCGACAAAGTCAGGAAAGTAGAAAAGTAAAGATGCAAACCACAGTCCTGCTGTTGTCATTACAAACAGTACCTGTGTTGCCTACATAACTCATTAAGTAGTTGTGTTGCTTGAAGGCGCAGGCCTCACCAAGTACCAAGCATTGTTCCAAGACAGACACAGATAAGCTCCCAGGTCAGAGGGCAATTTGTATAATCACAAGATAACCTGTAGGTTTATATTTTTCAAAACCTACTTTAATAAGCATTCTCAAATACCTTGACCCTCCTTGTAGCCCACAGTCCAGAGGTAAGGGAGAAAGATGGTAAATAGGACAAGAGGATGTGGACATGTTTAGAAGTAGCTCTTTGGGGCGACTCCAGTCTCCATTGTCAGGATACCAGTAGTCCAGTTAAGTAGTGTCAGGATACTAAACATGAATTAGCAGTGGCAGTATGATCCAGCAGAAACAGTCAGGCCTCCACCGAATCAGCAGGAGTCAGCATGAGCAACCAGGCCTAGGCCAGGATGTCAGAAGTTCTCTACCATGCATCTCTCAACAAAGCTCAGCCAAGATTCAAGGCCAATGAGGCTTTGTGGAGCTAGCTATGCAACTGTGCCATCACTGTCCATTGGAGTCCTATTTATACTTTCTTCAAACATCACATGCCTTCCCATGGGTCTTGCCTCAGCAAATACCACATGAGTCTGCATCACATGACACATCCAGAAACTTCTACTCCAACAACCTTTTCTGTTCTCAAAGCTGCTTAAATACAGCCCAGCCACCCTAGAGTCTGAGGGTGCCCCTGACATTGTTTACCAGAGAAGATGAGGCCAAGCACCAAGAACCAAGCACCAGGATGTGCATCTGCTAAAACCAACCCTGAGAGAGAGCTGGAGCACACAGTGATGACCAGGAAGGCATAGTGAGCGTCTGTCATAATGGGTGTGAGGCAGGTCCTCCAGGCTCCCTGGCATTCATCATAGACATCCGAGGCCATGAATGTTCTAGAAAACTCTGGCTTGAAGTGAGGAAAAGAGAATGAGGAGAAGTTGGCAGGGCTGTCTGAAGAGACCAACAATAGTGCCCAGAGATGGAGACACCTGAGAAGCTCCTTTTGCTGGCTTGTTCCTCTTCATGACACCCAAGAAACAATGATTGCTTTTGCCTTGGGAAAATGGATGGGATGGCTGGGCACTGAGATCTGGGCATCCCTTCCTCACAGGTAAATTACACCCAGGAATATAACATGCTCAGTTAATTAGCCCATTCACTTCACAGCACAGCTTAGAAGACTGAGTAAGTTCATCATGTAAAGCGTCAAGGACAGTGCCTCAACTCCTGCAAGCCTTGTGTGAGTTATTACACACATACACATGCACACGTATGTACACATAAGCACACACATATGCACACACAGACACACAGACACACAGACAAACACAGACACACAGACACACACACAAACACACACACAAACACACACACACACACACACACACACACACACACTCACACACACAGAGAGAGACACACGCGCGCGCGCGGACATGCACAAGTGTGGTGAGGCTATGTGCTCTGTCCAGAAATGGCTTATGTACTGATTAAATGCTTCTGAAAGAGATTAAAAGGGCCTGTTCCTCTCAATATCCCAGTAGAGAAATGAAGTTATATTTAGATCAAACTTCCCCCAGTGGGGGAAGAGAGCCACGCATGGATTCTATGCATAGATCCATTGGAGAAGTGAATCAGACCCTTCCCACCAAGGGAACAAGATGCCCAGCGTTCCTGACTGAACTTGATGCCAACACTTGGCCCACATGAGCCATACCTGAACAATTCCTATATGTGGGACAGCTGGGTTTTCAGAAGAACCCTAAATTCATAACCCCAAATTCAGAATGCTTCTCAACTTAGGACAAGGACATGAAAATATTGTAAGCTGAAAATATACTTGTCCCACCTAGCCCTTCAGAATAGCCTTGCTTAACAACACAGCATGGTGTCTCTGTGCATCCTCATGACCACGGGGCTGAGTAGGAGCTCTGCAGCTCAACAGCAGCTCAGAGAGCATGGAGCAGTGTGTCACCACTCAAGAGAGGGACCCAAACTCAAAACTCAAAGTGTGGATTTTACTGCATGTGAACTTGTTTAATATCACTACACAGTCATCCATCACTGAGTGTGAGGGGTCACTGTGATGGTCTCGTTATCAGGATCTACAAACAACTGGGGTGTATTTGTGGGAGGGTCTAGGAGGGAACCCTTGGAGAGGGTCAAATGAAGGAAGAAGCTCCTCCCTCAAAATGAGCATCCTCTGATGGGGGACCTGATGTGGGACTGTGAAAGGTAGCTTGCTCCCCAGATGAGCTAAGGCATGAAGCCCCAGAAAGCCTGAAGGGACGGCAGATTTGTGGCCATCAGTAAGACCACGTAAGGGCAAAGCCCCAAACCCTTCTACATGTAGAGGACATGACCTATGGTGACATAGGCTCAAAGTAGATCTCCATTTTAATGAGGTACCTCAAGGCCTGGAGGCTTAGCCAATAAGCTTTCCTTCCCAGACACTCCTCCTTGCAGAAGGTATTTAATCTCAGGCCAACCCCTGAGAAGTGGGGTATGGTTTTACTCATCCACTTTCCACCCTGACAATAAATGCCTTAAAACCATGGACAGCCTCTTTTCACTGGGATCCACCGTGGGGAACCATGAAGAAGGAGGCCTTTGCCTATAGAGCCACTGTCTAGTCTCCTATAGAAGGACTCTCTGTGCGCCTAGCCATAGCCTCCAGACTCCACCAAGCCCAAGCCCAAGCCCAAGCCAACCACTGACAAGCCAAGGACTCATCCCCAAGGGATCAGCCAGAGCTCCCTTTTTCTGTCCCATGCTTCAGACTGTGCTTCTCTACCCCCACACCCCACCCAGAGCCAGAGCACTGCAAGAAAGAGGAAGCTGGAGCGGGGCAGCAAGGGACTCTGAGGTCACTCTGGTGGTGGCCTGATGAGGAACAGTGGGAGGTGTCTTAGTTAGGGTTTTACAGCTGTGAACAGACACTATGACCAAGGCAACTCTTATAAGGATACTTAATTGGGTCTGGCTTACAGGTTCAGAGGTTCAGTCCATAATCATCAAGGCATGAACATGGCAGCATCCAGGCAGACATGGTGTAGAGCTGAAAGTTTTACATCTTTTTCTGAAAGCTGCTAGGAGAATATTGGCTCCCAGGCAGCAAGAATGAGACTTATAACCCACACCCACAGTGACACACCTACTCCAACAGGGCCACACCTTCTAATCCTGGCGAGCATATAGAAACCATCCCAGGAAGAGTCAGATAGAAGATCTCTATGTAGATCCCTGTCTACCACCTTAAAGACAAGAGGACTTGATAATCTTTAAAATACATAAACACAGCTCTCTGTCTGACCATGCAAAGTCACTGCAGGGGTTATGATCGCTGCATCCCCACGGATACACTGCTAACTTGGTCCTTTTCCTAAAGCCGTATTTATTTTGTGTGTGAGTTTGTACGTGTATGTGTGTGTGTGTGTGTGTGTGTGTGTGTGTGTGTGTGTGTGTGTGTGTGTATGTGTGTGTGTATGCTACAGCTGTTTGGGTAGAGGTCAGAGAAAAACCTGTAGGAATAAATCCTTCCACAATGTGGTCTCAGGTTGTTTGGCTTAACAGCAAGCACCTTCGCCCACTGAGCCACGTCAATGGCTCCCCTTTTTATGGATGGTCTTCTCCTATAGCCCAGCTGGTCTTTAGCTCACAATCCTCCAACCTTACTGCCCAAGTACTGAAATTATGGTGTGCACAACCATCCATCCATCCATGGATGGACCACCCATCTTGTCCCTGGTGCTGACAAGGTCCCCAGGTCAGGCAGAGGACATGCTGGCTAATGCCTAGGTCTGGGTTATTCTTTCGTAGAAAATTAGAACTTGAAAGAGTTACCTTCATCAGATTGGCTCGTAGGCATGTCTGTGGGACATTTTTCTGATTTCTAATTGATGGAGGAATGTTGTGGATAGTGCTTGTGCTGTTTGTATTTTAATGCTAATTCCACTTTCCCAGGAGGGGCTGCAGATGAGGGGTGAATCAGGAACACAGGTGACTTCTTGTGAACCTTCTCCCCACCTTAACTTGTAAAATAAAGGCTAGAGCTGGTGACTGGCAGTGGAAGGGAAGGTGGAGCTGAAAAGTTTGGGGGAGAAGAAGGAGGAGGGAGGGAGGAGGAGGAGGAGAAGGAAGACGGAGGAAGAAGACGATCCAGACTCCGCATGCTTTAAATAGCTACAGGTAGCTATGAATATCATAAAAGGATACAATGATTGGGATAACTTGTCTAATCTAGGCGGGCAGCTTGTATCATTATCAATTAGCTGAGTATAGCATGGGATGGTGACTTTTTTTTTTTTTTTTTTTAATATTTCCTGCAACAGAGGAAGGTCCAGGCCAGAGAGGCAGCTAAACAGGAGCCTGGCCACACGTCAGTGTGCAGTGCCTCTCAATGGTCTCAGCTTTGGTTCCAGCCTTGAGTTCCAGCTTTGGCTTCCCATGAAGATGGACTGTTGCTTGGAAATTGAAGATGAAATGAGCCCTTTCCTCCCCACATTATTATTGATCGTGATGTTTATCATAGCACTAGAGATGTAAATTATAACAGGTACATGGCTCCACAAGATCACCCATGTGTCCATCATGAGAGATAGTCAAGTGAAGTACTCTCGTGAGGAGGCTTCTGCAGCCGTTCGTTCACAAAGGCACCTGCAGTAACAAGGAGGTGTGTGTGCTACCCACTGCAGCACACAAGTGCAGATGGAGCATGAGTTCAGCTGTGAGAAATACAGACAATGAGAGTAGGGAGGAGATATGTCAGTGTGTCAGTCTAATTGCCTCTGGGTGCTGTAGAACGAGGGGTGATTTTCTCATTCTTCTCCCCAAATTTCTTCCAATTGCATATCTATTACTTTTATAATCACATATACTAAAATCCCTGCACATTATTAAAAAAAACATGTTGTGGGGATGAAATGTTGGAATATTTTAGTTCCCAAATGTGTAACTATATGCTGTGGCCATGAATATGGATGATCACTGTTTCATTTATTCTGAAAGAAGGATGCTGGGATTTTCCAGCAGTAATAAAAGGGCAAAGCCTCCTGGCAAAGTGCTTTGCCTCCTGAAACTGGAAAAGGTTATGTAAATTACTTAGAGCCTTAAGAGTGGGGACCAACCACTGGGTAAATACCTATTAAGTAGCCCACCAAATGAGACCCTGAGATGGAAATGATAACCCTGCTCATAAAATGAATGCCACTTCGTTAGGCACCAAACACAAAAATCATCCCAAATTATAGCTGCATTTTTAGTTTAGTTGCAATACCACTAACAAGCCATTTTGCCAAAGTATGTTTAATAATGACGCTCAATGGATGGGCAGATGATCACCCAGTAGAGAAAGACCCACACTGGGATTCCACATGTGGTCCTAAGGTCCACGGAGAATTGCAGAAGGCACTGCCTCACTATGGATGCTGAGTAGCTTTGAAGGGAGGGCTACGTTAGGTGTGTGTCATGATTCTGCCCTTCCAGCGGTAAACAGCCAAAGCCAGGTCATTTATTCTTCCAGGAACTGTTTCCAAACTCAAGAACCTTTTCAGAACTGAGACAAAAATAAGGAAGTGTGTGTGTGTATGTGTGTGTTAGAGAGCCTATAATATAGTAGTGGGCCACAGTAGACACTGAATGCAGAACAGAACGAATGGATGATCGAGGCTCTTGAGTTCACTTTGCCAGTTCAGATGCTAGGAAAACTGACAAGTCTGCAGCCCTTTCTCTGGCTGAAAGTGGCCAAAGGGTGACAAGCAGAAACCAGCTAGGGGGAATTCTGGAGAACGAACATATGTGCTTTCTTATCAAGGGTCAAGAAGATCCCTGGTACAGCTCCCTTCTTTCTCCTGGAGACATGACAACCTGTTCACGGTGGTTATTCTGCAACCAGGAGGAAAGTAAGACATCGGTAGATACTGACCATGATGTGTTGAACAATTGAGTGCATGTCCGAGGCTGACTTCCTTTAGCCTTGTGGAAACAATAAGCCCTGCTTTATTTACCACCTTACAAGTGACTGTATGTTTGGGGTGTGACTGTCATGGAGCAGGACTCACCTGAAACTCTCTTTCCTGTATATCAGGGGTTTTGAGCTAGTTTAAGCAACCAAAGGCAGCTTCCTGGGTGTGTAACAAGACTGTTGGAATGGGGCAGGGTGAAGGACAGCATTCTCAGCAAAGTGGATACAAAGATCCATTTGGGGACCTTGGAGAGGAAAGAATACTGGCAGAGAAGCACCTGGGCAAGGTCAGGAGAAGGCAGACTGGCAGCATCCAACTCCTCTGAAGGGTGTTGGGCTGAGAGTTAGCAATGGAACAGTTAAGCATGCAGTCTTTCTTTGGCTCCTTGTTGGGAACACTCTGATGTTTTCTCCCTTTAAATAACCTAAGCTGTTGTATTATTCAGGGTTCTCTAGAGTAACAGAATGTTTAGAATGAATCTCTCTCAATCATATATACATATAATCACACACACACACACACACACACACACATATGTATGTATGTATGTATGTATGTATGTATGTATGTATGTATATATATGTGATTTATTTATTAGGGTGACTTACATATATGTACATATATATATGTGTATGTCTGTCTGTCTATCTATCTATCTATCTATCTATCTATCTATACACATATATACATGGGTATAAATATATAATATACATGGGATTTACTAGAATGGCTTACAGGCTGTGGTCTAGGTAACCCAACAATGGCTGGTTATGAATGGAAGGTCTAAGAACCCAATAATTGTTCAGTCCACAAGGCTGGATTCTTCAGCTGGTCATCAGTACATGCCACAATACCAAGAAAGTAGGCTCTAATGCCAGTGAAGAAACGGAGTTGCTAGGAAAGCAAGATCAAGCAGGCAAAACATAAGAGCTTTCTTCTTCCATGCTCTTTATAGAGGCTTCCTGCAGAAGGTGTGGTCCAAGTTAGAGGTAGATCTTCCCAACTCAAAAGAGCTGGATCAAAGGTGTATCTTCCCACTTCAAAAGTCTAGACTAGAAGTGGATCTTCCCACTTCAAATTAAGCAAAACACCCTCACAGTGCACCCCTCCATTTTTGGGTTTTAGTTAATTCCAGATATAGTCAAGTTGACAACCAAAAATAGCCATCACGGCTGTCATGGCTAAGCCATTCAGCCACTCAACAGACAGCTGCCACACTTTTTCTTGGGTCTGCAGTCTTTAGAGGGATAATACCCAAGCAATTCCCCTTTCAACATCTGGACAGATATTATCATAGCAGTCTGGTTGCAATGAACATTCCAAGGTCAGGCCATTTAGGGAACTCCACATCAGCTGTAATCTACATGACCTTAATTGTCAAGTTGACTGGATTTGGGCAGAAACAGTCCTCTGGGCAAGCCTGTGTTTCCAGGGAGGTTAAACTGAGGAGGAGACCCTCATGTGGGCAGCAGGATCCCATGGGCTTAGGTTCTTGTCAGAATAAAAAGGGGAAAGGGTGAAAGCAAATGAGCACTGGCTTTCATGTGTCTCTTGCTGATACAATGTGCCCAGTGCTTTACACATCTGTCACAGTGATGGGCTACACTGTCACACTGGGAGGCAAACACACACCCTCCCTTTTTGAAGCTGCTTTCCTTGGGTGTTTGTTACAGCACTGAGAGAGTGGCTAGAATGGAAGGCTGGTACAGTAGGCAGTTGTCACTGAGAGAGACCCATCCACATGGCGCTCAGGCTGTTAAAAATGGTAGAGTTAATGTTTTCAGCTGGGAGCTGCAAGACCCCCAGAAGTCTGGAGGCAGAGCTTACTGGGCCATTCCTGTGGGAGTTCAGGCCATCAGAATATTGACAAAAATATGGACAATAAAGACTGTGCTCATTAAGTTTCAGAGGGGAACATGGACTTTATGGGGAAAACAGCTAGAGGCCATTCATGTTGTATTCTGGCATTTGTACCTGTCCTGAAAACTGGAGGGAGGCTAAGTTCAAAGATAATGAACTAAGTGGTCTGGCAGAACACATTTAAGGCAGCATTACATTCGGCCTGTCTTGCTCAGATCACTGCGTTTATTTATGATGTGAAGAAATGAGTGGTTTGGGGGGGAAAGAATCCTGAGACAAACCCTGCAGAAGGCAGTGGCGATCGAAGATTAACAGCACTAGGAAATCCCTTTTCACTAAGAAAACAGGAAGGGGCTCTGAGGAAGAACCCACACACTGAGGGCTCCTCCAGCTTACAGAGGAGAAAATCACTTGAAAGGAGAGGTCCAGACCTGAGGGTGCTACTGGAGGAGCTAGCTCCCTGCCTCAACAGTAGCTGAGGAAGTGTTTCTCGTGAACAGCCACCAAAGCACACACAGGCCACTACATCTGGGCCAGAAGGGGTCGGACTTCTTGTCTGCTTTTATGGCATATGTTCAAAGTCCAAGTTATAGGATCATGGAGACCTGCATGTAGGTTCCAGAAAGCACAGTAGTCTGGCGTGCACAGAGCTATAAAGACCAGACTAAAGTTTCAGTGGAGACCCCAGGAGCCTGGAGAGGCCAGGGCTGTGGGACTTCTGCTGAGGAAAACCAAAAGCATGAAGAAGAGTTGGCTCAAGAGAGGGGATATGCATGCTACTGCATGCTGCAGAGCTGGAGGAGTGGGGGCTGCCCAGTGTTGTTAGAGCCCACGTGATTCTATCCCAAGTCCCGGCAGCAGATACTGAGCTGTTTGCTGTGTCTATCTGTCTGGCTTTGGTCTTCCTCTGGTCTGCTGTTTCTCTACTGTCCTCTCCTACCTGCCTTTTTGGAATGGGAATATATATTACCTCTGTATATTGGGAACATGTGGCCTTTTAAAATTTTATTTTGCAGGGATCAAGGGCTCACCTTGAGTCTCCAAAGACACACAGCTTTGAGCAACACTGGAACTGTAAAGATTTTGGGAACTCTCATAGACGAACTAGATGCATTTTGAATTGTGAGATATTCATGAGCCTTTGAGGGCCTGGGGAGAGCGTAATGCAGAAAAGCGATATGTCTGAGCATCAAGCTGACAAGGGCAGGTCTGTGGTGACTAATACTCCTGTGAACCTGACCTTATCTGAAAACAAGTGCCAAGGGCGCCATTGGGAAGTGTGGCTGAGGAAGGAAGACCAACACTGATGTAGGCAGTGTCATGCCTTGGGCTTCGATCCCAGACTGAAGAAAAAGGAAAGAAGGAGAACCCGGGTAAGCACTTCACTCTGCACACTCTGCTTTCTGACTAGCTGCCTCACACACCCGTCCTCACACCTTCACCTCCATGACAGACTGTATCCCACCAAACTGTGAGCCAAAAGAAAGCTTCCTTCCTTAAGCTGTCCCTGGGCATTTTGTCAGAGCAGTCACAAATGTGACTAATGTGCATGGCTTCTGCCGTGGCCTGCACTAGTCCCCAGAGTCTTCAGGGCAGCCGTGTCCACATTTCCAGCCATCATCCCTAGTGAGGTTCAGGAGAGGAGGGGCGGTCTCTCCACTGTGAACTCAGCAGAAGCTTGTGATCTCAGAAGAGTCCTGGTGTTCCCATGGGAGGGAACAAAATCTGCGCTTGGTATCCTATGAGGATCATGACTCGTGGAACCAAAAGTCATCCACACACAAGGCTACGTGACTGGCGAAAGCAGAAGCTGCCCAAAAGTATGCCAGGCCTCTCTTGTGGCAATAATGAAAGTGTTTTTTCACTCTTCTTCGTTATTTCTTGTGTACAATTGCTTCATCCACTCCCAAGTGCTATAATGATGGCTCCAATAAAGGCTCTTTCCATGATCATTTACTGCCCACATGCTGTCTTATGAATACAGTGGACTAAGCTAATAACAGAACAAATGAAACCCCACCTCAAGCAACAGTAGCTACAAGGCAGCTGAGAGTGACTTCTAAAGTCCTGGGACTATCAGGGCTCTTAGCTCTTGACTCACTCAGCACCTAAAAGGTACTTGAAGATTTTTAGGAAGTCAGTGGGAGCAGAAACTGCTGAGAGCCAAGACTGCAACATGTGAGAGCGGTGGAGAGCTGAGAGAGTTACAGTTGAAAGCACCCATCTCTAGAAAGGCTCCACAGAGCCATCATGGGTTAAGAGCAACCAACTTCCAGGTACTGAGCATACAGCCAGGTACTCATAGCCCAGAACACTATGTCTCCAATGCCAGCCTCCAGACAAGAATTTTTGAGTTTGGAAGTTTGGAGCCATTATCCTCTAGTTCCTGGAAACCATGGCCAGGAGCCTCTCTGCCTTTGAAAGCCTGGAGTCCTAAGCCTGGAGTTCTCAGGACCTAGAGCTATCAGCCTCTGAGTTTGCAAGCCTAGTCTGTTCAATATGCCTCTTGCACTTAACAGCACAGGCTTTCAACAATATGGGATCTGTTTCTCGACTCTAAAACTTTCCCCTGGACAGAGTGCAAGCCCCCTCATCTAAGCAGATGACCAGGTTTCAGGATGTGGGCAGGCCAGACTTCTGTAGGCTCTCCTTCTGCCTTGCTTCCCATCTCACACCCTCAAGGACTGATGTTGTCATTTAAGTCAGTGTGGCAAAGAGGCTGGTATGTTCCAAATGGATTGGTGGCTGTATTAAAATCAGAGGGAGGGGGAAGAGAGGAGAATACAATAGAGGCAGTGATGCCAAGGGAATCCCCCTAAGGCCAGCATAGTCAACCACGCAGTGTGTTCTCTCTGGGCTTTTATTCTGCTTTAGTTATGTCTCTACTGCTGAAACACTAAGACCCAAAATAACTTAGAGAACAAAGATTTTTTTTTTTGGCTTATGCTTCCAGAGAAATGAGTCCATCATGGCAAGAAAACACGGCAACAAGCATCAGGCATAAGGAAGGGACCGGGATGCGGAGAGCTCACATCCTCAACTATGAACATAAAATGGAGACTGAGAACTGGAAGGGGCAGGATGCTTTTAATCGCAAAGCCCACCACACAGTGAGGTACTTCTTCTAAGGCTGCAACACCTAAACCTCCTCAAACAACTCTACCACCTGGGAGCCAAGTGTTCGAATGCCTGAGACTATGAGGGCATCTCTCATGCCATCCACTACGTGAGCCATCTGCATGCCACTGTCCACCTCCTCCCTCTGTTTCAACTGCACACCACTGTCCACCTCCTCCCTCTATGTCCACTGCACACCACTGTCCACCTCCTCCCTCTGTTTCAACTGCACACTAGTGTCCATTCTCCTCCCTTTATGTCCACTGCACACCAGTGTCCACCTCCTCCCTCTATGTCAACTGCACACCAGTGTCCACTTCCTCTCTCTATGTCAACTGCACACCAGTGTCCACACTCTTCCTATGTTAACTGCACACCATTACCCACTGTCTCTTCTTGTATGTCATCAGAAACTATCTTTGCTCAAGGCACTTCTGTGTCACACAATAGCTCACGCAAACCAATAAGCACTCTTCTCTTGCTTGTTGTGCACAACCCCCTGAAAGTCCAGGGATGCTTGTGCAGTCCAGAAGTGAATTGTGGGATCTCAGCACAAGCCTTCTTGTGGTAGACATGTTGGCAGAAGTCTTCTAATTGGTGTGTCTGCCTTCCTGGCCATCTTTGGGCCATGAGACAAGGAGAAAGAGGAAAACCAATTTGCCCACAGTGGCGGATGATCAAAGTGAGCCAGACCCTGTATCTCTAAAGGCCCTGATGTGTGGCTGCACCACAGATGTCTCCTGTTTTAATCTACCAGGATACTCATGGGTGGTCTGCTGCAGTCAGCATCACTGTCACACAGGGGCGCAGAATTTTAGCATGTTACTGCACACAGGGTGACTACAGACAATCACAGACTGCCAATATCACAGAGCAAGACAGAATTCTGAATATTTTCCCTAAAGAAATCATAGCTGTCCGTGGAGATAATTTAGTCTGACTTACACATGCAATATATGAACACCAAAAGATCAGGTGGTGCTCCACTAATGTGTGCAACTTGATAATACACTCCAGTGCACTGCTACAGCAGCAGCTCTGGCTGGGGAGAAAAGGCTGCAGTCCCTGCTGCTGTCACTTACCCAGCAGCTCCAGGAACCAATGATGCACCGAGACCATTTCTACTTCCAACCCAGGAAGATGGCCTGGCATGACAATCTAATGAGGCCCAATTATGACAGAATATGACAGTCACTCCAGGCCAACTGGCTGGCTGGTACTCAGGATGCAGGGGGCAAGATGGCAGAAAAGGTAAACCATAAGGCAGAACGGGTGTCTCATGGATAGCATGAGATGCTTGCAACGGTTTTATACCAGACAGGATTAAAAAAAAAAAATCAATCCCCTTCTAGATGCTCTTTTTATGGAACAAGTGGATAGAGACAGACTTGTTTATGGAGCCCTGAGGGGAGTCGCTGTGAGTGGAGAGACAGCCTGAAGCATCAGCAGTGGTCAGGAGACTGCTGCAGTGCGATTCAGGACTCTAGGCTTGATTCCAGGCAGTTCTGAAAATGGCTGTCATTGTTTGCTTCCCCTCATTAGGAGGGAAATTAGCTGGGTATTCCTGATCTGTTTATGTGAGTACCAGTAGAAATCTGCACCAAATATCAGGGTGGGCGTGTGCTTCTGTAGGCAGAAGATGCAAATAAGTAGAGACATGGCTGGAGCTTTGGGAACAGGCTCAAGTCAGCTATGCCACAAGGCACACTGCGTGGTGTGGAGTGCCAGTCACACCGAGTCTGTACTCTGCTCCTCTCTATGGCCAAAGACAACATGATTTAAACATTACAAAGAATGCTCTTACAAATCTACAAATTAAAGAACCCTTATACACTGTGATGGGAATGCAAACTGATCCACACAATGTACAGGTCAGTATGGAGGCTCCTCCTAAAGAAGTACCCCAGGAACCAGCTAAAGCACCCCGAGTCTCCAAGTCAGCACACCACAGAGATATTTGCATATCTATGTTTACTGTAACACTATTCACAATTCTCAAGTTATGGAATTAGCTGAGATGTCTATCAACATAAAGAAATGTGATACGGATACATAATGGAGTTTTAAGAAATAAAGAATAAAATTAGGACATTTGGAAGAAAATCGAAAACATACACACACTCATGCACATTAGCAGACACACATAAATGTTATATAAGCAAGAGGGAACTATTTGGGAAGACAAAGGAGACCAGCAGGAGGGGAGGGAAATAGGGGAGAATACAGGGAGAATGCATGACGTGAGCATGTGCTGTGACAACATAGTAAAACTCACCATTTCATACAATGGATATACAAGGAAGAAGAGAAAAGAAAAATGACCATAATACTTTTAAGGAAAATGTAAAAGCTGTGGGACATGTCTGCAAGCATGATAATGTTCTTGTACATCTATCTCCCCAGGGGGACAGCAGCTCGCAGAACATCTTGATGAGCCATAAACCACATACAAAGGCTGAGGGAGGAGCTGAGAATGTAAGCTTGGGATTTCAGAGTCTCAGGCAAGACTGGGATAGCAGGAAATGCCTAACTAAAGACATCACAGAAATACACGGTCCAAGATTATAAAAATTATGAATGCCAGTTAAAATAGGTGTGAAAATATGTATGTTGCCAATTGCAAAACACATAAAAATACAGCCACTTAGAAGATTTACTGGTGGCCATTTAACACCCTCCTCTGTCTCCCTGCTGGGCACTTCCACTATTCCTTTCTGAGAGTTGGCACAGCCATTAGTGGTACAGTGGTATCCCAGGCCCTCCTAAAATCCCTGAAAGGGAAATGGGGAAACAAGAAAGCTAACATCTGACAGTAGAATTCTGCCCAAAGAGCTACTCTTCAGTATTATGGGGACATCAAAGAGGAAAGGACATTATATGGAGGTCCCAATACCAGCCCAAATAAGATGAGTCAGGCTAAGAGGATCCATGGGGCTCAGTGCACAATCATCTCAAGCTGCGGCTGATCAAGGCAAAAAGATATGGAGAAAACTACACTCTGCCTTCCTGGGGTCTCCTCTCTGCCCTAAACTTCTACAGCAATGACCACGATGACCTGCCAGGGAAGCCCATGGAGACCCAGAGCCAGGACTTCTCTTAGAGGTGGTCACAGAGACAGCCTTGCTTTTCCAGAAGGAAAGCTGAAGCCCCACATTCAGCACTGTTTATTCAGCAGTCTAGGCATGGTGAGCTTCTGTAAGCAGCGTGGAGAGAACTCTGAGGATCCAGGTTTCTAGCTGCTTGCGGAGGACCTACTGTACACAGGTTCATCTGAGGACTGAGGTACAGGTAAATGGTCTTGGGGAAGCTTAGAATCCCACCAGAAAGAAACAATATCGTCTCTCTCCTGCTATAGGTTCAACATCATTTCCAGGTGCATAAGAGACCTATCAGGGAAGGCAATAGTCGGGCAGAATGCAATGATACTCATGAATGAAGACACAATGACAAAGCCTCATCATGTATATACCAACCTAAAAAGTTAGGACCTCAGGACAAAGAGTGACTTCTTAGGTCTGCAGATGTGGCTCAGTGGCACAGTGCTTGCCTGGTATGCATTAAGCCCTGTGGTCCTTTGCCATTAAAACAACAACAACAACAACAACAAAACAAACAACTGGCTAGAGAGATGCCTCAGCCGTTAAGAGCACTGACTGCTCTTTCAGAGGTCCTGAGTTCAATTCCCAGCAACCACATGGTGGCTCATAACCATCTGTAATAGGATCTGATGCCCTCTTCTGGTGTGTCTGAAGAGGGTGACAGTGTACTCACATACATACGATAAATAAATCTTTTAAAAAAATGCTTTCTGTCATTTTAGAGACACAGTATAGCTATGTGTCCTAGGCTGGCCTAAAATGCTACATCTTCTAGCTCAGCCTCCTGCATGCTTTGACTATGGGTGTGTACCATCACTCCTCACCAAGAGTAAGTTCTTAAGCCAAAAAAATGCACCAGCTAGAATAGAAATAAGCAAATTAGGCACCTTATCCACAAAAAGAACTTCTAACAAGAAAGAAAAGTTAGATCTAAGAAAAACAGCAATAACCAATATAAATAGATCAAAATTATTCTGTTTAGAAAGGACAAGGTTCTGCCTCTTAGAGAATGGAGTGATTGGTGTGAATAGAAAATTTAGAGGCACAAAATCTAGGGCTCAGAAGATAAGGCCGGGAGTGGTGGCACATGCCTATAATCCTAACACTTGGAACATGGAGACAGGAGGACAGCTAGCACAGCCTAGCAAAACTGTCACACGTGAAGAAAGCACTCTGTAATCATGTCCCCTTCTTTTCAGTGCTGGGAGGTGGCCCTGAACGCACTACTGAGAATTCTACTGAGCTACATCCTCAGTCAGAATTTTTAAAAATATATAGTAGTTCTATTAATGTTTTTGAAAAACTCATCCATATATACAATGTATTTTGATCATTCACCCAGTCTCCTCTCTGTAATTTCCTAAGATCCATCCCTAACTCCCTCCCAACAACACATCACTTTCTTTTCTAGGAAAAAAAAAAAGATCCATTGATTCAATTTGTGTTGCCTATATATTCCTGGGCATATTGTCATCCAAGGAAGCATGGTCCACCTACTTACTATCACACTCTGGCTCCCCTGCCCTGGCAGTCATCAACTGTCAACAGATTTTCAGTTACTTGTGGGGAGCCCACAAGACCCTCTTCCTCCATGTTGGAATGTTGGCTGGCTTGATCTTGTGTCGGTAACCACAGCAATTGTGTTCATAAATTAAAGTGGTCCTGTCATGTTCACATGACATTGTTTGCTCTGGTCCTCCCTGACCTCTGGCTATTATGATCTCTCTGCCCCCTCTTCTGCAATGGTCCCTGAGCCATGTTGTGTGTGTGTGTGTGTGTGTGTGTGTGTGTGTACACATGTACATGCATTACAGATGTCACATTTGTGGCTGCACATTGCAGATACTTATTCCCTCTCTGCACTGGGACCAGTTTTGAGTTCCTGCATTAACTGCTCTACATTGCACAAACAAGTTTCTGATAAGATCTGAGAGTTGCACTAATCTGTGGGGTAGAGAGATATGAATTTGGAGGGTTGATACCATATCCACTTAGCAAAATAATAGCAATAGGTTCTCCTGTGGCCTATGAGCTCTTCAATCAGGTTTCTGGCCAGATTTTCAGCACTAGACAAGCATTTCTTCCTGTGTAGTAGATTGAAATACACCGAGAAAGCAGGTGGTTACCCCATTAATAACATTCATGCCATGGCTCATTCATGGGCATATCTTGGCACAGCAGTCATTCCTGAAGGTCACTGCTGAGCAAGAATTCGATGGTTTTTATCCTCCACCTCTTGCATAGCACCTTCGGGTACTACGAGAGCCAGCTAGGAAGGTGGCAGCTTCCTGGTCAATACTATCTTGATTTCTCCAAGTCCTGTGGCCAACGTCTGTCCACCCTAGAATTCATTTTACATATAGGTCAGTGAAGCTAAAACCAACATGCAATACAGTGCCACCTCACACTCCAGAGACTGGTGGCAACAAAACACCTAGCATTTCCAAGTGTTAGCAAGAAAATGGCCAGTGTGCACCCTTGCCAGCATATACCATTTTGAAGAGAAAATACAGTGATATTCAGGAATGCTGAACATTGGGATGAACTGGCCCACCTCCTCCATTCCTAATGATTATTCTAAAAGCTGAAGCTCATGGGTATAAGAACAAATGAGAGTCTGCAGCAGCACTGTGTGTGGCAGCAGTGGCGGTGGCGGCGGTGGAGGCAGAGGCGGCAGCAGCGTGGAAGAGGTCCTATGCTGGAATTCTCCACCACCACAACAAGACAAGAACCAGAGGAACACTGAAACAAACTGTGGAAGGACACTCAGGATACTGATTCATTTTGTGAGGTTTAAAAATATAGAAAAAAATAAAAATAAATAAAAATATAGAACAAGCGGTGGAGGCGCACACCTTTAATCTCAGCACTTGGGAGGCAAAGGCAGGCGGATTTCTGAGTTTGAGGCCAGCCTGGTCTACAGAGTGAGTTCTAGGACATCCAGGGCTACACAGAGAAACCCTGTCTCGAAAAAAAAAAAAAATATAGAACAAGCATATATATATTTCTGTGGAATCCCTACACATAAAATAAATCAGGCAGCAGTCTTGGGAGGGAGAGGTAAGCACACTATCAGAGACCCTTCTCTTCACCCTTACTGTAGGACTTACACTCAGTTGACAGCAGAAATGAGCTCTGATAGTTACAGCATTTTGGATAAGAGGACTTGAAATACCCTTTTTGACATTTCTGCTTGTTCCTGGTAGAATGCAGATGTGATAGCGGTAGTCTCTGCACTGTTCTGTAGTCATGGAGATATAGGCTATACCCCAAATATGAGCAAAAGCTTAAACAGCTTGGCTTCCAGGATATCCAACTCCAAACTTCTCGTTACCTGAGTGGAAAATACGCTGTCCTCTTATATATGCCAATGTTATTTGGATTTTCTGTCACATGGCTTTAATCCTTAACTGAAACTGGCACACAGGAGGATTCAACAGAATTGATGTTTTATTTCCTAAGTTGGCTGGTAGATACATGTGTATTCATTAATCTATGAACTATTTTTGGTATTCATTATGCTTTTCAGTTTTTCTAATATGCTGAAATGTTTAAAATTCTTAAAGAATGTTGTCCAATTCCTCACAGTAAGATCTGGAGGACCTGTTAACTAAATAAACCAGAAATGTCTGCATTTAGGCAACTCACTGACAATAAAATAAAATAATAACAGTAGAGCTAAAGAGTCCTAGATTACTAAAGGCAAAGCACAGGCGGAGAATTCAAATGCAGGCTACGCATTGCCCATGCCTCCAAAAGCTCAAAACAGTTTTCTCTCTGCACATCAGCTTCCATTTATGAAACCAAACACAAAGGGAGTGTCGTGGAACTTAGACATTATCTAAAACCATCACTGCTCTTGAAGAGTGTCTATTACAAGAACATCAGATTAGCCAGGTTGTGGTGAGCAGCATTCTTTGGCTCTTTTCAAGTCTCTTCCATGCTAGCTGACTGAAAGAAGCCTGAAGCCGACTGTGTTCAGGGTTTAATGAGCGTTTGAGCTTGATAGAGAACATTCCTGCTGTCTGTTACCACGCAAGACAAACTCTACTGGATCCTGACAGCTCCTACTTCATCCTTACTAACTAACTGCCTTCTGTTCTCAAAGCTGCAGTCAGACTGGGGAATAAGTCAGTCTGGGTCAGTTCTGAGCACACTGGATTTATTAAACTCAGCCACTTGAGGCTACCCCACCAGGTAAACAATTGAAGAGCAAAGAAGAGACCATTCAGAATGCATGAATAACCACGGCCTGACCTCTGGGGTGTGGCAGTACCAGCTCCAGGCTCTTCTGTCCACCAGATTTACAAGCAGAAGTCCGAGAGCAGGGCGTGACATCATTAAGAAAACTCGTGTCACAGTCTGAGCTTCTGATTAATTTCTTTTTCTTATCCTATTGCAATGCTGTGTTACTTACTTCTACCTTGACATTATGTTCTTCTCCTGAACACTACCCCAGTGGTGTATTTGCATGCCTCACTAGCAATCTGTCAGGGCGACCCTCTCACAGAACTTCAATGGAAGCTATATGTGTAGCCTTGCTGTGATTTGAGGACTCTTTCGAAATGCATACAACACCTTTGAGAAGGTTATGGTTGATATAACAGCATTAGTTCCCTCATTTTTATAGGCAAACAATGGACACAATCAGCAACTTTGGAAGATACATGTGAGGTATTGTGATATAAAGTCCAGGTTCAACGGCATATTGTCAGCCCTTTGTAGCTATGGCTTTAATGCCCATAGATAAAATCAAACACATACAAACAGGTTTTCCTTAAAAAGTTTTAACCTGGGGACCCGCCGAACTTAGGAAATTAGTCTGAACAGGTGAGAGGGTGCGCCAGAGAACCTGACAGCTTCTGGAACAGGCGGAAGCACAGAGGCGCTGAGGCAGCACCCTTTGTGGGCCGGGGACAGCCAGCCACCGTCCGGACCGGAGGACAGGTGCCCGCCCGGCTGGGGAGGCGGCCTAAGCCACAGCAGCAGCGGTCGCCATCTTGGTCCGAGACCCGCCGAACTTAGGAAATTAGTCTGAACAGGTGAGAGGGTGCGCCAGAGAACCTGACAGCTTCTGGAACAGGCAGAAGCACAGAGGCGCTGAGGCAGCACCCTGTGTGGGCCGGGGACAGCCGGCCACCTTCCGGACCGGAGGACAGGTGCCCGCCCGGCTGGGGAGGCGGCCTAAGCCACAGCAGCAGCGGTCGCCATCTTGGTCCGGGACCCGCCGAACTTAGGAAATTAGTCTGAACAGGTGAGAGGGTGCGCCAGAGAACCTGACAGCTTCTGGAACAGGCGGAAGCACAGAGGCACTGAGGCAGCACCCTTTGTGGGCCGGGGACAGCCAGCCACCGTCCGGACCGGAGGACAGGTGCCCGCCCGGCTGGGGAGGCGGCCTAAGCCACAGCAGCAGCGGTCGCCATCTTGGTCCGGGACCCGCCGAACTTAGGAAATTAGTCTGAACAGGTGAGAGGGTGCGCCAGAGAACCTGACAGCTTCTGGAACAGGCAGAAGCACAGAGGCGCTGAGGCAGCACCCTGTGTGGGCCGGGGACAGCCGACCACCTTCCGGACCGGAGGACAGGTGCCCGCCCGGCTGGGGAGGCGGCCTAAGCCACAGCAGCAGCGGTCGCCATCTTGGTCCCGGGACTCCAAGGAACTTAGGAATTTAGTCTGCTTAGGTGAGAGTCTGTACCACCTGGGAACTGCCAAAGCAACACAGTGTCTGAGAAAGGTCCTGTTTTGGGCCTTCTTCTTCGGCCAGGAGGAGGTCCAAATACAAGATATCTGCGCACCTTCCCTGTAAGAGAGCTTGCCAGCAGAGAGTGCTCTGAGCACTGAAACTCAGAGGAGAGAATCTGTCTCCCAGGTCTGCTGATAGACGGTAACAGAATCACCAGAAGAACAATCTCTAAACAGAGTCAACTATAACTACTAACTCCAGAGATTACCAGATGGCGAAAGGTAAACGGAGGAATCTTACTAACAGGAACCAAGACCACTCACCATCACCAGAACCCAGCACACCCACTTCGCCCAGTCCAGGGAACCCCAACACACCTGAGAACCTAGACCTAGATTTAAAAGCATATCTCATGATGATGGTAGAGGACATCAAGAAGGACTTTAATAAATCACTTAAAGAAATACAGGAGAACACTGCTAAAGAGTTACAAGTCCTTAAAGAAAAACAGGAAAACACAATCAAACAGGTAGAAGTCCTTACAGAAAAAGAGGAAAAAACATACAAACAGGTGATGGAAATGAACAAAACCATACTAGACCTAAAAAGGGAAGTAGACACAATAAAGAAAACTCAAAGCGAGGCAACACTAGAGATAGAAACCCTAGGAAAGAAATCTGGAACCATAGATTTGAGCATCAGCAACAGAATACAAGAGATGGAAGAGAGAATCTCAGGTGCAGAAGATTCCATAGAGAACATCGGCACAACAATCAAAGAAAATGGAAAATGCAAAAAGATCCTAACTCAAAATATCCAGGAAATCCAGGACACAATAAGAAGACCAAACGTACGGATAATAGGAGTGGATGAGAATGAAGATTTTCAACTCAAAGGTCCAGCAAACATCTTCAACAAAATTATTGAAGAAAACTTCCCAAATCTAAAGAATGAGATGCATATGAACATACAAGAAGCCTACAGAACTCCAAATAGACTGGACCAGAAAAGAAATTCCCCCCGACACATAATAATCAGAACATCAAATGCACTAAATAAAGATAGAATACTAAAAGCAGTAAGGGAAAAAGGTCAAGTAACATATAAAGGCAAGCCTATCAGAATTACACCAGATTTTTCACCAGAGACTATGAAAGCCAGAAGAGCCTGGACAGATGTTATACAGACACTAAGAGAACACAAACTGCAGCCCAGGCTACTATACCCAGCCAAACTCTCAATTATCATAGAGGGAGAAACCAAAGTATTCCACGACAAAACCAAATTCACGCATTATCTCTCCACGAATCCAGCCCTTCAAAGGATAATAACAGAAAAAAACCAATACAAGAACGGGAACAACGCCCTAGAAAAAACAAGAAGGTAATCCCTCAACAAACCTAAAAGAAGACAGCCACAAGAACAGAATGCCACCTTTAACAACTAAAATAACAGGAAGCAACAATTACTTTTCCTTAATATCTCTTAACATCAATGGTCTCAACTCGCCAATAAAAAGACATAGACTAACAAACTGGCTACACAAACAAGACCCAACATTTTGCTGCTTACAGGAAACTCATCTCAGAGAAAAAGATAGACACTACCTCAGAATGAAAGGCTGGAAAACAATTTTCCAAGCAAATGGTATGAAGAAACAAGCAGGAGTAGCCATCCTAATATCTGATAAGATTGACTTCCAACCCAAAGTCATCAAAAAAGACAAGGAGGGACACTTCATTCTCATCAAAGGTAAAATCCTCCAAGAGGAACTCTCAATTCTGAATATCTATGCTCCAAATACAAGAGCAGCCACATTCACTAAAGAAACTTTAGTAAAGCTCAAAGCACACATTGCGCCTCACACAATAATAGTGGGAGACTTCAACACACCACTTTCACCAATGGACAGATCATGGAAACAGAAACTAAACAGGGACACACTGAAACTAACAGAAGTGATGAAACAAATGGATCTGACAGATATCTACAGAAC
This sequence comes from Mus musculus, assembly GCF_000001635.26. Classification (NCBI taxonomy): domain Eukaryota; kingdom Metazoa; phylum Chordata; class Mammalia; order Rodentia; family Muridae; genus Mus; species Mus musculus. The sequence goes on from NC_000082.6 coordinate 11,862,524, forward strand.
ATTTTATCCTAAAACAAAAGGATATACCTTCTTCTCAGCACCTCATGGTACCTTCTCCAAAATTGACCACATAATAGGTCACAAATCAGGCCTCAACAGATTCAAAAATATTGAAATTGTCCCATGTATCCTATCAGATCACCATGCACTAAGGCTGATCTTCAATAACAAAATAAATAACAGAAAGCCAACATTCACATGGAAACTGAACAACACTCTTCTCAATGATACCTTGGTCAAGGAAGGAATAAAGAAAGAAATTAAAGACTTTTTAGAGTTTAATGAAAATGAAGCCACAACGTACCCAAACCTTTGGGACACAATGAAAGCATTTCTAAGAGGGAAACTCATAGCTATGAGTGCCTTCAAGAAAAAACGGGAGAGAGCACATACTAGCAGCTTGACAACACATCTAAAAGCTCTAGAAAAAAAGGAAGCAAATTCACCCAAGAGGAGTAGACGGCAGGAAATAATCAAACTCAGGGGTGAAATCAACCAAGTGGAAACAAGAAGAACTATTCAAAGAATTAACCAAACGAGGAGTTGGTTCTTTGAGAAAATCAACAAGATAGATAAACCCTTAGCTAGACTCACTAAAGGGCACAGGGACAAAATCCTAATTAACAAAATCAGAAATGAAAAGGGAGACATAACAACAGATCCTGAAGAAATCCAAAACACCATCAGATCCTTCTACAAAAGGCTATACTCAACAAAACTGGAAAACCTGGACGAAATGGACAAATTTCTGGACAGATACCAGGTACCAAAGTTGAATCAGGATCAAGTTGACCTTCTAAACAGTCCCATATCCCCTAAAGAAATAGAAGCAGTTATTAATAGTCTCCCAGCCAAAAAAAGCCCAGGACCAGATGGGTTTAGTGCAGAGTTCTATCAGACCTTCAAAGAAGATCTAACTCCAGTTCTGCACAAACTTTTTCACAAGATAGAAGTAGAAGGTACTCTACCCAACTCATTTTATGAAGCCACTATTACTCTGATACCTAAACCACAGAAAGATCCAACAAAGATAGAGAACTTCAGACCAATTTCTCTTATGAACATCGATGCAAAAATTCTTAATAAAATTCTCGCTAACCGAATCCAAGAACACATTAAAGCAATCATCCATCCTGACCAAGTAGGTTTTATTCCAGGGATGCAGGGATGGTTTAATATACGAAAATCCATCAATGTAATCCATTATATAAACAAACTCAAAGACAAAAACCACATGATCATCTCGTTAGATGCAGAAAAAGCATTTGACAAGATCCAACACCCATTCATGATAAAAGTTCTGGAAAGATCAGGAATTCAAGGCCAATACCTAAACATGATAAAAGCAATCTACAGCAAACCAGTAGCCAACATCAAAGTAAATGGAGAGAAGCTGGAAGCAATCCCACTAAAATCAGGGACTAGACAAGGCTGCCCACTTTCTCCCTACCTTTTCAACATAGTACTTGAAGTATTAGCCAGAGCAATTCGACAACAAAAGGAGATCAAGGGGATACAAATTGGAAAAGAGGAAGTCAAAATATCACTTTTTGCAGATGATATGATAGTATATATAAGTGACCCTAAAAATTCCAACAGAGAACTCCTAAACCTGATACACAGCTTCGGTGAAGTAGCTGGATATAAAATTAACTCAAACAAGTCAATGGCCTTTCTCTACACAAAGAATAAACAGGCTGAGAAAGAAATTAGGGAAACAACACCCTTCTCAATAGCCACAAATAATATAAAATATCTCGGCGTGACTCTAACGAAGGAAGTGAAAGATCTGTATGATAAAAACTTCAAGTCCCTGAAGAAAGAAATTAAAGAAGATCTCAGAAGATGGAAAGATCTCCCATGCTCATGGATTGGCAGGACCAACATTGTAAAAATGGCTATCTTGCCAAAAGCAATCTACAGATTCAATGCAATCCCCATTAAAATTCCAACTCAATTCTTCAACGAATTAGAAGGAGCAATTTGCAAATTCATCTGGAATAACAAAAAACCGAGGATAGCAAAAACTCTTCTCAAGGATAAAAGAACCTCTGGTGGAATCACCATGCCTGACCTAAAGCTTTACTACAGAGCAATTGTGATAAAAACTGCATGGTACTGGTATAGAGACAGACAAGTGGACCAATGGAATAGAATTGAAGACCCAGAAATGAACCCACACACCTATGGTCACTTGATCTTCGACAAGGGAGCCAAAACCATCCAGTGGAAGAAAGACAGCATTTTCAACAATTGGTGCTGGCACAACTGGTTGTTATCATGTAGAAGAATGCGAATCGATCCATACTTATCTCCTTGTACTAAGGTCAAATCTAAGTGGATCAAGGAACTTCACATAAAACCAGAGACACTGAAACTTATAGAGGAGAAAGTGGGGAAAAGCCTTGAAGATATGGGCACAGGGGAAAAATTCCTGAACAGAACAGCAATGGCTTGTGCTGTAAGATCGAGAATTGACAAATGGGACCTAATGAAACTCCAAAGTTTCTGCAAGGCAAAAGACACTGTCTATAAGACAAAAAGACCACCAACAGACTGGGAAAGGATCTTTACCTATCCTAAATCAGATAGGGGACTAATATCCAACATATATAAAGAACTCAAGAAGGTGGACCTCAGAAAATCAAATAACCCCCTTAAAAAATGGGGCTCAGAACTGAACAAAGAATTCTCACCTGAGGAATACCGAATGGCAGAGAAGCACCTGAAAAAATGTTCAACATCCTTAATCATTAGGGAAATGCAAATCAAAACAACCCTGAGATTCCACCTCACACCAGTGAGAATGGCTAAGATCAAAAATTCAGGTGACAGCAGATGCTGGCGAGGATGTGGAGAAAGAGGAACACTCCTCCATTGTTGGTGGGATTGCAGGCTTGTACAACCACTCTGGAAATCAGTCTGGCGGTTCCTCAGAAAATTGGACATAGTACTACCGGAGGATCCAGCAATACCTCTCCTGGGCATATATCCAGAAGAACCCCCAACTGGTAAGAAGGACACATGCTCCACTATGTTCATAGCAGCCTTATTTATAATAGCCAGAAACTGGAAAGAACCCAGATGCCCCTCAACAGAGGAATGGATACAGAAAATGTGGTACATCTACACAATGGAGTACTACTCAGCTATTAAAAAGAATGAATTTATGAAATTCCTAGCCAAATGGATGGACCTGGAGAGCATCATCCTGAGTGAGGTAACACAATCACAAAGGAACTCACACAATATGTACTCACTGATATGTGGATACTAGCCCAAAACCTAGGATACCCACGATATAAGATACAATTTCCTAAACACATGAAACTCAAGAAAAATGAAGACTGAAGTGTGGACACTATGCCCCTCCTTAGAAGTGGGAACAAAACACCCATGGAAGGAGTTACAGAAACAAAGTATGGAGCTGAGATGAAAGGATGGACCATGTAGAGACTGCCATATCCAGGGATCCACCCCATAATCAGCTTCCAAATGCTGACACCATTGCATACACTAGCAAGATTTTACTGAAAGGACCCAGATGTAGCTGTCTCTTGTGAGACTATGTCGGGGCCTAGCAAACACAGAAGTGGATGCTCACAGTCAGCTAATGGATGGATCACAGGGCTCCCAATGGAGGAGCTAGAGAAAGTACCCAAGGAGCTAAAGGGATCTTCAACCCTATAGGTGGAACAACATTATGAACTAACCAGTACCCCTGAGCTCTTGACTCTAGCTGCATATGTATCAAAAGATGGCCTAGTCGGCCATCACTGGAAAGAGAGGCCCATTGGACACGCAGACTTTGTGTGCCCCGGTACAGGGGAACGCCAGGGCCAAAGGGGGGGAGTGGGTGGGTAGGGGAGTGGGGGTGGGTGGGTAAGGGGGACTTTTGGTATAGCATTGGAAATGTAAATGAGCTAAATACCTAATAAAAAAAAATGAAAAAAAAAAAAAAAGTTTTAACCTGCATCTGGACCTTAATGTGTCTAACAAGTTCCCTCTACCTGTCCTTACATCCTACCCAAATGCAGCACAGTAGCTCCACATAATGTTTATAGAGTACTAGACATGATAAGTCATATCGAGTGTTACAGTAATGGAGAACAGGCATGGGCTACCTGTGCATATAAGGCAAATGAGCATCCCAGGATCTGTGAGGAAACAGGAGAGGTGCCCAGGCAAGTGTAGAGTGTATCTTCAATTCCCATGGTATAACTCAAAGACATCAACCCAGGTCACCCAGTAAGTACATCGCGACAGCATGCTGAACAGTGATCTTCCTTGGCTCACAGCTGGCAATTTTGGTTCAATGTTCTATAAGGCACATATCATTGCAAACTACAATGTAGACCCAAAAGAACCTTGCTATTTACACCAAGAGAATTGTGTATGTGCCCACAATTAAGACATTTTATACCTTTCAGCCATAAGCCACAGTGGTCCCTAGAACAGCAGGCTAGAGAGTCACTGGATTTAGAGCAGGACAGGATTCCAAAGTTCAAATCCAAGGAAGCGTCACTGGGAGAGGAGGGCACACTATAATGCCATTCTGCTTACAGAGTTTGCCTACTTAATAGTTGTACACCAGACCTTACCATGGTGGGAAATAAACACCCACGTCCGGCTGTCTTTCCGGGACATGTTTGCATGTCCAGAATCTTAAAGACAGAACTTCAGACTCACACATGCATCCATCCCATTTACACACCTCACATCTGTACCGAGGACACTGCCAAGGAAGGTCAACTGAGGTCCTTGAGGCTCTCTCCTGCCCACCTCCACCCTGCTGCCGGCTGGCTCTCTGTGGCACAGGAGTCATGAGCAACTGTGTGCATATGTGACAGGTTTCCTTCCTTGAGGATAATCTGTAAACCAGTCCTAATGAGAACCATTTAAAGGTAATGAGTCCCCATCACACACTGACAGATGATGTCAGGAGAAAACACTCATTATTTACAGGTGTTGGTGGTGTGTCAGAGCATTTGACTGAAGACTATTTTCAAATAAATTTGAGTGATAGCTGGGGCTCTAAAACAGAGCACAACAGTCGCAACACAGGGCAGAAGTCATTCAGGTGAATCGAATCCAGTGCTTCCTTGGCACTGTTTCTTCATGCAAGCTTCTGGGATGTCTGGACTATGAGCTACAAGGGCAAAGAGATGGTAAAGATTCTTTTTATATCTCATACCTACTTCCTGCAGAAAAAGGGATATCACCATATGGCCCAGCGGAGTGTCAAATGAAGATAAAGGACAACAATGACATCACCCATGACTGCCAGTACTCATCTGCACGCCAGGTCCTGTAACACAAAATCCCATTCAGCCTCCTGGTAACCCAGGGATGTGGACAGTAACACCCCAGTCTGCAGGTAAGGAAACAGATGCTCAAAAAAGTCCCAGACACTATCATGGCATCCACTCTTAAACAGCACTTGGCTTTAGGACTGTCTGACTGTTTAGCCTCTGTGATTTGAATACCTATCTATCTTCAGGTACAGTAGGCAGAACACAGAAACCATTAGGAGTAGAATACCTGAATCTTGCCACTGTTTGTAGCAGATTTCCCCCCAAAATACTTGTTGTGGATGGCCCTGGTGCTGTTTGTATTTTGATGCTAATTCCCCTTTCCCAGGAGGGGCTGTCTGGACTGAAGAATGAGTCAGGTACTCAGGTGACTTCTTGTGAACCTTCCTCTAGTGAATAAAGTAACCAATCACTCGGTGAGGAGGTGGGATTTCTTCGTTGGAGGGAGAAGGGAAGAGGAGACAATGGGAAGACAAGATGTAGCTACTAGTGACCCCCGGTTTAGATGGTGAATCCACCAGGACTTGCCACTGGAGGATTTAGATTTATATGGATTACAAGATTAGCATTCTAGTTGTTGCACCCACTGATTGAGTTATCATTGACTCTGAGCTAAGTTTGAGTGGTGTTTTCCTTCAGAGAGAAAGGTACAGCAGCAAAGCATGGGTCTATCAGAAGTGCACCCCAAAGGGCACTGGAAATTTTGAAGCATGGGGCTGGAGTGGTAACGACCCGATGGTGGGAACTTAGTGAATTAGGTAGAGAGATTTCAGAGCTATGAGTCAGAGTCTCCACGAGATGAGAAAGGCTGGCTATGCCTGTCAGTGCCTGGCCAGCTGGCCTGCTGGGGCCTGCCAGGGCAGTGTGAATTGCATTTTTAAAAAATATTTCCTGCAACAAATACTGACATGCAGTCTCTCCTGGACACTTCATTGTGTGCCAGCCTTGCAGGAGCCATGACCTTTCACCCAGGAAGTGAGGTAATATCAGAAGGTGCCACATCCAGGTCCCCATCTGCTTCCCTACCTCCTGCCTGGGAATCAGAGAGCCTGGCTGCAGGCTCTTTCTGTGAATGTCCCTAACCCTCAAAACACATAAAAAGGCTCCCTCTTCTGCCACATGGGCTCCAATCCTCTCCGACTTGCCATTTTGTCTATCTAGTGCTAGGCTTGAACTCTCCTGGGGGCCTTCAGTATGTTATCTGTTAGTCCATGGCATTAAAACTTTTCTGATAAACTCCTCTGCCCCAACCTGGCCATCCCAAACCTCACAGAGACAAAGCAAAAGAACTACTTCAGAGGCCTTCAGGATGGAAAGGATGCAAGAAAATCTACTGCTGTGGCCATTAGTTTCTGAAGGGCTCACTGCCTACCAAATGTTGTGCTATGCATCTCCCAGTCATTATTTTGGCTAATCCTCCCAACTGCCCATGGATAAAGGAGACTGCTTTCCATGTTTGTTCAATCAGGACCGTGTGACATTGATGCTGCACTTTCATCCCACAGCAATGCCTCATACAGGTGAGGCACGGTTGTTAGCTCTGTTTTGCTTCTGGGCTCTGGAGATCCTAACACGCTGAGTTTGGCCATCCATCCTCAATAGGCCAATTAAACAAACAGGTAACATTGAAAGCAGAGAAAGAAGATCCCTTCCATGTGGCCATATTGAGAAGAGACACAAAAGATCCAGTGACCCTACACTCCACCCCAAGTCCATCTTCAAGGTCCTGCTGTGAGATTTAGGTTTATACAAGATAAGAAATAGGCATGGCTAAGCAGGTCAAGGTGTGGTCTTGCCCATCACTGTCTGGCTCCAGTCTTTCTACAGGGTGGTCAGACAAGTTGTCAATGCTGTGTTAAATCCCTTTCTGGGAGACAAGTCCCATTTCTGTCCAATACCAGAACATCAGACCTCACCTTCCCCCAGGAGAGGGTCTTGGAAAAATCCCAATTTATTGAGGTGCCCTGCTTCAATAGTCCTGAGGCCAAAGGGAAGGGCATCAAGTGTGTCTTGTAATATCTTCATTGCTGCCGGGATGACAACAATTTACAGAGGTGACTGCCCATTCGGCAGGTATGGACAACAGTGTGGTCAGTGCTCTGGGTCCTCACCTTCATAAACACGGTGGGAGAGGTAAGCAGTGGGGCCGGTCTGGTGAGTGAGGACTATCCCTCGCTCCTCCGAAGCTCATGGCACAGGCTGAGTAAGGAGGAAACGCAGATCGCATATGAACCAAAAGGCTCACCAAAGGAGCTGGGGGGTGGCTGGGTGGTACTCGCACTGGGTGTACTGGCACAGAGCTCACATCCACAAGTTCTATAAAATAACACTAGGTGATGGGAAACAGGACACACCCTGTGGTCCAGGGTGTAGCAGCATGTCTGCAAACAGGAAGAGGCTCTAAGGAGAGAAGCCTGGTACAACAGACAGCTGCACATAGCAGAAAGTACGGGAACAAGAGCTTGCCCTGCAAGGTAGTTTAGGATGTGAACAGAAGATATGGCTGCAAGTTTTTATTGGTTGGACTCTATGTTGTTGAATCTGGCTAGTTCATACAGAGAAGCAACTTATCAAAGGAGTACGAGGTGTGAGTGTAAAGCTGAAGAGCCAAGTTGAGGTTGAACACAGAGGTAGTCCTCCCCACCCTTCCAGCCAATGAATACTGTCCCCAGGGAGAAATATGCCTGGGCACAGAACCCGAGCTTGAGCCACGGACACGCTGGAGATTCACACCAGATGCTGATCCTGGCCACAGTGATCTTGGCCAGGAAAGCACAGGTAGCTACCACGTCCCTCCATGATAGGGATGGACAGTCATGTGGGTCTGGCTGGCTGAGACAGAGTCACAGGTATGAGCCATGTCTTGGCCATCTGGCTGGTGGTCTCTGCTTCCCTCTCGGACTACACCTAGAAGGAAACTCCTCAGATGTGAAAGAAGCAAATGTGCTAGGGAGTCAAGGACAAATGTCCACTATGAACACCATTAACAGTGACCAAAACTGGCTGCTGTATTTGTTCTTCACAAGTAAAAGTGATGCTGCGTGTTTCAAAATGAGCAGAGTTTAGGGTGGTGATGCTGCAGTGGGAGATGCTCACGCTGTCCTCAGTGGCATCTGGGGACTGTGCAATGATGGCCAGGCTTTGCTGTTGTTTGTTTATGTTGGGGTTGCAGCAGGGCCCTTCCTCAGCAGATATGGGCACAATGACAAAGCTGCTTTTCTTCACAAGTGCTGCCAATCCCTACACCATGTGGCAAGTGTTTAGAGAGACCTAGATGAAGGACTCTAGGGGCTGCTTTTAATTTACTGATAAGTGAAAAATTTAAATGTGCCAATTTTGAGTACTGCTGTCTCAGTCTATTAAACAAAGAGTAGCAACTCCCAAGTCACTGCCTTCCTATTAACCAAAACCAGCTAATGCCCATGTGGCCAAGGGCTGGCAGGGCGACCCAGATCACCCTTTCCATATTTACCACAAGGCTCTGCACTGGTGTCATTGAGGGAGAGACCACTTTGCACTCAGTGGTCTAGATGCAAATGAGCACCCATCTCGGACAGGCTGCCATCAAATTCAGGGAAAAATGCAGGTCTTTCCCATATTGGTCCCTCTTTACCTGTCTTCATGCAGGTTAGGCCCAGTGGAGGGCAGCATATGAAAGGGCTCATCTTGCAGAAACTGTTAATGCATGCAGTGCCAGGAAGCTGGGCCTTGGCTGTGAACACGGAGGCTATCTGCTGAGTGGTGCTGGGCAGGGTGAGCTGAGGGTTTGCGCATCTGCACAGAGAGACAAACACTGCATTTCCTGACAGGGCAGCTACCTCAGCAGTGCTCCAATGCCATGTGTCACTTGCTCTTGTTATGGCTATGACAGTGGCTGACAGGAATAGTAAGAGGAAGAAAGGCTGGTTCGGGTCCAGAGATCAGGGGACACAGTCTGTCATGATGGGGAAGGTGTGGAGGCTGGAGTGGACTGGTCATGGTGGTAGGAGCTTGTAGCAATGGCTTCTCTAATGGACACTTAGAGGAGACCTGAAGGAGGACCAGAGCCAGAAGCAGACACCACTTTTAAGTCTGGCGTCCAGCAATCCACCTCTCCACATTAAGTCACAGTCCCAGATGCTCTACAAACTCCTACAACAACGCCAAGCTAGAGACTCATGGTTAAGCACAAGTACCCGTGCAAGGCACCTCCCATCCCAGCCAGAACACTCGGAACTTCTATAGCTAGTCCTTCTCAAATCCTGCTGGCTACGTAGGCTTTTGGAAAAGTCAGCAATCAATCAAGGCCAATTGCATTTTCTGAAATGACTAAATGACTTCTTAGGAAACATTTGGAAACTATGAGTAACTCTGTAGTCAGTGTAGTAAGCTTGCTTCTAGTTTCCAAATGGTTGGGCTTCATTTTCAGACAAAATAGCCTCTGTTAAAATGAGAAATGGAACAAGACCCTGTTTCTACTTTGTTCCCTGGAATTTTTCTCTCTCATCGATAGTAACTCCTGTGAGCTGGAATGTAACTCAGTTGGCAGAGGACTTGCCTAGCACACACCCAGGGTTCAGTCCCAATAATGCGTAAAATTGGGCATGATGGCACATACCTGTAATCACAGCACTCTCATGAGGTAGACGGGAGGAAGTTCAACAGTCAACAATGAAGGCACTGGCTGCGACTACAGGCATTCTCAAGGATGGCATCCTGTTACAGGAACTGTGTCCCCAACAGGAGGAGGACACAAAGTGGGACTCATGGAAGTTATGTACCCCTTTGATTGGATACATTTGCTTTCATATAGTCTCAGAAAATTCATGGAACCAAAATCCTTTCCATTGTTAATGCTTTCATTATCTTCCCCTAATTACTTGAGGTATGTAAATTCACTGATATCAAACTTCACAGGCATAAACATTACTCACATGGTGACCTGATGCCACGCTGCTAGCAGATCAAGTTTAATCAGGTTCTACCAGTTTTCAAATCATACATGTCATTAGACAAGATTCATTTAAGTTTGTATCTTAAGGCTACAGCTTATTCTCATGGCAGCACCCAGGCACTCCTAGCTGCTCAGTGTTGCGTCTGTACCATTAGCCAATGGAAGGGATACAATTAATAAACTGTAACTGGCTGAGGTACCAAGGAGCCTTACTGTGCTATCAAATGTGCTCTTACGTGCTTCTGAGAAAAGGAAGGAAAAGACTGAGGGGGGGGGGGAGTTATCCACACAAAATTTCCAGCTTCTACTGATTAACACAAAGTCCCTTCTCCTACCTTCCACAACTGGCCCTGGACCACACAGCCAAGCAGGCGCACAGCCACTCCAAGCCCCACATCTCTTTTGACTGAGACAGAACTTCACTTAGTTGCTTAGGGTAGCCTGGAACTCACTCAGAAGCCTAGGAAAACCCTGCAATCCTCTTGCCTCAGCTTCCTGGGTAGTTGAGTTATATAGAGAGCACACTACCAGGCCTGGCTTAATACAAAATTTCTTCATGAAAATATTTATATATTGTAAAAATAGTATTTCACCACAGTAAGATAATAAATGAAGTCCAGCACCACACAGCCCAGGATTGGCACACCATGCCTGGGATGACCCCTGTCTGGTGCCATGTGGCCTGGGTGGGTAGCAAGCCTCAGACAACCCTGGCCCAGTGCCACATTGGCATGGGTAGGGCATAGCACTCCCGAGATCATTCTTGAGAGGACCCCAGATACCCAGAAGCCCTGGGTGCCACGAAGATGAGCAAATAACTTGTGACGAGATGGAGAAAGGGAAATAGCAGAAGAATGTAGGGACAATGAGGAGAGGCAAACCATTTGATGTGAGAAGACAGTGATGCCACCTCATGCCACAGTGAGGTCCTGGCCTGTGCTGCCACCAAGGCCATGTCTGTGCCCATGGCCCTGCAGCAGCCAAGGTGGGGATAGGGACGGGGGGATCTGTTAATATCACAAGTCAGAAAGATGTCCCTAGTCTAGCCTGCCGCTTGGGACCATGTTGATATTTGAGGGCTGTGTAGAACTGGTCCTACCCTTCGCCTGGGCATCATGGGAGACCTGGCCCTGCCCCTCTCCAGCTGTAGCACTCTGGAGAGCAGCCCAGCACCTTGTGTAGGAAGCACATTAGAGCTGGCCCAGGCTGCAGGAGTTGTGGATGAGGCAGTCCTGAGGGTGTGAGAGTAGGAGAGCTAGCCCTGCCACTCACAGGCCATGTGATGATGTGGGCAAGGGAGAGATGCCCTCTTTAACCTCACCCCTTGCCATCTGCGCTGGGTGAGAGAAATGGCCATGGTGTCATGGATGCTCAAGAGCTGGCCCTGTGCATTATTGGCTGTAACACTAAGGAGAGTGGGCCCTATACCTCAACTGACACCTCAACAGCAGCCCTGCTGGCATGGTGGGGGGTGAGCTAGCTCTGAGGGCATGAGAGCAAGTGAACTTGCTCTGCCCCTTGCCAGCTGCAGCACTGGATGACCTGGTTGAGGCAGTGCTAGAGAGTCTCCCTGGTCGTGTGGGCTTGGGAGATCCAGTGGGCTGACCAACACACATACAACCTAGGCCTGGATCCAGGGCTTTTAAGTTGGTTCCCTGGAGACATCTACCCCATCTCTGGATTGCTGGACTGTATGAAGGGGTGGGTCCTGCAGATCCGAAGCTGCAGGATCTCTGTGACACAGGGCAACAACAGGATATCTGAGAGGAGTCCCTGTGAGGATACAGTATTGATAGTGTAGAGGAGCCAGAGGCCTGGAACCAGACCAATGACTCAGTGCAATGAACATTTTCAAGTAAAGAAGTGTGATTTATTGTGGGACACACTGTGACACAGCTTCTACAACTAGATTTTTTTTTTCTTTTCAGGGGCAGGCAGGGAAGGTGGGGATGAGGGGATGGGGAGGTGAGTGGGATTGGGATTTGTAATGTGAAAGTCACAAAGAACCAATAAAGAGTTAAATATTAAAAAGGATAATAAAGAAAAGAATAATAAAGTTTTATACAAATCAAGCAACATACAGTAAACAGAACCTTTGGTACCTTCCCAGTGGAGCATGGAAGGACACGGTGAACATGGGATCAGGAGTGCACAGGAGAGCCTCTAAATGCTGGAGTCTGGAAACACACCCTCAGTAGCTCTGGCATTTACACTGCCATTCCCAGCCTCTCGTTATCTTGCTCATTTCCCATTCTGACGACTTGATCAATTACCCGATAATTGAACCCCTTCAGGATCATGTCCCCTTTAGAACCTCATTTAGTTGAAGAAAATAGGCCAATGAAAAGGTAGAATGTTTTAATTCTAGAAAATGAGAGTAGAGATAACACAGGAGAGCCGTACACAGTCCGGTTAGCTACGCAGAGGCTCCAAGGCACTGGCTTTGTCCACTGCATGTTGCTGTGCCAGGGCCTCCCAGGTTTCTGGTATTTCTATCCACTGGCTCTAAAATGCCCCTAGGAGGGCATGCGGGTGGAAGGGGCCCCAGGGCAGCTCTGCTGTGGGGTGGCCTGGCACTCCGGCGCAGCCTGCCACCTGCCCTTGCCTAAAGGCTTGCAGGGCATGAGCTGCAGTGAGTCAAGAGTCCCCAAAAGGGAACAGAAATTAGGAACTAGATCACAAGCATATGTACAGCTGGGAACCTTGGGAACTTGCACCCTTCTGCATCAAAGAGGCAGTTACGGCTCAGGGTTCTCTAAAGAACCGACAGGAAACACACAGGTATCATTAGGGCAGATTCATTATGGGAGCTGGCTCAAGTGTTTATTGAGGCCAAGAAATCATACCCAGCTGCCCATATGCTGTAGCCCAGAAAGTCTGGTGGTGTGAACTGCCAGTCTGAGACTTGGGAGCAGTCACCCAAGGAGTCTCAGCTCAAAGAAGGGACAAACTTGCCCTTCTCCCACCATCTTGTTTAATAGTAGCCTCTGTACCGAATGCCACCTGACCACACTGCTGAGGTCAGGTTTTTCCTCAATCCAGACTCAAATGCCTTCTCTTCTAGAAATCCTTGTCGACAGAAGCGGAAATTCTGATGTAACAATGACTTGGGCAGGCCTCTAAGCTCAGTGAAGTTCACACGTTGAGATTGAGACTCAGGAGCCCCCTTTTAAGGGTTAAAACCCTTAAAACTAAGGAACCTTTCCCCAAGTCATCCCCTAAGGCATCTATGCAAATATCCTAAATCCCACCTGAGTTTTCGGGGTTCACTAGCTAGCCAAAACCTACTTACAGATGACCCACTCAGGAGAAAAAAACTGGACCCAAAGATTTGCCATTTTGAACCTGTGTTAGGTTGCCCAGAAACCACTGGCCTGTGATGTGAGCTTCTATTGCCTTTAGTCTCTTGCTTCCTATTTATCTTCTGTTGTTGCTTGGTTTCTTTTAGACCTTTTTGAATGTGCCATGGAGCACACAGAAAAGGGAAGTTTCTCAGGACTGGCAGGGTTTTGTTTGTTTGTTTGTTTTTATCTCAATGATGAAGCCAGAGATAAAGAATATGGAAGACCTTTTCTGTGTCCCTAATTAAGAGGCAGCTCAGTCCCTATTACTTAACTCTAGTCATTTCTTTTCATAAAATAACCAAATGTCCATCTTTTCCTGGCTACAATTTAGAAACCTTTAATTAAAATTAAAGTTTCTTCTCTGTGGCAATGGGCAAAGACACACCTCATGGGTGGTGGTATTCTTATGTCAGTCAGGGGCAGGACAGATGGTGGTCCTTTGTTCATCCTAGTTTGATGCCTGGCTTGGTGGCCAAAGCAGTCTTATGCCTAGAGCTCATAAAAAGCAAACCAAGTCAAACTTAGGCAGCATAGTTCAAGAGGTAGGTCTATGAACTGCCATGTCACCCACAGACCTACCCTCCAGCTCATGGCACAAGTGGGCCATAGACACCCGCTTGTAGTCAACACCATTCAGCATGGATAGAGGATGTCACCTAGGGGCCCACCAGCCTGCAGTAGGGGACACCACAATGTGCAAGTATGTGGTGGTCAGATTGGAGAAAAAGAGAAGTGGAGCAGCTGAAACATTATAAAGAGAGAAGAAAATGGAGACTAGAAGAGTGACCTGCAGTGAGTGTGACCAGCCCTATCACCTAGGGCCATGATGCAATCCCAGCCTGAGCTACCACTGAGGGCCAGATCTCAGTTCTTGGCTACACAGTGGCAGAGATCAGTGTCAATGTCTGTGGCTCATATTACCACTACAGAATATGGGCCTGTCACTGGACAGTGCAGCCAACAGGAACTACATGGATGTCCAGGGACTGTGCATAACTGGCCCCACCCCTCACTAGTTGCAGTGCCCGGAGAGCTGGCCCCATCTCTCACCTGTGGTAGTGTACTGGCCGGTTTTGTGTGTCAACTTGACACAGGCTGGAGTTATCACAGAGAAAGGAGCTTCAGTTGAGGAAATGCCTCCATAAGATCCAGCTGTTAGGCATTTTCTCAATTAGTGATCAAGAGGGAAAGGCCGCTTGTGGGTGGGACCATCTCTGGACTGGTAGTCTTGGGTTCTATAAGAGAGCAGGCTGAGCAAGCCAGGAGAAGCTGAAAGATCCTGACAGAACGTAAAAGGTCACAGAAGCCTTGAAATCGGCAAGATAGATTTCATTGCTAGCAGAACTAGCTTCACTGATTTAGAAAAAGAGAGGTGCACAGTGATCTGGCCACTCCTTGAACCCGTGTGTCTACCAATGTTTTGACTGTTCCTTGAACCCATGTGTGTGCCCACTGATGAAACCCATTGCCAGGGGTTTGTGATATTGGTTGCTGGGGAAGAGTCGGAAAATCTCCCCAGCAACCACAGCCAGGCCAGTCCTGAGTTGCTGCACCTGCACCAGACTCTTTCCCTGTACCCCTCCCATACCCATTTCTTGAGAATAGACACTGTTTAGATCTGGAAATCCCATACTCCTCCCTTCTTCTTTCCCCACTGAGGGCCTATAAAAACTAAGGCCTCTTTCCCCTCAAGGTCGACTCCTCTACCCCTGTGTGGGATATGAGCCATCCCCAGAGCTCTGGCTTTCCCCGAATAAAGCTTCATGTGGTTTGCATCAAGCTTGGTCTCTCATGAGTTCTTGGGTGTCCGCTATTGTCCCGAGGCTTGAGCGAGGGGCTCCTCTCGGAGTCTTTCAAAGCAAGCCAGTTAAGAAACATCCCTCCATGGCCTCTGCATCAGCTCCTGCTTCCTGATCTGCTTGAGTTCCAGTCCTGACTTCCTTGGTGATGAACAGCAATGTGGAAGTGTAAACTGAATAGACCTTTTCCTCCCCAACTTGCTTCTTGGTCATGATGTTTGTGCAGGAATAGAAACCCTAAGACAGGTAGGTAGCACTTAAGAGATGGGGCCCTGTACCTTGCTTAGGCAGCTCAGTGGAGCTGGCCCTTGTTGGCAGTAGGGCATGGGTGAGCTAGCCCTGAGAGTGTGAGTGTGGGAGGGTGACCCTGTCTTATCTGCTGTGGTCAGGCACAGGTACAGAGGTGATGCCCAACCCCCAACACCTCACCACCTCTAGCAGTCAGGAAAGCTCCCCACAGGGTCATGAGCTCAGGAGAGGCAGCTCTGTCCTCACCAGCTGCATTTGTAAATTCCGGTGTATGGCTGTAACTCAGCTATCTGTAGTTCTAAGTATTTACTCTAGTTCCTTCCTAGACCATAACCTTCTTCTTCCTAGATAATTGTAAATTCCTGCATATGGGAGTAGCTCGGCCATTATTCTAAGTGATTGCGTGCAGGGGCTTTCTACTAATAAGTAATGTAGTCTTGCCATACATAATTATAATAAGAATTCTAAACTTACTTTGCTAAGCTTGCCCTGAGATTTCTAACTCTTATCCAGTAAAATACTGTAAGAAAGCATACAAGACCCTCCACATTAATGCAGGGACAAATCTGGGGCATTCTATCTATGAAAATGCTAAATTTCCAGAAGACTAAGTTTCCGTGCACTTTTCACCTCGGGACGCAGGTCCATGTTTTTGGGGCCTGTCACGCGTGTCACTACTGGAGTACTGGAGTGGATGTAGCAAGCATGCATATCACCCAATCAAATTTTGTAACAGTACTTTGATAACTGTATTGGTTTCAATGGAAATTCTCTATATTTAAAAACATTACCCTGTGATGTGATCCAGGGATTTTGCCAATCTATCAAAGGGGTCCCAAGCCCATGCATGATTAAGATGTCCTTTCAGACAGAGAACTGACACCATTCCAGCAGCCATGTGCATATGTGCATATGTAGTCGACAATGGCTGGGGTGGAACTATAATCACACACCTAATCAGAAACAGCCATTCAACAGAGGCCCCATGTTCCCTTAATTAGTAATATTAGGTAAATTGGTTCAGACCTTTTCTAATCAGCTTTAGCAGAAGGGAAGTATTGTCCCTGATTGCTTGGATGCTTTCATGGGGCTTATAATGGATGTGAAGGAGTGGAGGAGCCAAGGGGCTGAGCTGATTGCCCTCTGGTTGCTTCTTGCCTTAAAAACTGAGTGGAGCCAGTCTCGGCGCATTCCCCACCCCCAAGCCTGGGATGTTTTGACTGAGGCATCATACCCTTGCATGCAAATGAATCTCTTTCTGTTTCTGTATATGAAACTGTATGGTAAATTAACTTTAAATCTTGGCACTTCACGGCGTAGGCATTTAAAAATAAAAACGCAAGGCTTACTACACAGTGGGCATGAATGTAAAGTCACTGAATGTTTTAAAGACAAGAAGACTCACTTTATGATGGACACACACGGGGCTTCCACAAAATGGAAGCTTTCTGAGATGTCGTATGTGGCACAGAAACTTATCACCTGTAACACAGGGACCACAGCTATCGGTTACACAAAAGGGATCACAGGAAGAAAAGTGCTGGTCACCCTGTCCCCATGAGAGGTCCTCCAGAAAGCCACAAAGCCAAGTGGCTGTTGTGGACTCAGTACAAACGGCTCGGAGGATCGCAAGCTCATCCACTTAGACTCCATCCACTGAAGGCACGGGAGCACCAGCGGGATGTCAGCAACACAGTTTAGGTTTCCTCAGGGAGATTATCTCAGCTAGAACAACCTGGAGGGCAGGTTAACAACTGTGAAATTTCCATCTGCAGACTCTGAAGTGACACAGCCTATATATATCAACACAAAGATTATTCAGACACTCGGAAGGGGAAAGAGAACAATGGGCACAGAATGATTATCTTTGTGCTTCCAAAAAGGTTGTTGCACACACACACACACACACACACACACACACATATAATCTGAATGACAGTGACCCCAGGTCAAGACTTGGGAAGGGATTCATGGTTGATTCGATATGAAGATTTTCAATCCTTGCAAACATAACCCATTAACACATTATTTGCATAATTTAGAACGTGAATATAAAATAATAATAATAACGATGGACCCAGATCTATTCTAACTTGAATCCTTCCAGAGAGTAAAGTAACAAACAAGAGAGGGATCCAAGGAGAGAGGGATGTTGAAGGCGAGGGAGGAGAGGGAGAGGGGATGGAAAAGGGGGTGGGGGGTAAGGGAGAGGGGGTGGGGGGTAATCCTGTCTCATTATATCCATATCCTTTATAGGTAACTCGCAGGTTCATCCACTTCACATCATTTCACATAGCAGAAGCATCTAGAACACAGTCTGGCACAGAACAGACATGAGTACAGACGTCAAACTTCATCTATTCTAGAGATGTGTAACTTGCTGAGACCCCTGGGAAGCACCCGTAGGTACATGTGACTCCACTCCCTCCCCATGTCCGTCCCCCTCACACGCACACTGTCCTTCAGGACCTTGGCACTGAGCAGTGGGGAAGGTGAACTTGACAGTGTTGGAGGGCTGAGATAAGGCCCTTTGCTGGACAGAGCGGTAATCCTGGCTTTGGTTTTGAAATCATGCCTCCGAGGCTCTCCTTATCAGAATCTGTCCAGTACCAGAATTGTATTCACATGCTTGTGTCTGCCTGGCCTGAGGAAACTGAGCATCAACTCTCAGGGACTGTGTAAGCAACAGAAAAAGAGACAGTTCCATTCCTCGCCTAGAGCCCAGCACACAGGCACATCCCAGCTTGGTGCAATGCCCTCCTTTCACGAAGTTATTCATTCTTCATAGAAGTAGAAACTGTCAAGTGGGGAAGAGTCTGGATGTTTATTGGGTGGTGACAACTTTTATCTAGACTTTAGTCCATTCCTCTGCACCCAGTTTAAGATGACCAAGCAAGAAGAAAGTTTGATTTTTGTTGTTATTGTTGTTGTTTTGTCTTTCATGATCCGTTCAGGCCTTTAACTACAGGAAAAACACAATGCTACTTATCAGTATCTCTAATTCACGTTTCCATGGTGACACCCATTCCTCAATACCTGGCCACCAAGTGACTCCACCTCCTCTGCAGCCTCTGCAGCCACTTCTACTGAAGCCCAGCCCTTCTCCACCATAAAGACTTTCCACCTAAGTAGCTACTTATGTGCTAATTCCTAAGAAACTCTACCTCTGTGCACACCCTTCCTCTAATTGTTCCAATCATCTCTGGGATCAAATCTAGCTTCACACTGACGTCCTTTAGTTCCAACAGAAATTGATCCCAAAAATTTAACCCTAAAACATCAGGGACCATGTAAACCACTGAAACTACTATGTGACTGCCATGTAAGAGAGGTGCAAAAATTAATTTGGGGGAATCACACAAGTGGGGAACAAGAGCTTTTGCTTCTACTGATGAAGTATTTCTTTGTAAGTCGCAAGCATCTGTTCTGCAGATCCATAAACTCTTATGAAAAATCTTCTGGGCTTCTGGATCTTGTTTAAAATTGTATTTTTACAAACTTTAGAAGGGGACTAGAGGAAAAAGAATATATATTAACAAAGCAGAATTGAGAGTAATTCATTACCGAGCTCAAGAATTCTCTACTAAGAAATGTGCAAGTATCCCATTAGATAAGGAGCAGGAGCTGCCTGAGTCAGTTCAGTGCAGGTCTGTTACCAATCAAATCAATTCCAAATTTAAGAAAAATAATCTTAATTTTCAGAGACAGACCTCTGAGTGTTGGGATGCCAGATAAAGAGTTCTGTACATGATCGTGGTCCAAATAAAAAACCCAGTCCTGGCTATATATGTACAAATCCCGCTCAAGAAAACGCTGTGCCTGTTTTCCAGGGCACTTTGCCAACATGCTGCTGGGGGCGTTTTCTATAGGAGAGAGCATCCTGCTTTAGTTACTCAGAGTATTTAACAAGTAAAACAAAGCCTACACACACCAAAGCATCTCCCCTGAAACCTGAGCAAACGTTTAAAGGAGTGGCGGTTCTCTTGCTTACAACTCTCAGTGACAACCAGGAAGGGGACTCTCAGTGTCTCCTGGCATGCACACAGGAATTCTACATAATACATGAGAAGCAGAATGCATCGGGCCTGAGCATCCTAGTCTGACAAGTGCATCTCAACCGTATTGTCTGTAAGATTTATCTGGAGACTTCATAAAGACCTGCTAGATCTGCTTGGACAGAGATGCTCTGTATCCAGTAAGCTCTGGTCATTTTGGGGCCCCGTTTTTTAATAGCAAGGCAACAGTGGGAAGTGCAAGAGGGCTAGAAAAGAAGTTACTCCACCACATTTAGGATACAAGGCATTAGAAACAGGTACTTCCTTGTTCAGAGCCAGATACCCCACCAGGAACAGCAGAGCTAACCACTGGATCTGTTTTGCATTGCTATTACAAGGAAGTAAGTCAGCAGCAGTAACATTGGCTGGCTATAGAGCTGAATTTCACTTATCACAAGTTATCTGTGATAGGCTCGATAAAGTCCCTTCTGAGGTGTCTAACTCCCAGTGCTTGTGAATCTCCCATGGCAAAGGGGACTTTGCAGACTGGAGAGATGACTCTAGGTTATCAGGCAGGCCCAGTGTCATCACACAGGTCTGTATCAGAAGAAAGGAGAGAAGAAGGGAGGAAGGCAGGGAGGGAGGGAGGGCACTAGTCAGATTGACAAGGAGAATCCCAGAGGGGCCAGAGAAGACTCCGGACTATAGGTTTTGAAGATGCACAACAGCCAAGAAAGGTACTCTAGGTGTGAGAGACTCCAGAGGAGCACAGCCCTGGAGCTCCAGATCTGTCAGGGTAAGTGTGCACTGTTCCAGCAGCTACAGAAGTTGAATGATATAAACAAGGGCTTGCCTCCCCCTACAGAACAGAAGCTCTTGAGGCTAATGTTCAGGAGAATCTCAAGCATGCCACAGTTGCTCGGGCAGAGCTAACATACAAGAGCTCTTCCAAGACATTTTATTCCAGGGGAAAAATTGACCGACCTGTGTTCTCCATTTCATGGAGTTACAACAGTTCAAATACATGGGGACAGACCTGTGTGTCAGTGACAAGCAAGGGCCTTACTGGAATCTCTTGTTCCATAATTACAGCATCACATTCTGATTGGTCCTCTACATGGACCTGCTGGATTCTAACAAGGCTCCTGGGGCCACTCTCAGGGGATAGATGACTTAGTGCAGTATGGCCTACAAAAGTTACCCTGGGCTTGAGAGCTGAAGGACTGAAAACCAATGGTTTCAGTAACATGGACAGGATTTTAATTTGCCACTTTTAATGTGGCTAATCTCACAGAACTTTAACTGCAAATTAAAAAAAAACATATAGGTGCCTGTAACATGAAGACATATTTGTCCAAACTCAAGTTGGAGCCTTGGCACTAGTGCCTCCTCTATCACCTATGCATCTGTCTCCCGTAGCCCTCAGCTCTGCTGAGGTCTTGGTCTCTCTTTTCCATTAGTGTACCCATAGTGACTAGTGCTGTATCTGGCACCCACTCTGCAATCAGTGAGTGTTTGCCGATGAATGAATGTTACGGTGGATAGTTACAATGAAAAAGGATATTGTTATTTTCATTAAAAAATTCATTATTTGGAAAGTTCTCTTACTTCCTTTTGAGTTAATATCTACTTGGCCCAAGATACTATTTATGGTAGAATTAAAAGCAAGCTTTCTGATTTAATTTGCTTATTAATATATGCATCTGGTCATTAACAATGTGCTAAGTAGTCAAAGCAAATAATTGCTTTTCTGGTCAGCCCTGGTGGATGCCCTAAATGAGGGGAGCAACTTATTGCATATCAAAAATTATAACTAGCTTTAAAATGTTCTATTTCATCTCAGGCAAAATATTAAAAAACAGTTAAAATTCCTCTACATGGCTCAGCTAAAAACCTCCCAAAACAGCTCAAATTATGAGTTCTGATCTAGTCACACTGAATAGAAAGTGTATGTTTAGAAATTTGCAGGTTCAATTTACAAGGTCTTCTGATCAATTGTTAGGACTGATCATAAGATGGTTTTCATTACTTATGCTCAGTATATCCTATTTAAGAAGCAATGTAATTGCAAGAAAAGCTTTTATTTTACATCTTATTTTGAAATGTGGTTGAATAGATTAACATAATTCAGAACAAGTTGGTAAACATCCACAAGAACATGTTATATAATTCCAGGAAGCCTCATGATATCCTGAAGGCACTGGGCAGAAAAATGATAATGTTGTAATCTATGTTCAAGGGTCAATAGAAGCAGACCTATGCCTATTATGTGATCCAAAGTAACACACAGAGTGATGATGGCCCAGATGGTCAGCTCTGTTGCAGGGGAGGGAGCTTCTGTCCCCATGCTACACATCTGGATCCAGGGACCCCAAAGCTGTAACTGGGTCTTAGTCTCTCCATTGCTCGTCTCTGCTTTCTTACTACCGTGGAGGCCCAGAATGTGTGGCAGTTTTACACTCTTGCTGTTTCAGTGAGAGTCAGAGATAAGGGGACTGTCTCTGCTCACCTACTCCATCACAAGTAGGTGGAGAACTGGCGGCCCAGGCTCCTGGTTTCTGACTGAGGTGGCTGTCTTCTGTTTCCTCTTCCTATCACATTTTTATAGGCCTAGTCCAGGACAGATGTTTCTGTAGGTGATATCCATGGGCTCTACCCGGAGGAGTCATCGATAGATGGTCACATGAATGACTTTGTGTAAGACACCAGCAAACAGACAAGGACACTCCTGAGAGTTCTGCCTGCCTGTTGCCCTCCAAGAATGTTAAAGAAAACAGCTCTAGCTGTTTTCCTTCCTACATCTTCACTCTGGGTTTAATTCTAGACATACAGTGTCCAGACAATAGGAGCTGGACAGGGATAACTGAAATGTTTCCAGAATTTTGCAGTGTCTCAGTGTCTTATGGTTTCCACTGCTGAGAAGAGACACCATGACCAAGGAAACTTATAAGGGGCAACATTTAATTGGGGTTGGCTGACAGGTTCAGAGATTCAGTCCATTATCACCCAGGCAGGAAGCATGGCAGCATCCAGAAGACATTGTGCTTTGTGCTAGAGAAGGAGTCAAGAGTACATCTGACCTGAAGGCTGCTGGGAGAAGACTGGCTCACGGGCAACTAGGAGGAGGTCTCAAAGCCCACCCCTACAGTGACATACTTCTTCCAACAAGGCCACAATTCTTAATAGTGCCATCTCCTGGGCCAAGCATATTCAAGCCACTATATGAAGCTTCTAAAGCAGCTCATGAATCTAGCTTACAAGTAAAGTTAGACAAACCCAAATATCCCCAGACACTGCTTGTCTTTCCTACCCTGGTCTTCAGGCCATTTCTGTTATACTAGGCAGAGACATGGGCAGGAAAGGGGAAGAAGTCATGGAAGCTAACTGACTCTGATGGGAATGATCACTTCTACTTACTTAGACTTGGTCACGGGGCTGTGGGCCTGCCTGAGACAGGACGGTACTAAGTGAGGGTCGGGGAGAAGGAAGAGAGTTCCAGAAGCATCTGCTGCTTATGTATCCAAGAACTTCCTCCTCCGGCTCCTCCTCGCTTGCTCCTTTCCTCTTCCCTCCCGCCTTCCCCTTTCCTCCTGTAAGTAGAGCAATAGAGAAGATGAGGACACACGGTAAGAGCAGTGAGCCACACACACAGAGATGCTCAAGGGCCAGCATTTTACTTTTCTTTAGGGAAACCATCCTATTCTTCAGCCCACATGGCTGGAGCGGCGCTAACCTCACAACTTAGCTTTGGGCCATGTGAGTCGAGTAAATGTGACCTGACTCTGACTGGGTCATTCAGAACAGGTCACTTTGTTTTTGCTGAAGTTTCTGTAAAACACCTAGAACTCCTTAGGTTTAAAGACACTATCTAGGTTGCTGAGAATTGGTCCTAATGCTTTGTCTTATTTCAGCTCCCAAAAGCCACACTTCCAGACCTGAGGATCCCTGCCCCCAGCTGGCTATGATTGATAATAAAGAATTGACAGGGAGCCGGGGGAGGCAAGGGATAGGGTGTAGGGGAGAATCACCATGATGGAGAAGCAGAAAGGCTCTTTTTTTCAGAGCTGAGGACCGAACCCAGGGCCTTGCGCCTGCTAGGCAAGCACTTCTACCACTGAGCTAAATCCCCAACCCAAAAAACGATGAAACTTAAAGGCCTTCCAGCGTGTAAGAATTCAGGAAAGTGACCCTAGTGGCCACTTCCCCAATTGGGTCTGGGGTAGCAGAGATGAAATATAGATTTTAAAATATACTAACTCAAGAATACTGGGAGGGAGGGTGTGCAAGCTGCAGGGAGGTTTAGAAGTGCCCAACCATTGAGCTAGTCAAGGTATATCAAAACTAGCTGGTGAGTGTGTGTGTGTCTTTCATTTGAGAATCCAGAGAGCTCTTGGGCGGGTGCAGTGCATGAGAGACTGCAAGGAGCCAAATCAGTTTAACTAATTCACTGCTACACTAAGCAGCCATCTCAAGAGAGCCTGGATGCAAATGAAGTCAACTAAGAGGAACATACAGCTGAGAGATGGAGAGATCAAGTTCAGATAGCAACCTCTGAGCCCCTGGATCCAGCCAAAACTAAAGCAACAGCAGATATGGGAGAATTAAACCTGTAACAAGCAAGGAGAGTAGGGTCAGAGTGATAGCTCTGTGGTTAAAAGTTCTTGCTGCTCTTGCAGGAGATCCAGATTCAATTCTTTGCACCCACATGGTAGCCCACAAAGGTCTGGAGGCTCCGATGTCTCTTCTGGTTAGTGCAGGTACTGCACACACATGGTGCACATATATACATGAAGGCAAAACTCCCATCCACATAAAATAAAAATTTAAAAAGAGAAGCAACAAAAGAAGGGGCTGGATTACAGTCACACATGTGGCATTGGGACAGTCACACATGTGACATTGGGAAAGTCACACATGTGGCATTGAGATAGTCACAGGTATGATATTGGGACAGTCACAGGTGTGTTATTGGGCCAGTCACACATGTGGTACTGGGACA
This sequence comes from Mus musculus, assembly GCF_000001635.26. Lineage (NCBI taxonomy): Eukaryota > Metazoa > Chordata > Mammalia > Rodentia > Muridae > Mus > Mus musculus. Next base: position 11,887,155 of record NC_000082.6, read on the forward strand.
GTCGCACATGTGGCACTGGGCCAGTCACACTTGTAGTATTAGGAAAGTCACACATGTGGTACAGGGACAGATGTGGCATTGGGACAGTCATAAGTGTGGTATTAGGACAGTCACACATGTGTTATTTGGAAGTCGTAATGTTTGTCTTTGGAAATGTAGCAAGGTGACACAGGGGTGTGTTTTCTTACTAAGCTGGATTATCTGAAAGGAAACTTGGCCTAATTACTGTGATTAATCTTGCCAAATTCTAAATAAAAAGTGAGCATGCATTTTCTGATCTTCAATAAATAGCACAACACCTTGAAGAACAGGAACAACACTGAACAGAGATGTCTTTGGAACAAAAGCTATCGTTTTCCTTCCTATAGTTGGTCAGGATTAGCTGAAGAAGAAAAGGCCCTTCATGACAGCCCCCGGGCTTACCTGGCATGGCATGAACGAGGTCACCACACAGAACAAAGAATTTGGGTTTAGGGTTCAGCTTGTTGATGGCCTCAACAGCTTGCTCCGTGAGACGGATCTCCTGCCCCCACTCGTCACCGCCAGCGTCACAGTTCCCGGTGGACCAGGCCTTCATCAGTCCAAACTGAGTGTCTGCGCCTTGGACGAAGTAGAATGGACCTTTCCATTCCCGTTCCTTTTCTAAGGGAGGGGGGTTGATATAAAGTCTGTCAGTGAAAGCATCCAGGTTACCATGCAAGTGGAAACAGTAGTTTTCTTAAATTAAGTAGGTCATTTTGATAAGTTGCTGTCCAAACATACCATTTTCCTGTCACTGTCTAGAGGATTTTGATTTATACTAATTATGCTGGGGACCTGGTGATTCCCAAAGGCCACGCTTAACCATGCAGGTTGCTATAGCCATGTACCCAAGCTGTTTGTTTAAAACTTAGACATCTGAAATGAACCCAAGACCACAGAGGAACACAGTGCAGAGGATATTAATGCTCAGTAATAGTGTTCTAATTGGAATTAAAAATACCCAAACTGATGCTGCCAGGGTGTTACATTTAAATTACTAGGTAAAGTGCTTACGAATCTTTTCTTCCAGGCTTAATGGCACCATTTGTGCTGTTTGGGGGGAATGCAACAGAATTTTAATTATAAAACTTGGCGCTCAAAAGCTCTGGCTATCTGGTGGGAGATGTGGTGCCAGGAATAGTCTTGAAATCTTGAAACGAGTACATCAATGTGAAAGGAAAAAAAGGAAAGAAAAAAAATCAATGCTAATAATTCAAAGGCAACATGACCTGGGTATCAGCACACTTGGAGACTGAACATGGGAGGGGTTTTCTTTCTTCCCAGTTTAACTGAGGTAATACTGACAAAAAACAAAATGCCCTGCCACATGCATGCACACACACACACACATACACACACACATCACAATGTCTCTTTTATACATACAAAAGGTGAAATAACTACCTCAATCAAACAAATCAACAAATCTATCACCTTGACCTTTATATTCAGTAGTGAAAAGATCAGTATCTACTGTTGGCAAATTACAGGAATATAACAAGTTATTCTAAAAGTCACCAAACTTATAGAACAAAGGGCACCTGCATGTTACCCTATTAGTCCTTGGTCAACATCATGGCTGTATGGTCCAACCGCAATCAACCTGAGTTTACTGCGAACAAGCAGTGGCTGGGTGTGCATCATGCTGTACAGGGAGGGCAGAGAGCAAACTCTACTGAAGGATTTAATTCATTTACTCAGCCTTTACTGTGCTTGATAAAAAGACCAAGGTGGTCCTTAAAGACACCGCCCGCTAGTGTGCCCTCCTGTGAAATCCTGGAGCATGGGCTGCACCTGCTTCCAATGAACAGAACCTAGCTAACAGTGCGTCCTCGTAGATACAGGCTGGAAGGCTATGACCTTCTTTCTTCTTCCCTCTCCTCTCCTTGCTCCATAGGCAAAAGCTGTCATCTTACCAAGCTGGTTACAGTGGTGCCTGACTTTAATCCAGTGCTCAGAGGCAGAGACAAATACAAGTCACCCAGGGACTATAGAGAAAGACTTTGTCTCAGAAGAAAACAAAACACAACTGTCATATTGTAAACTGCCCTATGGATTGACTAGTATGGCAAGGACCAGAAGGAAGAGTCTGTAGCATCCCAGAAATAACTGCGTCTGACCAACGGCCATGTGAGTACCAGGAAGAGAGGTATTCACGACTGCGCTTTTGGATAAGAACAGAGCCTTAACTGGAGTCTTAGGAGTGTCTGTGGCCACAGCATCCACCAATGATGCATCCAGACCCCCACAGGGATCTCTGTGATAATGCAGGCTTGCTGCTTCTCACTGCCAAGTTTCAGGGTAATTTGTTGGTGGCAATTGACTACGAATCAGACTGAAGAGATAAGGGTCAAGGGGAGAGCCTCTTCCCAAAGAGCTGAATATATAGAGTAAACAAACAAACAAACAAACAAACAAACACAAAACACCACACACACACACACACACACACACACACACACACACACCAAAACCCAAAAACAAACAATAACAAAAACCCTACCAGATTCTGTTTTGTGTTTTAAAGTTAGTGATTAGTAACATTTTTTTATTATTATTTCAATAGTAACTTTTGTATGCCACTTATCGCTTTTAGTTATGTTTTGATTTCTGAGACCCTCTACAAAACTATTTAAAACACATACATTAATCAGAAGCAGACCCAGGAGGTGTCTGGCACCCAAGGTCACAGAATAAATCAGCTTACTATGACACAGTTCAGAATGTTTCCTGCGGCAAACATTTTAACAAGTGGTTTCCCATGACAAAATAGTCAAGAGCCCTAGAAAGTCAATAGTCCTTGAAGGTATTCAAATAAATCTTTCATTACACATTTACTTAGTAAAAACGGAGAGTGTCAATTTTATGATGATGAAGCACAAAATAAATAGATTCAACTTGCTGATACAAAACCACAGCTTTCACCTCAAAGGGGAGAAGAGAATTTATTCTGGAGTGAGACATGAGACCATGCTCCAGGAATATGGATTTGAGTTATTCCAAACTCCATTTTCCAACATGGAAATAGTTTCAGAAAGCTTTTAAATAACAGAACAAGGGAAAAGCATAAATCTAGACATTCTTCAAATATGTTGGTGGGGATATCGGGTAGGCAGTCACAGAATAGCTCAGTTATGGGGCTCACACAGTGTGACGCCCGGCAGGCTAAGTCTCTGCACTGCTAGAAGCTGTCAATGTGTTTGTACATTCCAAGTGATTTAACTAATGGCTACAAAGACATTAGGTCACATATACAAGAGGGCAGTTGAGTGGCTTCTAAGTGGGCTAAAGATGGCCAAGATAATTTGGCTCTGGACTTGCAATCACTGAATTTCTAACCAGCTAATCAGCCTTTGTAGTCAAAGCATCTTTCCAGAAATTCTCATTCACAGATCTAAAGTGAATGCAGCTCTACACTTGAAATACTCAACCTGCTGTATCTAGCTTATTAAGTGACTGTTAGCTCAGGGCTCTGCACTTGCAAAGCATCTTCTAGAGTTTTGCTCAGGATCTGTGGTCTTTATTGCCACCTCAATTTGAATGCTGCATAGCCCAGCTGCATGGCAATAATGCCTGCAAACCCCACACTTGGGCATGAAAACAGAAGGATCTGGAATTAGAGGGCAGCCTGAGCTACATGGTGAGAATCTGTGTTTTAAACGGACCTGGCAAGAGATAGCCCAGCAGATAAAGGTCCTTGCCACACAAGCCTGATATCCTGAATTCAACACCTTATCCACAGTGGAAGGGAGAATGGACTCTCAAAAGCTGTCCTCTAACCTCCAGTTATGTTCACACACGAAGAGCAAATTTGAAAATATTTAAATTTTACCTTTGATGACTATGAAGTGTCCCTCCTTATCTTTTTTGATAACTTTAGATTGAAAGTCAATTTTATTTGATATTAGAATGGCTACTCCAGCTTGTTTCTTGGGACCACTTGCTTGGAAACTTGTTTTCCAGCCTTTTACTCTGAGGTAGTGTCTGTCTTTATCCCTGAGGTGGGTTTCCTGTATGCAGCAAAATGTTGGGTCCTGTTTAAGTAACCAGTTTGTTAGCCTATGTCTTTTTATTGGGGATTTGAGTCCATTGATATTAAGAGATATTAAGGAAAAGTCATTGTTGCTTCCAGTTATTAAAGAACAGGTTGAATTAAAGGTGTGGGGCTACATAAACTTTGTCCTGGAAGGATAGCTGCTCTGAGAGCACCCATCTCCTTTATCCCTCAAACAGCAGAGTTTTACAGGATGAAACTGAATTCCAGAGACCAGACATGCCCTAGGATACCTCCAGAATGACCTTTGTAGCATCTTATCTAGGGTGAAGCTACTATTTACGGCCCACTGTAGGAAAGCCCAATTTCTCCAGACTCTCTGGAAGCGAGTCAGAGCAGCTCAAGACATAACATAGTTGATTTACAATCAGAACTTCTGACATTACTGAGAAACACACATGTAGACACCCCACCCCCCTCACCCCCACCCCCACCCCCACCTAACTTCCCTAAGCAGACTATCTTAGAGACTTAGGGGGTAAATGCCAGACAAGTCTAATTAAGGAGAACTGTCTGGAAATAGAGGCTTGAGGGAGAAAAAGGAAGCGTTGGCAACAGTGGATGTTGTATAGGGTAAAGAGTGGTCTTGGTGGGCTACTGTGACGAGCTGGGAACCAGTGACATCAGCAGGGAGAGGGTAAGACACGTAATGGGGCAGAGTCAGTTGAATTCTTCACTGATGCATGCCCACTGACATCTGAGGATAGTTGGCCTGCAACCAGCCAGGACCCTGGCTGGCAGGAGACTCAGTGTTCTGGGTAAGAGGCAGTTTCTCCAAAACTGAAACACCACTCTAAGGAGAACCTTTTGTTTTAACTGTAGTATTTTGGGGTTGTATCTTTTTCTTTTTTTTTTAATTAATTTATTTTTTACACTCCATATCCCATCCCACCCAGCCCCCAATCCACCCTCCAACTACTCCACATTCCACACCTCTTCCCCACCTCACCCCGTGTCCACATGGATGCCCCTACCCCACACTCCACCTGACCTCTAAACTCTCTGGGGCCTCCAGTCTCTTGAGGGTTAGGTGCATCATCTCTGAATGAACACAGACCCAGAAGTCCTCTACTGTATGTGTGTTGGGGGCCTCATATCAGCTAGTGTATGCTGTCTGTTTGGTGGCCCAGTGTTTGAGAGATCTCCGGGGTCCAGATTAATTGAGACTGCTGTTCCTCCTACAGGATCTCCCTTCTCACCTTTTTTCCGCCTTCCCTAATTCAACAACAGGGGTCAGCTGCTTCTGTCCATTGGTTGGGTGCAAATATCTGCATCTGACTCTTTCAGCTGCTTGTTGGGTCTTTCAGAGGGCAGTCATGATAGGTCCCTTTTGGTGAGCACTCCATAGTCTCAGTAATAGTGTCAGGCCTTGGGACCTCCCCTTGAGCTGTATCCCACTTTGGGTTTGTCCCTGAAACTCCCTTTGCTCAGGCTCCTCTCCATTTCCATCCCTGTAATTCTTTCAGACAGGAACAATTATGGATCAGAGATGTGACTGTGGGATGACAACCCCATCCCTCACTTGATGCCCTGTCTTCCTGCTGGAGGTGGGCTCTATAAGTTCCCTCTCCCTACTGTCAGGCATTTTATCTAAGGTCACTCCCTTTGATTCCTGAGAGTCTCTTACCTCCTAGGTCTCTGGTGCATTCTGGAGGGTCCCCCCAACCTCCTACTTCATGAGGTTGCCTGTCTCAATTCTTTCTGTTGGCCCTCAGGGCTTCAGTCCTTTTCCCTCACCCAATACCAGATGATCAAGTTGCCCTCTTCCCCACACTCCTCTCCCTGTCCACTTTCCCTCCTAGGTCCCTCCCCACTTGCTTTCTTCTCTCTCCCAAGTGGTCTGAGGCTTCCTCACTTGGGTTTATTATTATTATTATTATATTTTTTGTTTTGTTTTGTTTTTGTCCCTGGCTTTATTTAGCTTAGGTATTTGGTCCTAAACATTTCTCAGTATTGTCCATGACTATCTAATTATCACATTCGAAACTACTTTTAAAAATTAACCCAGCACTATTTGAATTGGAAAGGGCTTAAGTGAAGAATTCTTTGGTGACTAGTGAGCTCTAATACTTTATATTTTATTTACAGTTTGTTGCTGGGAAGTGACACATGTGAGCTTGCGCATAGAGGGCACAGGACAACCTTTGGGAATTAGCTTGCTCTGTCCACAATGTGGGTCTCAGGAATTGAACTTGGTCATTAGACATGGTGGCAAGCGCCTTTACTCACTCAGCTGTCTCACACTGGCCCTGGTTCTAACATTTCTGTTCTTCGACATTGTGACTCACAGTGAAAACAGCCATAAGCAAGGACATGTCTCCCATACACTAGCACAGCAGCACAGTGTTTACACATAGTAAAGTGTACATTTGCTTAGCTGGAAGACATAAGATACTCATGTATAAAAATGTCCATAATGAACGGAATTGTAATTTTTAACTCTTGTGTGTATGGTAACTCACTCTCTCTCTCTCTCCTGCGTGTGTGTGTGTGTGTGTGTGTGTGTGTGTGTGTGTGTGTGTGTATACAAACTCAAGAACCAGTCCTTGCCTTCCGCCTTCAGACAGGGTCTCTATTTTTCTGTTCCGATAAGCCAGGCGGGGCCTCGGGCTTCTGAGGATTCTCCTGTTGCTGCCTCTTGCCCCTCTACAGAAGTACTGTGATTACAGACACGTGTACAGGTTTGCATGGGATTTGGGGACTCAGACTCAGGTCTTAGAGAACACGTTATCTACTGACCCATCTCGCTAGCCCACTCTTTAATAAATTCAGTTAGCTCTGTACTGCTAAATGGCAAATTACAGGGAACACAGCAGCTTAGGCCAGCACAAGGCTATTGTCTCACAGTTCCCAAGTCAGGAATTAGGCTCAGCAGTGCTCACAGCCCCTCATAAGCATCAAACGTGGTGTTGGCCAGTTTGGAGGTGTCAGCTGAAGACCATGTGAGTTTTTAGGTAGCTTGTGCCGCAGGGGCCATCCTTGGTTCTTTAAGAGCTCACAGCATGAGGACTTGTGCCATCAAAGGCATCAGGGGAAAGGGTCTCCTAGCAATGGTGTATTACAACCATGCATGACTCAAACACCTATCCTCCATCCCCCACCCAGACATTGCATCTGGGGAGCTCTTCATCACAATGAAGTCACTAGGCTAGCCAACAACAAAGATGGGATCATAATCTCACAAGGCAAGCATTCCAAGAGGCACAGACACTAACATAAAGCCCTGGGCCAGATAGTAGCACATACCTTAATTCCTGCACTGGATAAGGCATTCAAGGTCAGGATCAGCTACATTGGGGGTTCAAGGTCAGCCTAAGCTATAAGGACACTATCTCCAAAACTAAAACAAGCAAGCAAACACACAAAACCCAGGCCTAGACTATCATGCAAACTTCAAGTTTGCTGCTGACTTTCTAGTACAGAGCAAAGTTAAGCCCCTTTATTTTGGCCCATCCACAGGAAGCTGGAAAGCTTAGCCACAGAGGCTATCAGAGGTATGAGAATATTCTAAGAGTTGACTTAGCCTGCTTTTTATTGAACCAAAGTGATACTGAAAGCTAGCTAGTACTTTCAGGACTTGAGTTCAAGGTCATACAGCTAATGTCTTCTGCCCAGGAGCAGTTGAGTATCTGTGACTGGAGAGACACACAAACCTGGAAGGGGCTCCTGGCTGCCCCAAAGTTGTTGATTTCCATATAGACATTTTTTGTCTCCAAAAAGTTTTCCTGGAACAGAGAGACTCAGTAAATGAGATGAATGCATAAAAATAAAGCTGGCAAGGTCCAGCACTTTCTCCCGGTCGTCTGTGATACCCACAGTCACTGCCAACAGCATGGGGCTGACTCAAGGTACGGCTGCTGCCCAGACACCCAGACTCCTCCAGACATGCCAAACTCATGGTCTGACTAGCAGATGTGCTCTGCTGGACCCACACACTGTTTACAAAATTTGAAATCTGTTGCCAACACTTAAATTGTGTGTGTGTGTGTGTGTGTGTGTGTGTGTGTGAGAGAGAGAGAGAGAGAGAGAGAGAGAGAGAGAGAGAGAGAGAATTTAAAGGTCATATATGTATGATTTAAGATATATATATATATATATATGTATATATATATATATATATATATGTATGAATTTAAGAAAAAAATATATGGATTTAATTCTCTTGGAAAATCTGGCCTTACTGCTCATGAGACACCTGCCAAAGATTGGTTGTGGCTGTGTAATCTTTTTATATGCCCCTGAACTTGCTCTAGCTCATATATGTCCAATTCGCCATCTAGCTCCCTTCTATGGAAACTCTTCTATTTTGCTAAATGTGGGGAAGAGGAGAACCAGAGATGCTACAAGGAGCATAAGCAGGTGTAAATGGCCTACTCCACCCACCACACACCCTGGCTTTGATGGGGTGACCATACCATTGATGGAGATTACACAGAAGTCACATGCCAATGTCTCAAGGTTGTCACCAATTTCTAAATCAAACTTTTAATTTAAAAACATGTTTTAAAGAAAAAGCTTTGCTTTACCAATCCGATTCATCTGCTACACACAGAGTTACAAGACCTGGCAAAGTCTAATTTCTGCTGCCTGGTAAGAGACTATCATGGCAAGCATCCTGCAAAATTGACAGATTAACAGTGGATCGCGGGTATAATAAAACATGCACAGAAAGAGCCTCTGAGATTATTTTCATCTGTTTAATAAAGTGCAAGGCAGCTTGACATAGGGTGAACCTTAAAAGCCTGTAGGAACTGCACACTGCCTCCCTATTAAGCTTCCCTCTGAGATTGTTTATGTGCTAAATCCTGCTGAAAAACAGACATTCAAGCTGCAATTCTCTTTATAGTTTGCACTTTCAGTATCACAAAGTGGATGGATGTCTTCTTGGACCTGTTTCTACTAATGTATTTCTTCTTGCTCACTTTCGTTACCTTTTGGGCATATTTGTCAATTGTTAATGGAAGATGACTTTTAATATATACTGAAAATTAGAAACATCATGGATCCTTTGTTATGTCTGCTAGTCACTGACTACAGTAAATGCAATCCCCAAAGCAAATAAACCACTGTTTTTATCCCATGACTAGAAAAAGGCCAAGGAGTGCCACTGTATCTTAGTGTCACATGCTGTAACAATGTATGCACTCATCAGGATATGCTACTTAGAAACACCCTTGAATAGCTGAAGGTAGAATAAACAGATCTCTTAATTTTCATAAAGGGGAAAAATCATACTTCCTGTCTTTGGGTTTCTATTGCTGAGAAGAAACACCATTACCACAGCAACTCTCATAAAGGAAACCATCTAATTGGGGCTGGCGTAATGTTCAGAGGTAAAAGGCCATTATCGGCACGGTGGGAAACACCAGGGCATGCAAGCAGACACGGTACTGGGGAGGTACTAAGAGTTCTTATGTCCTGGTCCTCGGGCAGCAGGAAGACACAGTGAGATTCTGGGCCTGGCTTGAGTATTTGAAACTGCTAAGAAACTCAAATGCCCTAGTGACACACTTCCTTCAAAAAAGCCACACCTCTTCCAACAAGGGCACACCTCCTAGTAGTGCCATTCCCTCTGGGGGCCATTTTTATGCAAACCAGCACACTTTCTAAATGGAGTTTGGTCAAACAGGGCACACAAGACCTTAGCTGAACAGTGTGATTAAAAGGCCTCAGCAGGACTACCTCACATTATTACAGTGTATAAAGATTTAAGAATCCAAGGTGTTGACTCCTGTCAATTTAGCAAACTCAAAATAACATGTGATTATACAGCCAAAGAATTAACTTTAAAATGAACAGAGCATAGTCGGTAGCTTTACTTTTCTGGGATTCAGTATCTTAGATCCAACATCTCTACGGTTGATGCATTTCACTCACAATTCACGCATTCCATTCATTCTGGCTATTTCCCCGGGTGCCTTAAGTTTGCTTGCTTGCTCTTTCTTTCTTTCTTTCTTTCTTTCTTTCTTTCTTTCTTTCTTTCTTTCTTTCTTTCTTTCTTCCTTTCTTTCTTTCTTTCAGGCATTTTTATTAGATATTTTTTTCATTTACATTTCAAATGCTATCCCCAAAGTTCCCTATACCCTCCCTCCTCCCCCCGCTCCCCAACATACCCACTCCTGCTTCCTGGCCCTGGCTTTCCCCTGTACTGGGGCATATGATCTCCACAAGACCAAGGGCTTCTCCTCCCATTGATGGCCAACTAGGCCATCCTCTGCTACATATGCAACTAGAGATACAACTCTGGGTGCTACTGGTTAGTTCATATAGTTCCTCCTATAGGGTTTCAGACCCCTTCAGCTCCTTGGGTACTTTCTCTAACTCCTTCATTAGGGGCCCTGTGTGCCGTCCAATAGGTGACTGTGAGCATCCACTTCTGTATTTTCCAGACATTGGCACAGCCTCACAAGAGAGAGCTATGTCAGGGTGCTGTCAGCAAAATCTTTCTGGCATATGCAATAGTGTCTGGGTTTGATGGTTGTATATGGGATGGATCCCCAGGTGGGGCAGTTAAGGACACATGCTCCACTATGTTCATAGCAGCCTTATTTATAATAGCCAGAAACTGGAAAGAACCCAGATGGCCCTCAACAGAGGAATGGATACAGAAAATGTACATTTTCACAATGTACTCAGCTATTAAGAATGATGAATTCAGCCGGGCGTGGTGGCGCACGCCTTTTATCCCAGCACTCGGGAGGCAGAGGCAGGCGGATTTCTGAGTTTGAGGCCAGCCTGGTCTCCAGAGTGAGTTCCAGGACAGCCAGGGCTATGCAGAGAAACCCTGTCTTGAAAAACAAAAAAAACAACAAAAAAGATGAATTCATGAAATTCTTAGTCAAATGGATGCATCTGGAGGATATTATCCTGAGTGAGGTAACCCAATCACAAAAGAACACACATGATATGCACTCACTGATAAGTAGATATTAGCTCAGAAACTTAGAATACCCAAGATACAATTTGCAAAACACATGAAACTCAAGAAGAAGGAAGACCAAAGTATGGATACTTTGATCCTTCTTAGAATGGGGAACAAAATACCCATGGAAGGAGTTACAGAGACAAAGTTCGGAGCAGAGACGGAAGGGAAGGCCTTAAGCTTTCAATATCACAAAGTGAATATCTTTGGGGACCTGTTTCTGCTAATGTATTTCCTCCACCCCTCCAGACCCTCAGTCTACAGACCTTGGGATCATGTCTTTAAGTTCACACAGCCAAAACCAACTGCAACATTCCTTTTCTACATCACCTGCCCTAGCCTTCCTGCCCAGGCTGGTCCTGTCCTCTACGGCCTTACAGAACAGCCATTGGGAAAGGTGGACAGGAAGAAGCTGTTATCTGATACCAAACAACAGGGTCCTGTGAGGGACACAGTCCTGGAAAGAGTAAGGCAAATGACCACAAGGCAGAAAAGGAGGCTGGGATGAGACCACACCATGACCTACCCTCTTGCCTGGGAGCCTAGAATCTGAGTTTCAAGAGTTTATGCCCCAATCCATTTCTTTTTTTTTTTTAATTAGGTATTTATTTCATTTACATTTCCAATGCTATCCCAAAAGTTCCCCATCCGCTCCCCCATCCACTCCCCCACCCACCCACTCCCACTTCTTGGCCCTGGCTTTCCCCTGTATTGAGGCAGATAAAGTTTGCATGACCAATGGGCCTCTCTTCCCATTGATGGCTGACTAGGCCATCTTCTGATACATAGGCAGCTAGAGACACGAGCTCTGAGGGGTACTGGGTAGTTCATATTGTTGTTCCACCTATAGGGTTGCAGATCCCTTTAGCTCCTTGGGTACTTTCTCTAGCTCCTCCATTGGGGGCCCTGTGATCCATCCAATAGCTGACTGTGAGCATCCACTTCTGTGTTTGCCAGGCCCCGGCATAGTCTCACAAGAGACAGCTATATCTGGGTCCTTTCAGCAAAATCTTGCTAGTGTATGCAATGGTGTCAGCGTTTGGAGGCTGATTATGGGATGGATCCCCAGATATGGTAGTCTCTAGATGGTCCATCCTTTCGTCTCAGCTCCAAACTGTGTCTCTGTAACTCCTTCCATGGGTGTTTTGTTCCCAATTCTAAGAAGGGGCAAAGTGTCCACACTTTGGTCTTCGTTCTTCTTGAGTTTCATGTGTTTAGCAAATTGTATCTTATATTTATTCTTTACAAACTGTAACACATTCAAGCTCCTTATCCTCTCTGGGGTTCAGTCTCCTCATCATAAAGGCAGCTCCTTATGAAGAGTTAGTTAACATGCAAAGCATTTGAACTAGGCATAGAGCAAATGGTCTAGTGTGGGCTACCTGTAGACCCCATGATCACCATCAGTCTCCTTGACTCTCATCTTAGCAGAGACAAGACTCCTGGAGTTTGATCCATGGCATACAGTGTGACTCAGAAATCAGCTGATGACATTTTAGAATAAGTATCTAATGCTTTGTCCCAACACCCTTACCTTTCCAATACCAAGGATTCTGTGTTGGTTACAAAACTGCAACGACAGGAAGGCCTTACGGCTGCCTGAAGGCTATTAGGCTAAAGAGCAAATGCCTGCAAAATACAATTTTTGCTGCTCCCCCCGGCAGCAATCTGCATAGTGAACTACAATTTAAATGTCTTCAGCAAATCATTTTTCTTCTTGGGGGACTAATCTTATTTTAGTGGGGGAAAAAGGTTGCTAAACAATATTCACTCCTCTGGGACTCTTTCTACAACAGCCTCACCATAAAATACCCAGGCTGTATATGGCAGGTAGGATGCCTTCCAGGATGGCTGTTGAGAGCCCAGGGGCCGGCAGCTCTAAGGGTGCAGGATTTCTGTTCAGGAATGTAGGAATCTAAGGTGAGCTGCAGAGACAACTGCACCACTCTGTGCATGAGATAAAGGGCACAGACCACACACCTACAAAGGGTGAGCTGTATGTTACACCAAAAGTAATTTAAAAATGTTCTTCGGGGACTTTTCTCCCCACAGGATTAATCATAAGAACAATCTGCAGAATTGCCAAATTACTTGTCCCAGGTACCAGGACAAATTTACCCACATTTTAGTTCAAATGCACAAATAAACAAAACAAAAACAAAAAAACCCAAAAACAACAAAAAAATGATTTTGAGACACAAAGACCGTCTGAGTCATAGCTTGGTTGGCACACTTACCACCCAAAAGTGAAGGCCTGCCAAATTCTTTGGAGGCAAGACAGCAAATAGGCCAAGACTTCTTGGCCAGGTGACTCTTAGCATTATTGGCGAACAGTAAGACATTTCCAGGACCTTTTGGGATGCCTGTTTTGGATAGCTGTTGGTTGGCCTCTGCCCATGTCCCTGTTTCCCACCAAGACGCTGGCAGTTGCTGGCTCACTGAAGCTTGAGGGAAGTGGTGCCTCCTCTGGGCAGACGTAGCCCTGAAGGCACCTGCCAGGCAGAGTCCTTGAATACAGAAAGAAGTTACCAGTCCTTCCAGCTGACGGCACCTATCTGATGGGAAGGCTTCATCCCGCAGTGCTTCTGAGAGGTGCACACTGCATGACTGTCCAGTGTGGGTGTGAGGAATGCTAATGGTTTGTCTAACACGTTGGTTTCAGTTTCCTTTTGTCCAGAGAATGCACAATATGTGGGGCAGAAACACATGTGGGGACCCATCTATTTCCACACAATCACATGACTCCTGAGTGGGTTTGACCACCAGCCAATGTCCAGAAGTAGGAAAGACCACAGAATCCTAAGGAGAGAGTGCATTGCAATCTGCCCTAAGTGTAATCAAGGAAAGGATGGGTTAAAGCAAGTGTTGAGGCCTACGTTATAAAAGATGAGCAACGCAGGCTTCTTCAACTGCAACCTTGAGATGGCACAGGGGAGAAAGACAGAGAAAAACCTAGTGGGGGCCGGAGAGGGCGCGGGGGACAGATCCCAAACTCATTTGAGGCAGTTTGTCTTGGGGCCCCATGGGAAAGATCTACCCCCAGAATGTGGGAAGCCCTGAATTTTACCTCAGTACTGAAAACAACATGGACAAAACAACCCCCAACAGCTCCACGGTGTCACTGAGGAAGTGGCAGGGCAAGAGTGCATGCATAAAGTTGCTGGAACTGGGTCAGTCCCAGGTGACCTGGGCGTGGCCAGGGTGCTTGTGGTGGCAACTGGGTAGAAGAGCAGACAAAGTCAGTGTGCCCTCAAGGAGGAACGCACAAGGCCAGGGATAAGTTGAACAGAAGAGAGATAGACAACACAAAGACCACTAATGTCCCTCTGCTTCGGGTAAACAGATGGGCTGGAAAACCCTGGAGAAGGAGCAGCCTGGGCAGGTGAAAACCTTGCTCTGCACCAGGGTCACTCGGCAGCAAAGGTAAGGGACTTGTCATCATAAGCCTATGGCCCTGTCCATTTACTAGGGTAAAAACCTACACCATGAAATGCCTTGGTGCCCCTAGGTACGGGAAGCCAGCATAAACCAAAGCCAGTGTGTGATGGTTAGCTGTGCCTTCAGGCACATCCACCAAGCTCTGCACGCACTTTATACATGAGGCCAGGTGGTATTGGGATGGAAAGAATTGTTTTTCTTTTCTTAAAGAAGGCTGTGCAGAATGTGGTCATTTGTTTCCTAGGTGTCTGACCTATCCATACACCAAACTTGCCTGGGGGGAGGGGCACAAGGCAGGAGTTCCCAGGCAGCTGGGGACAGCCATCGTTCCAGCTCTACATCAATGCCCCTTTCTCACTGAAGCACGTGGCAAAGTTAAAATGTGGGCAGTGCATAGACATAAAAGTTGTCTGTCAGCCTTCCCTGTAAGAAAATTCTACTCTGAACAGAAATCCAGGGGTACCTGGAAGGTCTGGCTAGCACTTTGTAAGCTTTCTGAAAATGACCATGTCATTCAGAGGTCAGCTAGTGGTCCAGCCGCTGTTGGTATTCATTCCACGCTCCTGCATGATACACACTTGTGCGCCAGGCCCTCAGTGGCTTGCTTGGCTCACCATGTGCTTCCCGTGACCTGTCTGCAGTCTGCTGGTGCTGCTGCTTACTTAGAAGTTGCCTGGTTCAATGACGTGTGTGAAGCAGAAGAACACGGACAGTTGTTTCCAACTCTAAGTGTGTCTCTAATGAAGATGAAAGTTTTGGGGAGAGCCTCAATAAACGTGAGCTGGGAAATATAAAACACCATGAAATTGGGTGTTTGGAAGACAAATGTCAGAAAGGAAAAGATATAAATCTAAGAACTCCCCACAGAGTGCTTCTCAACTGCTTTTTAATTGACTACATCTCTATGGGGGTGAGCTGGGGGAATATGCGCAACTGGAAAAGATTCTTTCATTGGTGCTTATATAAAAAAGTCACACCAGGTCTATCTATACATTCAGGCCAAGACAGGTGCTTGGCCTGACCTAAAAAGGATGGGTAAATGTGTGCAGTTATGGTCTTCATGGGATGAAATGTTAAAATCTTCAGTGCATTCTTTCTGTTTTAAACTGTTTAACTATAGGTAGACAAGAAAGTAACAAAGGGAGCTTCCTAATAACTAGACCCTTCCTCTATGTCACAGAGACATCACCTCGAGGGGCTGGGAGGGGAGGTCAGTGGTTGAGCCCTTGCCTAGCATGCCTAAGGAGTGGGTTCCATCCTCAGCCGTGTAAACTGATTTCTTTAACTTACTTTATTACTGGGGAGGGCACCCATGTGCCACAGCACACCTAAGGAGGCCAGAGGACGATTTTTGCAAGTCAGTTCTTGCCTTGCATCTATTTCTGAGGCTGGTTCTCTTGCTTTTTCTGTGCAGTATGTTCCAGGATACCTGGCTGCCAAGCTGCGTGGTCTGCAATTCCCCTGGTTTTGTCTCCCATCTCGCTGTGGGAGTGCTGGGGGTACAGATGTATATTACAATATCCAGCTTTCTGTCTGTTCCAGAGATGGAGGTCCAGTCACCTGGCTTTCATGGTGAGTGCTTTTACCCAGTAAGTCATCTCACTGGGTCTCTATGAACTTAAAAGAGAAAGGACTGCTTGTCTTAAATAAGAGTTCTTACCGACCCAGAGAGAGCTGTCCCTAGTGAGACTATGCCGGGGCCTGGCAAACACAGAAGTGGATGCTCACAGTCAGCTATTGGATGGGTCACACGGCCCCCAATAGAGGAGCTAGAGAAAGTACCCAAGGAGCTAAAGGGATCTGCAACCCTATAGGTGGAACAACAATATGAACTACCCAGTACCCCCTGGAGCTCGTGTCTCTAGCTGCATATGTAGCAGAAGATGGCCTAGTCGGCCATCAGTGGAAAGAGAGGCCCATTGGACACGCAAACTTTATATGCCCCAGTACAGGGGAAAGCCAGGGCCAAGAAGTGGGAGTGGGTGGGTAGGGGAGTGGGTGGGGGAGCGGGTGGGGGACTTTTGGGATAGCATTGGAAATGTAAACGAAATAAATACCCAATTTTAAAAAAATTTAGCATTAGATTGATATAGCAGTTGATAACAGTAAAAAAAAAAAGAGTTCTTACCATAAAATATATTAAATACTGTCTTTGTGATCTGCAACTTAGGAAAAGAAATATTTTGTAGCTGTGACATGATTTTAAAAAAAAGCTGATCAGCTGCACTTCATCATAACCTAAAATCCATTTTGAAGACAGTATCTGTACATCATACATTCAGTAAGAAAGGAGCCTGGTCCAGAAATAAGAACTCTTTTGGCTCAACTATTAAAAAACAAACAAACAAACAACCCCACAATTTTAAAATAGCTAATGATCTTAGTAAGTATTTCTTCTGAGGTCTACCAGTGACCATTAAGTACATAGAAACCCAACACTATTTGTTATGGCTAATCAACTTCATTGGAGTTAGTGAATTACTGTGGAAACACCTCTGGGTGTGTCTATGAGGGTATTTCCAGAAAGGTTTTACTGACGAGGGAAGACCAACTCTGAATACAGACGACACCACTCAATGCACTGAACTGAAGAAGGGGGGAGAACCGAGTGCAGCATCCATTGTTCCTCTCTCTCTGCTTCCTGAATATGGGTGCAATACACCTCCTGCCTTGCCTTCAGCTGCCACAGCTGGGACCCCTCTGTCACCATGCCCCTGCCGTGAAGAACTATACCTCTGACTGTGAGCCAAAAGAAACGCTTCTTCCTCGGGTTACTCACAGGCACTGCTGCTCAGGAGGTAAAATAGCAGCACAGCTACTGCATGACCCAGAAATTCTAAACCTACAAAAAATTTTAAACACTTGTTCTGTTCATAGTAGCTACTCACTTAAACGGTGTCTTAATGAATACCCATCAAAATAAAAAGAATCCAAATATTTATCAGTGCATGGACACACAAATTTGGTTATTCCCACATTAGATGGGATGAAGCAAAGGAGACAAAGCCCTAGCTACTCGCTACAGTGCGGATGACTTCTGAAGCATTCCGAGGTGAAGCCAACCAGGAAAGGGCCACATATGACTCCATTCACAGGAACTGTCCAAATGAGACTTATCTGCACAGGAATGTAGTGGCACCCGTGACAAGTAGGAGTAGGGACACTTCCAGACTGCAGGTGGACAGAATACTGCGTTAAAGTCCTGCACGCCTGCATCACTCTGGAACATTATTGAAAGCAAGCTGTAAGCGCAATAGGAAAGAATGTTACAGTAAATAAGATCCCAATGAAGTGTTTAAACATAGAGACCCAGCAAGGTTCTGGTGGTACCCAGAAGTCATTCAGGCACTAGGGAAACTGAGGCAGGAGGTGTATTAGTTCCAGCCTCGGCTAGAGCCATTCTCAAATAAACTCATTTAAAAATTAGTTTTTTTTTTTTTAAAGTGTGCCCTTTTTAAACGTGCACATGTGCACTGTTGAGCAGTTCCCTTAGCTGGTAATTACAATGAGGAACAGTCCTCTTTACTCACAGGGACTATTATGAGGGAACGTCCTTTGGCCAATTGAATTTAGCTCTGTTATTTGATCAAAGCAAAACAAAGCAAAAATGACTTGTGAGTAGGCAGCTCTTAGAGCCAGCACTGAGAGCTCCAGCATTGGCCAAGCAGCACAGAAGTGAGTAACACAAGAAACAATTTAACTGGCTACAGTCACTTAGTCAATCAACAGTCACTGAGGTCCAGCTTCCCTGGTTAATTGCATACTGCTCAGTTATCACCACAGGGCCTTCCACAACCAACCAAAGCTCAGCTACTGGGATTAAACTCGGGATCGATTTCGGCTGTTGGGCCAAATCTGTCCACTCCCACAGCTTCTATTGAACAGATCCCTGATCAAATAAGGAAGAACTAATTTGTCCTAAATGAAAAGGCACAACTGAAGCGCTCACTTCATCTCCTGCCCTGTTACAACTGTTTAAGCTTGATTATTTCTACTGAGAGTCCACTTACTCTCACCAGTGAGAGGATTTACAGGGAAAACTGAGAAATGTTCAGAATTAACAAAAACCATCAGTTCCTACAAGGCAGCTGCAGAGGTGCAAAACGTTGAGAGAGACAATCTTTTATTTATTATTTTAAAAATGCACTCCTTTAAAATTTATTTTTATTTTTTATCTCTGTTCCTGTTTCCCTGTGTGAGTACACACCACATGTGTCTGGGTCCTGTGAAGAGGGTGTAGATCCCCCTGATCTACAGTTACAAGTGTTTGTAAGCCACCTGATTTGGATTCTAGGAATTGAAGCCGGGTTCTCCAGTAGAGTAGAAGTATTCTTAACTGCTGAGCCTCTCCAGTTCCCCAAACAATTCTTTAAAGAAAGCTACCCAAGAAGGTAGAAATATCCTGATAGGATAAAATAAGAACAAATAAGTTTAGGACCTTAGAACAATTAAATTCAATTTTATTATTTTGTGGGGTGACAGATGGCACTCACCTGGAGGTGAGAGGACAACCTATGGCAGTTAGTTGTCTAACATGTGGGTTCTGGTAATCAAAGTCAGGTTGTCAGCCTTGGTGGCAAACACCTTTACCCTCTGAGCCATGTCACCAGCCCTCAAATACAATTTTAAAAAGCACCTTTGTCCTGTGATTTCTCCCTTTCAGAATTCCTTCAGAACAGATGTGGCAAACCTCTGAGAAGGAAGTTACATGCTAGATGAAAAAGAATCTTAATTAGGATATGTGTCAAGGAACTATAATTATCAATTTGCCTAATTAAAATGAGTATCTGAACACGCCTTAAGAATGTGAGCCCTCATCAGCAGAGCAGAGCGGATTATGTTAACAAGGAAGGATGGCTGAAACTGAGACTCACTTATCAAACTCCTGGAGAAATTGGGGCTCTGTCGCTCAGGTAGCTAATTCCTGGGGATGAGTGCAATGTAAACCTGGGACAGCTGCTTGAGTTAACTGAACACCTCTGAAGGAGGTGTGAGATCTGTCTCTATAGACTCAGGCTCTACTTCCCACAGTAACTGACTGTCCTGGGGGCATCTCTGAGTACAACTATGTACATTTCTGTGGCATCTGATACCATGTTCCTCCACACACACACCTAAGCCTTCCTGCCAGGCTTTGGTGCCAAGGCTGGCTGCTGGTTTTTCAATAATTTCTGGCTGTTTCTGTTTTGGAATCTTCGCTGTATGCTGCACTCATTTGAATGGAAACACATGCTAAGGAACACAGCACAGACAATGCACAGGAACCATCCACAGGGTACATTGTTCCCTTCAGAATAATGTCTCCAGATCTTAAGGCAGCACTGTCTACTCCCACTGTGTGGCACACATCCCTGCCTCTCTAAATGACCAGTGTTCAGCATTCCAGACGGTATCTCAAATCCATTTCATTCATTTGATTCTATTCCTTATTCTGATGTCAGTCAATGCTCTCCCCCTCATCAAGCATGGACAGTACACACAGTCCCAACTCCTCCTACTGCAGTGGCCATTGGGTGCCAAGGATTCCTACTTCTGTGCCATGGCTCCATGCCTAGATTTGGAGTTTGAGGTCTGGGAATTTGTCACCCTTTTCTTCTCTATTCTTCCCAGCTTACTAGAGAGTGTAAATGAAACATGATATTTCTCAGACTGGAGAGAAGCTGATAGCAGGAAACTCTTCCAGTCTACTAGAGGGAATAAACAGTTACACCCCCCCTTTTTATTTTTTATTTATTTTTTTGTTTGTTTTTTGAGACAGGGTTTCTTTGAATGGCCCTGGCTGTCCTGGAACTCACTCTGTAGAACAGGCTGGCCTCGAACTCAGAAATCTGCCTGCCTCTGCCTCCCAAGTGCTGGGATTAAAGGTGTGTGCCACCACTTCTGGAAGGTAATATAGCTATACCTGGTAAATCTGGGGATGATTATACTCTATAACCCACATCCCTGCTCCAGAAGAAATTCTCCCATGTGTTTATAAAAGACAGTTGTACAAAAAGGCTTACTATAATACTGTTTACAAGAATGAAAAGCACGTAACTAAATGGTCATTGTATCAGTCAGGACCAAGGGAGGAATAGTAAATATACTAAAACTAAGAAAATGCCTGAGTCATTTTCAAAGGGATTATCTGGGATGAGATGAATATAAAGAGACTATGAGGAACATTAAGCAGCCAAAAGATAGAGCCACTGTCATTCAGATACCTCCATCTGGGAACAGAGTCTAAGAACATAAAGACTGTTGGGAGAAACAGGGCCTTCTAGGGAGGAATACAGTCTACAAAGGGGAACCCTGGAAGGGCATCAAGTGCAGGAATACACATTCAGGTGTTTGTTTCTCCTCCCCCTAATCTCCCGTGGGAGCTTCTGGTTGGCTGAGTGTCTTCTTGCCCAGCTCTCCTGCCAATCTAAGGATCAGGACAAAGAGTTCATTCCTGCAAGCAGTCGCTCCTAGAGCACTGTGGCAAAGAGAAATCTGGAGAAGCAAAGACAAGAAAGACACCAAGTTGGTAAAACTCAGCACATCCATTAACAAAACATACAGCACGAATGCGCAATCAATGGGATACTGTTCAGAAGGAAGGAAGGAAGGAGAACTACTTAGAATAGGAGGCATCTCAAAAACATGTAGGCTGGGAAAACAAACAAACAAAAACCTAAGACACATTAAAATCTGTAGAAAATGGCAACACTGCAGACTGGACTTTCCCCAGTCCACCATCAGTGGATTTTTGGCTGTGCGCACCTGTGCAGAACCTTGAACTGCAAGGAGGGGAAAAGAAACAAAGGCCTAGCAGAGAACTGTAGGATTGATCTTCTTTGGCTAGCTAGGCAGAGGTAAGTCTGAGGAAATGAACCTGAAAATAGGATGTGAAGGCTGAGAAGGTGCCAGACTTCCAAGTCCCACCAGGTGAGCAGAGGAGAGCAGGTGCCAAGGCCCTCCGGGTTTGGAACGGGCCTGATTCTTTTTTCAGAGCAGTTCAGGCAAATTAGAGGCTGGATAACAAGGCGAGCGTTCCTGTGATTCTAAGCCAAGTGCCAGAGAAGAATCAACCCCAAAGATCCAAAGGAAACACAGGGAAACAGGAACCAATCCGGTATCCTCTGAGTTGCTGGGGCCTATCATTTGCTTAACACCCAGCATGTGTTCCACACCCAAGGTTACAGAAATAGTCTGATGTGTTAACAACGCTCCCTTTGAGGCAAGACTGGGTCAGATTATCTAAGCCCAACTTCCAAGAACGCTACCTGGACCAGAATGCCTTCCCTTTCTACGGTTACAGTAAGCAACTGGATATAAAAACACTCTCACTACAATTGACAGCCCCTGACACACACAGCGCTTGTCAGCTGCCCCGCAGAAGCTTGCCAAGGAAGAGAGAAGACAGGCCCCGTAGCAGAGCCCAAGCAGTCATTCACTTCTCTGCCACCTCCGCCCCGCTTCTGTTTAGTTTGTTTGCTTTATTTTTTAAGTTTGTGGTTTGCAAGGTCAAGTCAAGGCCAGCGAAGCACCCAACACTGCGAGGGAGGAACAACTCCGACAACGGTCCCCGGTGCTGTGTGCAACCCACGAAGGGATCCGGATAGAAGTGAGCGCCCGCGACCGGAAGGTTCCCCTCGCGGAAGGTTCTGCAGCTCTGGAGTGCCCCCCTTCCCAGGCGAAGAGCCAAGCAGTACCTGAGGAAAACGCGTCCAGGGTCCTGCCCCGGGCTCTGTGGAAAACATCCGCCGCCTCCATAGCGGACATGGCGAGCGACTGGCCTTGCCTGGGCACGTTCTGTGAGAGGAGGGAGCGACTCCACACCACCCGGCAGCCCCGCCTGGAACAGCTTCTGGAACCTGCCCTCCAGGAGGGCCGGGCGGGGCGGGGCCGCTCTGGGTGCTGCTAGTACTGCCTGGGCAGAACACGGAGATTGCCACCCCTAGTGGGATCCTCCCGGGGTCAGGATCCAACTTTCACTGGAACAGACTGGGGGTTGAGGCTTTGAGGCCTGGAGTTGTCTTATGTAACACGCATCGGGCCGCTTCATAATTTGGGATTTCAGGTTAACAAGAATAGGAAAAAACAAAACAAAAACAAACAAACAAAAAAACCCAACAAAACCCACGTTTAGCTTAAATATATCTCATGCAGTATTTGGGAGATACTTAAGCAGTTATTTTTAAAATATTGTTTATCTGAAATTCCATTTCAATTTGATGTCCTAAGTTTTATGTTGCAACCCTTCCAAACTGCCCACCATAATCTCAAGAGTCTTTAAGGCATCTTGACTGCCTGGACATTGCCACTGTCATTCTGTCACTGTTGTTGCTGGGTAACAGGCATTGCCCGAAGTACTTTGTGTTTTGCTTGTTACCTCATTGACTGCACTTGTCAGATGGGGAAACTGACACTCAGAGAGAGACACAACTCCTGAAAGCTAAGAGCTGCAGGTGAGCAAGACAAAATCTATCCAACTCAAAAGCCGTTACACTGGACTACAACCCTCACACTTGGTAGCAATCCAGATTTCGAGGTGGAAAATGTTAAATTCAGATCTCCAAAAAGAGGATACATTTATTAAGCACTACAGGGGAATTCCTAGGATCTGCCAAGTTGCTAAATTTTCTTCTCAACAAGTGTAAGCCTGAAATGTTCGTATGGTTAACAGAGCTAGGATGATGTCCCATGACCTTGAACTAGAGTCAGATATAAGTCCTAGCAATTTAGGACAGAAATACAAATGAGCTTGTGTCTCAGCTACTTGGGTTTATCCTAATACTACCACTTACTTTAGGTATGATCTTAAAAATTAGTTGCTCTGCACCTCAGTTTTCCTACCTGTCAAATGAGAACAATAACAATACCTAGGGTTATTGGGTTGGTGAGAAAGTTAGATGATGTTGTAATTTGCACATAAGATGTCTCCCGTAGGCTCATGTTGGAAGTTGTCCCCAGCTAGTTGTGAACGAAAGAAAAAGAAATAAAAAGGAAGGGAAAGGATATGAATTCCCCCTAGGTGTGGTGGAGGAGAAAGCTTATCTGTGGGAGAGTGTAGCCAAAAGCTGAGACATCTGTGAAAATCTAATACTGGGCAAGGGGAAGGGGTAAGGAGAAGGAGGGAAGAAAAGAACCAGGTGCAGCAGCCAGGAGGCCAAAGGTACAAAAAGGCTGGGTAACAAAATGTCTGGACTATATAGGGAAGAGCCCCTGGGGGGGGGGGGAAGGGCAGCCCAGCCTCTGGGCTGGAGTGTTCAGGGTAAAGGGTGGGATATGCCAGCCATACCCTATATCAGGTAGGAACTGAGGCTGCTGGAAGAACCTGGAGGCCAGGTCCACTTTGATGTGCTAAACTGGCACCTCACCCATGTCCTGGGTTTAAAACTTAACAAATGGCAGTGGTTTGGGAGGTTCAGAGAACTTTAGAAGGTGATTCCAGGTTAAAGAATAAAGGTCTTTGGAAGGCGTGTCTTGGAGATAATCTTGTTCCTAAACACTTCCTGTGACAGTGTGCCGCTTGCCCTTCTTGAGGTGAGAAGCTCCTGTGCCATACATCTTTGTGATGTTTGGCTAAGTTCCTGTGCAAGCATCTGCAACATAAAAACCTTTCTCTGATCCGTTTCTGCCATAGTCGTGAACAAAGTAACAAGAGTTGATGGATTTGTATGTCAAACTGCTTAAAGTAACAGTTGCAGTGGCAAGTAGTAAGTATATTAGCCATGGTAATTATTAATCATCATACCTCTATTTGCCACATACAACCTGGACATGAGGAGGGATCTGACGAAATGGGCAAAGTGAAAGTGAATGGCTGAGAGCCAAAGCCCTGATACTTCCGAGGGACTCAGCCCTAGCCTACATCTCAGGCAGTAATTTTTGTATCCACAAGTCTCTCAACTCATTAAATATATGGATCTAGTTCTTTCTTTGCACAGCACCTTTGAAATGTGGTCTTCTAAATAGAAAACTGTTACCAGGAGTGGGGTGGGAGGAGAGGGGTAGATTTTAGAAGGGTGACAGTCACTAGCTGGTATGCCATCCCACCCCATGAGTGTCCTTATAGGGTAATAGACTTTTCTGTCCTCAGAATGTAGTTTGGGTAGTAGTGGAGCCAGCTCTTCCTCAAGGTGTCTGTGGCTAGAACCAATTGAAACATTCTAGAATGCAGATAAGAAGCTGAGGCCTGATGTACGGAAAAGTGCCTTGTCTAAGGTCAGCAGTATTCTTGGTGAGGCTCTGTGATGTTATGTCACTTTAGTAGGCTATAGGGCCAGGTCAAGCTTTGCTCTGATTACTTCTGAATCGATGATTTTCCATGAGTTTTTATTTGCACTTTTACTTTCCATAGTGTGGCAGACCTTGTATTAGTTACTGTCTTAGTCAGTGTTCTATTGCTGTGAAGAGACACCATTACCACAGCAACTCTTACAAAGGCAAACATTTAATAGGGACTTGCTTACAGTCTCAGAAGTTTAGTCCATTATCTTCATGGCAATGATCGTGGCAGCACACAGGCAGACATGGTGCTGGAAAAGTAGCTGAGAGTCTTATATCCAGATCTATAGGCAGCAGGAAGAGAGAAAGACAATGGGCCTGCCTTGAGCTTTTGGAAGCCCAGAGCCCACCCTCATTGACACACTTCGCCGACAATGCTACACCTACTCCAACAAGGTTACACCTCATAATTCCTGTCAGATAGCGTCACTTCCTGATGACCAAACATTCAAATATATGAGCCTATGGGGCCATTCCCATTCAAGCCAGCACAGTTGCTTTCTCCTTGCTCTTGATGGCGCTGTTTGGGTGGCTTAGGAGATGCAGCCTTGCTCAAGGGAGTATAGCACTGGAGACAGCCTTAGAGAGTTTAAAGTCTTGCACTATTCTGAGGTTGCTATGCTTCCTGCTTGCCATTCCAGATGTGAGCTCACAGCTGTTCCTGCCATGGTGCCTGCTTCATGCTGCCATGATGTCCCTTGGGAATTGTAAGCTCAGATAAGTTCTTTCTTCTATAAGTTGCTCCTGGTCATGGTGTTTTATCACAACAGAAAAGTGACTAATAGACCAGACAAGAAGCAATTTAAATTAAAAAAACTGTATGTTTGACTCACAATCTGAGGCGGGGAAAGCATGGCTGCAGGAGATGAGGCAGCTGGCCACAGCATCTGCAGTCAGGACACAGAGAGATGAGTGTCCATCTTCCTCATTCAGTCGAAGCCCCGGATGGCCATGTGTAGCATTCGCTCAGTTCTGCCTTCTCACCTCAGTTGGCATCTCATCAGAGAACCCCTCACAGACATGCCCAGATGCTGGTCCAGCATGGCTGCGTAAGGGGATGTGTGACACAATTCCTGCCCCTGCAACAATGACAGGGCTGATGGTTGCTGTTGCCCTGAAGCTGATCTGCTGTCTCTTCTATTTTACACTCAATCTCTCTTTCTGGGCAATGTACTTCCCTCATTGCTCAGAGCTAATGACTGCACAATAAATGAACAGACATGGATCTCAGAAGTGAGGACTGGAGGTTGTCACGAGGCTGTGGAGGATGGGGAACAGGCCTTCGCTTGGCCTTTAGGGCCATGGAAAAGTATCTAGACAATATAACCACAGAGGCCATAAAAGCCTACATGGCCCTTTGAAGAAATTGCTCATTTAGAGACTTGGCCTTGAACTTGAAATTATGAGGAGATACCTGAACATTCTGATCCAATGACTGTTGCATTAATTAGCCAGGGTGAATCTGAGGATATCAAGGACAGAGAGCTAAAATGTTCTCAAGAAGAAAAGACATGAATAGGAAAAGAAGGAATCTATAGATAACAAGCAACGATGATGGGTTTATCTTAAAGGAGGAAGGTGTGTATGTGATCTAGAGAGGAATAGTCTTCGGAGCGTGCATGAGGCCATGGAGTTGTCGGGACAAGAAAACAAAGATCAGAGAATTAAAAGATGATGGACTGTGTTCTCCTAGCTACTTGAAGGATTGAAGACAGCAATGCCTACTTTACTTGCAGACATTTTAACATTTTGTAAGAAATTGTTTTAACCTTAGTAGTCTGTCACCTTTTTGTTCTTACATGAAAATAGTGACTAAAGACTGCTGTTTGCCGTGCCAGGAAAACATAAGAGCTGTGCCCAGCACTCATGAAGACAGACCGTAAAAACCATAAAGAAATGTGCTTTTGCTTTGTGTTTAGTTTCCGTTTTAAGGAGTCAGAGGTTAGAACTAATGATCCTGGATTCATAGAATTTATGAAATTTAAGGACTTTTAAAAAAATATTAACAATGTTGATGATCTTGCTTTAGTAAATAAAAAAACTGTTCAGGCTGTCTGGTCCAGAGAAGCCAAAAAAATGAAAAGGAAGAAGGAAAAAGAATGATGAGAAGAAGGAAAAAGAGGGAGAAAGGAAAAAGGGAAGAATGGTGAGAGTCCTCGGGAACAGAGAGAGCACCTGAACTGACAGTTGCATCCACTACTGACTCGGATCTTTATTGAACCACTGCCACTCCCATTCCCGCTTTCCTGGGACCCTCCTCATGCTGAGGCTGGACCTCCACACCCAATTGCTTCTTTCCTACACAGTTCTGAATTCTATCAATTTGGCAATCAGTATCAACCATCATAGGTCTCATTCAGACAGCTGAGGGGCTGGATGGAGAAGAAACTGACCTCTTCCTGGGCAAGAGGACCTCAGCCTAGTGAACTTAGAGAGTCACCACTGCTCATCCTGTAGCCTTCCGTGCTTGTCCTGGGGTCCTAAGCCTGCCAGTTCACAATGTCGATTTTAGACCTGCTAGCTTCCAGAATCACATGGGCAATTTCCTTCAGATAAGCCATTCTATGGATATAGGCATGTGCTATTGATTCTGTTGCTTTCAGTAAAGACCATAAGAGAGTTTTCTTCTAAAATTTCCAAACCCCACAGTTGGGAGCATAGTTCAAGGTGGTGTTGTCTGGAATGAAGGACAATATTCTCAACGCAAGTGTGCCTCTTCAGTGCTCTGGGTTCAAATGTCTCTCACCTTTACTCAGTCCTGACTTGCACATGGGGGTGTTTGGGGATAGGGAAAGAGGGGAGTCCAGAAAAGGCACAAGGTTTTCACTTTTGCAAACTTGGTCTCTGCCATGTTTGTGTGTGCACGTGTGTATATTCCTGTTTGTGTTCATGTACATGATGTGTTTGCATGTGTGGCCAGAGGACAACAGTTGTGTCATTCCTCGGGGACTTTCCCACTCTTTTTTTTTTAAACTGGGCCTCTCACTGGTCTGGAGCTCATCAAGTAGGCTATCTTGCTATCTGTCTAGGGAACCTCGGGGATTCACCTGTCTGTGGTTCTCCAGTACACACAGCACTAGGGCAGCATTTTTTTATGCCTGTTCTGGGATTGAATTCAGAGTTTCATGCTTGTGAAGCAATTCATTAAGCCATTTTCCCAGCCCCTGAGATTGTTTTTGTTATTGTTATTTGTTTGTTTTTGTTTTTCTATTTGTATGTTTTAAGGGAAAAGCAAACTGGTAGTTTTTTTTAGAACTGGAAATGTCTTTGTTCATGAAAGCGGACGCACCAACAACAAGATGAGAACTCATTGTTTTGTTTGGCTTTGCTGTTTTGAGATCTCAGTGTGAGGCATGGGCTGGCCTTTTATCTCCAGAGTGCTAAGATTACAGGCATATGCCACCATGCCTAGCTTACTTTTAATGTATCATTTCAGTGATAATGTTAATGGGTTGATAGTAATATCACTTTCCCTCTCGTTAGATAAATATTTGAGAACTTCCAAGCTAGACCTGTACTCTTCAGCAGTAATGTGAGTTCCTGTCCTTGCACCATTTAGCATCTCTATAACCTTCTTCAGAGATTGTTAGCTTATCTGTTCTTTGTTATAGGAAAGAAAACTATTTTAGGTGTCATAATATATGATTTTTCTTTATAAGTACCTACTAAGATATTTTATGCATATTTTCTCATTTTATTACCAAAACAAAATAAATTTTCACTCCTTTTTAAAGTTGAGTTCATAGAGCTGGAGGTAATTTACCTGATGTCAGCCATCATTCCCAAGATGGCAGAGCTGAAAGTTCTCTTCCTGTTTCCTGCCCTTTGGTGTCAGTTTCCACACTGCCACTCTTTAAAATCTTTCCAGGCTAACTTCTTTTCTTGTCTACATTTTACTAGATTCCTGAGTTCAATTAATTCTCTCTCTCAGCCTCTCAAGCACTAGGAATACAGGTATTTATCACCCATGCCATAATGAGTTTTTAAAGTCTTGTCTTTGTGAATGTGTCCATTTGACATCCCTGTTTAATTATCAAACAGCAGTTGTCTTACTTCTGGGCTGCAGAGTCACAGAACCTGACGTTCAGATCACCTGACCACATTTATTCTTCTTGCCGTAGGCACTGTGAATGGAGACAAGGTCATTAATTACAAAGCCTTCTGCTTATCTCACCTGTAAACTAGCACTTGTCATGTTTAAGTACAGAGTTGCTTGGAGATTTGGTGACATGGTGTACTTAAGACATATATCATTATATCTAGTAATTGTTCAATAAATGGTTTGTTGTGGTTGCTGATCTGAAAGTCACCAATGGCCTTTTAGCAGGGTACAGTCTGCAGGCCCCCTGGGCAGAGAGGCGGGCAGGATGCTGACCTTTTTCATCCAGTAGCTTGAATGTAATCAGTCTATGTGGGTTTCCGCTCATCCACCTATCTCCACTTCTAGCTCTGCACTGTGCAACACTCCCTTGTGCATTACCTTCTAAGGATAACCACAAGGGCTTCTGAATACTTCCCAATGCTTTGTTTTGTTTGTTTGTTTTTTTAACCATAAGTAGTAACTATATCCACCTAAGGTACATCTTAGTATTTTTACACTTATTGAGTTTGGTGATATCAAAGTCCTGTCTCCTTTCTCAGTGAGAATAAAGAAAAAAACATTTTCACTTTAAACCAGTCCTCTCAATTCATGTACATGTCAGATGTACAGTTTCAGCTCTTTGTAGAGATACAAGCTCCCAGGGAGCATAGAACATAGTAAGAATTGGGAACACACCACCATAGCACTAAAATCACTTAGTCAATACTGGAGAAATCAAATTGAGGTTTTTTTCTTGATTAAACTTACTGATGTTTACCATCCTGAGGCAGAGAGCAATGCCTGCCTCAAAGGTCATCAATTCCATTATAAGGACCCCAGTGAGAATACTTTAACTAAACTCAAGTCCAAGTAATTATTTTAAGGTTATTAATAGGTTCAGAGACTTTGAAGGGGACACAAATAAAAACATAACCACAACCACGAGGGTAGAATAAATCCCTCACTGAACTCCAAGAGAGCACAAATATCCTAATGAAAATAAGAAAGATATACACAAAGGATAAAAAGGCTGAGAAAGAAATTAGGGAAACGACACCCTTCACAATAGCCACAAAAAATATAAAGAATCTTGGTGTAACTCAAACCAAACAAGTGAAAGATCTGTATAACAAGAACTTCAAGTCTCTGAAGAAAGAAATCGAAGAAGATCTCAGAAGATGGAAAGATCTCCCATGTTCATAGATTGGCAGGATTAATATAGTAAAAATGGCCATCTTGCCAAAAGCAATCTACAGATTAGATGCAATCCCCATCAAAATTCCAACTCAGTTCTTCATATAATTGGAAA
This sequence comes from Mus musculus, assembly GCF_000001635.26. Lineage (NCBI taxonomy): Eukaryota > Metazoa > Chordata > Mammalia > Rodentia > Muridae > Mus > Mus musculus. Next base: position 11,917,234 of record NC_000082.6, read on the forward strand.
GCAATTCCGAAATTCATTTGGAATAACAAAAACCCAGGATAGCAAAAACTATTCTCAATAATAAAAGAACTTCTGGGGAATCAGCATCCCAGACCTCAAGCTGTACTACAGAGCAACTGTGTTAAAAACTGCATGGTATTGTTACAGTGCCAGGTAGGTAAATAAATGGAATAGAATTGAAGACACAGAAATGAACCCACACACGTATGGTCTCTTGATATTTGAAAAAAGAGCTAAAACCATCCAGTGGAAAAAAGACAGCATTTTCAACAAGTGGTGCTTGTTCAACTGGTGGTTAGCATGTAGAAGAATGCTCTCTCTATACAAAGCTCAAGTCCAAGTGGATCAAGGACCTCCACATAAAGCCAGATACACTGAAACTTATAGAAAAGAAACTGGGAAAATGTTTGGAACACATGGGCACAGGGGAAATTTTCCTGAACAGAACACCAATGGCTTATGCTCTAAGATCAAGAATCAACAAATGGGACCTCATAAAATTGCAAAGATTCTGTAAGACAAAGGACACTGTCACTAGGAGAAAACAGTAACCAACAGAGTGGGGAAAGATCTTTAGCAATCCTGCATCCAAAGGAGGGCTAATATCCAATATAAACAAGGAACTCAAGAAGTTAGATTCTAGAGAACCAAATAACCCTATTTTAAAATTGAGGAACAGAGCTAAACAGAGAATTCTCAATTGAGGAAACTCAAAGGGCTAAGAAGCACCTAAAAAAGTGTTCAATATCCTTAGTCATCAGGAAATGCAAATCAAAACAACCCTGAGCTTCCACCTCACACCAGTTAGAATGGCTAAGATCAAAATCTCAGGTGACAGCAGATGCTGGTGAGGATGTGGAGAAAGAGGAATACTCCTCCAGTGCTGGTGGGATACAAGCACTCTGGAAATCAGTCTGGAGGTTCCTCAGAAATTTGGATATAGTATTACCTGAGGACCCAGCTATACCCCTCCTGGGCATATACCCAAAGATTCTGCACCATATAACAAGGACACATGCTCCACTATGTTCATAGCAGCCTTATTTATAATAGCCAGAAGCTGGAAAGAACCCAAATGTCCTTTAACAGAGGAATGGGTACAGAAAATGTGGTATATTTACACAATAAAATTCTTAGTTAAATGGATGGAAGTAGAGAATATAATTCTGAGTGAGGTATTCCAATCACAAAAGAACACACATGGTATGCTCTCATTGATAAGTGGATATTAGCCTAAAAGCTCCAAATACCTAAGATACAATTCACAGACCACATGAAGATCAAGAAGAAGGAAGACCAAAGTGTGGGTGCTTTTGGTCCTTCTTAGAAAGGGGGACAAAATACTCACGGGAAGAAATATGGAGACAAAATGCAGAGCAGTGTCTGAAGGAAAGACCATCCAGAGACTGACCCACCTGGGGATTCATCCCAGATACAGTCACCAAACTCAGACACTATTGTGGATTCTAAGAAATGCTTGCTGACAGGAGCCTGATATAGCTGTCTCCCGAGAGGCCCTGCCAGAGCCTTACAAATACAGAGTTGGATGCTCACAGCCATACATTACACTGAGTGTGGGGTCCTCAATGGAGGAGTGAGAGAAAAGACTGAAGGAGCTGAAGGGGTTTGCAACCCCATAGGAAGATCAACCTTATCAACCAACCAGACCCTCCAGAGCTCCCAGGGACTAAGCCACCAAACCAAGGAAGGAGTACACATGGCTCCAGCTGCATATGTAGCAGAGGATGGCCTTGTCAGGCACCAATGGGAGGAGAGGTCCTTGGTCCTATGAAGGCTCGATGCCCCAGTGTAGGGGAATTGAGGGCAGGGATGTGGGAGTTGGCAGGAGGTTGGAGGAATACCCTCGTAGAAGCAGGGGGAGGTGGGATAGGATATGGGGTTTCCAGAAGGGGGGGAATCTGGTAAGGCGACAACACTTGAAATGTAAATAAGTTGAAATAAATAAATAAATAAATAAATAAATAAATAAATAAATAAGGAAAGGAAAGGAAAGGAAAGGAAAGGAAAGGAAAGGAAAGGAAAGGAAAGGAAAGGAAAGGAAAGAAGGAAAGGAAAAAAGAAGACAATTTGGGGAAATTAAAATCAAGAATGAAAAACATGGAAGAAATAAAAATATAAATGAAGCTGGAAATATGAAAAATCTAACAAAACTAAAGACTCAGTGGAAGGCCTTGCTAATAGAGTGGGTTATGCGGAAGATGGGATATTGGTGTTGAAAATGAAGAGAGGAATGGGATCATTTAGTCAAAGAAAATGATGTTTTAAAAACAGTTATCAGTAACTCATGAGATCTTTAGGATACCAGGAAAGTAATCAAACTTTTGACTTGTGGGCACTGAAGAAAGAGAAGAATTCTATGCTAGAGGCACAGAAAATATTTTCAATAAAATCAAAGAAGAAAATAACCCAAATGCAGTGAAAGAGATGCACATGCATATGTAAGAGACACAAAACACCAAATAGACAGAATCAGAAATGAAACAACACCCTCTGCCATACTGTAGTAAAACATTAAATATGCAGAACAAAGAAAATGTATTTTTTTAAAAAGAAAATTAGCAGCTTCAAGAGAGCACCATCAAACCACATACAAACAAAAAAATCTCCTACAGAACCATCAGAATAACTACTTGCTTCTCAATGGAAACCTTAAAAGCCAGAGGGGCTTGGAATGGTTCTTTTGAATTTCTCCACAGGGGACACAGGTGACAACTGAGACCTGGAAAGTCAGCAAAAGTATCAGTTATGATAGAAGGAGAAGGAGTCCATTCAACAATGAGGGAGCCTACAGAATGCAAGAAATCTGAGAGCTAATATCCAGAATGTACAAGGAGCTTAAAAAAAAAACAAAAACAAAACAAAAACCTAAACACTGAGAAGCTGATAGAGGAGGGAGTGAGCCGCTCATGATAGAAGTGTTTTCATGTGACCCTGGTAGTCTGGGTCTGAACTCAGAAACTCCATGGCAGAAGGAGCACGGATTCACAAAATTTGGTTTTGACCACCATATGCATGCTGTGATGTGCACATCCCCACTAATAATAAATAATTCTGTAAAAGAAAATAAATATCAATTTCAAAATAGTCTGTGAAATGGAACAGAGTTCTCAAAAGATGAACTATGAATGATTATAAAATTCAAATAACATTTTTAAAAGTCTTTAACATTCTTAACCATCAAGAAAATACTGAACTACCTGGCAAAATGTGTCTCCTGGTACAATGGTGACAGGACTGCCTTGGAGGTAGCCAGATCATTCACCACTCAGGAGGAGTGAGCTGAGGCACACTCCACAGGACCGAGTGCGTGCCTGGCATTGGAGAACTAGTCAAAAGTCCCTATCAGGGAAGTTACAGTGCTACGCGACGATTTACTGCTGGTGTTTTGCCAAATGGACATACAGTTAAATTGTCCTTTAAACTTTACATTACTATTCAAAGACTAGTGTGGGTCTTGGCCTCGGTCACCCCCTCAGAGGCCCACAGAACACTGCGGAAGAGGGTGGAAGTCTATAGGAGCTGAAGGATTGGGAAGAGAGCAGTGGGTGGTGCCTTCTAGATGCAACAGGGCTGTTGTGAGCATGGACACACAGCACTTGTGCCTGTCTGCACAGAAAAGGAGGGACATAAGGATAATGTGGGGACTAGCTGGAAGGAGGGGGAGGGGAGGGAGAAGAGAGAGGGAGAGGAGTGAACGTAATCACAGCACCGTATATATGAAAGTGTCAAAAACTTTAGTCCAATAGAAATGCTTCCAGGGCAAGAGAGGAATGCTGTAAGACACATTCTCAGGCATCAAAATTCTCAGTGGATTGGCCCCAATTTCCTCACCTTAGAGGGCCAACCTGTGGACACTCAATATTACCCAGGGTGACCTAGCTATGCACATAACCTCCACACATACACTTTAAATCATTTCTAGGTTATGTCCAATGCCTAATACAATAAAATATTATGTATTAATAAATACTATAATGTGTTGTCTAGGCCATACAATAAAAAGGGTTGTATGTGTACAAAATAGACATAAAATTCAAGTGTTTTGATCTATAGTTGAGACTGAAGATATGAAATCCATGGATATAGAGACATGACTATATGTGTAAGTATGTTGCTGAATGTGTGTGAGGCGAAAGTTCAGCTGACCCACAATCCCACTTGGATTTTAATACTGTCTCAAATGCTGTTCTTTTAAGTAGAACTATATGAAATTGCCACGTTTGTAGGTCAAAATGGTTAATTACCAGTCATTTTTTTTTTTATCATTCTTGTCCATGAATGGAACTATTGAAACCTACTTCTGGTGCTCCTGTCCGATAACTTCCTGGAAATGGGCCATTGTATTGAAGAGTACTCTCCCACTCCAACCAGTGACACATGACACTTCCTAATTCCCCATGCATTTGCCAAACTGCCCTACAAGCCATGAGGGAAACAGTTGACTGGCTAAGTCCATATGCTCCTCTCTTTGTTGGGATTTTCTGCAAAACTTCTGTTTCCGGTTGGCTCCCTTCCCCTGGCAACTAGACACATACACAACTGTCTCCCTCATCCATATACTGATACAAGAGCCATGCAGCAGAAGCCAGATTGTGCCTACAATGGTAGCATAGAATCACCTGAAATATGGTTTCTAAACATTGGCTTATATGTTTAAAGTTCCTATACATCACATTAACTATCCAGAGATGGACATGCATTATGAACACAGAATGTTGTGAATAAAATAACAGCACAGTTTAAAGTTCACAAGGTATCAGCTATGGTGTTAAGTATTCAGCCTATGGATGCCTTACCTTTACCCTAAGATCTAAGCATCCTCACTCCCACCCTCAGAGACGGAGATGCTATCAGCCCATCCAGATGGCACAGCTGCTGTACTAGTAGCCTGTTGCTACAAAACAAGAGCGCAGGATTTAGAAGTTTAACACAACACATATTTATTTACTATTTATTCTTTTTCCCATTTAATGCATTTAAGTTTTAAAAACAAGGTCTTGCTATGTAGCACCAGCTGGCTGCAAACAGCCTCTCAGACTCCTGTGTGTTGGAATTGCACGCACATAGCATCATGCTGTCTTCTGTTGGTGGGCTTGCAAGAGGCTGAGATCAAGGCAGCAGTCAGGCCTGAGGTCTCGGGTTAGGATTTGATAAGGAACAGACAGGCTTTTAGGTTCCCTCACACGGCTGTTGGATGCTCTCGGTTTCTCAGGGGCTGTTGCACTCAGAGCCTTAGTCACCTCTGGGCTCTCTGTCCACAGTTCTTTCGAACACGGAGGCTCACACGTGGAAGCTCACTTCAGCAAAGCTGGCAAAGGACAGAATGAACTCTTGTATCACCACAGAAGTGACCTCCCATTACCCTTTGCTGCATTCCTTTGGTTAGAAACAAGTTACCTGACTGGCCCACTGAGGTGGTAGATATCGATTGCCTACAAAACAGGATCCAGAATTGCCTAGGAGACAAATGTCTGGGCATATCTATAATACAGTTCTAGAGTAGGTTAATTGAGGTGGGAAAATTCATTCTAATTGTGAGTGGCATTCATTGCCTTCTGCTTGCTGACTGCAGATGCAACAGGACCTCAAACTTTCGTTGTGCTGACATCCACACCATGCCTGTAGCCTACAGCAGAGATACAAAATAAACTCTTCCATCTTTAATATGCTTTTGTTGCAGTTAAGTAGCAAACTTAACTGCAGGGTTTGAAGCCACGCCCAGAAACTCTGAAGCCCCACCCCCAGTTGACCACTATGCTCTATTGTCTCTCAGAGAAATTAGCTTGATTTCCCTAAAAGATTAGTCTGTTTAGCCTCATATGAATGCCAGCACTTTTCAAACATATTAACCCCTTTAGATTTAATCTACCAAGTCAGAAGGAGGCAGGACAAGCCAGCAGTGGATGGCACACTTCCTGGTCCTACAGATTTCACGTAGAGATAACCTAATCATAAGACTAGTATGACTTATAATACTAAATCCTAGACCCTTGGCCACTAAACCCAAACTTCCATGTGATTCTTAGAACATCTGACCAATTTGCATATGGAGAAAGAAAAATCTAGCAAGCTCAGACTCAGAGAAGCAAAGCTACCTTGGAGGGGATTGATATTATACAGGCACCCTCCCCCTCGCCTTTGTGTTTAGCATCTGTAACTAAATTCAGAACTGAAATTACTAGCTTTGACAAACATCTTTAGACTCAGCCATACATTCGTACATAATTTGGTTTTCAGGGGAGCAGGGGGACTTGTCATGGGAGCACCTCTGTGGGCAGAGGTATATCTTCATTTACTGAAATGTTCCTAGCAACAGAAGTTGTTTTTGTATTCGCCCCCAAGTCTTCAGAGTAGAGACAGACAAAACCGGTAACAAGAAATCTAGAAAATTGGTCGATGTGATTCAGTTCCCTGAGAGTGCAATTTGTACTGTACATATATTCCATTGCATTTACCCACACGAAGCCAAAGTGGTGTGTTTTTTTAAAAAAATATAATGACAAACATGAGTTATTGCGGGTTTTTTTTTCCTTTAAAAGCTAACATATGGAACAGCAGGTAAATGCAATCTTGTCACACTGCCTGGGGATTGCTCTGGCATTTCAACTGGATTTTCCTTGCAGGATGATTTCTCTTATTATCTGTTTCCATATTATTTAGCTCTGCATGCATTCAGAACTTAGCCAGCTCAGTTCCTTCTGGGAAGTAACAATAACAATAATAGCAGTTATTAGCATTCTTATTGATCACTCTCCTGTGCTCAGTCTCCCCTATGCATTTTATGTATGTGTGACGTGTAGTGTAGGCACAGGAGCATTGACTGAGGTACAGGAACTTGGACCCATGCATTTTTCCCCTTAGTGATAGGGGTCAGTGCTTTTACCCACCAAAGTTTCTCCTCAAACTGTACCCTATATATTTTCAATGCAACACATCATTTTCTTTTCAAAATAATGGATAGCCACTAGGAAGTCCCAGACTCCATGGAAGCAGGAGGCTCCCAGGACCCAACAGTGATAGCTTTAGCTGAAACACCCCAAAAAGGGTAGATAAAACCTGTAGAGACCACCTCCAGTTGATAGGCACAGCTCTCCGTTGAGGGATGGGACCACCCACAGTGATAGCTTTAGCTGAAACACCCCAAAAAGGGTAGATAAAACCTGTAGAGACCACCTCCAGTTGATAGGCACAGCTCTCCGTTGAGGGATGGGACCACCCACACATCTCAAAAATTTTAACCCAGAAGTGTTCCTTTCCAAAGGAAAGACAGGGAAAAAAAAACAAAAACAAACAAAACAAAACAAAACAAAACAAAAAACAAAACAAAACAAAAAAACAGAGACTGAAGGAAAGGCTATTCAGAGACCACCCCACCTAGGGATCTATCCCATTTGCAGACACCAAAACCCCACACTGTTGCTGAGGCCAAGAAGTACTTGCCAACAGGAGCCTGGTATGTCCGTTCCCTGAGAGGCTCTATCAGCAACTGACTAATACAGGTGTGGATACTCAGAGCCAGCCATCAGACTGAGTCTGGGGACCACAATGGAAGAGGAAGGACTGAAGGAGCTGAAGGAATTGCAACCCCATAGGAAGAACAGTATCAGCTAATGGGATCACCCAGAGGTCTCAGGGACTAAACCACCAACCTGAGAGCATACCTGGAGGGAGCCATGGCTCCAGATACATATGTAGCAGAGGATGGCCTTATCTGACATCAATGGGAGGGGATGCTCTTGGTCCTGTGGAGGCTTGATGCCCCAGAGTAGGGGGATGCTAGAGCAGTGAGGCAGGAGTAGGTGAGTGGGTGGAGGGGATCCTTATAGAGGCAAAGGGGAGGGGGAAGAGGAGGAATGGGATGGGAGATTTGTGGAGGGGAAACTGGGAAGGGGTATATAATTTGAAATGTAAATGAATAAAATGACTAATAGAAAAATAATAATCCTAAACCTTGGGCTCATTTTTTACTGATGAGGGAAATGAAACTTGAGGCTCAGAGAATATTTGGAACTTGTCTACAGTCACATGGGAGTCATTAGGAGAGCAGGTCTTGAGGCCCTGCTCTTCAGCCTGTGGAAGACTGACTGCCTCCACACAGTGCCATTGATGAGCGCCTGAACAATGTGTGAGACTTTGGATGTTTCTCTTGTCCTCCCACTTTTCCTTGGCAAAGAACACAGTGTAGCAAGCCCTCCCTCTTGAACAATGCTATTGAGAATGCAAACAGTATGCAGTTTCTTAGCTGTGTGGCCTTGGCCAAGGATATTAAGGCCTGATAACTCTGCTTCATTGGAACCCAGGAGTTATGACTATGCCTTCTTCTTTCAGTGGATGTGAGAGTTTTATGAGGATATACATGTAAAGTGCTTGGCACAATGCCTGGTACTGGGGGTAAAGGTGTGCTTGTTGATAGTTCTATGATCAGCACATGGAATTCTACAGTGCTGATGATTCCTGCTGCTATTTTGTATTATCTCTATGAGCAGGAGTGAGTTGTTTCATCTTGAGACTCCGTTTTTCAGTTTGTTAGCTGGGCATCATAGTATTACCCTTGACATGGGGAATGCTTTAAAAGGGTTTCATGGCAGATGTCCTTAAATGCCACCTAGGAGACATTTGGCAATTCCTGAAGCTATTTTGTCTGTCAGAGCTGAAGGATACTCTCATGGTGTGTGTGTGTGTGTGTGTGTGTGTGTGTGTGTGTGTGTGTTACAGCCATGGATATTGGACACTCCTAGCATCTAGAGAATATACTGAAGAGAGACCAAATATCCCATAGGCATAGGACAGACCCCTACAATCTGATCAGAAATGTCAGTACTTTCAATATCTAGACACCCCACGCAATGGGCATTTCACACACAAGGCCTGAGTAAGGCTGGCAATGATTATTTTCTGTCTTCTGGAGTTCCCATTTTCCTAATTACTGTTAAAGGTCCTTACAGATTTAGAACTATCTGATTCAGCATGAGGTAAAACATAGATCCAGTTCCATACACGACTCAAGAAGGAAGGGTATAAATGCTGGGTCTGAGTAGGCTCTCAGCAAGATAACTTGGAAGCAATGACCTATTTTGGTGAGATAGAAACCACTCTTTTAAAATGAAGTTTTATAGAATTCTTACTTTCAAGTGTAGTTGAAAGTAGTCCTCACTAAGCTGAATCCCCCACTTCATGTTAAAGGAACAACTCTAGGTTGTCTATTTGTGCTATAATTCCATTTCTATTTGCAAGGACGTTTGAAGATAAAACTCACTGCTTTTTCTCTGAGGAGGGAAATAGGAAACCTTCAATGACTTCATTTCTAAAGCATTTATTTATTTATTTATGTCTAAAGCATTTTATGGCCATGGACAAACCTGAAGACTTTGTTTAGGAGTTGGGGCAAGTTGTGGTGTCAGGTAAGCCATGCTGAAGAAGAAGAAGCAGAAAGATCAGAATCTTGAGGCCAGTCTGGAATAAACATTTAAAAAAAAATTATGGACCACATTGAAGACGGGTCAGAGAGGGGTTAAGAGCCAGAAGCCATGCGCAAAGCCATGTCTTCTAACATGCCAGGATGCTGTACTCATGAACTTCTGTAACTGTGTCTCTATCAAATCTACACAAGAACAAGCCAGTCAGAGTCTAACATGGATGGGTGGGACTCACTAACCCTCATGTCTAATTGACTTCTGAGGCAGGTGGAGTCAGTTTTTTAAGGGTGTGGCCTCTAGTAGATGGGCCATTCTTCAGTGGATGGCCCCATGAGTGTGTTGGACTTAGTGTGATACTTGTGACATAAGTTGGGAGTACAGGGGTGAATCTTGGAAGAATGGGGTAAATATCAAAATACTTTTATGATATTCTTTAAAAATTAATACAAATATTATATTTAAAAGAAAACAAAACAAAGAAACAACTCTTTCCCAAATATGGGGCCTGGCAAATGGCTTAGCAGGTAAAAGCACTTCCCAAACAAACCTGATGACCTGAGTTTGAGTCCCTGTGGTGGTTTGAATAGGAAGAGCCTCCATAGGCTCATATACTTGAGTGCTTAGTCATCAGGAAGTGGTACTACTTGAGAAGGATTAAGAGGTGTGGCCTTGTTGGAGGAAGTGTGGCCTTGTTGAATCAACTGGGATTGGAGTTTGAGGTGTCAAAAGTCCAAGCCAGGCCAGGTGTTTCTCTCATCCTGCTGCCCAGGGGTATAAGTATAGGGCTCTCAACTACTTTTCCATTGTCATGTCTGCCTGTATGCCACCATGCTTCTTGCCAAGATGATAACAGATTAAACTTCTGAAACTGTAAGCCATCCCCAATTAAATGCTTTCCTTTATAAGAATTGCCAGGTATCTTAGTTAGGGTTTCTATTTCTGTGAAGACACACCATGATTACTACAACTCTTATAAAGGAAACATTTTAAGCGGGGCTGGCTTACAGTTTGGAGGTCTAGTTCATTACCTTCATGGTGGGAAGCACTATGGTAGCACCCAGTCAGATATGATACTGGAAAGGTAGCTGAGAGGTCTACATTTGGGTTGACAAGCAATAGGAGAAGAGAGAGAGAAAGAGACTCTTGGCTTAGCTTGAGCGTTTGAGACCTCAAAGCCCACTCCCAGTGACACACCTCCTTCTACAAGGTCACACCTACTCTAACAAAGCCACACCCCCTAACAGTGCCACTCCCTGGGGCCCAAACATTCAAATCTATGAGCTTATAGGGGCCATTTTTATTCAAACCACTACATTCACCTCCTTCCCACCCATAGGCTTGTAGCCATATCATAATGCATTCAGTCCAACTTCAAAAGTCCCCATAGTATGTAACAGTCTTAACCCTGTTTAAATGTCCAAAGTTCAAAGGCTTTTCTGAGACTCAAGGCAATCTTTTAACTGTAACCCCTGTAAAATCAAACTTAAAAAAGCAGATCACATACTTCCAACATTCCATGGCACACACTCTACACTAGAATTCCAAAAAAAGAGAGAAGGGGGCATGGTGAGAAAATGCTGAACCAAACAAAGCAAGAACAAAAAAGGCCAGCTGAGCAGACTCCAACTTGTGCATCATAGTGTCTCTTACAGCAATAGGACACTGACTGGGATGGTCCCCAAACCCAGGTAAACAGCCAGATGCAGTCAGAGGTCATAACGTCCAGTACTCCTGCAGCAGGATGGGACAAGGAGGCAGAAGGATCCTGGGGGTGTACAGAAGCATGCAGTTTGTCAGGACCAACAGGAAAGCCCCTGCCTCTACACCCTTGGATGAGTGAACTCACTTGCAAAGTTAGCCTCTCACATTCATGAACACACATACACACCATACATCTAAAAATAAAAAATCAACTACAGAGAGTTAAATTGGACAGATTAGACTTTTTCCCCTAGAGACCAGTCTTTGTATAAGTTTAAATTTTTTTTCTTATTTCTCTTGCTTTTGTTAATTCTTCTCATTTTTAAGTCAAATAACATACTTATGAAATGCTAAGGAGCTACAATTGATCATTATGCAGTGACCAATGCTGCTGACACTATGGGAATTAACTATTGAATTATTTAGTTTTCATAGTTTCACACGGATCACCAATAAAACATCTCTTCAGCCAGAATTCTCACCTGAGGGCTAATAATAGCAATGGTTAATCATTGTGAAGAATTCACAGTCAAAAGAGATAGTGAAGAGGAGGAGGAGGAGCAAGAAGAGGAGGCGGGAGGAGGAGGCGGGAGGAGGGGAAGGGGAAGGGGGAAGGGAAGGGGGAGTCGTAGTCGTCATCAAGGAAAACAGGCATAATTGTCCCACCCAAATATAACTAAATCCATAATGCTTATATCAGCTCATTTCTTCCCAATGTTCCTCCAGTAAGCATTTCTTGCAGACCATCAAAGTTCTCTTACATTTCCTATTTAACCCCACAATCCTCGAAATGTATTAGTTCTTGTAAATATTTCTTCATTGAAAAAATTAGCTATGAAACATGAAAAACTATAGAAAAATATAAGACACTGATGCCACACACACACAAACACACAAATTCTGTATGTGTGCACATGTATTCATGTATGTAGGTGCACATGTATGAGTGTGTATGTGGAGAACACTGTGGTGATGCCAAGTGTCTACCCCAGTTACTCTCCACCTCACCTTTTGAGACAGGATCTCACTAAGTACAGAGCTCACCATATCAGTTAATCTGGCTGGTCACTGAACCCAACCATCTCCAATCCCCAGAGCTGAGAGTACAAGCGAGTCACCAGACCTAACATTATGTAGGTTTGGAATCCAAACTCAGGTCTTCATGCTCACACAAGCTGCACATTTCTGACTGGACCATCTTCACAGCTTCACAAAAACACTCTTATCCAGAATAATGGTTAAAAGCAAAGACATTGTCTTTCCGCAGCTTTAGTTATGCCTTACAATTCCATGTGTGTGTTCCAGGATGGTGTCTGTGGCAGCTATTAATATCACTTGTTAAGTGTTTCCAGGTTTGAGTATCCCAGACATATAGCATGACCACTTCCTGCCTGGTTTATAGTTGGCTTAGATCGTGTGACTAGCTTTAGCAAAGAGCTGCATTCAATTAAAAGCCTGCATAGGAACCAGTAGGTTTTGTTCCCTTTACTATGACAATGAGCAATGCTTCAATTAGTAGCTGCTTGTCAGAAGAGTCTCAGAAAGAAGGTACACAGAACAGAGCTTCCAGGCAGCCTGTGAGCACGGGGAGTGAGCAACAGCATGTATCACTTCACCCTTGCAGAGGTCATCTCTTACAGCAGCATAACCTATCTTATCCTTTCTTCTATTAGAATATTTGTATGCCCACATGCAGCTACAACTATACACATACATGCACATATGCCTATACACATACACTCCCACAAATGCAAACCTATTCAAATTGTCTGTACATTTTCAATAAAAATGAATTAATTATTATGATGGAGAGAGGGCTGCACAAGCCCTGGTGTATGTGGGGGGTAGCTTGGTGCAGTTGGCCCTCTCCTGTAGTTTTGGAGATTGAAGTCATGTTGTCAGGCTTGCTGAGTGAGAGCCTTTACCCACCGATCTATCCTTTTAAATCTAATCTAGTTTGTGTAATAATTCCTTTAGGGATATGGTTGTTACAAAATATATTTATGGTTCTAAATTTGCTGATTTAATATCTATGTCCTGTTACTTTTCCAGATGCTGTGTCAAGAAAAACAAACACATGCAGCAAATTGGCAACAACAACAACTCCATCCTCAGTGGTGCGGACTGACTGCTGGATGTGGGTCCCTCTTGATTGACTAGAGGTGCTTTGCTATTCTCACTCCTTCTTGTTAGTCCCTTATAAAGAAAGTCTGTAAAGTCCTCAACAAGGCCTCTGTGTGCATGTTTAGGCTGCTATTGGTCTGTGTCCTATCGGAAGCAAGGCCATAGTAGCTTTCTCAACAGGTACATGTTCTGAGCTCTGAGTGTCACAGACACACTTGTGGGCACATTTTAGCTTTCCCAGTTATTCTGCTACACATGGATTCTAAGCACTGGCTCAATAATTAACCAGGCTAAAGATGTTGAAGTGGTTGTGGGTCTTTTTTTTTTTTTTTTAAGATAAAGACTATAAAATGCTACAAATGGAGTGGCACACTGGAGCATCTTCAAGGCTGCTCTTGTGTGTTAGCAGGCCCCTCCCTCACAGACTTGCTTTAGGATTTTCTTGGGCATTTGTGGTAGTTGTGCACAGGAGAAACAAAGGGATACGAATTGTCCAGCATCTTCTTTCAGGCCACCTGAGGAGCCAGGAAACTAAGACAGACATGAAAAAGCTCAGTTAATACGGGTGGGAGGACTTATTTCTTTAATTGTTAATAAGTGCACACATATTGGGTTCCATTATGTCATTTTCAAACCCAGGTTATATTTGATTTTTCATCTCCATCCTCCAACCTCCATATACCTCCAATACCCTCTTTTCTTGTTTAAAATTTATTTTATTTATTCTTTGAGATCTTGTATGTGAATACAATGTATTTTCAATGGTATCATTACAATGATATACATTACAATGTATTTTCATGGTATCCACTACACTACTCCTTCCAAGTCCTTCCAGACTTTCACCTGGTCTTCCTCCCTACTTCATTTTCTCCTTTTTAAACTAATCCAACTGAGTTCAATTGGTATTCTCCATATATACGTGGGCATAGATCATCTCTTGGAGTGTGGATGACCTACCAGGGCCCACATGCTTGAAGAAACCCTTTCCTGTCAGCCATCAGCAGCCAATAACTGCTCAGCTATGGATGGGACATGGGAAACTCCTCCTACATCCACACTAGAATTTTGTACAAGATCAAACTGACTAAAATTTCTTCCTTCCTCCTTCTCTCCCTCCCTTTCTCTCTTCTTTCCTTCTTCCCTCCATCCTTCTATGTTTCAGTTAGAAATTTTCTTTACTTCAGACTTCTTTTCTAGGCACTCAGTCACTCTTTTAAACAAAGAATCACAAGGGATGAATTTGTTTGCCATCATAAAACAGCTGGCCTTAGTTCAGAAATTGTACCCTGTGGGCTTCTATGGTAGGTTTCTTGTTCCACTCTCCAAGATAACTGTTTGGTGTGTTTTTCCTAGCCCCTCATCTTCCAGCAACACACCTACTGAATTTGGACCACTGTGTTAGCAACAGTGTTAGTCACCAGAACCAAATATCTGGCAGGACAACTTGGTAGAAGGCCCAGACTTCAGAGAGATTTCAAACCATCATGGTAGGGAAGGCCTGCATGCAATGCAGCAATGCATCTAGAACAGAAGCCCATCCCCAGGGATCCCTTTGGCCAGTCAGGTCCCATCTTCTCCAGGCTTCACACATAGCAGAATATGTGGACTAAACTTTTAAAGCATGGGCCTGTGGGGGACATTTCAGATTCAAACTAAAGCAACTAGCTTCTTCCTCCTTCCAGTGACAACGTGGGGACAGTCTGTCCCATCTAGAGAGAGCCCTTCTATTCTTCTCAGTAGCCTTATCCCTTGTTCCTGCTTCCTGTTTTCTCATCAGCCCACAACAGCAAGCAGAATCTACAATATCTTACTTTCTCCACAAAGTGTCCCCTCTTCCTCTCTGAAGAGAAAATGCAAAGAGATCCTGGGGTCGATTTTCCAGTCAACTCTAGGCCCTCTTAACTACTATGGGCTACCCTCTTCTGCTCAAGGGTTGGCCTCTGATGCCTGTATTTGCAATGGCCAAGAGAAGCAGAGTTGCTCTTTCTTGCCTACCAAGCATAGACAATAAAAGACATTTAGTACTTTTATTTATGCATATGATCAAAAGAGCACATGAAGAAGAATTATGGGATTCTATTGTCTTACTTTTTGGACCATGCTGGAGTAAACAGCCTCAATCTGCAGAAGTCAAATGCTTGACTGAAGAGTTGGGACATCACTCCTCTTGGGTTCATCCTTCTATAAAATGTGTGTGTGTGTGTGTGTGTGTGTGTGTGTGTGAGAGAGAGAGAGAGAGAGAGAGAGAGAGAGAGAGCATGTGTGAGTGTGCTTGATTGTGTGTGCACACATGTGTGGTTGAGTGTATGTGCACACACATGTGGTTGAGTGTATGTACACACGTGTGGGAGTATGCATGTGCATGTGGATGACAGAAGGGGCATCAAGTGTTCTCCTCCATCACTCTGTCTAGTTCCTTTGAGGTAGCATCTCTTCCTGAACTCAGAGCTCATATTTCGAGCTCAACTGGCAGCCAGAATTCCCCAGCAATCCTCCTGTTTCCAGTTGTATCAGACACAGATATATATATATATATATATAGTTACAGACATTGGGGGAGTACACCTGGCTTTTACATGAGTGCTAGAATCCCAACTCTGGTCCACAAGCTTGTGCATCAGGTATGGTTAATGAATGGGCATGTCTTTATCTCCGATCTGTAAGAATGTGTTGCTGTCTACCTATCTACTTTGTGACAGGCACCGACTTGAGGACTTTAGGAAAGTAGAGTGGATAAAGCAAAGGCCTGTCCTCATGGAGTTTCTGTTCTTGAAGAGAACTTTAGGAAAACAAATACTGTGTGACAAGAGATGGAACTTACACTATGGAAAAAGAGAAATTGCAGCAGGGCAGGGGCAGGGCAGAGGCAGGTGACATTACTAAACTGGGTGGGCGCAGTAGCACTCTAAAAGGAAACACAATTAAAGCAAAGTTTGGAAAGTAATAAAGGAGTTTACCAAGAAGATACAGGAGAAGATTTTGTAGAAAGAAGTAATCTAAAAGGGGTGTGGAGGGATGCATGCTGGGTATAAGGAGCTGCAAATACATAAATGTGCTAGGAAGAGGACAGGAGGGAAGATGGAATGGTTAGTGAGCGGGTGAGAGCTCACCACCATGCCACAGCTGTGAATGCCTCGGTGTGAGTTTTGTCTCTACCTTGCAGGAAATGCAGAGCCCTGGCAGGTGGCAGAGGAATGACATGGTCTTATGCTTAAAAGGTTTGCATGGACTGCTGTATTGGAAGCTGACTAAACATTGGGAAGGAGGGAAGCTAAAAGTCCTGGTAATAGCGTATTGCTGCAATCCAGGTGAGAGTTGCTTATGGTCCAAGCCAGAAGCTACCACACATGGAGATGGAGAGAAGTGGTTAGGTCCTGACCATACTGCGAGGATGAGACCAGCATGGCTTCCCTAGTACTTAGAAGCCAAGAAGAAGGCAGAGATAGTTCTAAGATTCTGTCTTCTGCTCCCAGAAGGAAGATGGTGTTCAGAGGGAAGATGAGAACAAAGGCTGAGGAGGCTGTTTGGGGCATACAGAGGAAGTAGAGAGGCCTCTAGAAGTCCGGAGACAACTGTGAGCAGTTGGATAGATATGTCTGGAATTCCCAAGCGAGATCTTGGCTTCATGGCCATGAAGGACTTGGTCATTTCTTCTTCTAAATTTTTGGGAGCCATGCTATTCCAAAAGCATATATCAGTATATATCAGTATATCCATGTACCTAGAATCAGTAACACCTTACAGTCAAAATGAAGACCCAGCCCAGCCTTTTAAGATCCTCCCATGTCTTCTGATTCATCAAAACAATAATACAGCTTCTTGTTTTAGACAGAACTTCTGTATCAGTTTATGTATGACAGTTGATGATCTTTTAAACAAAGGTTTCTCTTTATTTATGTGTGTGTGCTCATGCATCTGTGTGCATGTGCCTGTTAGTGTTTATGTGCACATGCATAGGGTGCCTCAGGAGACCTGAAGAGATTTCCTTCAGTCTGGAGTTACATGGGTTTGAAAGCTACCTAACGTGGATGTTGGGATCTGTATTCTGGTCTTCATGATTAAGCAGCAAATATTCTCAACCATGAGTCATCTCTCCAGTCTCCAACTGAACATGTTTCCACAGCATACGTGGCAGCTATAAGCTGCAGGCTATTTACTTATTTTTAATTCACTTGTGTGTATTTGTATGTGTGCATACACATGTGCGCATTCATCGCCACATGCTTGGGTGTGCTTGCAGAGGCCAAGACTCAGTGTCCAGTGCCCCTGGATCCTACTCCACCTTGTGCTCTTTTTCTTTTGAAAGGTGGTCTGCCCTGAACCTGGAGCTCAGTGCTTTGCCTTGACGGGCTAGCCAGCAAGTCCCAGGCACCCTCTTGCCTCCATCTCCCCAACACTGGGATTCCAGGCCTGCATTATGTGTGTGTCAGGGATTGAACTCAGGTCCTTGTGTCTTTGCAGCTTTTCCAGCTGAATCATCATCTTTCTAGCCCCTTATTCTTGTTTTTAATGCATTGTCATCGTGCATATTTAGCAGGTACAGTGTAGCAATTTAACACATATTTATTGAAGAGGCCTAGCAAAATGATCACCTTAAGCATTGAGCATTTCTTTGTGTCGGGAATACTTAAAACCCATAGCAGACATTTGAATTCAGTATACCTTTCACCAATCTCATCTACACAAAAGGACACATGTTTAGACCCAAACAGGCCTGGATCTCACTACTGGCACTTCTATGTTGCTGTTTTATTGAAGTTGTCCTGGTTCTCAGGTCTTCAGCAGATCAGAAAAATACTCCCCTGGTCCTTTGAAGTTATTATCATTGTCCTTCTGAGCAGGTGGCATCCACTAAACACGCTCATTCTACCCGGCCCTCCTTTCCCACAGCAGCACGTGTGGCTAGTCACCAGTGTCCGATAGATGCTCATGAAGTCATCCCTGTGCATGTGTATGTGCTGTATGTATTACATATATGTGTACTGCATGTTTACATGTGTGTGCATGTGTATGTGTATGCATTGCATGTGTGTATGCATGTGTGTGTACCTGTGCGTGCTGTATGTATTGTGTGTGTGTGTGTATACCTATGCATGCCTGTGGAGGGCTGAGGTCAAGAGCAAGTGTCTTTCTCTATAGCTCTTCTGGATTATCTTAGGGAACCCAGTGCTTTCTTGTGGGGTGGTGGGCTGTGCACAGACAGCCTGGTCCCCGTTGAGCAAAGGTCTGGAACCCCAGAGCCTCGGTGGGCGGTGATTTCCACCTGCATGGGACACAAGGAGTTTGACCATGCCTCCTGGGCACCTGGCTCCTGTCACTTTGCTACAGCCTCCCACAGCCCCCACCCCGGACCCCTGCAGGGAGGTATTCAGCATCAATCACACAGTAGCTGCACCAAGCCCTCCCACATGCAAATAAAGTTTCCCCAAACTCTCAGTCCAAGCCAATGAGAAAAGTACCTGCTGCCAAACCCCGAATCAGCCCCAAAACTGTATGTAAGTCCGATCCAGGGAATAAAAGGTGTGCGAGAACTACTCCGTCGTCCGAGCCTTTTGTCCTAAGAGCTGAAACTCTTGGGATGAAATCTGCTCTCCTGAAGTGCCACCTGAGTCCCTGCTGTCCTGCCGCCCTGCCCCACTCCTCACTGGCTAGTTGGTAGCCCGACCCAACTCAATGCAGGCAGAGTAGCACAGAATTACTGCAAGGCAGAGACAGAGGTAGAGCCGACCAGTGCAGCAGAAGCAGGGAAGCGACTTCCCCTCCCTGCCCACATTCGCTTCCCTTCACTGGAACCCTCGCCCCAGGCCTTGCCAGAGATGTCCATGGAAAGCCTCTGGTACTCAGGCCCACCTTTTCTGATTCAGCTTGGTAGGCTGGCTGGCCAGAGAGCTGCAGCACTCTGCCGTCCTCTCTCTGCCTTAGGAACTCGAATTCTCATGCTTATGTAACAAGCACTTTAACCTACTATGTTGTCTTTTTATTTTTTTGCTCCAAGATGGCAGGCACTTGCACTTTGCCTATTCCTTGATTTTTAATGTGTGGCAATGGTTTGGGTCACTACAAGGTCTCAAAAGTCCAACAATCAGGGCATGAATGGATGATAGGAGCTATGTCATTCATATATGAAGTGGGATTTTAAGGACTTTAACCCAATTCACCTTGAAAAAGAAGAGAGACATGACACTATTTTCAGTAGTGAGGTTTTTAGAAATTAATTGATTTTTCTGACTCAGTGTGGGCATAAACCGTTTATTTGAAGGTTCCACAATATATTCCTTGAATTATTTTAAACGAAGAGTCAGGAAAGAGGAACTCATGAATTCAGCCCTCCATGGAGCCTTGCCCCACAGGCTTTCCTGTCCATTACCTCTCAGCTCCCCCACTCTTGTAGGGAGCAGGTCAGTGACCCTCACCTGACCCCCAGCTCCTTGGACGAAACACAAGTTCTGCCTGTTGGTGACATCACCTCCTTTTAGATCAGCAATTGTCTGCCAGACCTTCAGAATCAAGCTCCTACCTTGTCCTAGCCCTGATACTGACCTGTCTCTGCAGCAGCAATATTTAATAATAAGAAAAAAAAATACAAAGACTGGCTGGATGAATCACCATGGTGAGTGACCAGCCAAATTGAAATCTCCTTTAACAAAAAGGCCTTGAGATCCAGGAATAAAAGCACATCTCTTTAATTTCCAGTTTTAATGGCTGTGTTCTGCATTTTCAGGGGCAATGTCTGTACTTTGTTCTTCCTGTAGGATATTGTAAAACACCTCCGAGTCTGTGTTGGGGTCAGAGTTGTTTCCTAAATCAGAATTCTGAAAACTTTAAACTGCAAACTTTGTGTATCATAGCATGTGCACGTGCATGTATGTGTGTGTGTGCATGTGTATGTGTGTGTGTGCATGCGTATGTGTGTGTGTGCACGTGCATGTGTGTGTGTGCATGTGTATGTGTGTGTGTGCATGTGTATGCTGTGATGCCTGTGTATGTGTTTGTATATGCACTAGGAAGCCAGAAGTCAATATTGTGTCTTCCTTATTATTCTCCATTACAAATTTGTGTGTGTTTGTGTATGTGTGCATACATATGTGCAAGTGTACATGTGTGCATGTGTACAGTGTACATGTGGAGGTCAGAGGACAACTTGTTGTAGTCAGTTTTCTCCTTCTATTTTTTGGGTTCTGGAGATCAAACTCAGATTGTCAAACTCGCTGGCAAGTGTCCTTACCCACTGCGGCTTCTCACTACCATCAAGGGATTGTTTGAGATAGAGGTAAGTGTGGAATTCACTGGTTTGGCTACACTGGTTGTCCATAAGCTCCAGGGATTCTTCTGTCTCTGCCTCCAGAATGCTGGGATTTCAGGTCAATGCTGCAGTGCCTGGCTTTGTATGCAGGCGCTACAGATTGAATTCATGTCTTCATGCTTGTTTAGCAAGCATTGATCCAATGAGTCTTCTCCAGCTCCCTGGATATCACCTTCCTTAATTTCTTTGCCCTATCTGCAAACCACCTTTATTATATTTCACTGGCTTTCTCACTTTTGTTTCTCTCAAACATTTGTTTAGGATTAAAAAAAAAAAAACTCAGTGCTCACTGTCTGTAAAATTGCTATCTCTGTGGTATGGGTACACTGGGAGGGAAAAGGAATTGTAATGTATGTCAGCAGGTTCTGCTCTCTGCTAATGCTAAGGGTGAGGCTGGGGGTTTTGATGAAGGAGCCAAAGTGCTATGGGGTTGATGGGTAATGGATGCCAAGGGGTGTTTTTCTTTTAGAATGAAGTGAATTCTACAAGGGAAATTAAAGTCTAGATGTGAAAGACTCAACTGTGTCAAATCCCTATGAGATGCAACTTATGGGAAGGAGGGTTTAGTTTGGCTCAGTGTTTCACGGATGTTGGTCTATAAGATGAATGGCTCTCTTTTGCTGGTCTGTGGTGAGGACAAGGAATCATGACGGGGGGAAAACAAAAACAAAACAAAACAAAACAAAACAAAACAAAACAGAGTAAAGTTTCTACTTGGTGGTGACCAGGACTCAGAGAGGATTCTAGAGCTGGTGGGCTTCTCCATCTCTCCTTTCTTACTCTGTCTGAGCCCCCAGTATGGGGTGGTGTCGTCCTCATTCAGGGTGACTCTTTCCCTAGAAGCATTGCTCAATCCAGACTAGTTGACAATCCAGATGAACCATTTCAGAGCCCCTTTGTGGACTTTGAAGTGCACACACACATGTGCATACACACATGAACTCACACACAGGAACCTGTCAAAGCCCCTGAGACCTCTATACTGTACTACTTCAGCCTTTTGAGTTTTATATGTCATTATAGTTATGTCAGATGTCAGCACTCAGCATGGTGAAGGACACTCAGAACTTTCTGTGCTATTTCTGGAGCAGCTTCCCACTGGCCCACATGACTTCAAAGTAAGGAGATGATACCACTGCCCTCACCCTCCCACCCTGTGTAATCTGCATCTGCTCATTACCTAAAACCAGCCTGCATACAGTTGCTTGCCTTGCACAAAACCAAGCTTGTCAATTTTCAGATATAAACTCGGAAAGACTTACTTATTGGACTCTTTAACAATGGGATGATAAAAGGCAAGAGAGCTATGGTCAGGGTCTGGCATCTCAGATTTGAATCTCATACTCATTTTGCCAGTACAGAGATATTGAATAGCCTTGGCTTCTCAGGGGCTCAGTGGTGGCTTAGAAAGCGAGTTAGCATGAGAATGAGATGAGACATTTTCCATGGGACTGGTTATGGTGAAGCAGTATACTCTGTGCTCAATAACTACTCTATGTGCTCAATAACTGCTCTATGTGCTCAATAACTGCTCTATGTGCTCAATAAATACTCTATGTGCTCAATAACTGCTCTATGTGCTCAATAACTGCTCTATGTGCTCAATAACTGCTCTATGTGCTCAATAACTGCTCTATGTGCTCAATAACTGCTCTATGTGCTCAATAAATACTCTATGTGCTCAATAACTATTCTATGGGCTCAAAAACTACTCTATGTGCTCAATAACTGCTCTATGTGCTCAATAACTGCTCTATGTGCTCAATAACTACTCTATGTGCTCAATAACTGCTCTATGTGCTCAATAAATACTCTATGTGCTCAATAACTGCTCTATGTGCTCAATAACTGCTCTATGTGCTCAATAACTGCTCTATGTGCTCAATAAATACTCTATGTGCTCAATAACTATTCTATGGGCTCAAAAACTACTCTATGTGCTCAATAACTGCTCTATGTGCTCAATAACTGCTCTATGTGCTCAATAACTGCTCTATGTGCTCAATAACTACTCTATGTGCTCAATAACTACTCTATGTGCTCAATAACTACTCTATGTGCTCAATAACTATTCTATGTGCTCAATAACTGCTCTATGTGCTCAATAACTGCTCTATGTGCTCAATAACTGCTCTATGTGCTCAATAGCTACTGGTCTCATTTTCTACATCTTTTTTTTCCATCCTTCTTCCTCTTTTGCATCATCGCCATCCTCCTAGTAGACTGAATTGCCCCTCTATAATCAAGTGCTCACTTGGCACCTTGACTGTGATCTTGTTTGGAAACAGGTACTTTGAAGATGTGAACACATTAAAGGGAGGCCTGGAGGGAGGGTGGTGCCTATGTTACAACAGAGGAAAGTGAGGGGGTAGGGGTACAGAGGAGGAGGACAGCAAACATTGATTGGTGTTATTGCCCTAATAGAAGAGAGATAACTAGAAAGAAGGAAACAGCTAAGACCCAGAAAGCAGTTCTCCTGAGACTGATTCTGCCAATGCCTTGGGCTTAGCTCACTGTGAGCCTTCAGAAATAAATTTCTGTTGTTTATACACCCAGCTTATGATATCTTATGACAGCACCCTGAATAGACTGAGACATTCAGAGGGTAATTGACTATGGCTGCACATCATGGAATTAAGTTAATGTCATTTCTGGGATTTTAACTAAGTTTCCTTCATTGCCTCATCTTTGAAATACTACCATTATTAGATCATGAAACTTTAATGGTTATGACCTTAGAGCCCCTATGCTCCAAATCTTTCCTGAAAGAACTGAGGTTCAAAGAGAAGTGACCTCTTCACTTACAATGCAAACTACAAAAATTTTACACCCAACCACCAGCAGCACATGTAAAATAATGGATGCTGCTGCTCCTAGTGGCAGAGATTGGCATTACAAGCCAACACACCACATGCACTCCCATTATTTTTAATAGATGAAGATAACTCATTTTAAAATATAGGCAATCCTCAAGGTGGATTTCTTAAGAGAAATAATACACCACAGACTACATAACTTCTCTGAGGGAAAGTAAGGTTAATTCTTTAATATATTAGATTTAAGTTTATGATTAGTATAACTTGGCTTTGGAACATTAATCACCAAGGGGAACACATCTCTTTCAGCTAATTATATACACATAATGTATATTTTGTTGGGTTAATGCAATATTATTGCACATTTACAGCTAATAATTTTCTACTGGATTTTAATGCACTGTAAAATAAACTTAAATAAACCAAAAGTAATATATACCCCAACAAAAACTTTTTAAAACTCACTTTCAATACATATGCATGAAACACATTTAGAGTTTTTCCCCCGAAGATATAATTACAGTTTTGAGATGTATTTTATATACCCACATAGCTTATGCACCAGCAAAAATAATAGTAACCCAGAACAACTATTTTTAATATGTCTCAATGGGGAATTTTGGCTGTTTTTCATCTTGCCCTGAACTTCTTAGCCAAAACTCATATATATTCAGCAATATGGGGATTAGAAAACAGAGTACTCAAACTCCCAGGCTTAGAGGTGCAGTTAATTGAGACATGTCTTCAAGTGATATCTTCAAGCAGTCTTTGGGAACTCTGTGGGGATAGGACAGATTTAAGGACCCACTTTTCTGGACAATCAGAAAGTATTCATTATCTTTGGCACCTCAGCTGCAGACAGGATTACCATAGCTTGTGCCACATGCTTGGCAAATGTCATTGGAGACAAGCACAGATCTATCTGTGCCCTGTCTTCCTCCCAGCAGCAGCAGGAAAATGTTCTTAGCCGAAAGGGAAGGACACCCAATATCTCTGTTAGACAACCACTTTGTTGTCGTTGTTGTTGTTGTTGGTGGTGGTAGTGGTAGTGGTATGTGTCCTCCACATGCATATGTACATACACACATAGGAGAGAGAGAGAGAGAGAGAGAGAGAGAGAGAGAGAGAGAGAGAGAGAGAGAGAGAGAGAGAGAAAGAGAGCCAGAGGAGAGAGGGGGTAGGGGAGGGAGATTAAACATTAAAATGACTCCTACATTCCTTTCTCTGGGATTATGTATACAAGGAAAATACTTTGGCCTTGCTCAAACATGGCTCACTATTCAAATTTCTTCATTTCACTCTAGGCTATAGATCGAACCATAATGTCAAACTACCACCTTTAAAAAAATCACTTAAAAGCAGCACATTCATTTATTTAGTGTGTTATAGGACAAAACATTTATGTTTTTTTGTGTGGCTCTGAAGATTGACTGGAGGGCCTTGTGCACACCAGACCAACTCCTACCATGAGCTGCAGCCCCACCCTAAACTCTTAATGCTTATTTTGTTCACTGTTACTAAGACAGAATCTGCACACCATCTTTATGTAGGAGACAGTAGAGCCCTTTTCTTGCCTTCTCTTTCTCTGTTCCACCTTAGCTTGTTGCTGTGAAATGAATTTTGAATAATATGATGAAGAAATCAGTATTTGACAGAAACTGAGAGCAACACCAGTTGTCTCGGGAATCAGTTTGTTACATATTTGCTTTGAACAAACTCTATTTTTATGAGCATTGTTGCTTTAAATACCTCGATTCATCTTTTCATGTGAAGTTGATGTTGATAGTCATTTTAGGACTTTTCATTTAAAAGCAATGGCAGATTGAGATGCATTTTGGTATAGCAATGCTAGCATAGAGTTTGGAGACAGGAAACCCCTAAGAGTATCTGTTGATAGAAGTATATTTCATTGTCATATAAATGAAAAATAGAAGAAAGTAGTGTGGGGCAAGGATGGCAACATGACTGAGGACAGGCTCAGGCTCTTTCTCATTCCTTATAAACTTCCATCTCATTGTTCAAAATGGTGCCATTGCTCCAGCCTGCAGGAAGGTCAAAGGGAAAATGAACAAACAGAATGTGTAGGTGCCACCACACATGAAGGTGTTTCAGAAACTGTTAGAGGTTGCTCTCCTTTAGGATTTAATGCATGGTCATGGTTCTGTAGGTGAGTGGAACTGACAGAATGAATCTATCATGTCTGTCTATCTATCTATCTATCTATCTATCTATCTATCTATCTATCTATCCATCTATCCATCTATCATCTATCCATTTACCACCTATCTATCCATCTATTCATCTATCTATCTATCTATCTATCTATCTATCTATCTATCTATCTATCTATCTATCTATTCATCTATCATCTATCCGTCTACCATCTATTATCTATCTATCTATCTATCTATCTATCTATCTATCTATCCATCATCTATCCATTTACCATCTATCTATCCATCTATTCATCTATCATCTATCCATCTACCATCTATCTATCCATTTATCTATCTCTATCATTTATCAATCATCTATCATCTCTCTATCATTTACCTATTATCTATCTATCAATCTATCATATATCTACAACTGCAAATGCCCTAATAATTTTAGAATAGATGGAACTGTCCCTTGAGGGACATTCATTTAATATCTCAAAATTTAAATATTAAACCACCGATATTCTCTTAATTGATATTACAACACACGACTGAAAAAAAAAAAACAAGGAAAGAAAACACAAATATTTGTACGAACACATTCTTGACTAACTATGACAAAACACTCCTGTTGATTATAATCCTCTTTTCTGTAACTGGCCATATGGCCTGAGCTAGTGTTTAGAACCACCTCCCTACTACCCATCCTCTATTTTCTCCACCCTTAACAAGCACCTCAGGTCTTTAGTGTTTTCTTGAAGTTGTGACCCATCCTTTTATTCCTGAAAGGTCTGTGCCCTTTGTTGTCCTGCCTGGATTAGGCTGTTGTAGTTTTCCATTGACTTTAATCACAGGACATGGTACCACCAAGAGACACCCTAAAGAATCTCCTGCACATTATTTTTTTTTACCTCTATTGTGGAGAAGCAATTCCAGTTCCCCATGGTAATTTAGATTAAATCATCCCTCCTAATACTGTTATTCCTTCCTTAGCCTGTTGCCTTAATGTCATCAGAAGCCCAAAGTGGCTAGTGGGAATTCTGAGCTTCCAGTTCAGTGAAATGTTTGTTGTGTCTCCTGGTAAGAGTGCTCCCTGCTCTGAAACCAAAGTTTCTAGGCAAGCAGAACTTAATTAAGATCATGGGAACAGCAAGCACATTTTCCCTAGTGGGTCATTAGTCATGATGGTATGAAGAACCATTTCATTCCCACTCCTTGATTCCTGGACCCATGGGTTCTGGCTTTGGAAGAAACTATATCATATATTGGACACTTTTTCAAAGCAGCTTCTGAACAGCCCCGCCCTAGCTCTCCATGCTGCAGCTCTTTAATTGGTGGTTGTAACTGTGTCTTCAAAAGACCATTATTCCTTTCTATCAGGCTGGCTGTTTTAGGCTCGTGGGGAACATGGTAAGACCAATGTATTCCTACAATTGTGAGCTTACTGTCACACTCCTCTGGCTGTTTCTGTTCTATTGCTGTGGAGACAAACCGTGACTAAGGCAACTCTTATGAAATAAAGCATTTAATTGTGAACTTGCTTACAGTTTCAGAGGATAAGTCCATTATCATCATTGTGGCACACTGGGGCAGTCGCTGAGAGCTGCATCCTGATCCACAGGCTATAGGTGGAGGGTAAAAATGATGTGCCTGGTGTAAACTTTTTGAAATCTCCAAGGTCACTCTCAGTGACATACTTCCTATAACAAGGCCACGCCTCCTAATCCTTCTCAAAGAGTGCCACTCCCTGTTGATAAGCATTCAAATATATGAGCCTATGAGGGCCATTTTTATTCAAACCACCACATCAAACTTACTTGACAGAGGCTGAGACATGCAATCTTTATTCTGGATGGCTTTGTGCTCCAGCTAAAATTTGGCATATCTTATTCCCAAGAAGGTGGGGGGGGGGATAAGACTAGGTTTCTGTCACTGGTTTAAATAATCATAGTTGTTGAGTTTAAATGCAAACTATGCCCTACAGGCTCAGATGTGACAGCCTGGGTCTCCAATTGGTGGCACTATTAGGAGATTCCAGATTCTTTACAAGGTGGAACAAAGTCCTCTGTCGACTTCCTGCCACTCTGTGACACGCCCCTATTACCATGATGTCCTGTTAAAGCTTGGCCTTCAGAAACCAAGAACCAAAATAATCATCCTTTCTTGTCTTTTAAAGATTTTTTTTTAAAAGAGAAGTTTTTTTTTTACGTGTATGTGTCGTATTTTCCTTGAGTGCATGTGCATGTGTGTACCATGTATGTGCCTGGTGCCCATGGAAGCTGGAAGAGAGCATCAAATCCCCCTGTAATTGGACTTACAGATGGTTGTTAATTGCTACATGGGTTCTGGGTTCTTTGCATGAGCATCAAGTGATCTTAATGCCCGAACCATCTCCTCAATCCATTATTTTATTTTATTACAGGCATGGTCTTTGAAGCCAGGCACAAATCTAGTACTCATGAATTGTTTGACTTTATGAAAATCATCTAAACCTGCATTCAAAACTCTTGAAAACAAGGGTGATATGCAGAGGCATCATGGTTTTTATACACAATTCACATAATCCACAAAACATATCTATAAAGGAAAAAATTCTGCATGCTGGTCTGCACATCTTCAAAAGTCTTGAATATCCTAGGAGGGAGGAGGATTCAGAGAATTTCTCCAGAGTTACCTAAATCCTTTCAAGATAGAACTAAGTACAAAACATGGGGTGTTTGTCTAATGCAGACAGAAAGAATAAATATACTTAAAGGATACTCCTGAATTCCAGTCTGGGCCAGTACCCTGAGCAGATCTTGGGCACTAATTCCACAGCCAGTTCCACAACACCCAGAGGAAGCTCCACTCTCAGGCATTCTAACATGCCCAGGATCTCAGGATCTTGGTCACACCAGGATCTCAGGGTCCCAGAGGCAGCTTGATTGCCAGAAGCTCTGACACATCCAAGATCTCAGGATCACAGGATCACAGAGACAGCTGAATTCTGAGGAGTTCTGACACAACCAGGATCACAGGATGGACAGGCTCCAGTCAGTTATAGTGAGGGCAGGTAGCAATAGAGAAAATCAGATGGCAGGAGGCAATCATAAGAATATAAATAATAGATACCAAGGTTACTTGGCATCATCAGAACCCAATTCTCCCACCATGGCAAGTCTTGGATATACAATCACACTGGAAAAGCAAGATCTGGATCTAAAATCACTTCCCATGATGATGATAGAGGACTTTAAGAAGGACATAAGTAGCTCTCTTAAAGCAATACAGGAGACCTCAGGTAAACATGTAGAAGCCTTTAAAGAGGAAACACAAAAATACTTTAAAGAATAACAAGCAAACACAATCAAACAGTAAGAAATAAACAAAACCATCCAAGATATAAAAATGGAAATAGAAACAATAAAGAAATCACAAAGAGAGACAAACATGGAGTTAGAAAACTTAGGAAAGAGATCAGGAGTCATAGATATAAGTATTACCAACAGAATACAAGAGATAGAAGAGAGAATCTCAGGTGCAGAAGATACCATAGGAAACAATGACACAACAGTCAAAGAAAATGCAAAAAGCAAAAATCTACTAGCCCAAAACATCCAGGAAATCCAGGACACAATGAGAAGACCAAACCTGAGGATAATAGGTATAGAAGAGAGTGAAGATTCCCAACTTGAAGGGCGAGTGATTATCTTCAACAAAATTATAGAAGAAAACTTTCCTAACCCAACGGAAGAAATGTCCATCAACATACAAGAAGCCTACAGAACTCCAAATAGACTGGACCAAAAAAGATACTCCTCCCATCACATAATAACCAAAACACCAAATGCACTAAACAAAGAAAGAATATTAAAAGCAGTAAAGGAAAAAGGTCAAGTTGCATATAAAGTCAGACCTATCAGCGTTATACCAGACTTTTGACCACAGAATATGAAAGTTAGAAGATCCTAGGCAGATGTCATACAGACCCTAAGAGAGCAAAAATGCCAGCCCAGGCTACTATACCCAGAAAAACTCTCAATTACCTTAGACAGAGAAACCAAGATATTCCATGACAAAAACAAATTACAATCTTTCCACAAATCCAGCCCTACAAAGGATAATAGAAGGATAATAGATGGAAAACACCAACACAAGGAGGGAAACTACACACTAGAAAAAGCAAGAGAGTAATTTTTCAACAAACTCAAAAGAAGATAGACACACAAATAATTCCGTCTCTAACAACAAAAATAATAGGAAGTAACAATCATTTTTTCTTAATATCTCTTAACCTCAATGGACTCAACTCCCCAATAAAAAGACATAGACTAATTACTGGATATGTAAATAGGACCCAACATTTTGCTGCATACAGGAAACACACCTTAGTGACAAAGACAGACACTACCTCTGAAGAAAATATTGGAAAACAATTTTCCAAGCAAATGGTCCCAAGAAACAAGCTGGAATAGCCATCCTAATATCAAATAAAATCATATTTCAACCAAAAGTTATCTAAAAAAAATAAGGAAGGACACTTCATACTGGTCAAAGAAAAAAATCTACCAAGATGAACTCTCATTTCTGAACATCTATGCTCCAAAAACAAGGGCACCCACATACATAAAAGAAACTTTACTAAAGGCCAAAGCACACATCGATTTCTTCTATAATTTTGTTGAAGATATTTACTCGCCCTTCAAGTTGGGAATCTTCGCTCTCTTCTTCGTGGGAGACTTCAACACTCTACTCTCATCAATGGACAGATCATGGGAACAGAAACTAAATGGAGACACATTGAAACTAACAGAAGTTATGAACCAAATGGATCTAACAGATATTTATAGAACATTTCATCCTAAAGCGAACAAATATACCTTCTTCTCAGCACCTCATGGTGCCTTCTCCAAAACTGACCATATAATTGGGCAAAAAACAGGCCTCAACAGATACAAGAAGATTTAAATAATCCCATGCAACCTATTAAATTAGCACAGAGTAAGGCTGGATTTAAATACCAACAAAAACAACAGAAAGAACACATACACATGGAAGCTGAACAACACTCTACTCAATAATAACTTGGTCAAGGAAGAAATCAAGAAATAAATTAAAGACTTATTAGAATTTAATGAAAATGAAGACACATCATACCAAAATATGGACACATTGAAAGCAGTGGTAAGAGAAAAACTCATAGCTCTAAGTGCCTTCAAAAAGAAACTAGAAAGCTTACACTAGCAGCTTAACAGAACACCTGAAAGCTCTAGAACAAAAAGAAGTAAATACACCCAAGAGGAGTAGATGGCAGGAAATAACCAAACTCAGGGCTGAAATCAACCAAGTAGAAACAGAAAGAACTATACAATGAATCAACAAAACCAGGAGCTGATTCTTTGAGGAAGTCAACAAGATAGATAAACCCTTCACCAGACTAACCAAAGGGCGCAGAGATAGTATCCAAATTAATAAAATAAAAAAATGAAAAGGGAGACATAACAACAGAAACTGTAGAAATTAAAAAAATATCATCAGACCCTACTACAAAATCTTGTATTCAACAAAATTGGAAAATTTGGATGGAATGAACAATTTTCTAGACAGATAACCAGGGGCCAAAGTTAAATTAGGATCAGATAAACCATCTAAACAGTCCCATAACCCCTAAAGAAATAGAAGCAGTCATTAATAGTCTCCCAAGAAAAAGAAGCTCAGGACCAGATGGGTTTAGTGTAGAGTTCTATCAGACCTTCAAAGAAGTCCTAATACCAATACTCTTCAAAGTATTCCACAAAATAGAAACAGAAGAAACACTACCCAATTAGTTCAATGAGACCACAATTATGCTTATACCTAAACCACACAAATACCCAACAAAGAAAGAGAACTTCACACCAATTTGCCTTGTGAACATTGATGTAAAAATACTTAAAAAATTCTTGCCAACAGAATCCAAGAACATATCAAAATGATCATTCACCACAATCAAGTAGGCTTCATCCCAGGGATGCAGGAATGGTTTAATATATGGAAATCTATCAACACAATCCACTACATAAACAAACTCAAAGAAAAAAAACCACATGATCATTTCATTAGATGATGAAAAAAAGAATTTGACAAAATTCAGCATCTCTTTATGTTAAAAGTCTGGGAAAGAGCAGGAATTCAAGGCCCATACCTAAACATAGTAAAAGCAATATACAGCAAACCAGTAGCTAACATCAAACTAAATGGAGAGAAATGTGAAGCAATCCCACTAAAGTCAGGGACTAGACAAGGCTGCCCATTCTCTCCCTATCTATTCAATATAGTACTTGAATTTCTAGCTAGAACAACTAGACAACAATACGAGGTCAATGGGATACAAATTGGAAAAGAAGAAGTCAAAATATTACTATTTGAAGATGATATGATAGTATACTTAAGTGACCCTCAAATTCCACCAGAGAACTCCTAAAGCTGTTAAACAACTTCTGCAAAGTGGCTGGATATAAAATTGACTCAAATAAATCAGTAACCTTCCACTACTCAAAGGAGAAACAGGTTGAGGAAGAAAGTAGGGAAATGACACCCTTCACAATAATCACAAATAATGTTACATACCTTGGTATGACTCTAACTAAGCAAGATCTCTATGACAAGAACATCAAGTCTCTGAAGAAAGAAATCAAAGATTTCAGAAGATGGAAAGATCTCCCATGCTCATGGATTAATATAGTAAAAATGACCATTTTGCTGAAAGCAATCTGCAGATTCAATGAAATCCCCATCAAAATTCCAATTCAATTCCTCATAGAGTTAGAAAGAGCAATTTGCAAATTCATTTGGAATAACAGAAAACCCAGGATAGCAAAAACTATTCTCAACAATAAAAGATCTTCTGGAGGAATCACCATCCCTGATATCAATCTGTATTACAGAGCAATAGTGATAAAAACTGAATGGTATTAGTACAGAGACAGGAAGATCAGTGAAATAGAATTGAACACCCACAAATGAATCCAAACACCAAGTTTGATCTTTGTCCAACTTGATCTTTGATAAAGGAGCTAAAACCTTCCAGTGGATAAAAGACAGCATTTTTAACAAATGGTGCTGGTTCAACTGGTGATCAACATGTAGAAGAATGCCAATTGACTCATTCTTATCTCCCTGCACAAAGCTCTAGTCCACGTGGATCAAGGACCTCCACATAAAACTAGATACACTGAAACTGATAGATGAGAAAGTGGGCAAATGTCTGGAACACATGGGCAAGGGGGAAATTTTCCTGAACAGAACACCAATGGCTTATGCTCTAAGATCAAGAATCAACAAATGGGACCTCATAAAATTGCAAAGATTCTGTAAGACAAAGGACACTGTCAATAGGACAAAACAGCAACCAACAGACTGGGAAAATATTTTTACCAGTTCTGCATCCAATAGAGGGCTAATATCCAATATATACAAAGAACTCAAGAAGATAGATTCTAGATAATCAAATAACCCTATTAAAAATGGGGAACAGAGCTAAACAGAGAATTCTCAACCGAGGAAACTCAAAGAGCCAAGAAGCAACTAAGGAAATGTTTAACATCCTTAATCATCAGGGAAATGCAAATCAAAACAACCCTGAGATTCTACCTCACACTAGTCAGAATGGCTAAGATCAAAATCTCAGGTGACAGCACATGTTGGCAAGGATATGGAGAAAGAGAAACACTCCTCCATTGCTGGTGGGATTTTAAGCTGGTACATCCACTCTGGAAATCAGTCTGGTGTTTCCTCAGAAAATTGGGCATAGTACTACCTGAGGACCCAGCTATACCACTCCTGGGCATATACCCAAAGGATTCCCCAACATATAACAAGGGCACATGCTCCACCATGTTCATAGCAGCCTTATTTATTATAGCCAGAAGCTTGAAAGAACCTAAATGTCCTTCAACAGAGGAATGGATACAGAAAATGCAATATATTTACACAATGAGCTGATGAATTCATGAAATTCTTAGTCAAATGGATGGAACTAGAGAATATAATTCTGAGTGAGATAACCCAATCACAAAATAACACACATGGTATGCACTCAGTGATAAGTGGACATTAGCCCAAAAGCTCCAAATACCCAAGATACAATTCACAGACCACATGAAGCTCAAGAAGAAGGAAGACCAAAGTGTGGGTGCTTTTGGTCTTTCTTAGAAAAGGGAACAAAATACTCATGGGAGGAAATATGGAGACAAATGCAGAGCAGAGACTGAAAGACCATCCAGAGACTATCCTACCTGGGGATTCATCCCAGATACAGTCACCAAACTCTGACACTATTGTGGATTCTAAGAAATGCTTGCTGACAGGAGCCTGATATAGCTGTCTCCTGAGAGGCCCTCCCAGAGCCTTACAAATACAGAAGCAGATGCTCGCAGCCAACCATTGCATTGAGTGTGGGGTTTCCCAATGGAGGAATGAGAGAAAGGACTGAAGGAGCTGAAAGACTGAAGAGGTTTGCAACCCCATAGGAAGAACAACATCAACCATCCACTAACTCCCAAGAGCTCCCAGAGACTAAGCTGCATATGTAGCAGAGGATGGCTTTGTCAGGCATTAATGGGAGAAGAGGTCCTTGGTCCTATGAAGGCTGGATGCCCCAGTGTAGGGTAATCGAGGGCAGGGGTGCGGCAGATGTTGGGTGGGTGGAGGAATACTCTCATAGAAGAAGGGGGATTGGGAATGGGATGGGGGTTTTCGGGAGGGGGAAATCAGGAAGGGGGATAACATTTGAAATGTAAGTAGAGAAAATATCCAATAAAAAAAAAGAATACTACCATGAACTCTGTGAAATTATTGCATGATAGATTTTCACTTAATAAAAAATAACTATGTATATTTTCTTTTCAGTTTTTTTCTCTTAAAAACTATTTTGAAAGCTCTCCACTAGATAGTTTTTGAGTGGTAGTAAGGAAGAGGAAAGCAAGGTCCCTGCTTGTATTAAATTAATTTTTTAGTTTGTTCAAGGGGATCTGATCTTTCCTAACTTTGAAGATACAACATATTTACTATGATGAATTTTGAAAAATATGCATCCTGCCCCAAGTGTACAGAATTTTGGAAGGTGACATCTTATCCCAAGTGTGGAGGTTGGGAAAGTATAAACAGGGCTCCTCAGACTGATTTAGAATATTGTGGGTGGGAACCCAGTTCCATCTGTGGATTGGTGTGAGTGAAGGAGGTTTAGGAATAATAGACCTGACTGACCAAAACTGGTCCAGAGAATAGGCTGGGCTAGCCTGTATGAACGTGAAGAGAAGCTATGGTACAGGTAGACAGAGTGTCTGAAAGAATCTTGCCTGACTCAAAATCAAAATTCACCCACAATAATTCCCTCCATGGGGGTCTCTGGATTATGATTCTCCATCAAAATAAAGCACAAAATATAGCATTCTTAGCTCAGTGATGCCAGGGTGCAATTGTTGATAGATTCATATAGCTATTTATTTATCATCTACTCACAAACTGACACATTTACTCATCTATTCACCTCTCCACTAATCCATCCATTCAGCTATCAGTCATCCCTTCTAGCCATCCATCCATCCATCCATCCATCCATCCATCCATCCATCCATCCACCCATCCATCCATCCACCTGAGGAGAACAATGGCTTCCCTTTGGTTACGGCCTGAAAGGGTCAGACCCATTGACTGGGAGAAAGTTCAGGGGTCGTCCCTCCTGAAAGGGAGGGATGTCCTAACATGACTTTCTGTGAGCCAGAGTTTTTCCTTGTTCCTAGTCAAGAGTTAATATTTACCCTGAGAGGAGGATGTCCTTGGGTCTGCAGATAAACAGTTTCTTCTTCTGAAGTTCGTTCTTGTTATGAGAAAATGACTCCAAAAATGGTAATATTGTCTGCCAGGTGCAACTAAGTAAAAATGTTATTTTTTGAGCAAAAATTGCAAAGTCATACCCCATGTTTTTAAGCTGTAGAAATCAGTAAAACTTTGCTACTTGCCACCAGAGCGGTAGTCCGTCTGTCTCTTTAAGGCATTCGAGAAGCTGGTCTTCGTCATCCATCCATCTATCCTCCCACCAATCCATCCATCCCTTCACGTACTTAGCCATTCAAAAAATACTGATCAAATGCCTTTATTCTGGTGAACAAGTTGTGGCTCCTCTTCTTAAGAGACCCACAATGCATAGAAGCTAATCAGTCAGTTACAACACAAAGTGGTGGTACCATCCTGCATGAATGGCACATGGTGATGGTAGCCTCAGCCTTAGGTATTGGATGCTCATGTGCTCTGAGGATGCTGACTTCCTCCAGGCATAATGGGTAGATTTTTGTCTAGTCCAAGTACATAATATGCTTCCATTTTCACTGTCAATAACTGTTTTGTGTTTGATCTTTGATTCTTGGATGCAAGAGGGCAGCATCTAGGATAATCTCACAAAACCTTTTCCTTATTGCAAATTTGCCTTAGTTACTGTTTTCATTGCTAAAACAACATACATGGTAGAAACAAGTGAAAGGAGGCATTGTTTTGGCCAATGGTATCAGAGGGGCCAGTCCATGGTCTCTGACTTCTTGTTTCTGGGTCTATGGTGCGGAAGAACATCATGGAAGAGGAGGGTGATTTACCTCATGTAAGACTGGGGGACAGAGAAAAGAGCAGGCAACTGGGAAACAGATATAATCTGTGAAGAAAACCTTGGTGACTTTCTTCTGTCATCTAGCCTCACCTCCTAAAGTTCTCAGAAGCTCCCAGAGTTGTTATCCTCACTAGCCAAAAACCAAGCCTTCAACATAGGAACCCAATAGAGGACATTTCCCATTCAAACCATAGCAGGGTTCAAGGATGGACTACTATACTTTGTGCTTGATTGTGGGAAGCTGTGGCTGCTATATTGCTTCCAGGAAGAGATGTTAGAATGAAAGCCACCTTGAGAACAGCAGATGAGAAAGAGTGGTTTGGTTCCCTGGGAAGATGTATGATTGACCCTGAAGAGTCTTGGCTGCTGGGATTTC
Organism: Mus musculus; assembly: GCF_000001635.26. Lineage (NCBI taxonomy): Eukaryota > Metazoa > Chordata > Mammalia > Rodentia > Muridae > Mus > Mus musculus. Next base: position 11,953,771 of record NC_000082.6, read on the forward strand.
TGCCTTAAGTTTCAGAACATTTTGAATTGTACATTGTCATATCTGTGTCACACAGACTCACACTGATACAAGAGATAAGCCTGACTGGATGTGAACCAGCCTTGTGAATGAGAGTAGGCTGAGCTTAATCAGGAAATACAAAAATGGATGAACCAGGGTAAGGGAACAGAAAGACTCACGGAGGGGGGGAATGGAAGTAAAAGAGACATGGCTTTATCTGTTGGAGCACAGAGCTGAAGAGGTGGGGAGCTGTTGGAGAAGTACCCGATGCTGGTCAGTAAGGGACCTGTGTGCCTGGCTGGGAGCCCTGTGCTGTGCCTTAAGGGCAGCTGAAGCCAGGTTGAGTTTGGAGATCTTGAGTGTGCATTTCACAAGTTTGTAAAGTTGTGTAATGTTTATGCACTTGTTTTTCTTAGAGGTTTTATTGGCACATGCTAAGTATACAAAGTGACGGGTATATTATGGCCTTTCTATGTGTGCATATAATAAACCTCAACCATGTTTGTTCTTATGTTACTTTTTCTTTTCTCCCTTATACCTTCTCATTTTCCCTTTGATATCCTTAGTAGGATTTTGAAGTTATTTGGGGAGGAGGATGATTTTTGAGTTTTGTTTTGAGACAGAGGCTCAATGTATCCTAGAATAGCCCTGAATATCCAATGTAACCCTGCCTAATCTTGAATTCCTGATCCCCCTGACTTTACTTCCTGAGTGCTGGGATTGCAGATGTGCACTGCCTAGCCCGTTTCCCAGCCGACTTTTGATGGATGCTCGTGTTCATTCAGCCCATCTATCCCCCATGCCATTATTCCACAGCTGGAGTCTGTTTCTAACTTTACTGTTTGCATTTCTCTATCACTTCGCTTTTGTTTCCCCATCTCTTACTATCTCGGCATCACTGCCTTCATCATCATCCTCCCTTCTCCATTTCTACCTTCTCATAATCAACATCATTATTACCACCAGTACCATCCTGCTTCCCCCACTGTCCCCCATCACCATCATGATCATCATTATCACTGTCTGTTTCTCCATTCTCTTTCTCCTCATCAGTATCATCACTATCATCATTACCACCACTATCCTGCTTTCCCTCCTCCTCTTCTTCATCAACATCACCATCCTCTTCCCTTCATCTTTGTCACAGCACCATTATTATCATCACCACTCCCTCTATCCTCATCCCCTAGCCTCTCTCCTCCTCAGCAGCACCACTGGCTCTGGCTTTGTCTTCTCAGTCTTTGCACTTTGATCTGCTCAGACATAGGGCACAGGGCTATTCCTCAACATCAGCCTCTCAGCTTCTGTTCCAATCACACCTATAGTGTTCGGTATATGCATATGGGTATGTAGATGTTTGCACTTGTGCTTATATGAAAGCCAGAGATCAATGTTGGCTGTCATTTCTAGGATGTCTTGCCAATGAGCTTCACGGACCTGCCCATCCTCACTCCCAGCCCAGTTCAGGGTCAAAGGTGAGTGCCACCATAGGTGACTTTCAGGGTAGGTCCTGGGGATCCATGTGTGACAGGCACTGCCTTGACTCGAACCATCTCTCCAGCCTTCTCACAGTGTTAAGCAGAGCAAGTGACCAGCTCACATAAAAGGAGATTAAGGAAGAAAGGGTAAAGGATAATCTTTAGAATCCAAGATAACACTTTTACCTGGGTTCATGGAATTGAACACTCACAAAACACCCTCACAAATCCATTCAGAAAAAAAATGTTTAACCAGGTATCTGGATATCTGGTGACATAATAGAATTGACATAGGATCAACAACAACAACAACAACAACAACAACAACACACACACACACACACAACCCCCAAAACATTGTTATAAATCTGGAGTAAGAAAGTGTTTAAAATAAAAATATTAAATCCTATTATTCTTTTTGGCCTTCAAATTAATTCTCTAAAAGATATTTGCTATTTGTAGAACATTATTTTCCCTTTACATTTTTTTACTAGAAATATTCAAACAAAAGTGCTGTGTAGTGGGTGTGGCCAGCTCTTCTGTTACAGTTGGAGTCTGGATCAGGTTTTCACTGATAGTTAAAGAGTTAAAGGAGAGAGCCAGGTGTGGTGGTGCAGCCTTTAATACCAGCACTCAGGAGGCAGAGGTAGGCAGATTTATGAGTTCAAAGACAGCCTGGTCTACAAAGTGAGTTCCAGGACAGCCAGGGCTACACAGAGAAACCCTGTCTCGAAAAACCAAAAAAAAAAAAAAAAAAAAAAAAAAATAGTTAAAGGAGAGGTCTTTAGATATGGCAGTCAGAATCAACCTGTGAAGGGAGAGCTTTGTTTGTTTGTTTTTAGTGTCTAGCCAAAGCAGAACTTTATTTTTGATCAAGAGGGTGAGCTCAAACACACAAAGGCAGGAGATGCACTTGGTTTTTATTCTAATGCCTGTTGGTGACAGTTTCTTTTGAAAATATTTTACTTATTTTAAAATTGATGTTTGTTGATGTTTTGGTTGCATGTATATTTGTGCACAGCTAGTATGCTAGGGGACAGAAGAGGGCATCAGAGATCCTGGAAGTAGAGTTACTGATGGTTTTGAACCACCACGTGGGTGCTGGGAACTCAGCTCTCTTAAACATAAAGTTGTCTCTCCAGCAACAGAGACCCCATGGACTAGAACATTAATAATCTTTGCTACCTGGTTTTCTACAGAACATACCTTCCAGCATTCCTTTCAGACTGGGTTGTTTGTTATTGATTTGTTTATTTATTTATCAGTTAATTTTATTAATTTCATCACCATGTTTTTCTCTCTAAATCTTTGCAGTATTTCTTTTCTTTCAACACTTCTCTAAAGGTAATATTGCAAATTACCAAGGCTTGCTTTAATAGTGAATTAAATTTCACTACTTGCCAATTTTCTGCAGGTAAAATATATTTTAAGGAAAATAAAGAATTATTTTCCTCCTTTGGTTGATCTAAATTTAATTTTGGTCACAATATTAATGCAAAGCTAATGAAAGTTAGAACTAAGAGAATTTTAAAAAGGGAAGGAGTAAAGAAATATAGCTCTTAATCTTTCTACTTCTATATCTCCCTAGCAAGACTTGTTTAATTTTAGGTTAGAAACCAGAGGGACTGTGACTTCCTTTCATATGAGATTCAAAACAACAAAACATTAGCATTTTCAAATCAGAAGTAGGCCAGAGGCTGACTGGTTGCCAGGAATTTCCACCTCTCAGCTCAGAGGTGTAGGGAAGGGCTTGGTCATATTTCCATTCTTGCACTGGCTGGATCATTAGTCTCTGAAGGTGAGGGGAGATGATTTTGTGGGCCACTATTCTTTAAAGAATAGGATATTTTTATTTATTATCATTTCACAATTTCATACATGTAAAAAGAATATTTTGATCACATTCAACTTCCCATTTCTCCTAGCTACAACATCTCTCTCCTTTTCCTTTTATGTCCTCTCCTAAAAAACGGAACAAAACAAAATGAAAAAACACCCAATAAATCAACCAACCAAACTAACAAACAAAAAATTCCGAAACCACTGAGTTCAGTTAGTGCTGCCTGTGGAAAGTGGCTAATCTTGTTGACTTGATCTTGTGCAATTACCCTAGCTGCTGTGAATTCATGAAGACAAAGGTTATGTAATATCCATAAAACAGCATCTCACAGCATTTGTCCCCCCTCCTGCTCTTACTAGGCCCCTCTTCTGCTCCCTCTTCTGCAATGTCCCCGAGTCTTGGTAGGGGGAGATACAGACATCCCATTTAGGGCTAAGAACACTGTACTCACTTTTACCAGTTATCAGTCTTGGCATTAACTCTAGAGTTCTTTGTGCTTAGAGATAAAGTCTTGAGTCTATGCATCCTGGAAAGAACTTTCTGTGTTTTTAATTAGTGAGTATAAAACATGGTGGAGCCCCAGGAGGGCTATGGGGTGTAGAAGAACTGGCTTTGAGCCATCTAGCTATCATATAGCATCAATCCCAGAGCTTCTCTCTTGTGTTAGCTCAGCCTTTGAAGATTCAACTTAGCTATTGCTAAGATGGACATAATCATTGGCAGGGTACCCGTGCCCAATACTGAGATGGCACGGATATTGGGGTATATTCACAGGCTTGGGTGTTTGTCCTTCAATGCAGCTCATGGGTAGCTAGAACACAAATTATGATCTTAGCTTCCAAATGGGGAAAGAGAGGGTGGTAGATCCAATGATGTTTCCTTCAAGCACCAATTCAACACTTTTTTTTCTAGGGTGTAACCTGCAGGACTCTTGTGAGGCTATGCCAGTGCCTGGCAAATACAGAAGTGGATGCTCACAGTCATCTATTGGATAGAACACAGGGCCCCTAATGAAGGAGCTAGAGAAAGTACCTAAGGAGCTAAAGAGGTCTGCAACCCTATAGGAGGAACAACAATATGAACTAACCAGTACCCCCAGAGCTCATGTCTCTAGCTGCATATGTAGCAGAGGATGGCCTAGTCAGCCATCAATGGGAGGAGATGCCCTTGGTATTGTGAAGATCATATGCCCCCAATACAGGGGAATGCCAGGGCCAGGAAGCAGGAGTGGGTGGGTTGGAGAGCAAAGGGGTGGAGTGTATAGGGAGGGGGCTTTGGGGATAGCATTTGAAATGTAAATGAAGAAAATATCTAATTAAAAAAAAAGAAGCCAACAGCATCCAAATTTCCCAGACTTCTTTGCAGGGGATGTTTTGATTATGGTCCATATGGCCAATCATATGGAAAGCAAGTTTGATGTGGAGTTATATAGAAAGAAAACCCTCTACTGTACCAAGAAACTTCAACTGATGAGAAGAGAGAATGACTTCTGTGTCTATCCATGGCTTAGAGGTATGTTCCTGAAAGCAGAACCAGAGTGTGGCTTTTTGGTTGTCCATCTTCTTCTCTCTGTGACCATCCAGAGCTCTCCCTGCAAACCATCCCCATAGGAAAGCCAAGAGCCTGTTCTTCCAGACCCTCATTTCAATTCTAGACTGCCTGATTTCAATTGGATTTTTTATGTTAAGGTTTTCTTTTTCTTTTTTTTTTTTTTTTTTTTTTTGCCTGAAATAGAGATTGTTTTCAGTCTAAGCTTAGATGACAGGAGATGTTAGGAAGTCATATATAAGCCCCGATAAGAGTTAGGAGCTACTGTTCCTGGCATATTTTATTTTCAAGCCACTACAAATAGTGATTTCATGGGCTCCAGACTTCACTCTAACTTGTCTCTGCTAAACCTCTGTTTCTCATCTTTCAAAGCTGGGGAAGCTCTCTACTCATCAAGGGGTGTGGTGAAGATGGAGTCACATCAGGGGTACTTCACTACCAAGTCCAATGGGTGAGTTGAAAATGTCAGTCATTATCAATATAAACCAACTGTAAAAGTGCATGCATGCATCCACAATTATGTGGGGTTTACAAGGAGAAAACCAACACCCTCAGAGGCCAATCACTGTCTTATGATCCATTCAGCTGTAAGCATGTCTAGGGTGATGGTGGCACCAGTTCTGTCCCTCATGGTCATTCTGGGATGTAAGACAATGGAGCCACACCTGCCTTATATGCTCTCTGATGAGAGAAGTTCTGTGGAGAATCTAGAGGAGGATCATTCATCCTCAGATGTCAATATAGCTTAGCCACTATGAATTAGATGGAGTGACTAGACAGAAGGAAGTCTGGAAATAAGAACTCTTCATTTGTCTTTGTCTCTCTTACCTTCTTGTACCTCATTCTTCTCACAGAGCTGGTGTGCCCTGCAGGAACATGAATCTGAGTCTGCCATTTTCTCTTTTCCTTGCTGGATTCCAAAAGGAAAGTGTATCAGTTCCTTACTGCTGTATAACAAATAATCCTCTATTGCCAGGGATCAAAACAGTCCTCATGCACCGTTTCCTTAGTGGTATTTGTGTGTACTCTGTGGATGTGCACATGTGCATGCGCATGCTTGTGGAAGCAAATATGGACACTGAGCGTCTTCCTCCATCATGGAGGCCTTTTACTGAATGTGGAGCTCACAGATTGGCTAGGCAGTGATCTTGCCTGGTATTGGGAATAATGACTCAGGTTTGAAAGCAGGTGATGGGGAGCCAGAATCAGGTCCCCTGCTTGTGCAGCAAGCACATTACTGACTGAGCCTCCTCCTCACCGCCGAATGCATTTTCTCTGACCAGGAACTTGAGAGCGACACAGCTGTTCGTATCCCTTGTGTGGATTCGTCAGGAGCCCATTTGGCTGTCTTCAGAAGTATTAGCTTGGAGGATAGTGCGGTTGTTGAAAATCTCAGTTACCTCCCATATCAACCTTCCTATGCATCTACTGGGGTGCCCTCCACACATGGTGGCTACATTTCCTGAGTGTGTGATCCATGCGAGCAGAAAAGAGGCTACAGTGGTTTTCTATGACTTTGGCTCCTGTCATATGTTGCCATTGTCCCAATAGTCTACCGGTCCTACAGGTCATCCGTGTTTGTTGTCTATGAAAGGTTGTCACTACCATGAGGTGGGGATTCCTGCAGCAGGCTGTTGGGAGGCTGATCGCCACCACGACCTACTTATTTGGTTTTATTTCCTATGAATTCACAGGATTTACCATATCCACCTTCCTCTGTCCTTATATGATGAGCTTGTTCCAAGATCAAGGTCCTTGCTTGCTCTGGTCTGCCTTGATGATCTTCCTTTATATAAAGCATTGCTTCCTCAGCACACTCAGGGGTCTTCTAATGGTTGTTTAACCTGCACTGAGTATTGCTTTTCTCTGTAGTCACACAGGTTGATCATTAACACTTTATTCTCTCCCTTCTGCCCCCTATTGGACACTGTCCTGATCACTCACTGGTTTAGTGGGCCTATGTCCTTTTAGGCTCCCAACTTCTCAAGAGTATCCTTTTCTATTGGCTTAGCCATTAAACGCATTCTGAACATCTTCAAGCCCTTTCAGCCCTTTCCATCTATAGCTCATGAACCATGCCTAGATGCCTAGTAGGAAAACAGTTTCAGTCCCCTCCCCCCACTTGGGACAATTTCTCAGACTTTTGTATATGCTTTTCCTATAGTGGACTTGAACCAGAATCTGACTCTCAGTTGGCAGAGGGCTCCCTGCCAGCCTTTGAGTCTGCAAGGCCAGCCTTGTCTATTTTGAGAAGTGGGTAGGCAGTCCAAGTGGCAGGCTGGGAGGCTGTTTTGCTTCAGGGCTTGCCTGGAACTGTAGCCTCAGCTTTCCATCTGCCCAGAGCCTTTTGGATTCTGATCATGATTATTTGAAAGAGGCACTTTTAACTGCAAGGGCTGACATGGGCTTTGTGGCAGGGGACCCATTAACGCTGTTCTAAATGGGAGTCACCTGGAGAAAGGGAAGCCCCAGGGACCACTCTGAATACTTTAGCAGAGCACCTAGCCTTCTGGGGTCTCCGTGGCTTCCCTGACAATTAAATGGACAGCATACAAGACTGCTCAGTTAGCACTGTAGTCGCTCCTCTCAGAGCTGCCTGTGAGGGGACAGAGCAACCACTGCCTATGAGACTCCTGCTTTTTTTTTCCATCTTTCTTCCCTCCTCTTTTCTCCCTCCTTCCTTCTCCCTGCTTATTCCTTCTTTCCTCAGTCTCCTTCTATCCTTCCCTTTCTTTTTTCCCATCTAGAGAAAGTGTAAAAGGTTTGTGAATTTTCTAGCCTACTAGTTATCACCCAGGCTTCTGGATCTGCCCACCTCATCCTTTTCTTCTGTATTTCTGTCTCTAAAATATGAAACATCGAAGTGACCTCTTTTCACTTTCTAAGCGGAGGCAGTGGAGCTGTGGGCTAGAGGCAGAAGAGAAATGGGCAGCAGTGTCCAACTGCAGACAACTGTGGGACCTCACAGGTCTACCTGGCTGGGCTGCTGGGGGCTTCTTGCACGGTTGGGCTTTCAAAGCTGGCTCTCTGGACATCATCACACACCTGAGACTTCTGAGCTGGAGCATCCTCCAACAGCTCTTTTGGTTCTGATTAAACAGGAAATGTGACTTTTATACTCCCAGTCGTACTGTGGGCCCAGTGTTTAGTTACCGGCTACTGTGCTGGGTCATTCAGTCGAATTAATATCCAAACGTGAGAGCTTGATACAGCAAGCATGCTGCAGTGTGCTTCTGTCTGATACTCCCAGACCTTTTGTGAGGCAGTTGTGAGTCGTGATCATTTTTCAGATGAGGGAACTGAGGGTTAGAGAAGTTAAACAGTTGAGGAAATCTGGCGATTTCACATCAGACTGCTCCTGAGACTTACCAAAATTCTGTAAGGTGAGAACCCTTACGCTATGCTTGAAAGCAGGATAGGAGGCAGAGAATGCAAAAGCAGGAAATGCCCTCTTCAGGAATCCTTTGTGCGAGTCATGCCAAGGTTGGGATGCAAATGGAAAAGAGAAAAGACGAAAAGGAGGACAGGACTACAAGGTGAAGAGAATGTTTGTTATAGATACAAGGAAGAACATAGCTAGAGAGGGGAATCTGGAAGAGTCCAGAGTGAACACAACCAGACTGAGCTGGGCCATGTGAGGAGAGGAAGGAGGAGAGAGAGAGAGAGAAGAGAGGAGCCACCTACCCAGAAGGGCAACCTGCACCAAGACACTAGCCAAGAGGGTGAAGTATAGACCAAAAAGGCCACGTGTTTAAAGTGGCTGCATTACATGCGGAAGGGCTGCTAGGGGAAGGGCAGCTCGGCCCCTGGGCTGGAGAAATTTAAGGTAAAGGTGAAGTATGCCGGTTAGAAGGGCCTGTAATAGGTAGAGACTGAGGGATGCTGGGAGAACCTAGGAGCCAGGTCCAATATGATGGGCACCTTGGCCATTTGTCCCAGGTTTGAAACCTAACAGGATGAAGGCACAAATGTGACACCGTATGTAAACTTCTGAGTTCATTCATGTCATGTAAGCATGGTGGTGCATGTGTAATCCCAGCATTCAGCAGGTTGAGATAAGAGACTGCACAACAAAATCTTGTCCCACAAGTAAACAAACAAACAAACAAGCAAGCAAGCAAGCAAAACAAATTAAATGATGACAACAGTTGCCAGGAAACTCATTTATCAACCCACAGTGGTCACCTGTGTATCCCACAGTTTCCTCCCTTTTCTCCAGCCACACTTCTAAGATAGAGATATGGCTTGTCCCATTAAGATGAGGAGCCCATGGCCCCACTCTTGAGTGTGGACTGGCCTTGTCATGTAGCAAAAGTCACAGTGCTTGTCTGGAGCTAGGGGGCCTGTGGCTTTGACACTCTAGGAATGCTGTGAGCTTTAGGTGGTGAACCTGAGCTGACCAGCCAAGATATCAGAGACACATGGCTCACTCACTCAGACACACATGTCTCCTGAGCCAGCAACCAGTCAACCCTCAGAAACGGCTGTGTGGCTCTAACTCTCCTGCCATGGGGTGAAGAGCACTGGCTGCTCCTCCAAAGGACCCAGGTTTGGTTCTCAGAACCTCCATGACAGTGCCCAACTGTCTGTAATTCTATTCCAGGATACCTGATGCCCTCTTCTGGTCTCCTTGGGCACTGTATGCACTTACAGATAGGTGCAAAACAGTCATACGCATTTTTTTAAAAGTTTATCTTTATGATATTATAAAGAGATACTTGTAATCTTCCTTTAAGCCATCTGACTATTGAAACACTGGACTCCAAGAACGTGGAATTTGCTTAGGGACCTTGTTTTGGGAAAATAAGACTAATTTGAAGCCTAGAGAGCCTAGACAGCCAGCTTGTCTCCCAGGAAGGGATTTTACAGTTCTGGCCATTCGTCAGTCTCCTTTGGAAAGACTGAAGTTGGGTAGTGATGATAAGAAGGACCATACACGAAGCAGGACTGATTTGCTCTGGTCCTCTGCTTAAAACTAAATCTCATGACAGAGTTTGAAAGATGGACTTAGTGAGTGGGGAGTCACAGACCTGTTTGTTCCTGTCCCAGTGTGGCTGCATTGAGTTAAGCTCCCTTTCTGCCTTTCATGTTAATTTGTCTCTTTAGTTGGTCTCTTGAGGGCAGGTGGATGAAGATAGCTTGACAGGGTTGCTAGATCCCTAGTTTGAATCCCAACAGCCCCTGGAAACATTCAATTCAATTCAATTATAGATGCAGGAGCAATCTCCGGCCAAGAGCCAGCCATCTGAGTGCAGCCCAGAATGCTCTTGCCACAGGTAAAGCTGGTGGTCCTCAGACTGTGCCCTAGTCTAGCAATGTCACTTGTTAGGATGGAACAGTGGAGAAATGGGCCTCCTGGAGCCTTCTCTGTGACTCTGATTCATGCTAAAGTTCAAGAACCTCTAAACCCAATAATTGATGTTATTTAAAGCCCTAAATTAGAAGACGGCTCATTATGCTATGGACGGTAACTGACACAGGTGTGGAAAATTAACTCAACAGTGCCCTTGAAATGTTTAAAGTTCATTAGGAGACAAGCTGTGCTCTTCAACTTAAAACTGGAGGCATTTTAAAACTACCAACCAATATCAGATCACATGATACTAATGGCAATGCATACTTAAATAGGTGTTTACTGTGGCTAAGGCTATGTGTGTTGTGCATTGGTTATATTACTTAAACCTCAAAAGTACTATTCAAGCTGGGTGCTGTTTTTATGTCCTCTTCTTAGATAAAGAAACTGGCATTGAACCCACGTTGTTTAAAGTCAGGGGTAGTGGTATGGTGACAGACCTCTGAAGCTCCCTGGACAGTTGGCATAGCTTACTTGGCCAGCTGGGTTGGTCATGTTGAATGCTCATGGGCTGAATGTATTAGACTCAAAAGGGCAGAGGAAATATTTTTTGCTATTGTCTTAATTTCTCACTGAGTTTTTATTTTGATGTTTTATTAGCTATTTAGATAAGAACTTCATCTGAGGCATGTAAGCAGCCCAGATTTTGATTCAGGTGTCCACCTGACCCAGAAGCCAATGCTATTTCATGGCAGAGGATCCTAACTACAAACATGGTGTAAAAACCGTGTTCTGGATAACAGGAGCAGCAGTGTTTCAACCCTAAGAGCTGGCAGAAGTTTGATGGGAGAAGGAGTCCCATGGCACAAGTGTTAATTTACCTTATGTGTCCATCTTCACCTTCTACCTTGTTTGGACAGGGTCTCTTCACTTCTGCAGATGCCAGGCTAGCTGACTTGCAACTTATAGGAATTCTCTGATCTCTACCTCCCACTCCACTGTGTGAGTATGAGGATTACAGATGTGAATATCACCATTTTTAGATTTTAGATAGTTTAGGGGATTTGAACTCATGCCCTTAAGTTTGGATGGCAAGCACTTTACCCCATTGAACTATCTTCTCAGCTTTCATCTCATTTTTGAGACAGGGTCTCTCACTGGCTTGAAGCTAGTCAAGTAGGCTATGCTGACTGGCAATGGAGCTTCAGAGATCTGTCACCATACCACTATCCCTGCCTTAAACAACGTGGGCTCTGGAGCCTCAACATCAGTTCTCATGCACGAAAGGCAAGCACTTTACCAACTGAACCATCATTCTAGCCTAGAGAAGGGATGGACGGAGGCTGGGCAAACAGACTAGGAAAAGTAGGCTGTTCTACGATGAAGGGCATTTCAGGGGAAGATAGTGAATGGATTTTAAATTCAGAGCACTGCAAAGATTCGGCATTAGTAATCTTGTCAGGAGAAAGGTGACGATAGGTTATTTGAAATATTAAACGATTAAGCCCAGCAAAGGTCTCCTGAATTTGGGGTAATACAGTTTTCACTGACTTTCTTCACTGTGTGACTGTAAATGGGTTGAACACATTAGATTCAAAAGGGCAGAGGTACTATTTTGCTATTGTCTTAATTTCTCACTGAGCTTTTATTTAGATGTTATTTTTGAAGCTTAATGAGAAGGCACATCTTTTTCTGTGGTCTTCTCTTTTCAAACCAACAACAAGAGAAGGAATTCGTCTGAGTATCTCCATTGTGTGCCCAGCCTTTTCCCTGTCAGTTTCTGTCTGCCTCTGAGGAATTTAGCAGTCCAGCTAGATCAAGACCTACCTGGCCTGAATTCTAAAGACCATTGGTGATCAGGGAAGAGAAAACTCAGTGTAACATGGGAGGAAAACATTTCAGTTTCTAACTGATAGTGCATTGGGGCCAGCTTTAGTGACAACTAGAATATGTCTCCATCCAATTTAGGAAACTAAGAGAAGAGCCATTGCCTAAACGTTTCTTAGCACATGCCAATGCAGTTCACCTTTTGGATCTTGGCTGCCTGGAACCCTTTTTTTTTTTTTAATTTATTTTTTATTATGAAACAGGGTTTCTCTGTGTAGCCCTGGCTGTGGCTGTCCTGGAACTCGCTTTGTAGACCAGGCTGGCCTCGAACTCAGAAATCCGCCTACCTCTGCCCCACAAGTGCTGGGATTAAAGGCATGCGCCACCACTGCCCGGCCCTGGAACACTTTCTTAATAAGGATTTTGAAACTCTGATTCTTTCAGAGGAAATGGGTGCTAAGATCGGCTAGTGATGTCTGCCACAGGACTGGTAGAAAGGAGAGTGAACATCCATAGATGTGCTAAGATCGACTAGTGATGTCTGCCACAGGAATGGTAGAAAAGAGGGTGAGCATCCGTATATAACTTCCCTCTTCCACATTTTTTCCCTCTGCAAATTATCACACAATCTGTTTGCAGGTACCCAAGTACTAAAATCTATATCTGCTTTGACCTCCAAGGCAGAAGCATATTAAAGGAGCAAACATAGCAAGCATTTGAAAGGAGAATTTTCTGGACCCTTTCTGTTTCTGGAATTCTAATCTAATGCCTATACTTCATCTGGAGGCTTGTGTGTTGATTTCTCCTAAAAGATGACACTGATACAGCAAAGTATTCAATTCTTTTTTTAACTTATTTTCTTATGATTTTTGTTTTATTGCTTACATATGATTACACAATGAAAATTTACATTAAAATTACTTTATTATATTAATACAAATACAGCATTAGTGAGACAAATGGGTTCCATCTGAGGGAGTAGGGAATTCAACAGCTAAAGGGCAGTGTTACTCTGAGGGGTAATTCATTCTAAAGGAGGCTAGAGGGAAGGGAGTGGAGAAGAGGAGGAAAGAGGAAGTGAGAGAGAATGAATAGAAAAGCCCAAGTGCAGCTCAGTGAAACTTCAGAAGCAGCCACAGCCACAGCATGGAAGCAGCCACAGCCACAGCCACAGCCACAAGCACGGAAGCAGTCACAGCCACAGCATGGAACTGTCAGACACAGCCACAGCCACAGCACGGAAGCAGCCACAGCTACAGCCACAGCCACAAGCACGGAAGCAGTCACAGCCACAGCATGGAACTGTCAGACACAGCCACAGCCACAGCACGGAAGCAGCCACAGCTACAGCCACAGCCACAAGCACGGAAGCAGTCACAGCCACAGCATGGAACTGTCAGACACAGCATGGCAGCAGTCAGACACAGCACAGAAGCAGCCACAGCCACAGCCACAGCCACAGCCACAGCCACAGCCACAAGCATAGAAGCAGCCACAGCCACAGCCACAGCCACAGCCACAGCCACAGCCACAGCCACAAGCATAGAAGCAGCCACAGACACAGACACAGCATGAAAGCAGTCATAGACACAGCACGGAACTGTCAGACACAGCATGGCAGCAGTCACAGCCACAGCCCAGAAGCGGTCATAAAGAAGCCACCACACACATGATAAGCATGGAAGCTGCCACAGACACAAACACTGAAGCAGCCACAGACACAAGCACATGAGGAACATTTAAATTAACTCTTTAAAATACTGAATTCTTAATGACTCTATAGAAACACCAAGCTATATTGACCTGCTATAGTTTGGCTGAGAGTCTATTTCAGCTAAAAAGGCTGAAGGATATGATTTGTTATTATGGTGATAGGGGGTTCTAACGTGATTGATTCTAACTTTTAGGTTTCAGGGATCACACAGGGTATTTTTTTCCTTTCTTTAGAAATTTTTTTTTTAAATTTTCAATAACCATATGTATATCTGTCCATACAGGGATATGCATGTGAGTGCAGTGCCCATGGAGGCCAGAAGGGGGCATTTGAGCCCTTGGAGCTGGAGTTACAGGCAGTTGCAAGCCTTGTGACATGTGTTCTGGAAATCAGACTTGGATCCTCTTTAAGAGCAGCAAGTGCTTTTTACTGCTGGTCCATCTCTCCAGCCCTGTTTTTTGTTTTTGTTTTTTGTTTTTTTCCCCTCGATTTGAAGAAGAATGGCAGTGGAGGTGATCAGAGCTTCTACACTGCACAGCTCAGGGAGGCCCAGTACAGTTTGGGAGATTTGCGGGACAAAGTCTCACTACATAGCCCAGGCCACCCTTGACTTCAAGATCATCTTTTACAATACAGTCATTTGTAACAATGCATGCTGCACTTAGCACTTTCTTTTCCACAGAGGCTCTTCCAGACGAAGCTAAGCTTGAGAGGCAAGTTATGCCATCAAAAGGTCACATCCCAGAGTAGATAGTGTCCCCAAACCCCACTTGACTTTTTCCACAGTCTAATACCTACTGAACCACGAGTGTGGCTGAGACATATAGCTGGTGGGAGGTGTAGGAGGCAAGTCTGATGGCCCTTCCCTGCCCTCCCTCCAACAGGCCTGTCTATGAGGGTCTCTTGCAGGCAATTACAGCTGCTCGTAAAGATGGGAAGTTCACACACAAGCTATCATTGATTTCTGTGAATATGTGTGTTCATCAGATTATGGACATGGAGATGTCCCAGGGTTTGTTGGGTAAAAGCTGGTGTTATACTTCCAATTGGAGAGCATAAAACAAAAGAACAACCCCACTTGTCTTAGCCAAATAGGCAGGCCTGCAGGGAGAAAAAAAAACCCTTCTTTCTCCACTATCAAAACTATTTGTGTGTAAAGGTGTGAATATGACCACACATGTTCCATGGTGCACGTGGAGTCAGACATTAACCTTGAGTGTCCTTACAGTCCTGCTGGAATAGCACCATGTCTAACCCTAAAGACAGAGATAAATAACTCCGAGTCCAGCACAGTGAGGAGGGAAAGTGACAGTTACAAAGCACCACGTATACAGCGACCCATTAACGTCCATGGCAGTTAGACGGTGTAAAGAGAGGCTATCAGCCTGGATGAAGTTAGGGGCCCAGCAAGAAGCAGGGCTTCCTGGAGGAGAGGAGGTTTAAGCTGAGCCATAAAAGACAGATGATATTTTATGCAGAAAACAAGATTGGAGGACGTTGTCCCAGGCAGACAGCCAGCACGGCTGAAGGGTGTGAAGAGCTGTGGAGTGCAGTGGGACCTGAAAGCACCATTGGTGTCACCAAACAGGGGAAGTAGGTCAGTGTGGCTGGCAAGCAGACTGGAGAATGTGCAGGAGACTCCGGTGTGCTGTGAAAGACTTTGGACTATCGCAAGGGCAGTAAGAGGAGACCAGGGGGTTCAAGCACGGGTTCAAGCATGGGTGACACTTTTCCTTTTAGCTGGTCTATCTTGGTCAGTGCTGTAAACGAAATGCATGAGTTACAAAGTCCCTTGCTCTTTTATGCAAAGAGATGGGAAGGAAGGAGAAAAGCTAGGAGGAACTCCCTAGAACGTTGGTCTCATATAGCTGAAAGCCATATCCTGGAGTGACAGTGGAATTTTAGATGCATTCTAGAAAGTTTATGACTGTAATAGTCAGATAGTGATTTAGTCAATATCAAACGTAGATGAAGGGTCGACCTATTTCTGTTTCCTCCCCAGCATTCCCCTCCTCTTCCCTTCTCTTTCCACCTTTCCCTTCTCTTTCTTCCCTCTCTCCATCTCTCCCTCTCTCTCCCTCCCTTCTTCCCTTCCTTCCTTTTTTTTTTACCCCCAACAAAGGTCTCATTAAGTTATCTAGGATGGCTTTGAACTCACAACCTTCTAACCTCAGCCTCCTGAGTGCTAGCTTAAAGACATCCACCATTACACTGATCTCTGCAGCTCTTGAATAAACATTTGGTGAGTCAGGCCCTAAGGAAACATGTGCACTTGAATATTTGTTCACATGATCATGCCTCAAAATGCCCCTCAAATAGAAACACCCTAAACATGCTTCATCAGTAGATTAGATAAAATGCATTGCACAGTCACACAACAGAATAGTCACAGAACTATGTATTGGTGAAAAGATGTAGTGATGGGAAATGAATTGGGTGAAGAAAATTCTAGCAAGCTTGGACAATGTTATATCTCTAAACCACATTCACAATAATATTTGATCACAATCAGTTCCTTTACCACTACATACCCTTCCTTAAGACTTGTTTTACTGTAGCTTTATAACAGCACCCAATTCTAATCAGATTTGAGCGCCCCTGGGAGCAGCGTTTTGAATCCAGGTGTGATGCTTGGGAGCCTCTCAAAGAGTAGCCCTGCTGCTCCCTTCACACTCCCAATAATGGGAGGTGCCAGGGCCACAAAAGGAACTGAGTTTATGTTTTCTCAGTGTCCCTGGGGTAGAGGACATCATTAGCCCCCCTGGAGAACCAGTGCTGGAGAGTAGCACTGTTCAAGAGAAGTAAAATATGTGCCACATACAAAGCCTAAAGCACTGTAGGAGCTGAATTCAAAAGCAGCAAGAACTCAGTGATGCTTGTTTTAATACTAAATGTTATTTGGTCTAGTATCTTTAAAAATAATCATTTCAACATGTCACCAATATTAAAAAGCAGAACACCTTTATTTCCCTTCCAACATACTGTGTACTCTGTGCTGAAGGCATGTATCAACTTGAAATTGCTGTTTCTCAAGTTCTCAAGAGCTGGTAGAGCCCACAGCTACCATGCTGGACCAGTGTTTTAGTCAGGGTTTCTATTCCTGCACAAACATCATGACCAAGAAGCAAGTTGGGGAGGAAAGGGTTTATTCAGCTTACACTTCTATACTGCTGTTCATCACCAAGGAAGTCAGGACTGGAACTCAAGCAGGTAAGAAAGCAGGAGCTGATGCAGAGGCCATGGAGGGATGTTACTTACTGGCTTGCTTCCCCTGGCTTGCTCAGCCTGCTCTCTTATAGAATCAAGACTACCAGCCCAGAGATGGTCCCACCCACAAGGGGCCTTTCCCCCTTGATCACTAATTGAGAAAATGTCTTACAGTTGGATCTCATGGAGGCATTTCCTCAACTGAAGCTCCTTTCTCTGTGATAACTCCAGCTGTGTCAAGTTGACACACAAAACCAGCCAGTACAATTGACCCCTTGTCAACTTGACACACAAACACATCACTAATAAGCCTCAACCCTTACATTCTTATTCATCCCCAAGATCTAAATAACTTTAAAAGTCCCACAGTCTTTATATATTAAAAGTTCAATCCTTTTAAAATATCCAATATCTTTTAAAATCCAAAGTCTTTTTACAATTAAAAGTTTCTTAACTGTGGGATCCACTAAAATATTTTCTTCCTTCAAGAGGGAAAAATATTAGGGTACATTAACAATCAAAAGCAAAAATTAAACTCTAACTGTCCAATGTCTGGGATCCAACTCAAAATCTTCTGGGCTCCTCCAAGGGCTTGGGTCACTTCTCCAGCACTGTCCTTTGTAGCACACAGCTTTTCCTCTAGGCTCTAGATGCCTATACTCCACTGCTGCTGTTGTTCTTGGTGGTCATCTCATGGTACTGGCATCTCCAAAACGCTGCTGTCTTCCACTGTAACTAGGCTTCATCAATAGCCTCTCATAGGCTCTTTTCATGGTGCCAAGCCTTAACTCCTTTGTATGACCCCTTCAGTCCTGGGCCATCAATTGCAACGGAGGCTGCACCTTCACCAATGGCCTTCCATGGTCTCTCACAGTGCTGAGCCTCAGCTGCCCTGCGTGACCCCTTCATGCCTTCAAAACCAGTACTACCTGGGTAACTCTTACACATTACCAAGTCCAGCCACAGCACAAGGTACAACCTTGGCTATCTCTGGAACACAGCCTCTGTGCTCTCAGAAAACACTTCCCAAAAGATGTCACCACAATGATGCTAGTCTCTTCTTAATCTCTGCTAATTTCTTAGTTCCAGCTAACCAGCATCAATAGTCCCAGTAATGCAAAGATTTTGCTTTAGTAGTTCTGGTATCTTGTTAATCACAGCTGATTCTTCAGCCCCAGCTAACCAGAACTACAGAATCTTCACAATCAAACTAGCAACGGCCCTGAAAAAAGTCTTTAATCTTTCCTCTGAAATTTCACAAGACAGGCCTCCAACCTCTGTACTGTTCTCAACATTATCTTCCAAGCTCCTACACAACATTCCACAGAGCTCTTAACACTGAATGGATCTTCTGGCCCAAAGTTCCAAACTTCTTCCACATTCCTCTCCAAAACATGGTCAGGTTGTCACATGAATACCCCACTATGCTGGTACCAATTTTTCTTAGTCAGGGTTTCAATTCCTGCCCAAACATCATGACCAAGAAGCAAGTTGGGAGGAAAGGGTTTATTCAGCTTATACTTCCATACTGCTGTTCATTACCAAGGAAGTCAGGACTGGAACTCAAGCAGGTAAGAAAGCAGGAGCTGATGCAGAGGCCATGGAGGGATGTTCTTTACTGGCTTGCTTCCCCTGCTTGCTCAGCCTGCTCTCTTATAGAACCAAGACTACCAGCCCAGAGATGGTCCTACCCACAAGGGGCCTTTCCTCCTTGATCACTAATTGAGAAAATGTCTTACAGTTGGATCTCATGGAGGCATTTCCCCAACTGAAGCTCCTTTCTCTGTGATACCTCCAGCTGTGTCAAGTTGACACAAAACTAGCCAGTACAACCAGGTAGTGCTAGAACAGGAGCTCTGGTGTGTGGGAACTTGCATCTGTCTGTATGTCTGTAGTGTTGATGAATCTCCATTGTGTACCACAGAGAAGAATTCCTAAGGTTTTGAAATAAGTGATTGAAAATCTGATCTGTTTGTAAGATAAGAATCATTGTTACATGAAGTGAGATGTTTTAATGGCAGAGAAGATAAATCAGGGCAGCTCAGAATAATTATCATGTTGGGTGATGGCTCGGTATACACCGGAGGGTGCTTATGAAGCTAGCTGAAGAGGCAGTGTGGTGATAGGTAGGTGGAGTGCCAACCAAGAATCTTCTCAGTAAGGGTTGGGAGATGGCTCAGTGGATAAAGTGCTCGCCACACAAATGTAAGGACCAGAGCCCACGTAAAGCCAGATAGTAACATATGTCTGTAGTCCCAGTTCACACAATGAGAGAAAATCAGAGAAAAGAGGACCAGCTATCCTAGTGTACAAAGAAGTGAAACTCAGATGGCTGTCTCAAGCAAGGCAGAACAGGAGGATGACACCTGAAGTGCTCCTCTGGCCTCCATACTTGCACTGTGACACGCTCATCCATACTCATACTCAGCAGTACACACTCACACTGAAACTCACACTCAGTAACACACAGACACAGATAAGACCGACACAGATTCCCCACCCGAGCCCCACAGTTTTTTTTTCAAAAGAAAGTAAACTTCCTAGGAAGACCTGGAGATTATTCCTACATCACCCCCTCCTCCATGTGGTTTTATGTCCAGATCATTTATTGTAACTATTTTCACCAAGACACCGAGTCAAACCCTGTCTGCTCTAAAAGTAAAACATTGGCTCTCTGTACCCGCCTTTGAGATTGCACTCTTTTAATCGGCAAGCACCATGTTCTCCTGTGGATGCGCAGGCAGTTATTAAAAGGAGACAGTGTTTTGCTTTTTATACACAACACGCTGATGTCAGCAAACTAGCCTGGAAAGATACAGTCAGGGCTGAAGCTCCACTGTATCCCTCGTCTCCCACGGTCTTGAAGGACCACTCAAATTAGGCTCCAAGTCCTTTTGGGTCTGGCTTTGTATTTTTCCCCATCATTAAGTCAGAGTATTACAGGCCTGGGACAAGTATTTATACAGGATGACTCTGGCATTTCTCACAGACCCCTCCTTTTCTTACCCTTCCTAAAACCTATATAACCAAATATCTAAAGATGGACTCATATTTTTTTCAGCTCAAGTAAAAAAAAAAAATACTCTGCTTCTTTGACAAATACCAGGGAAAAGATTTAACAATACTAACCATGCTACAATACTTCCTCATCGCAAAATCATCTGTATTACAGCCAGCCTTTGCTTTTCACTGAGCATGCCATTTGGCCCTGTTCCTGTCAGTGCATCTGCTCAGTAGATGTTACACTAACCTATTGTCTCCCCAGAGGGTTAGCAGACGCGTTCTTCTGAGCCTCTTTCTAATGTTAACCTTTTTTGTTGTCTGGGAAGTGGTGACAAGCCAGGTTGCATTACCAGGCCAACATAGTGTGGGGAAGATTAACCCTAGCGAAGCCAAGTGGATCCAGCCTCCCATCCTGTCCTGATCCTTTGGTTTCATCAAGGCAGGAAACTCTCCATCCAGGACAATCCAGGGATGGCCTGGGCTTTCTGGCTTGCTTCAATGCAAAAGCATCTCTGGGGAGTAGACTTACTGCTGTGCATTTTGGGGGAGGAATAAAAAGGAGGAAGGTAGCCTTTCAGGTAAACAGTCATGTGTTCCCCCTTAGGAGCAGAATCAACATGCATACCACTTCATCCTGACCTGATTAATGAGAGTCATTTTCCTGCTGACCCATGGGATCAGCCCACCCTTGTTTCCACATGTGGATGTCAGTAAAATCTTTGATAGGACGTCTTAAGGACATAGATTTTGGATCTAGTGGCCACAATGTTTTCTTGTCTGCTTGGCACATACTTGGAAAACATTTTTCCTCTCTTCTGCTTGCAACAGGATCTCTCTCTCTCTCTCTCTCTCTCTCTCTCTCTCTCTCTCTCTCTCTCTCTCTTACACACACACACACACACTCACACACATACTCATTCACACACACATACATACACATACACTCATACACATACTCACACATAAATACACACACATACATGCATACTCACACATAAATACTCACACACACATACTCACATACATACTCACACATAAATACTCACACACACATACTTACACACATACTCACACATAAATATACACATACATTCATATATACACTTATAACCCCACACAATCACATATACATGCTTACATACTCACACATGCTCACACAAACATTCTCACACACTCATACACACATACACACACTCACACACAAGTTTATACCTAAAAGAAGAATGAAATTATCCTAATTATACTTCTCCTTAGATAGCTGTCTCAGAATCTTTGGGCAATGCATTCTCTTTAATTTTTTTTGCTTGAGTTCTACACATTCTACGATCTATTAAATACTGGACTTGATTCAATGTTTTCCAAGTAGGGTGATTGTATGAAGTGGGTGTGCTAATGAGTACTGCTTCTTTCTATGAAACCAACTTGTTCTAAGGGAACAAAGAGTGGCTTGATGTATTCGTTCATAAAACTCCAAATACATGGTCAAATCTAGTGCTGGCTAGACTCAGGGAGTCTGTCTCTGGGTCATATTTATAATTCCTGTTCTCATGGGGCTGAGGCATGTTGATTGCTGCAGTTTAAAGGCCAGTCTGGGCTATAGTATGATTTCTAGGATGGCCGATGCTACTGTGAAGATCCTGTCTCAAAAACAGAAACAAAACAATTTTTTATATCTCCTTAATGTCCCAACTCTCCTAGCTCCAAGCAGCATTCATCTATGGGCTCTCCAGCAAGACGACACCTGCAAACAGCTGTATTTTTACTCAGTCTTCATGCTAGCTATCCTCAGAGATAGGACCCTGCCCCCTCTCTCTTAAGAGAAAAGGTCCCTGGGTAATACCATGTTGTTCCAGCTTGGATCATATGTTATTGTTGAGCACTAACCATCACAGCCATTATCTTCATCAGAATAGCTATGATGACTTTGGAGAGATCCCAGGTCTGATGACTATCTCTCAAAAAACCAAACCAAACCAAACCAAACCAAACCAAACCAAACCAAACCAAACAATGGAGTTGGGGAAGGTTACTGGATCTTCATTTTCAATTCCAGCTGCTCCATTCTTCATATCTTGGCCGGTTGCATGTAATTCTACCATAACTGCACGTGATCTCATGGTCTTGGAGAATTGGGTATATAGCCCATGGGAGGACACCATCTATGCATTTATGAGAACTCATCCATGCTGGGTGAGGCTTTTTGGTGCAGCTGCTCTCAGGTTACATATACTCTTGCAACATTCACCTATGCTCTTTAAATGAGCCTATAAACTCACTGGCATCCCGTGACGTACTTGGATTTGTTGATGCTTTTGTTTAAAGACATTTGTTTGTTGTAACCCAGAGAAAGTGTTCCTGTAATACCTGCCCACCACTGAAACAGAAGGATATTATTCTCTTACTTTGTTGTTGCCTGGACAAGTCTTTACGTTTTTCTTGTTGTGATTGTTTTGGTGTGTGCAGTTTACAAACTCACTGATGGACAGCTAGTAGATGATAGATATTTGCTTTGTCACATGACCTTGATCTAAATTCACAGTGCAAGCTTAAGGAAGCATCACACACTTTTGTTGTTGTTGTTGTTGTCGTTTGTTTTATGGCTTGAGGTGTGGTGTGCATGTGTGTGTGTGTGTGTGTGCACGCGTGTGCGTGTGTGTGTGTGTGTGTGTGTGTTTGAGAGAGTCTCTTATGTAGCTTGGAGCTCACCAATTAGAATCTGCTGACTGGCCAGCGATGCCTATCTCCACTTCCACAGTTCTGGGATTACAAGAGATTGCCACTAAACCAGGCTATCTCCCAGTTTTATTCTCTTTTCAAAGAACATCAGTCCAGGCCCTGCTCTGATATCATATCCTTCGTTCTATTCTGCAGCCAGGCCTCCCTCTGACTCTTCTATAGGAACATTACGATGACACTTGAAGCCCATTGGCTAAGTCAGCCTAATTTTCCCACTTCAGGAGCATTAGCATTACATCCAGAAAGTCTCTTTGCTGGATAAAAGGCTTCAGGGATTAGAACCTGGATGTCTATCAGGGAGCTAGTATTCACCACTACTCTGCTTTTCCACATCCCAGTCATACTAAATGTACCCCTGCCATGTTTCTAATAGAATACCCTGTTTCTCCTACCACAGAGCTATGGGTTGAATATGGTGAGTCTCCCACATGAGTTGAATATTCTGTCTACAACTGGTAGGACTGTTGGGAGTGGTTCTAGAAACTCTAGGAAGTGAAATTTAGCTGGAGGAAGTGGACCACTGGGAGGCAGGACTTTGAAAGTTGCCATCTCATCCTCTGCTTCATGAAAGATCTTCTGTCACATGATCCTGCTACAGTGATGCTCTACTCAAGGGCCTGGAGCAAATAATCATGACATTTCTGAAATAGTGAGCAAAATAAATCTCTTCTCGTTGAGTTTATTCGTGTTTGTGCACACATGCACTTGGAGTTGACATTAAGTGTCCTCCTTAATTACTCCGCATCTTAGTTCTGGAGACCCTGAAGCTCACTGACTGTGCTAGGCTGACTGAGCAGCAAGCCCAAGGAGTCTTTCCATCTCTGTCTGTCCAACACTGGAAATGCAGGCACACATCTTCATGCCCAGTTTCTATGTGGGAATCTGAACTCAGATTCTCTAGCTCACAGGGTTTACTCACCGAGTCATCTTTCCAGCCCTTAATTTGTTAATGTGAGGCATCTTCTCTCACTGATGAGAAAGCTAACATACAGCATCTGCTTCATATAGCACAGTTGTCTCTTCTGGCCCAGGACTGACTATATATTCAGCACTCTTTCTTTCTCAGGGTGTACAAGAATACTACATTTCCCAGGCTCCTTTGTTCTCAGATTTGTGTCCCGTGACTGAGTTTAGATAATGGAATATGATGAGAAGGATGCCTTCCACTTCCAGAGTGGAAAGCAAAGTGTCTCGCTTGACTCTTCATGCTCTTGCCTTCTTCTGTGTAGCTGGAAGTGGCTTTAGGACGGTGTAGTCACCATTTGTTGTGTTAAGCCACCGAGAGTTTGGAGGTGCCTACTGTGACACATGACTTAGGTTGACGAACACATATGGCTGTATCTTACCACGAGTTCATCTCCAATCCCTAGCACAGCTCTGGGTGCTAAGTAAGCATTCAGCAAAGGCGTGAAGGAAGGGAAGGGGTGGGGAGGAGAAAGTAGAGGATGGAGAAGAGGAGAGCAAGGGAGGGAAGTGGATAGGAGAGGGCAGGATTGAAAGAAAGGGGAGGTACGTGGAACTGAAGTCTTGATAAATGTTTACAGAGAATTAGATGAATTTGGTGGCCTGGGAGAAGTTAAAGCACTGTGGCATCCAAGACCCCTTATCTACCTCTACACACACACACACACACACACACACAGACACACACACACACAGACACACACACAGACACACACACACAGACACACACACACAGACACACACACACACACACACAGACACACACACACACACACACACACAGAGAGAGAGAGAGAGAGAGAGAGAGAGAGAGAGAGAGAGAGAGAGAGAGCAGTACTTGAAGATGATACCCTCTGGCCTCCTCATATATATGGCTGTTCACACTTGCCCACCTATGGATGTGCCCAAAAAGACATTAAAAAGAACTTAGAAAACAACCATACATTTATATAAACTCTGTTAAACACAATACTTGTTAATTTATGCTACTTTCCACAGGCAGTGAACCACAGCATGAGTGCAGTGTACAGCAACCCAAAGCAGTTACTCTCTGGCACATCCTGTCAGACTTAGCTCCGTCTTTTAAGGGAGCCATGGACACCCCCCCCCCACACACACACACATCAGCACTGTGCTTTGAGCTTGTGTTAACTGCAGCTGGTCTTGCTGTGCCCCTGAGAATGCTGTCATGCAGTCACTGATGGCCACTCCGATGTCACCAGCCCAGGGATACCCGTTTTATAAAAAAAAAAAAAAAGTCTCTAAAAACTAGCAGAAAAAGTAATGGGGTTCATCACGTCTATTTTTTATTCAGATTCTGGATCTTGCTAATCCTCTCCCACATACTGTTTTTCTATGGACCTATATAAGCCTGACCCTCATTTCTGCCTGGGTTCGGCTATGCTACTGTGCCCCAAGCAAAGTGTTGGGCATTTTGACAAAGAATTGCTCCGAAGCTGGGTGTGTACGTGCACTATGCAATCCCTGCCCTGGGAGGTTGAGGCAGGAGGAACATAAGCCCAAAGCCAACTTGAACTACACAGTGAATCCCTGCCTCCCCCCACCATCTCTTCAAATTTCAGAAGGTATCTGCAGGGCCTCAAGCTAAGTGTGGGCTCCCTTTGAGCACAGAGGTCCACCTCAGGAAGCTGGCCCTGGCTCTGTATTGCATGCCTCCACTCTAGAGCCTGTGTGCTGCTGGAGGGGAAAGGCCTCCTTGAGCTCTATGTAGCTGAGATATCTTGCAGCTCCTCCATGGTAAAGAGCCCTCTTTAAATACATGAGAGTCTCCACTCACAGTGCCTAGCGCTATACAAAGTGTAGATCTAGGATCTGGACATTCTTGGAGAGAGATATCACAGTTTGTTTGTTTGTTTTCTTTTTTTAAAGTAGGGTCTTGCTGTACAGTTCAGGCTGCACTCGTGATCCTGCTTCAGCCTGCTGAGTGGGGGGTTGCAGTCACGTACCACCACACCTGGGTCAGAGCGGCATCATTATCTGTCTGGGAGAAAACCAAAGGTTGAGAAACTTAACTTGAAGGCAAGAGCTTAGAGCCAGCCAGAGCTAACACTGAAACCTTTGCTCACTGGCCCCCACACAAATCACTTCAAACTTTGAAAGACTTCCAGCCAGAAAGTGCTGGGATTTAAACATAAGCCTAACACCGCAATCATGGTATTTAATTGGTTTTAATTTTGACCCCCAGTTGACATTTGGCAATATCCATGAAAATTTTAGTTGTTACAAGGAGGTGAAGGCATGGTGGTATGGTGTCTGGTGGGTGAGGGTAAAATATACTGCCAAATGTTCCACAGTGCCCCGGGCGCCCTCAGGACACAGGTGTGGCACTAAGTGTAGACAAGCCTGGCATAGAGGTACCCTTCTCCAGCTTCAGGTCTCGGTGCTGGACAGTACACTTTCTTTTCCTTGCTGTAAACACCACTCTGTGTTTATTTTCCTTAAATTGACTTTACGTTAGTGAATTTAAAAGAACCAACTACACTTTAACACTTCTACCTATGGATTCATCTGGAGGATGTGCTTTTTAAAAAGATGCTTATGGAAACAAGTAAGACACCATTGATAAGTGAGATACCTGTGGAGGGGCCCCATCGTCAGTGCGGGGAGCCATGCTATTGACCTACTTCAGCTCTTTGAAGCTTCTTTATCTCTGCAGACACAGAGGACAAAATCCATCAAATATGTGTTTCTGGAGCAGGCAAGGCTTGCTACCATTTGCCTCTGTGTCATCGCTTCCTTTTCCCCCCTCAAGGCTAACAGTTGCTTGGAAACCTCTTTGAAACCTTAAAAGCCATCTGATGAAGAAGATGAACAAACAACTCATTCGGGGAAGGGCCACTGTGCCCATAATTTAATTTGTTGCATGGCTTATAAACACTGGTTTCAAGGTAGTCCCAGGCAGCCCAGACCCTTCCTTAATTGTTAGCTAGTACGATCGCATGCTTGTTGTGGTAGGTACCGCAGCCTGAAAAATTGAGGCCAGAGTAAAGGAGGTTCTTCTTTAGATATTAAAAAAGGCCTGAGCTGTAATTCTATAGCATCCTCATCTCTTTCACAGAAAAAAAAGCTTTCATAAAGGGCCACAATTTTCCCTGGGTGTGTTCAAGTGAATTTGTTTCTGTAGGGGTTTGGGGAAGAGATCCAATATGATTTTTCCTCGTCTATGGACTTGCCAGCTGTTTCAGTGAGCAACTTTAGAACCTGCCCCTACCCCCAACATAGAAAGAAGCCTTAAAAGAAATATACTTTTGGTCCTGTGTCCTGAACCTATCAGGGGGTAGTGGCTATACAATAACTTGATATGAAAATGGGCATTTTTATCCCTCCAAAGAGTGAAAAGAACAAAGATGATTTTCCTAAATATTTCTCAAAGGCTTGGCACATGGGCTGGAGCAATCCTAGCAGGCACAGGCAGAGCCACTGCAGATAGTAAGGGAACTGAATCAGGGGAAAGCTCCTGGGGAACAGGAGGAGGCTTAGGATTCTTCCAGGAAAAGCAGGCAGGGTGGATCTCAGTCTGCTTCCTTCTGAAGCAAAGCTCCTGCAGTTTTCTTCCCGCAAACAGGGGGCAGTCTCTGTTAATTAAAGCCGGAGAGCCTTGTGCAGAGACCAAAGGCAGATCCAGAAGTGGACTTTCCTATTCATCTTTTGTGTAAGGGTATTTAAAAAAATCATGTTTCAAAGTCTCTTAAACCCCCCAAATCTTGAAATTGTGTGTGTGTGTGTATGTGTAAAACCTACTTTTTTTCTATGAGGTCGCTCATTGTAAAGGATGCCTTGACTCTGGCTGGTGAGCACCGAGGAGGTGTTGAAGCAGGGTTGGAAATGGCAGAAAACTACATTAGTAGTTGGAAAGCTTATTCTGGCCTTGGCTTTACCACTTGCTAGCTAGAGCTCACAACTTCTTGGATCCTAGGAAGCCTGCTGGAAGGTCCCTCCCACAAGCCCAAGTATCTCCCAACCTCAGGGAAGACGGGATGCTAGAAAGCACCCTGCGTGCTCTGGGCATTCCTTTCCTCTTTTTTGTCCCAGATCGAACAATTTCTTAAAGATCTCTTTCTAACCCCTTCATGTCTCTCTCCCTCTCTCTCTCTCTTTCTGGATAGGCATATTCCCATGGGTGCAGGTGTGCACACACATGTGTAGCTGTGTGTGCTGAGGCCAAATGACAACCTCAAGTGTCATTCCTCAAGAACTTAATTTTTAAAAGATTTATCTTTTTATGTGTTTGTGTGAATTTATGTGAAGCAAGTGCATGTGGGTTCCGGTGCAGGCCAGAGAGTGCCATGTACCAGTACTGGAGCTGTAGGAAACTGTAAATCAGCTGATTTGGGTGCTGAGTCCTCTGTAAGTACAGTAAGGGCTCCTAACTGCTCAGCCATCTCTCCAGCACCCCATCCCTTTGTCAGGAGATCCCCCTCAGTAGGTTAAGACAGCTGGCCCAAGTGTCCCAGGGGTCTGCCTGTGTCCTCTCCCCCAGCTATGTGATTCTAAGTATGTGCCACCACACTCTGCTTCCTCATGTAGGTTTGAGGGGGTAAACTCAGGTCCTCTTGCTTTCATGACAAGTAATTTCATGATTCATAACTTGTTAAAAATCTTAATTAACTAAACACCTAGCTAACATACTTCACAATTCGTTTTTGTCTGTGTGCCTGGGAACACAGATTATCAAGGCCATTTTAGTCATGTTATTTACATGGCAGTGCTTGGAGACATTAAAGATAGAAACACGTAATCAAAGGTGGGGTGCATGTCTGTTAGGAAGGGACAGGAAGTGGCCAGTCACAGACTCTGGAAGCATAGTTCCTGGGTAAAATGTCAATAGCTTTCACTCCACAAACTCCCTGGGTAGCTTTCTCATTGCTTTGAGGCTCAGTTTCTCTCATTGCTATTGGGAAGATAATATTAACCAAGAAGCAGAGAATTAAGGGAGCCCCTGAGCTCACTGATTCCTCTACAAGACCCCAGGTTGTCTGGTACTCAGTAGTTATTGATTTTTAATAAAAGCAAGCTTAGGGATTGTGCTATAACTCACAGAGAAATGTCAGCTGCCATCAGCTCCCACACCAATGTTTATGGGATGGACAAGGTGGTAGCAGTTGTGGGTTGCCAGTATGACAAATATGCCTCCCACCCTATTTGCAGGGTCCTATGGTGAGGAAGCTGGTTGGCAGTTCTCTTTCCTTTTCACAGTGGGGGATGGGTTGGAGTACATTCTACTGCAGTCAGTCTTGGCTCTAAGACCTGGTGTGGTTTACCAAGGTGGCCCTGGGCTGCATTTGTAAATCTTCTTTCATCAAAGGGAGGGGGAGTTTAGCCAAACCCTTTGATTTGGAAAAAACTTGCCACACAGTCTTAATAAATCCTCTCATAAATTATCAATTAAGAGGATCCCAGCAGACCATTTTACATGTGGCCCAACTTCGTGGTCCTTTGAAAATTTCCCCCAAGAGTCCTGCAGCTGAAACCAAACAAGAGGAGAGGGAACAGAAAACATTGCTTCCTCTGTGATTCACCCAGCCTACTGCAAAGAGCATACTCAGTTAATACAATTAAAAAACAAAACGCCAGGGCGTGTGGGGATATAAATTTAGCTTAGCAGCTTTGATGTGAATCCTGATTTAGGGGCTATTGAAATCAAATTCAAGTAGAGGGCAGGAAGAAATAGGAGAAATGGTCGAGGGCTTATGGAGGGCTGGGAGGAATCAGTCAGGAGAAAGGAAGAGAGAACAAATTTGGAAAGGTTGAGAAGAGATGCTGGGAGCCAAGGAAACAACCTCGGTGAGGATGTCGGGGAAGGGGGGCTCCGTGGGGACAGGGGACAGCCTGCTCTGGAGACTGTCGCGCGGGCTGCAGAAACGAGTGGCTGAGGATGAGTGCCCAGGCCTTGCGCTGCGCCAAAACTGCCAGCGCAGAGGCGGCGCCGCTGTGTGCCCTCCTGTGGAGCTCAGCGTTCGCTGCGGGGGCGAAGAGGGACAGAAAGCGGCAGGTCCTAAGGGCTAGGGGAGTTCTTAGGAGAGCCCTTCCAGGGTGAGCCATTGCCTTCGCTTTGTCCGCTGACCGCCTCGCCAGACCACCCAGCTTTTAATATGAGTTCCCAAGCCCCTGTTCTGGGGTGCTTACCACAGCCCAAGGGGTTTGACACCTAACCCACCTTCCCAGTTCCAGCCTCTTCTCTGTTCAGGGACTCGAACCATCCCAGGCTCGCGCCAGGCATGAGGTCGCATCCCCGGAAAGGGCAAGGCAGTTCCTGCACGCCCGGGAGGAGGAGGGAGATCTTGTCTACACTGCTTCTAGTGTGTCTTGGAGTGAGCAAGCCATCTAATCTGTCCCGATTCTCCTAGTCACCCCTTCCCTGATCGACAGATTGCAATCGCAGCTCCTGCGCACGCACCCCTAGGGGGGGAAATCGAGGGCGGAACCACCTCTGAGTCTTTGCTTGGGGTGAGGAGCACCTTTCTCCCCGAGAGGGTGCCAGAGGTCCCGGCCGTGGTTCTTTCCACCTGCCGAGAAATCAGAGCTGTTCTTTCGAGCCTGGCAGCGGTGGAGCTTGCTGCTTTTGCCCGAGCTCTCTCTGCACGCCCCCTATTCGCCCCCGCCCGCCCGAGTCACCTCTTTACGCGCCCCCGCCCCTTTCGAGCTAGCGCTCACCACCACCCCTCCTCTATCCGCCCTCCTCCCCTTCCCCCTTCCCTCTGGCCCTCCCTTCATTCCACAAGTGTCGCTTCTCTCTCTCTCTCCAGCGCACTTGGCGTGCTAGAGAGGTGAAGAGCATCCTGCGAGCGAGCGGACGTGGGGAGCCGAGTCCCGGGTGGCGGGTGGAAGGGAGTTACGGACACAGCGACTCTCTCCTGTTTTCCACCCCCGCCTCCCCCGGTGGCCAGCAGGACCTGCACCCCGCGCTGGCCCCCGCTCCTGCTCCGTCCCCGCCCGGCCCCGGCGCGCTCCTCCCCGGCCGGCCCCCTTCCTCGGCGCGCGTCGCGCTGGAGGCGAACGCAGTCTGAGCCGAGCGCAGTGGCCGCCGACCACCGAGCGCCCCGCGCCGCCTCCCTGCATGTGCGGCCAGCGGCGGCCCGCAGCCCCCGCCAGCAGCCTCGGCAGCTTCGGCCGCGCGTCCAGAGGCGGCGGTAGCGGCTCCAGCGGCGGCCGAGCGCTCCAGCCCGGGTTGGGAGACACGATGCGCCGAGTCCTTCGGCTGCTTCTCGGCTGCTTCCTCACCGAGCTGTGTGCCCGCATGTGCCGGGCGCAGGAGCGATCTGGGCACGGGCAGCTAGCGCAACTGGGCGGCGTACTGCTGCTCACAGGGGGCAACCGCTCCGGAGCCGCCTCCGGAGAGGCCGGCGAGGGCGTCGGGGGCTCGGACGCACCGCCGACTCGAGCGCCCACGCCAGACTCCTGTCGGGGCTACTTCGATGTCATGGGCCAGTGGGACCCGCCGTTCAACTGCAGCTCGGGCGACTTCATCTTCTGCTGCGGGACTTGTGGCTTCCGGTTCTGCTGCACGTTTAAGAAGCGGCGACTGAACCAGAGCACCTGTACCAACTACGACACGCCACTCTGGCTTAACACGGGCAAGCCCCCAGCGCGTAAGGATGACCCCTTGCACGACCCCACCAAGGACAAGACCAACCTTATCGTCTACATCATCTGCGGGGTGGTGGCTGTCATGGTGCTGGTGGGCATCTTCACCAAGCTGGGGCTGGAGAAAGCGCACCGGCCCCAAAGGGAACACATGTCCAGGTGGGCTGCCTCCCCTTCGCCCCCCTCTTTGGGTCCACTTTCCTTTCCCATCCATCTCCAACATTCCCCAGCCGTGCTTCCCTCCACCCCAAGGTCTCCGATTGGGGAATGTCATCCAGGACGACAACTTTCCCTTGTAGCATTGAGCCAAGCAAGGCATTGGGCTCAGCACAGGTGGGAGTGAAGGCCGAGTGTGGAAGGGGAAAGTCTCTTTTCCCCTCGCCCACCTCCTGTTCCCTCTCACCAGATATGATGGTGGGTCTTGAGACACATAGCCGGGTCTTTAAACTCTTGCGTTTTGGGGAGAGGATCCATTTATGGAGGTAAACAGAGGCAGGCGAACCTGAAAGGAAGTGGGGGGGGGGGCGTGTATGATCCGTGTGCTTGTGTGTTGGAGGGAGGGAGGAACGGAGGGAAAGAGTGAGTACCTCCTGCAACTTGTACACTAGCGAAAATGAAGCAAAGGTTAGGGAGAGTGCACCAGAACCAAAGCCTCCTAGTGCTGGCGCTTCCCCAGAGCTTTGAGGGTCCTTGATTAGAACCTCTTCTTTCCCCATTCCATTTCTCCCTCACCATCTATTCCTCTCTGTGCTGCAGCCATCACAACGCTGCACACCTTGCCTGGCCTGGAGATGACTCCACGGGCCCCCTCCACCCTTCAAGCACCTTGATTCATCAACTTTGCCTTTCCCTTTATTCATTATGCAAGTCCTATCACTGGCAAAGTCGCAGCAGATGGGAGAAAGCATTTGGGGATTAAGGGAGCTATTTGCCTTTTTGTTTAACCCCTCCCCCAAGTGTCTAAAATGATTCCCAGAACTCAATAACTTTGGAGGTGAAGGATGCAGAGTAAGCCAGGAGCCAGGGGAGAGATGCTGGGTTAGCATGAGGTCTGAGTGAGAGGGATGCAAGGAGAACTGTGGGCCAGATGACAGCAGGATGGCTGGAGCCAAAGTCCAACTGATTTTAAGTCTGGGCATTGAAGTCACAGTGTTCTCTTCACTCTCCAACACCCTCCTCCCCCACGTAGGGTGTGTGTGTGTGTGTGTGTGTGTATGCGTGCTAGCTCACAAGTGCGTGTGTGCATGCTATCTGTGTACATGCCTAAAAATCTGAACAAAGAGACCTAGCAAAAATAGGCAAAGGAACATTACCACCCCACTGGTAATCATTTTCTGTGTATATGATGAGAAAGAGTATCCAATGAGTTTTTCCTTTTCCCAGAGATAAGGGATCTGGAGGGAAGGTGGGGAAGTTCTGCTCAGTTTGGGTTAGTGGTAGATGGTGTTTTCTTGGGGCACAAAAATAAGCTCCCAGGGCACCCAGGAAACTGGAACCAAGAAAAGGTGCTGACCCAGCCTACCTCCTGCTACTCCCAGGTGCTCTACCTCCAGCTTCCCAGGGGGTTCACTTTAGGAGAGCTCTATCCAGGGACATCTTCTGTTGTCCTTAGGGTGAGAGTGAGAAATGGATGCAGGTCTGCCCTGGATGCATGTTGCCATGCAGGGAGCCAGTACTCAGACAGGAAAGCTGTCTTGCTGTCACCCTAACTTGGGCTGAAATCTCCCCCATGCCTTTTTGCTAAGTTCTAGAGTTTCCCTTTTTGGGATTTGGTGGGAAGAGGAGCTACTCCTGGCAGGTTTGTGGGTGAGGCTACAGCTTCAAGTTCCCGTGGATTGGGTGCGCAGGTCAACCTCGCTCTCCATTGATACTCAGAGGCTCAGTGGGAACTCAGTTTCCTGTCTCAACCCCTCCTCGCAGGCAGCTCTTTTTAGAGGCATCAACTCCAGTTTTTTCTGCAGATTCTAAGTAAAGTCTGTTTGGAGGCCACATCCAGGAGTACCCAGAGCTAGGTACTTAACTAGGTTCCTCCTATAAACATTCATGAATTTTAAAATTCAGTGGAAGTGCCTGGCCTTGGCAAGGGAGAAGACTGGATTATGTCACAGGCAGCTTCTTAGATATGCTTTTCAAGCAAGCATGCTGCTGTTTGAGACCACCTGTACTGCAAGTCCCTGTTGCCAGGGGCCCCACCCCCTTTGACTTTAAATTAGAATGTGGGGTGGGAGCCAAGCACCAGGGCTGGCAAAGCTCTCCAGGTGATTCTCATGTTCATTCAAACTCTGTGAAGAGACCAGAGCGAACACCTGCTGGGCACAGGGCTAGGTGCCAGGCACTGTGCGGTGTGTGTGCCTGTGTGCTTGTGGGTGCGTGCGTGTGTGTGTGTGTGTGTGTGTGTGTGTGTGTGTGTGTGTGTATAAACTCAGCTCTCCCAGCTAGCCTATGACATGGCTGCTATTTTAATTCCCTATTTTCATGGGAGAAAATCATGGCACAGGCGAAGGGGCTTTGCTTAAAGTCACGCAGTTAGAAGAAAATTGTGACATTGATGGTAATTCTGGATCCAACCCACTTGTATTTGAGGCCCAGCCTCAGGATCTGGGGAGCTTCCCAGGGTACAGACTTTTCAGCTCTTTCTATGGCGATTAATAAATAGTATATTTAGAGTGGGCCTCAGACCTCTTCTTTAGCACTCTTTTTCAGTGACTGTGAGATCCAGGAGAAACACTGGAAGGGAGGAAGTGCAGAGTTAACTCAAGAGAAGAGCAGAGGACAGTGTGACTCTTGTTGCAGTCGGGAGCTAGTTCTCTCCACTTGTATAACGCTTCTGTGGCACCTGGGCTGTCCCCAGGCCCCTCTGGTTGCATCCTATGCTGCTTAAGGACTGAATCCTTTGGAGCCCAGTATGGCAACTGACTCATTAGCTTTTGCTTGATGGTGCTAAGTGATCCTCCAGTGGGGACCAGTGCACCAAGCTTGGAGGCAAAGGGGCTGCTCTAAGGTGAGGCACATTCCAGCAGCAGTTCACCTGCCAGCCACAGCCTCTTAGTGGTTACCAGGAGTTCAGGGATACAGATGTGGGGTTTGTTCTCATTTTGCCTGGGAAGCACCTTGCCAAGGTCACACAGGTGTCAGGCAGTGACTGGGAAACTTGTGTTTTCTAATGGAGGCCCCCAGCACGTCAGAATGGACATTTGGAGTCCTTGCAATATGGCCTGGTTGACTCTGGGCTGAGGAGGACAGCCACCAGGAGGGGTGGGGAGAACCCATGCCATCATGTAAGGACTAGGGAGGTGGCCTAGTGGGAAAGAGTGCCTGCGGGGCAAGGATGAGGACCTGGGTTCAAATCTCAGCACCCACATAAAAAGCCAAGCACTGTGGTGAGTGTCTGTAACTCCAGTGTTAGAGGTGGAGACAGGGGAATCCCAGGGGCCTTTGAAAGCCTAGTTAGTGGCTGGGCTCCAGGTTCAGGGAAATACCCTGTCCCCAAATGGGTGGTGGAGAGCAACCACACAGGGTGTTCAGACACTGATCTTTGACCCCCACAGGGTCAAGAGCCCCTCAGAAGGGGAGAAGGAGGGAAGAGAAGGAAGACTGTGAAAGCAGCTCTCTCTCTCCAGCATCATCACGGCAGCCACGGGCACTGTGGCTTCCATTGTTTAGTGGAAGGAGTGCCTGCAGGGAGGGCTGACTGTGGCCCTGAAAGCCCATGGGTAGATAGATTCCCTCTCGCTTGCAAAGTGTTAACATTTGTGTGTCTTAAGTTTTCTGTGAGTCATTTTGTGATATAGTCTGATCACATGGCCTGGGCTGGTCTCCATCTCATGATTTGCTCAACCCAGGTTCCCAGGGGATAGATTATAGGTATGTGCCACCAAAATTTTTACTAGGAAAAAACTGAAACATGTAAAACGCCTGAAAGGAATACAGTGGCCTGCAGAGCGGTCTTTGCCTGAATAAGGGTGGGTCACCCTAGTGCTGCTTACACTCAGGGTGGATAGTAACCCCCATGGTAGGAGCTGCCTTGCACATTGTAGCAGGTCTGGCAGCATCCTTGACCTCCACCCACTAAGTAGATGATATTCTCACACCTGTCTAGTGACAGTAGAAAATGTCACTAGACAGTTGACACAGAGGAGTAAAATCCCCCTACTGAGAACCACTAGTCTTAAATAAACTACCTTTACAGTTTTGTTAAATTTTGCTTCATTTTGATGCTTTTTCCCTATTTCTTTTGCCCTTTCTCCATCTTCTCTCCCTCCTTCCCTCCTTCCTTCTCTCCTCCCTCCCTCCCTTCTTTCTTCACTCCCTCCTTCCCTCTCTCCTTTTCTCCCTCCTTCCCTTTCTCTGTCTCTTCTTTCTTCGCTTTTTATTTTTCCTTCCTCTGTCCCTCTTCTTCCTTCCCTTTCTTCCTTCCTCCCTCTTACCCCCATCCAGTAGAAACATTTGAAAATAAGCTGTAGACACAGCATTCAGTTCCCAAATACTTGCAGCATGGGTCTCCTAAGAACAACATTTCCTTCAAACAATACAATTCCATGATCACAACTTAGAAAGAGAACAAAAATGCCACAGTCATTAAATATCCAATCATATTAAAGTCTCCTTCTCAGACCCCAAATGTCCTTCAGAGTTTGGCTTTACATTGATCTGGTAAAGAGGCATTATTATATATGGCTGTGAAATTTCTTCCACCCCTAATATCCACGCTATTTTAAAACAAACTTTAAGTCAGTAGCTTGTACTGAAGAACTGGATTTCTCAGAGAATTCCAATTTGTAATTCCTGTCCCATTCTGGAGCTCTGGGAACTGCACCTGTGGTTTTCACAGAGCAGCTGCTGGCTGTGGCTGGGTGGTGACCACCCCCTTCGGAGAGCTCTTGGGATGAGAGTAAGAGGGTTTATGTGAACAGCACATGCTCCCAGTAGATCTAGTGAAGTCTCTTAATATTTGGGTGACCTTGGGAAGGCTGCTTCACATCTCTGCAACTCCGGATCTTATCTACAGGTTGAGAATTCAGTGAGGAGCAGGCTTGGAAAGTGATTAGCATAGAGCCCAGCCAGAATCACTACCCAGCATCTTTCTTACTGGAGTTCTTCCTCTTGTCCACTGAAGGCGATGACATTGCAGCTTGGACCTCAGTGCCTGGTCCTTACTCTACTCCGTGTCGGTGGCCAACTCTCCTAACCTCTCTGGATTTGCATTTCCATCTGATCAGGAGAAGCTGGCAGGCTCTCAACAGGAAGGATGGCGTGTATATGATTAGATTAAATGTACTGCAAAGTGCTGTCTGGGGGATGTCGAAGAACCCGTGTTAGATTTGCAATTTTGCCACAAGCTTGTGTGTAAATTCTCATTTAATTTCACACCCCTCCCCCACAAGGTAGCTTCTGTGACAGTCTGCTGATTACAGAGGCACAGACTGCTTTCCAAGAGGGTGAACGAGCACCCAGTGAGCTAGAGGAGATTGGCTTGAAACCCAGATGGTCTGAAGCAGAGAGCAGGTCCTTGACTGCTAGACTGCATTGCACTGGGGTATGGACCCATAGGACCTTTAGTCTTCTCAGATCCCAAAGAAGTACTCAATGCCCCGAAAACAGCAGTGTGCAGCAGGGCCTTCTGGAAGTCCACGTGAGGTCATGTCTAAGAGTGCTTTATGCACCTGTCCTGGCAAGGTTAGACTTCTCGGTGGGAACACTGGGGAAACAACCTTGAGGGCAGACCTGGATATTTGAAGCTCTCTCCACTTGAAGCTGGTAGGAAACACATGTTATTCCTGTCTTCAAACAGAATAAAAAATTCCAAGCCAGAAAAAATAAATCCATGTGGGCAAATGACATAGCAGTGTCCTGTGTGGTTTTCAAAAATGCTTTAGAAGAGCTATAGTTGTTTGCAAAGATATGACATCAAGTGACAAGTGCCCCCTGCCATGGGCCTTTGCTGTGGTCTTCCAGCACCCCTCTCATCTGCCTTGCTTTCAGCATGCCTGTGGTTATTTCATGGCTTCCCAAGCTGGAGGAGCCCATGTGTATCACATGGAAGTGTCTATTTTTCTTGCAGGACATATTTGCTTCTCTCTGAGGACTGAAGTCAGCTTTATGAAGGATAACTTATGCCATCAAATGCACACATTTTGATTGGAGAGTTTGATGAGCTTTGATACTTGTTTGCACTGGTGTAAATCACCACTATAGAAAATTTGATTGTGACCATTGTCCTTGTGTCCTGAACAATGAACACAATGGAGTTTCTCGTGCAAGAGATGATGCTCAGGAGGCCCACTGATGTGTTTAAAACTCAAGATATGAAGTTTTAATGTGGTTGGCTGGTAGAGTATTTGCCTATCATGAAGCCTGGGGTTTGAGTCCCAACACTGCCCAGAACCAATATGATGGTGTACACTTACACTCCAGGCTCAGGTCGGGTGGGGTGTCAGGAGGATTAATAGTTCCTCAGCTACATAGGGAATTTGAGGGCAGCCTCTAGAGACACAGTCTCAAAGCAAAACGTAAAACAAAAACCAAACAAGTGAAGAGCAACGCAACTCCAGACAAAGTTAGCCCCCCTGGGAGCCTTCAGGGCAGGTCCTTGGGCTTGGTTCTCCCTTTGGAAATATTGGAATCTTATATTTGCTGTCTGTATCCGAGAGAAAAGGGCTATAATATTTCTATTTTGTCCACCATCCAGACAGGCCATGCTTTCTCTGTCTGTTTGGATGAATTGTCTTCCGTTAGATCTGAAGTGGCTGGTCCTCACCCTTCAGGTTTCCCATAGTGTTGTCTTCTCCAGGAATCCTCCTCTGACCTCTCATGCTTAGGACCCCCACTCCTCCACATGCCCTGGCTTAGTGCTCAGTGTTATCTTCTTCCCTTTGTAGCATGGTCTCAAAAGTATGTTGATTGGTTATTAGTTATGATCAAGTTATCAGTTAATCGGTTTATTGTCTGGCTCTTTCCATTGTCATTCACAGTAAGGATGCAGGGACAGACATCTCATAGCTGTGTCTTGAATGCCTAATAAAGACAGTTCTATTTCTGTTGTTCTGTTTTACATGGGATAAACTACTCCATCTTTCCATCCACCCATCCATCCATCCATCCATCCATCCTTCCATCCATCTTACATCTATCTCATACATATTGAATATCTACTTTATGGCCAACACTGATCTATAACTATGAGAGAGTGGTGGCAGATACAGATGCATTCTATCCCTCACTCACTGGAGGGATAGGGAACACACAATGAAATGTATGAGAAAATTGATACTAGGTTGAAGCTTGTGAAATTGCCAATACTTAATCATTTTTCAACCTCAGAGATAATATGCCAACACAATTGTTCTAAATGGGGCTAAGAGAGTATATGTGTGGGGTGGGGGTCGGGGGGAGAAATCTAGGTGTAGCTGCTCCTGGGAGCGGCTCAAATGAAGCCCTGTGCTTCAGGAAGCAGAATTAAAACGTCAAACGCTTTATTATGTGGAATTATCAAGTCTAAAATTTGCCAAGCTCATGTCTCAGATCAAGCCTGAATGTTGACAGAGAGGACTCCTCAGAACTAGAAAGGACAGATGCTTGGGTCTCACAGCCTCCTGGCAGGAGAATTCTGTTTGATGGGGAAGGGTCAATCTTTTGCTTTATTCAGACCCAAACAGACACCAGCAGAACAATTTGTTAAACCCTTAAGTGTTGACTTGTTTTGTTTCTGATGAATGGAATGCCCTTCCCCCTGAGTCATTACAGGTTTTGACACATCCCTTCCTAAAACTGTGTTTAGTATGCACCACAAAATATACTCATTTGGCAACAAGTGTATGCCAGGACCTCCAAACAGGTACGAGATGTGCTGTAAGTGTGAGCTCTGTGCTGTGGAGAAGGTGAGAAAATAAACCTTATTTTGAAGTCTGTAGTTAGTTGTGCTGTCTTCCTGCTCCCACTGACTACAATTCCTAAGCATTGTATACACTAAGGATGATGTTCCTCATGCATAAATAAATCCACACTTTGAATGTTCTTCTTGAGAGTTTTGATTATTTTTTTGGATGACTTTGTTTGGAGCTGAATGTTTTAACTTTGTAAGAAGGTAATGGAGAGTGGAGTTCTCTCCCCCTCCTCCTCTTCTTCCTCTTCTTCCCCCCTCTTTTCTATATCTAAAGTTACGGCTTCTCCTCCCCCACCCGATCTCCATCTCCTCCATCTCCTCCATCTCCTCCATATTCTCCATTTCCATTTTTGTCTCATCTCTTTCTTCCATCTCCATCTCCCCCATCTCCTCCATCTCTCTCCTCTGTTTCCATCTCTTCCATCTCCTCTATTTCATCTTCTTCATCTTTCCCATCTCCTCCATCTTCTCTATCTTCATCTCCTCCATCTTCATCTCCTTTATTTCCCCCCCTCCTCTATCTCCACCTCACTCTTCCCTGTTCTCTCTTACTCTTTCCCCTGTTCTTTTCTCATTGTGGGCTCACTCTGTAGCCTAGGCTGGCCTTGAATTGTTCATGTAAACCAGGGTAGCCTCAAGCTTGTCACAACTAGATTACAGGTGTGCATCACCACACCTAGCCTGCCATGTTGTTGCTTGCATTTACAGATCTGCCTTTAGCCTTTGGGTTTATAGAGGATAGCTCTTCATTTATCCACATGCCCGCTTTGTGATAATCAGCCGACATAAAGTTTATAATTTAATGTGTACCTTTCCTGTAGGACATGTATGAGTGAAGTAAGGGTCCTGGTGAAGATGTCTCTGGGACCTCCCTTGATCCTTGGTTCCTGACTTCTGCCATCTGATGTGTGGATCCAGTGCAGACAGTGGCATCAACACAGAGAATTGAATTGATCTCTCATTTTAATGACCAAAGGCCATTAAAGCCAGGGTTAAGGCTGGTGGGGAAAGCCCCACTCTTTTGGTGCTTTGGGAGTGAACCCAGGGGGAATCTGATGAAAGTTACAGCTTCTTTGCTCAAGAAAAAAAAAAAAAAAAGCACAAACAAATTTTCCATTCAATTCCAGAAGAATTCAACGATCCTTTGAAGCCCAGGACGAAGAATCCGTTTAGAAGTGAAAAAGGCAAGTTAGGTTTGCAAGGTCCTGTCTGTCTTAGAACTTCCTTCCCTGAAGCCTTCCTGAGTTTCAGACCATGCCTGTTGCACAGAGGTAGGGAAGGGCATGAACTTTGATTTCAGACATTCAGGAGTGGGACTCCAGTCACTCCATCGGCCAGTAGCAGAATTCATGTGGGCAACTCTGTAATGGGTTACAACTGTCTCCCTTGCCTTGTTCCCCTCTGTTTGGCCTGTTCCACCTTTATCAGCTTGCTTGCTTGTTCCTCAAATATCTGATGTCTTTCCTTCCTCGGGGCCTTTGTGCTTTTCTGTATGGTCTGCCTGACTCGTTCTTTCTGTCACCTTCACCTGTGTGAGCTAGCTTTCTGTTACTGCAGCAACCATCTGAGTGGATCACCTTACACAGAGGAAAGGTTCGTTTTGGCCTCTACCCTAGGAGGTTTCAGCTCACGATCTGTTGACCTTGGTGGTAAGGTGGTGTGTCTTGACAGGAGCATGTGGTAGAGCACAGCTGTTCTCTTCATGGCCAGAAAGGCAAACAGTGAGAACAGGAAGCGGCCAGGTCCCACATCCACTGCCTACCATGACTGAAGACCTCCACTTATCCTCTCCTCTTAAAGTCCCCACTGTTATCCTCAGCATCATGATGAAAACTGACCCTTTGACATGGATCTTTGAGGGACAGTCCAGATCCAAGCTGCGGCATCTCATGACCAGATTATTGCTGCTCACTCAAGTCTCACTTCTTCCTAAGATGTTGTCTTGGTCTCTCTCCCCATCTCTCTAACTTGCTTCTTAGCCACTAAGTCTAATAAAGCACCAACTGCCCCTCCCAGTCCTTCTCTGTCTTTTAGCGGTCAGTTCCCACTCTCTCTCCCACATAGCCTCTGGCAACCAGGATTGTACTCTATGGATTTGTCTATTCTAGACACTCGTTGTAAATGAAACCACACACAACTCAGACATTTTTGTGTGGGTTTTCTTTCACTGGCCATAAGATTTTCAAGTTTTATTCATATCTGGACTGGTGTCTGGGCTCTATTCTTCCTCTTCACAGCTGAGTAATATTCCATCTCGTACACTGCATTCTGCTATTTGGCTGATGGACATTTGGACTGTTTCTCCTTTTGGGCTGTTGTTATGGCATCTGGCTCTGTTGGCTGCACCATTCCTCATTGTTTATTTCAGCTCTTGCTTATTTTTATTTAACATATCTATTTTTATTCTCTCCCATAGAATGTAAGCTCCAGGAAGGCCACGACCTCTCTCAGCTTGTGCAGTGCTGTATTCCCAGGGCCTCATGCCATGCATGGCATATTGTAGACAATAAACATCTGGTGAATGAATAAATGTGTGCGGGCTGTTGTTATTCTCCTGCCTCTAATGGATTCCATCTTGTCCTCTGGCCCCTGTAGGCCTCTGGCTTCACTGTCCTGGGTTTCTGTCCCTTCAGACTTCTCCCTGGCTGCAGTTCTTACCATAACCTATCACCACAGCCATGGTCCTCACACATGGTCTCTGCTGTTCTAGCACA
Organism: Mus musculus; assembly: GCF_000001635.26. NCBI lineage: Eukaryota > Metazoa > Chordata > Mammalia > Rodentia > Muridae > Mus > Mus musculus. The sequence continues at coordinate 11,995,581 of NC_000082.6, forward strand.
GACTCAAGACTTAACCTGATCATGTAGTTGGCATGTGGGAAAAGCTTTCAGAAACACCTCTCACATGCCCAGCTCTAGGGTCTAACCCTCTGGGTTCAGATGAATCTAGTAAGTTTCAACATGTTGCTGGATGCCTTAGCTATGAGCATCACTGCTACTCATGATTTCAGCTGAGAAGCTCAGCTGAGATCTTGGTGGTCTGGGTGGACCCCATCAAAACAGTACCTGCCCTTTCTCTGTCTCCTTTGACTTGGATCCTGAGAGTCCACTTGGCTAGGAATGTCAGGGTGTATCCCCTAAAACATGGAGATAGGGCTTGCAGGTGTGCCTCTTCCTGACCCAAGAGGAGATCAATATGAAGATGTCCATCAACCTGTTGGTTCTTGGGATTGCTCATTATTACAGAGATGAGTCTGCTGGTTTTCATAGAACATCTCTATGCTTGGAGTTGGCAGTGGCTGGTTGGTCCTTCCATTTTGCTAGGCTTACAGATGGAGACAGCCATCCCTATAGGTAAGTACCTATGGGACTGAAGAGACTGGAGAACTCTGCTGTGCTTGTGAGACATGAAATCAACTGTTAGTATTCCACCTACCTTCATGAGCACAAACAAAGGGGGAAATCAAAAGGAGGTTCCAAAAGACCAAACACGTGGAGAGGCTCACACGGATTACATATGTTTAAAGGTGTTTGCATATTTCTAAATGTACATATTATGGAGGGTAAATAAAGAGGGAGATGTATTGGGAGATCTGACCTTAGGGTGTGACATCTGTCTGACTCTGCTCTGTTCTAAGTGCAAGCACAGATTATATCTCATCATGAGGTTAGGTCATTGATACCACTTGCACTGTGTTCTCATCCTCTAGAGAGAGGAGGGGGAGAGGGAGGAGGAGAGAGAGAGAGAAAGAGAAAAAGAAAACATTGGCTGGAGTCTTTGTGCTGTACCCTGGATGGGTGGCCTTGAGCAAGTTAACTCGCCTCTCTGAGCCTTTGTTCATTTTTCTGTAGAGAAGCAATATTCCATGTAAGCCCACAAGAAGGTGTATATTCTTTTGCTTAGGTAAGGGATGACATTGCAGTTAGCTTAGTGATTAGCTTATGGTAAGGACAGAGTAAATATTACTAATACTGGGTCATTTCTAAGCTAGAAGTGTGGGCATCTGTGTTAGGCACAGAGGACTCAGCCTCTGGGGTGAAGCCATAGTGCATGGACTCATCATATGACCCCTCCGCAGACCCATTGGGTAGAGGACCTTGCCAGTAAGCAGTATGTAGCCTGTAGCATGGCTATGTAGACTCTGTTCACAGTCACTTTACTGCTTCTGTGTTTTCCTCTGCTCTATCTCTAACTGGAATGGCAGCTCCCTGGAAGGAATGGCTTTCTTGTTTGTCCAGTCTGGGCAGTGATGGGCACAAGGTTCACGCTGCTGTATTGTGAGTGAGCAGAGATCTGTTTTTTGTTTCTCCAGAGCCCTTGCGGATGTCATGAGGCCACAGGGCCACTGCAACACTGACCACATGGAGAGAGACCTTAACATCGTGGTCCACGTGCAGCATTATGAGAACATGGACTCAAGAACCCCCATAAATAATCTCCGTAAGTACAGGTCACTGGCCATGTCCAGTCCCACGGTAATATGGCAGTGGTAACTTGGAGGGATTTCCTGGGGCGACTCAAGGATGAGTTAGATTTCACTGTTCTATGTGATGCTGAGTTTGGCACCATAAAAGTTGACATGGTTCTTTTGTCTGTAGAATAGTGATCCATTTGGTTGGTTATTTTGTTAATTACTAGATGACTTGATTGGTTCATCATTATTGTTCTATAAACTTGGTTCTCATGTTGGGTACTTAAGTAATGAATTATTTCATTGGTTTGATTCATTGTTGATCTGTTAATAATCTATCTTGTTGGTTCATGTTGATTGGGTTGTGTTTGCTACTGGTTATTCTTGACTGGGTCATTGGTTAACCAATTGTTTTATTTGCCTTCTGAGATTGACTAGTTGTTATTTTTAGGTTTCACACTGCTTTCAGTGAACATATAATTTTATCTTTTAGAACATAAAATGAGCTTCATAAACACACCCCCACTATGTGTGTGTGCCCATGTGTAGTTGGGGATGAGTATGCATGCTTCTATGTTTGCTTCTCTTGCCCTGCCAGGAAAAGGGGACAGGCTTCTTTTACTACTGTGTTTCAGTAGCTGTTTTTCCTGGGGCAGAGCATCCTGGGGGTCCTGGTTTATTTCCACAGGTTTCCTTTCCTTCCAAAGGTCCGTGTAGACGACACACAGTGGAGCTGATGCTTTAGTTAGAAGCTGAGGGACAGTGAGGTTGGTTGGATTTGATAGGTGCACATTGCTACCGTGGTCATTCCTGGTAATCATGTTTTCAGGTCAAAGCAATGTGAAGAATCATGCTTGCAAGCAGCCGAGGCAGGCAGTTGGAAGGGTGCATCAAACCATAGCTGGAGGTTCCCAAAGACAGCAGAAGCACTTTCCTGGGATGGGCATCCTTTGCTGACACCCCCACCCCCGCCCAAGCTGCAAGGCTTGGTCATTTGCTGAGACATAGTTGAAGGCTGTTGGGTTGCAAATTTTATAATCAATAGGTAAGAAATAAGTCTGTGTAGGGTATGGGGCTTTGATATAGATGTCATGGATTCTCTAATTCTACATGGTGATAATTTTTCATGGTTTTGGAAATTCTTGCAATGGTTGGCAATGATAGTATTTGGCATTGACACAGGTAGGAAAATGAGCTACCTAAGAGGATGCTTCAGGTTTCATTATATTAAACAATTATATCTTATTTATCTGTGAACTGGATCATAATATGGTATTAGAAATCAACACACTGTGGTGTAAGATACACATGATTTTTCTTTTGGATTTTTTTTTATGTCCAACCCCCCCCAGAGCCTGCATATATGATAAATGGTGGCAACCATGGCTGTACCTGGTTATATCTGCTGCTATTTTCAAGTCTGATGAATGTGGATCCCCAAACAAATGGGGGCTGCTAAAGTGTGGAGTATCTGGCTATGGAGGGTGTTGGTTGACAGGCTATGAGGTGTAGACTCAGTCTCTGGGTGATTCTAGAGCACTCTGAAGTTGTCCATTGAACACTAAGCTTACCCAGCTTTCACCACTGTTCAGGGAAGAAAGGTGAGGCGGTCCTGCTTTACTTTATGGGAGGGACCTCCATTTACAGTTGTGCTGAAGATGGATGACCAAGGACTGAGTAACTCAGGCTTCTCTGTGACAGGCTACTTTGCTGTGTGTATGAGAGTCTTCTTTGGGTCTATATTTGTGCCTTGGTGATTGAATTTTTTTTTAATACTAAAGGTGGGTGGGATTTAGGCCCAGACTTGAGTAAGATGGCTTTATATTACTGGCTCACATTCCTAGTTTTTTCATTTTCATTTTTATTTTGGAAACAGGCCATCCTTGAGCCCTTCTGTAGCCCAGGCTTACCTTGAACACATATCTTTTTTGTAGTTGGAATCACAGTCCTCATAAGACCTTGCTTTAATGGTCTTTGATGTCAAGGGAAAGAAACACTACGGGAGGATGTTCCTGGTAAAACCCAGAGAAAATTCCATGAGTGCTATCTCCAGCACTGAGTCCTTATAAGAATCTCTAGGGACACTGTTTTCATGTAATCCTGTCAGTCTGACCTAGTCCTTTACCCTCAAGTATTCTTGAGAACATCTGACTAAGAACAATAGGGAGCAAGTAGTCTTGTAAATTGAATTTACATTCAAAAGTTAAATTGTATGCAAATTCAATATGTGAATAGTGCTTAACAGTAAAAATGAGCTTCTTTGTAATGAATGATTAATCTTCTTGTTGATTCATAGGAACTTTTTATATATTATAGTCACTTAAAATATGTATGTTCAGAAAATGGAATGATCTTGGTAGTTCACTGAGAGGCTAGTACTACATGATTAATATTAATTACTTACTAGGATCTTAACAAGCTGAATGGCCACCCAAAACCATTTGGCTAATGGAGAAAACACAGGTGAGGGATCTGATATGATCAGTGAAAATTTAGACCAGCCCTTCATAGAATTAGAACAAACCTACCTGAATATAAAACCACTCCCAGGGCATTGTGGGAGGTACAATGACTGTAACTGAAAAATGAAAAGACAGATACATGTATTTGTGATACATCAAGAAGATGGATTGTTCTATTTTTAGCTTATTCTTCACTTAATATTCAAGTTGTTGGATTTAATAGTCGCATGTCCTTTTCATCTCTGCTCAACTACCTGTTCAACAATGCTTTTAGAGAGAACTATTCTTTAATTCTCTCTTCCTCCTCCCCGTCCCCTTCCTCCTCCTCCTTTCCCTCCTCTTCCTCCTGCCTTCCTTCCCACCCTTCTGGGAAACAAAATCTTATTTTGTGTGTTAGGCTTACCCTGGACTTGCAGTCCTCCTGCCTCAGCCTCCTTTGTGCTGGGAGTCCTGTGCCACTATGAGGAGCTCTCGTCTTTAAACACCCATACTAGCTCACCCCTTTATGCTTGGGTCAAACATTGCAGGAGCTGACATGCTGTGTAGACAATGAGCAGGGTTTCGAAGCTGTTGATGGATAGGATGCAGATTTTGATGGAATGTTTACAGTTTCTGTAAGCTCTAGAGCTTCTGAGTGAGAGCATGTTGTATTACATGTCCTCAGAAAGCACTCTGCCTCCTCCAGTGCAACCTCCTGTAGTCCCAGAAAACCCGCTTTAGAAGTTCAGTCTCTTTCAGGATGGGAGGTATGGGTGAAGTGTCCCAGGTGGAGCCTAGCTGGATGTGTCTCAGCTTCATTGTGTTAACAGTGATAGTTTTGAAATAAAAATGTTTTTGGACACCTTTGTTTACAGAGGACTTGCAAAGATTTGTGCATGAGGTTCTGCACACTCCTCACCCACTTCTGTTAGCATCTTCTACCACTGAGGTTTAGTTTCCTCAGTCGAATCTGAATAGGCAAATTCCTCATACCTACTCTGTAGACGCTGCTTGTATGTTTCTGTTTCTTTGCAAATGTTCCCTTTGTGTCTCATGATCCACCCTGGTTGGCACCTTATCTTTAGTGCAGCATCCTTCAGTGGCTGGATTTTAGCTGTATGATATTGTAGCATGATGTCATGAAGACAGAGAGCAATATTAACTCAGGTACAGAGTGCCTTCCAGCGCTTGCAATGTCCATATAAAAGCAGCTATCCAGTCAGTGCTGGAGTGAGAGTAGTTGTTTCCTGGAATGTGCCTGGGTATAGAGCTGTGCGACAGTTAGTCTTATGTTTTATTCACATGTTCAGCATGGCTTGGCATTTGGTCCATGTACTTTGTCTGTCTGTCTGTCTACAGGTCTAGTATATATGTATATCCATCAATCCATCCTTTCATCTATCTGTCTGTCTATCTGTCTACCTACCTACCTACCTACCTACCATATATGTATGTATCCATCTATCCAACTTTTTATCATCTATCTGTTACATGAGCGAAATAAGCATATGAGAGCATGCTCACCAATGTATCTGTATATAGAGGCCAGAAGTCAACACTAGGTTCTTGCTTCTTCCTTCATTCCTTCATTCCTTCCCTCCTCCTTCCCTCTCTCTTTCCATCCTTCTTTTTCTTTTTCTTTCTTATTTTTTGAGACAGTCTCTTATTGAGCCTGGCCCTTTACATTGTGGCTAGGTTGGTTGGCCAGTGATTCCCTGTGATATTCCTCTTTCTACCCACCAGCTCTGGTTTTACAACGCTAACATGCCCAGTTTTTACAGGTGTGCTGGGGATCTGAACTTGAACATCTGTGCCTGTACAGAGAGCACTTTACCCACTGGTCATCTTCCTAGCTCTATAACTGCTACTACTAATATACTACTACTAATTGTTTGTTATCATTATCATCATCATCATCACCATCACTATCATCATCATCATCGAAGCACAGGAGATTTCACAATACTAAGGATAAATGTTGACTTAATATTTTAAGACATGGAATATATAACAAAGAAAAGGCCCCTGTGTTCTGGCCCCATCAAGCCTGCTTCCCAAACCAATCTCCCATAAACGGAGAAGCAGACACAGAACTCAGTGCAGCTTGTGTTCAGGCCTTCTCATTCGTCCGTGTTCACCAAGGTTGGGATGGGATGGCCTACCTTGACTTTTGGAAAGTTTGGCATAGATGTTCTTAGATACTTTGTAATATGTAGGTGGCAGAGGGATTTCCTGGCCAGTACAGGTAGAAAAATCAATACAGGTACCAGTGTTTAAGAGTAAAGTGTATGTAGCATAGAGTAATGTTATGAGGGACTTGGATGGATGGCAGTGTAAATCTCCAAACACACTGAGTCCTCTCAAAACCTATAGGGTTTCTTGTCATTGATAGGACAAGAAACTCGGCCTCAAAAACTTGAATGATGCAATATTTGCATAATTATGGATTAGTAGAACTGGGATTTTCCCTAGAGCAGGGGGTTGAACCAATGTCCTCATGCCATGCATGGAGAGACATCCTTAGATCCCTTCATCTTTCATTTTGAGACATGTGTGGAAGTGGACATTTTGAAGGATGTGGTTAAGGAACTGGGAGCTGGAGGGCAAGTCAGTGGGACCTCAAGCTTGAGAACGCCACAGTAGCCAGCATCATTGGTCTGCATCACTGAGCCCTACCGCAACTGAGCCAGTGAGGCCTGCGGGCTGTGATGAACACTATTTGATCTCTCTTGTGCTGCAGGTGTTTGCAGAGCATGTGGGTGTTCCTCTGGGAATGGGCATTTTGAAGGATATGCTAAAGGAACTGAGCTGTTTTAAGCTATGCATCCAATCTAGCGTCTTGTAGTGAGGCTTGGCATTTATTGAGCATTTGCTGGGTACCAGCTACTGTATTAAGTACTGTGAACACGTTAGCTCTGTTCTCAAAACAGCCCATAGGTAGCCAAGCCCATTTCTGCCTCTAGCTCCTTGTCCCTGCTGTGCTCTGTACTGAGCACACTGTTCCCAGGGCCTTCCCTTGGCACGCCTGAGTCAAACTGTGTCCTTAGCCAGATCTCTTGCTCATCTCTGGTCTCAAGTCATTTGCTGCTTCAGAGTCACCAGGATTTATGATAATTTTATTTGTAATAATTTTTTAGCTTTTAAGATTTTTAAATTTAATTTTATTTTAAATTTATTTTTACACTCCTCATTGCATTCCCTGCCCACCTCATCTCCCCTCCGTCTGCTCCACATCCCACACCTTCTCCCCACCCCACCCTGTCTCCACATGGATGCCCTCATCCCACACCCCACCTGACCTCTAAACTCCCTGGGACCTCCATTCTCTTGAGGGTTAGGTGCATCATCTCTGAATGAACACTGACCCAGAAGTCCTTTACTGTATGTGTTGGGGGCCTCATATCAGTTGGTGTATGCTGTCTGTTTGGTGGTACAGTGTTTGAGAGATCACAGGGGCCTAGATTAATTGAGACTGCTGGGCCTCCTCCAGGATTGTCCTCCTCCTCAGCTTCTTTCAGCCTTCCCTAATTCAACAACAGGGGTCAGCTACTTCTGCCCACTGGCTGGGTGCAAATATTTGCATCTGACTCTTTCAGCTGCTTGTTGGGTCTTTCAGAGGGCAGTCATGATAGGTCCCTTTTTGTGAGCACTCCATAGCTTCAGTAATAGTGTCAGGCCTTGCTCCCTGCCCCCCGCCCCACCTTGAGCTGGATTCCACTTTGGACCTGTAGCTGGACCTTATTTTCCTCAGGCTCTTCTCCATTTCCATCCCTGTGATTCTTTCAGACAGGAACAATTATGGATCAGAGATGTGACTGTGGGATGGCAACCCCATCCCTCACTTGATGCCCTGTCTTCCTGCTGGAGGTGGACTCTACAAGTTCCCACTCCCTACTGTGTCAGGTGTTTTATCTAAGTTCCCTCCCTTTGAGTCCTGGGAGTCTCTCGCCCCTCAGGTCTCTGGTGCATTCTGGGGAGAGGGGTGTCCCCCCAACCTCCTATTTCCTGAGGTTTCCTGCTTACATTCTTTCTGCTGCTCCTCAGGACTTCAGTCCTTTTCCTTCACCCAATACCAGATCAGGTTCCCCTCTCCCTGCCACTCCTCCACCCCACCAGGATTTTCTTTATACCACATTATTCTGTCTAAAATCGTCTTGTTTTATCCAACCATCTTCCAGCAAAGCAAAAGCACAAAGCCATGGAGGAAGGACCTGGGTGTGGTCACAGCCGTCTCCCTGACACTGGGAACTGAGTCTGCTCCTGGCAGCAGCTCCATGAAGGTCTGCCTATTCTATAGGAAAAGACTTATAGGTGGGTGGTGTTCTTCTCAGTTTATGGCTTAGAAAAGCCGAGATGGATGGAAGTTAAGGAATTCATCTAACATCTTGCCTGAATGAGATTTGCCTTAAAATACTCTAGAAAATTGGAAAGGTTTAGGAGATGAAACCAAATTGACAAAACACTGAAAGGCATTGTGTCTGGGTGGCCAGGTGCACAGCGTTTATCCTTTTCCCACTGTGCTTGTGTGCATTTGGAAGTGTATAAATGAGGAGTTAATGGCAAAGCACCTGTCTGGGGCAGTGAATAAGCAGAGAACCCAGTATTCACACCTGGGGAGGTCACACTCTGTAAGTCAAGTTCATTATGTACATGCTGCCGACTGCCTCCTCATGAGAATCATATGTCACCAATGAGGTTGCATTATTGATTTCTGCATATATGTGATCAACATACCTGACAGAAGTGACATTAGAGAAGAATAAAAAATTTCCTCGTGGCTACAGAGAGTTCCAGTCCATTGCTGTAGGCAAAGCATGTGGAAAGGCTCAGTCTGTGGCAGCAGGAGCACACAACCACAGGGGTGTATACAGCAGGGGCTGTTCACATCATGGACCATGAAGCAGAGAGTGAGGTAGGAAACAGGGGCAGCCTTCCTAGCCTTCCTCTAGCTAGGCCCTACTTCCTAAGATTCCACAACCTTCTCAAATAGAATGTTCAGATATGAGGCCAAGGGGGACAGTGTGATACCCCAGGGAGTAGCAGCAGCTCAGGGAAGTGATAGGCGGATAGGTAAAGCCTCATTCTTGATGGGTGTTGGGGAGGGAGTGGAACCATACACAAAAATGTTGGTCTCTGGTTTCTGACTTTTCTCCAAACCAGCTGTCTGATTCTAGATCAATCGGTTGGGCAAGGTAGATGGTATTCTTGGATCCTTTGAAGTATAGTAGTGGGGCAGATTCTGTAAGTGATGGGTAGGTGTGAGAGCCTGGGAGGTGGAGGGTGAGAAAGGATGCTCTTGATCAGTTTGTCCCTGTATCCCTAATGCTCATACAGTGTACCATGTTCATAGATACTTGCTGGATGAGTACATGGATGGGTGTCTAGCACAAGCTCAATAACCACCCCAGTGGGATGGATGGTAAGAGGGATTCAGAGATAGCCAGCTCTGTTGGAGCTTGGCTCATTCCACCTCAGGTGAGGGTTTAGCTCTTAGGGTGTCACGTGTACCAACTTGTTCCTGAAATTGAAAAGTTTTCCCTACCGTGGAAAAGCACACTGCTTGCTGCATCCAACTCTAGTGGCTTGGGGCATCATTCAGTAATGGAAGAGATCTGTGCTGGATTAGCAAAAACGCTCAGAGGCATAGTGCAGTGGCCTGTAGTAACACCAAGTGGCTTGAGCTTGAGAAATCTACTGTCTGGGTAAACTGCCACTGAGGAGACTCTGACCGGGGGAGACTTCTTATCAAACATGTCTAGATGAGTGAATGTGAGGGTGGGTAGGAAGCAGGTGGTGGGGGAGGTGGGGCTGGACTCCAGAGGTAGATAGCTGGGACCTGGACTTTGTTCCATCACTTAGCAGCTGTGCAAGCTTAGAAAGGTTAATAGAATTCTCAGACTCTTTTCTACACTACAAAAGGAGTATATTGAATGAACATGTAAAAGGGGTGTGGAACCATGCATGCCTGTGTGATAGAAACATGACTTGTTAGTACTGTTGCTTGTGGAATGAATGACCATTCACTAGAGAGCAACAGTGTGGACAGAGATGCATTCACTGGACGTGCAGCTGTACTTAATGTTTTCATTCTCTGTGTGTGTGTGTGTGTGTGTGTGAAGGGGGTTCATGTACACTGCATATGCTGTCAACAAAGAAACAGGGCCCGTATTGACTAGTTTAATGTCAGTTTGACATGCTAGGGTCATCAAAGGATGGAGCCTCAACTGAGAGAATGCCTCCATAAGATCAGGCTGTGAGCCAGTCTGTACAGCAGTTTTTAAATTGTGAGTGGTGCCATCCCTGGACTGGTGGTCTTAGGTTCTATAAGAAATCAGGCTGAGCAAGCCATGTGGAGCAAGCCAGTAAGCAGCACCCTCCATGGCCTCTGCATTATCTCCTGCCTCCAGGTTCCTGCCCTGCTTGGGTTTCTGTCTTGACTAACTTTGGTGATGAACTGTGATGTGGAAGCATAAGCTGAATAAACCCTTTCCTCTCAAGTTGATTTAGTCATGGTATTTTATCACAGTGATAGTAACATTAAGACTGAGCCCTAAAAGAAAAAAAATCACTTTCTGTAAGTTCTTTCTAAAACTTCCTTCTAATGTGCCCACCTAAGCTGTCTAATCAGTCTCGTGCTGCTTTTCCAGCAGCCTATAGCCTATCTGTGATGAAAGTCCGAAGGCTCAACACTATGTGTTGGTTGAGTTTCAAAGATACCAAGTCATGATCCTTGCACTGCAGGGATGTGATTCCTTCAGGAGAATATTTCTGTCTTCATGTTTGCATGTGCTAGGGATACACTTGCTATATGTTTGTTGGGCTAGAAGGAGTCACAAGTGAAACATCCATTTATGCATCACCTGCAACATGTGTTCATTTTACCTCCCTCCAACAGCACCATGAAATAATGAAAATGTTTACAGCAATGACAGATCAATGAATAATCTGGTTTGGAGGCTTAGAGTGACCTACTCACGGCCACAGATACACCAGGCAAGGAGCTTGGGTTCTGGCCACTAAACTCCTATACTGAGATGCAAATCTTACACTCTGACCACACCCTTTCTTGAGCTTTTCCCAGGAGCCCTGGCTGCATGGTATATCAGGGCTATGCTTCTTTTATTTTTCTTTACCTTATTGATTGATTCTAAGAATTGCAGCATTTGATGAGCCTCATCTTTGAACATAAACCCACTTAAATAAAGTCACCAATCTTGTTTTAGAGTACCAGACATTTCTGACAGCTGTTTACTTGCCTGTAATTAATATTTCTTTTGCATCAACTTTCAGCTGGAATTTACACCCTTCCCTCTAGGCATCAGTGGGAGACACATGGGTGAGGAGCCTGCCCAGGGTAGATCCTCCTGGCTCTTAAAGTACAGTGAGGAGCAGAGAAGAGGAAAGCAGGGGTGGGGGCCAGAGAGGGCACCCTGCAAACAAGCATGTCTCCCCAGAACGTGGAGCTTGAGGTGAGCAAGGGCATCTTTTCCTGAAGAACTGATAATATTTGTTCGGCAAGAAGCATGCTTCCCAGTGACTTTCCAAGAAAATAGGAGGGAGAAGCAGAACACTTCGACAGCATTCGCCTTTGATTGAAGGGAGGACTTTGAGCCACAGAAACCTGTTTTTGTAGATCTGAAGAGTTATTATTTTTGTATTGCAAATTGCATTAAAGGAAGGAGCTTTTGTTTGATTGGGATCATAATGGTTTTGGTAGAAAAATAATAAGAATGCCAAGTCTGACAGAGGAAGCCTGCATTTCAGAAGCAGCCACCAAGATTATTTCCTGGTTAAAGGGCTTCCTTCACTCAGCAAGCCTGCTGTCTCCCCTAGAAGAGATTAGTACGGATCTTTTGCTTCTTTGGAAATTAACAGCCAACAAAAAATAAGTAATATACTTAATATCATGATACATACATTAAAATATTTTACAGTAAGGTTTGAGGAAACCTGCCTTAAAAAATCCCAGTAAGCATTCTCAATAAAGTTAATTACAAGTTGAAAGAAAATCTCATTACATTAGCCTGAGAATTACAGTTAATGAAACTGAGTGTAATCACAATCTGAATATTTCATTAAATGGAGATTCGAAGTCATTAATTCAGGTATTCAGTCTGGAGTAGAGCTTACATTGCGACTGCTGATGTCGGTGCCTGGATTTTATACACTTAAATCCAGCTCCGTGGACCTGCAGAGACTCACCCAGCCCAGCTTCAGATCTGCCCACAGTGCTGAGCCTCCAACCTCCGATCTGTAGTTACCCAATTCAAGTCAACCAGACAGAAAAATTTTGGAATTTTGGAGCTGGGACTAAGTTTATTTAGCATTATCTTGTCTTTGCTGCATTTCTGACTTCAGAGTGGCCATGGGATTTACAGAGGAGGAGCTCAAGGGTACATGCAATGTGCTAAGCTTACAATTTTTCCACTAAAGGAAATTAAGAAGCAATTACTAAATGTTATCTTTATCACAGGCATTGATATATCAAACAATTAGGTAAGAGCTAGTTCTTACAACAAAAGCCAAGCCTAAGCTTGGTGGTATGTGCCTTCAGTCCTAACACTGAAAAGGACTGTAGGTTCAAGCCAGCTTGGGCTACAAAACAAGACTTTGTCTCAACACCCACCACCTCCCACCCCCATCACACAAAAAGGAAACAAAATGAGCCTCAAAGAAATGAAATTAGAGCATCATGAAAAACTTATCTTTCCAGGATTTACCATCTTTCCCCCTTCTCTGTCATCTATCTATCATTTATTCATATATCTCCTTCAGTTAATTGAAAATGAGGATGTAGGTTTGCAATTTGCCCGTTTGCTTGCTCATCAAATGAGTATTTACTAAATTCTGGCCATTATGACTTGGGCCTAGGTATATAGAAATTACCATTGTGTTTCTGCATATTATCTGCTTGTCTGTCTGTCTGTCTGTCTGTCTGTCTGTCTGTCTATTTGGATATATTTAATGAATACAGCATATACACACTTATTAATCAAGGTACAGAAAAATGTATGGATCTTTTTAAAGTTATATGGCCATAACATTTGTCAGGTCAATCAATACTGCTTTTTAAAAACAAACATTGAGTATTTATGGTTCAAGGAATGATCACAAATATACGTTGGCTTGGCAGTTCCTTGGTGGCTCTTTTGGAACCTCAGAGGGTAAAGGATGTAGTTATGAAGGAAATAAAAAGCCCATGGCAGAAACACAGGTGAAGTCTGAACCCCTCCCTTGGTCATTGCTCAGGCTTAGCAGTGGTTAAAATGGAATCCTTAGGACAGAGCCTGTGTTGCTGAGGATCAGTGGTTGTACTGGCTAGCTTTGTGTCAACTTGACGCGGGCTGAGAAAGAGAAAGGAGCTTCAGTTGGGGAAATGCCTCCATTACAGATCCAGCTGTAAGACATTTTCTCAATTAGTGATCAAGGGGAAAGGCCCCTTGTGGGTGGGACCATCTGTGGGCTGGTAGTCTTGGTTCTATAAGAGAGCAGGCTGAGCAAGCCAGGGGAAGCAAGACAGTAAGGAACATCCCTCCATGGCCTCTGCATCAGCTCCTGCTTCCTGACCTGCTTGAGTTCCAGTCCCGCATCCTTTGCTGATCAACAGCAATGTGGAAAGTGTAAGCTGAATAAACCCTTTCCTCTCCAACTGCTTCTTGGTCATGATGCTTGCGTAGGAATAGAAACCCTGACTGAGACAGTGGTTCTCAATCTTCCTCATGCTGTGACCCTTTAATACAGTTCAACCTGTTGTGCTGACCCCCAACCACAAAGTGATTTTTGTTGCTACTCTATAACTGTAATTTTGCTACTGTTGTGAACTATAATATAAATACTGATATGCAGGATAGCTGATGTGTGATCCCTAAAGGGTCATGATCCACATGTTGAGAACCACTGCTGTAGATAGAGGGAGAGTTTTAATTGACATAGACCAGTCATATGTGTTTGTCCTGTAATGGCATTTTCATGCATATCCATCCTACTGTGGTCATATATATTCACCTCTTACCCTCTTCCTTCTCACACTCCTGCTGGCTCCTCCCTCTCTCCCTACTAGTGTCCTTTAATTTTCATGGTTTTGTTTGTTTGTTTGGGTTTTTGTTTTTGTTTTTTTATTTTTTGGGGGCAAACTTATTAGCTTAATCAGGATCACTTATAAGATCATGGGTGAGAGGCTGTTTACAGGAATGTGGGCAATTCTCCAGTGCCTACACTACTGAAGAAAACGTCTCTCCTTCAAATAGGGGCTGTCCCTGGGTTTTGACCTTTGACCTCTGCGTGTCCTGTTGCAGTAGCTCATTTTATCAAGCAGCAGCTGCATGTGAACCCTGATATAAAATATCCTGAAGTGGAAATTGACCAATGTTAATAATGCATATTAAATAGCTATGGTACACCAGACATTTCAATGTATTCCTTTACCCTCTTCAACACTGCAAAATAGGTGTGTTTATCCATATTCTAAAGACTATGTCTCAAGGACCTCTGTGTTTTATATTTAAGCAGGCATAGGCTCTATATTTAATACCCAGAGAGGGCAGGATTCAGATACACTTTGGTCTGACCCCTAAGCCTGGAGTCTTTTTTACATTCTAAGTAAAATGGAATTTCATTGCGAGTGCTGTCACTCTTGGCTGGTTACAGCTGCCTGCAGTGAAATACTGAAAATGGGTTTCAAGCATGTATTAAAACTGAAAGAGTGGGAGTGCTGTGATTGCTTAGTCATGCCTGCAGTGAGAGCTGAGAGGGTGGGAGTGCTGTGATTGCTTAGTCATGCCTGCAGCGAGAGCAAGATAGATTAGTACTTATGAACCATATACCTGTACTCTTATCTCTGCTGTGAATATGATAAAAGACCCTCAAATGACAAGTGATTTTATAAATCAAGTGAGATTCATATGATATGGCACGGGGGAATATAAACCAAGTTGATAGATGAAGAAGGCCCTTAAGTGCGAAGTGTGTAGCATATGGTGTTTGCATATATAGTAAGCAATTAACATATCTTTGCTTAATGAACGAGTGAACATCCAATGGAAGAGTTGAAAGAATGTGTCAACTTCTGATTCTTTGAGATCCTCAGAGCTCTGCCCTTTTGTCAAGTCCAAGTGCCTTAAACCATCCATCCATCAACACCAATGCCAACTAAAGTTCTTTTAGATTCCTATTGGAATGCTAATCCAGAACTTCATTTTAACAGCATATCTTTAATTAATTTCAAACCATAAAGTGTGTAACAAAGGAAAATGTGATCTGTTTTTTATTTTGGCAAAGCTGCTATAGAAAATGGGAGTTGATATTGTTTAGTGTTTTTATTGTAAGATTATTGCTGTGTGCTGGCTGTATGTGGGAGGGGTGCACATGCCACATGCACATGGCAGGCATAGGATAGCTTTGTGGAGTCAGCTCTCTCCTTCCACTCTTTATGCAGTGTTCTAGATTGACTTTGTTGCTGCGACAAACACCAAGAGCATTGCAATTTAGGAGAGGAAAGGATTTATTTTATTTTTACTTCAAGGCCATAGTCCATTAGAGGGAAATCAGGGGAGAAATTTAAGCAGAAACTGAGTCAGAAACCACAGAAGAATGTTGCTTGCTGGCTTACTCACAGGATCACGCTTGGCTAACTTCCTTATACAGCTGAGGTCCTCCTACCTAGGGAATGGTGCCACCCACAGTGGGCTGGGCTCTCCTTCAGCAGTTAATAATCAAGACAGTCCCCCTAAAGACATGCCAGTCTGACTTAAGCAATTCTTTACTTGAGGCTTTCCTTGCAGATGACTCTAGACTGTGTCAAGAGGACAAAGCTAAGCAGGACACTTGGCTCTGAGAAGTGAACACAAGTTGTTAGGCTTGTGTGACAAATGCTTTTACCCATTGAGCCGTCTTGCCTCAGTCTTCTTTATATAGAGAATGACTCCTGGACTCCAAATTTATTCAGATCTTTTTATTGTGTTATCTAAGAGGCACTGTGCTAATGAATTAAAACAAAAACAAACAAACAAACAAACAAACAAAAAAAACCTAAAAAAAAAAACCCAAAACAAACAAAAAACCCGAAAAACAAAACTGTCTTTGACCTCTAGAACCTTCTTTTAGCAAGGAAGAAAGCTGTCCAAATAGGTAATAGATACAAATCAGTAAGACATGCTTCCTAAGATAAATATGGGGGAAATACCTGAGGTGAAGTGGCGAGGAGCAGTGAGGCTGCTGTAAGGAAGCAATGGGGAGGGAAAGAGTAGGGTGAGTGGGGAGGAAGAGCCACGTGGGGGCTGGGTGGAGATGTAATCATAGTCAGAGGTCTCTAAGGCACTAACACGTTTCACATTTTGCTTGTGAAAACAAAGGAGACTTGTAGGGCTGAGGTGTGGTGAGGGAGGGGAAAAGTTATATCAATAAATGTGATGAAATGTCATTCAAAACAAAGAACAGAGTAAAGTACCAGCCATAGACTGACTGTAGGTAGAACATTACAAAAAATGTGTGTGCATGTGTGTGCGTGTGTATGTGTGTGTGTGTGTGTGTGTGTGTGCATGAAGCCATGCATGTGCCTGCCATAGCATGTGTGTGGAGGTCTGAGGACAACTTTCAGGTATCAATTTTTGCCTTTCTCTTTGTTGAGGCAGGGTCTCACTTTTTTTTTTTTTTTTTTCTGCTACACAAAACCGGGGTCACAGACTTCTGGGCATTCTCTGGTCTCTGACATTCTTCTCATGTTGGATGGGGTGGGGGTGGGGTGGCTGCCAGGATTATAGAGGCACACCACATTTAGCTTTTTGTGTGGGCTTTATAGATGGAAGTCAGGTCACCAGGCTTGCGCAGCTGGCTTCTTTCCCTAGCATCTTCCTGCTCCCTGTCCCTATATGTGAACCTTTGAGTCTTTCATGTCGTTTGGTGCCTACCAATATTTTAGTGTGCCTCAGTGCTTGATCTGGCCGTCCAATGTTGCGTCCCAGTGGCTGTGACATTAGATATTAGTTCTTTGAAAAATTCTGCAAACTCAGAGTTCT
This sequence comes from Mus musculus, assembly GCF_000001635.26. Classification (NCBI taxonomy): domain Eukaryota; kingdom Metazoa; phylum Chordata; class Mammalia; order Rodentia; family Muridae; genus Mus; species Mus musculus. Next base: position 12,012,606 of record NC_000082.6, read on the forward strand.
TTGGGCCCATAGATGAGAGACTAAAAAATTGTAGCAACGCCATTTGCAAGTGTGTTTATTTCAGTCTTCCAAGCTGATATATCTATTAAACATCTGCTGTAGCAATTATTGATATCTAGGGAGAAATAATATTCAGAGAGGACTTTCAAAAATGTTAGTGGATTAATACTTACATGGCCCCTCTTAATCACTTCTTATGGTGAAAAACTTATTATGTCCCAAGGCAATCCATCCTGTTTCCAGCCGAATTCATTGACAAGGAGTTTGCCTGATGTCCATTCCAGTGCTCTCAGCCAAACTTTTTGAAACAGCTGCCAAAGGAAGCCAAAGCCAAAGTAATTAGTGATTTCCTTCCCTCTGTTGGCCAGTAGCCCCCACCTTTTAAGGCTCAGTATTATTAGTCCATGTTACAGTGTTGAGTTACAAGCCACAGAAATCAGTTCTACCAAATGTAACGGGAAATCCCCACCTTTTGGAAGATTGTAGGTTGTTCACAGAACTAAGAACTATCTGAGTGTCCCAGCTTGGGAAGGTAGGCACAGAGGCACTACTCCGTTCTCTCATCCCGCTTCCCCTTTCCTGTTTTCAAGATGGTCTTATTACTTAGCAGAGACCGACTTTGAAGTCACTATCTTCCTGTTTCAGCCTCTGGAATGCCAACAGTACATCATTGCAGATACGCACTGTGTTGTGATTTGAATATAAAATGGCCCCTCTAGGGTTGTGTGTTTGAACACTTGGTCTTGAGCTGGAGGTGTTGGGGGAAAGATTATAGACCGTTAGGAGGCGGGGCTTCTGTTTAAGTGAGTGGACTTCCTGTTTATTCATTGCTTCCTGACTGTGATCACAACATGAGCAGCTCCTTCTCCTGCTGCCACTGTGGACGATATCCCTTCAAACTGTAAGTCAAGGTAAGCTGCTTCTTGTCACAGTGATGGAAAATTATGATCATGACCTATACGTGACCATGCTCAAGACCAGGAGGTCTAACTATATATATATATATTTTTTTTCAGAGATTCCTTGATAGCGTGAATCAACCCAGTAATTTTTCTCTCTTTGTGCTCATTTAAGTTTAAAGGTCTAGAGGAGAGTCTGACTGGCCCACACTGAGTCACATCTTCAACCCTTGGCCTGGAGGGAGGTAGATGTTTTATTTGCTAGTTTCATCAAAACTGAGTAGTATATGGATGGAAAGAAATATACAGAAAGAAACCACTGCAATGATCATAAGTAGAGTATGGGTTGCTGAGTTCTTCAAAGGGGAAGCCAGCAAATCCCATTCTCCTTTTGGATTTCCTGTGTCTGGTGTTATTAGACTTAGACATCTATCCAGTAATTCCCATACCATCCAATTTCACCAACGTGACAATGCTGTCTGCATGGCCTCTTGGCCAGTGCCTCAACCCTTGGAGTGCAATTTTCCAGGGGTGATGTGTTTTCCCTGTGGTTTTATTTAGGCACAATCATGAAACCTATAGCATGTCTCCATCAAAAATTGGCTTGCATGATCATGAGGATAGATATTCAAATAATCATCAGGGAAGTATTATGTGTTCCCAACTATTACTAGCCATACAGTGTACTGCTAAGAGGTGTGAGAAGTCACATGAGCACATGGAGAAGTGTGTTTGTAGGGATATGGAGAGAACATGCTTGCTTGGCCAGAGGGAACATTCACGGGATGTGAGAATCTATAGAGAATGATGTGTGAAAAGCTTCAGAGACTTATGAAAGAATTTACAAGTGAGACTTTGGGAGCTCTTGCTTAGAGCCTGATAATCATTTTCTAACAGGTGTCTTGTGAGTTGTTGGGGTGATGGTTAGGAGAGACCTTTATGATAAGCTGGAGAAGTGTTCCAGCAGTCTTAAGCACAGCTGCCACTACCTTTCCCATGAAGTCTTTGTTCCAAACCTTCACCAGAGCCTTTTGAGGGTTGCTAGGAAACCAGGGATGCTTGAGCAGTTGTGATCTGATTACAATAAACTTCTAGGTTTCTGTGGTTGGAGGAGGAGCCAGGCTGGGCTGGTGCCATATTCTCTTACCTTACTGTGGAGTACAGTGAGCTATAAGTGTCTTTCAGTTGTGTGAATTCAACTCTGTGATCTCGGTTCAGGGATGAGGAGAAGAGAGTTGGTGGTGCTGGGGGGAGGGCAAGAGTATGAGCTTGTAACATAAATAATTCAAGTGTTCCCGTCCCCCTTCTACACAATGAGCATATGCTGGAAGTGAGACGGGAGACATGAGTCTGCTTCTGCCTCAGACACATTCACTTCCCACGAGCTGCTCCAGAGTGTGATTCTAGCATTTAAAGATATGCATTTTTCATATAACTTGGCCCCTAAATACAAGCTAGTTATATCATCTGGTGCTCAACCAAAGAAACAGCCATCCTGAGGAATTTGAGCGACACATGGCTGGAGCTGCCCCTTCTGGCCTCAGCTCTCTGCCTATGATATAAGCCCTTTCTTGGTAGCCCTGGGTGGCATCATATGATTTTGCCCATTTTCAGACTTATGACCTCACTAGGGATCAGAAAGGCTTACCTATTTATTCTGTTCCCTGGCATTGACTCTGAGATCACAGGCAATGCTCTCAGGTACCTGCATCTGATTGGCAAATCCTCTGTGAGGAATCCCCTGACTTTGCAGATTGCCAGTGACCTGTGTTCATATTTGTTGGAATTTTATGAATTGACTTTTAGATGGTCATTGAGCTTGGGGTTTTCCTGGATAGCTTTCCTTGGTCTTTGGGTAGTGTTTTTTGGTCAGTCATCTGTTCATTTGTTCATAGTATGTTCTTAAAAATGAATGTAGTACTCTATTTCAATACACCCATGTGTACATGCAGGAAAAAGGTCAAGAATATTGATCAGATGTTGGATGTCCTCTGTCCTGCTAAGTTTATTGTCCAATCTCCTAGAAATATTCTATGCATTTGTTAACATTTATGAGTACTTCTGTACCCTGCTCAACCTCACTCTCTAGTGGACACCTCACTTTCCTTGGACTTTTGTAACAATGTCCTACAGACTAGATAGCTTAACCATCAGAATATTTTTGCCTAATGGTTCTGGAAACTGGAAGATCAAAACCAGGGTATTGGCAGGTGGGTTCCTGGTGAGGTTTCTGGGAGGCAAGAGAGAGAAAGGGGTTTTATTTCTCTTCTTTTAAGTCTCTCTTCACTTAGCTCCCTTCTTTTGCTCACAGTTCCTAAATACAGTCACCTTGGGTACTAGACCTTCAAAATATGGGTATGGAAGGAGGGCACAGACATTTAGTCTGTAGTAGTAGATAATGGGAATTCTTCAGTCAGTAGGTTTGGGCAAGGATATAGTTCTTACCTTTTCTGAAGACTGAATGGACAATGATGGAAGACTGGTACTAGGTAGGACTGTAAAAGGGAGGAATACAGAATCCAAATCTAGCTGTGGACATCCTGGAGGACACATGAAGTAGGTACCACTGGCTTGCAGATGAGCTGATGTCTGCTCAGTATGGAGAGTATGACCTCATAAAGCCATTGACTCTCTTAGGATGGATGTGAGAGGGACACACAGGTTAGGAAAGGGAAGGAAAGGGAAAGAGAAGGAGACAGCAGGAAAGGGAAGGAGACCGCTGTCCTTATTACAGTCTGTGTATTTTGCCAAGTCAATTATTGGTCCTTAGAAACCCAGGACCCCAGACAGCCTAAGGCCAAAGTAGGGCTGTAGATGTCCTCCTAAGACACAGCTTTGGTATGTCCCCCTTTCCACATTGCAGTCCCCTTCCCCATCCAGAGCCCTGAGACATGGTTCAGCTTGTTCTTGGCCCATCTTTATACCCAGTGTCCATTATTCTTTCTCAGTGTCCCATCCATCTCAGACCTCCCTGCCCTTGCTTACATTGTTCCTGTTCTGCCTTTTGGTTTTGTTTGCTGAATTGCCTTGGATTTTTGTGCCTTTTAACTTCCAGGCGAATGTTTGTTTCCCTGTCTAACTGGAATGAAGACTCTGAGGGTTCTAAACCCTTCTAAGTGCTCCCTACCGTGTCTCACGTGTACCATGTTTTCTGCAGACGCTGGGTGAATGCTCATTGGGATAACACATTCTCTTGCCATTTTGAGGAATAAGAACGCGGAAGGAAAGAGAGAGGCCTGGGATGTTTTTCTTCTGAATACCCTTTGTTGCCCACCCCCCTTTCTCTCGGTTTGTTGTTAGTGGGATGTGCACTATGTCTCTACTGGTCACACTGTGTGCTTGTCCCTGGGCATTCATGGGGAGCTGGTTAAGTTAGAATCTGAAAACTGCATATGCTTAAGTTTCTTATATCAGAAATAACAGACTATCTGCCTACATCCTGTGAGTATCTTCCTATGTATTTGAAATCCTCTGTAGGTTACTTACAGTACCCACTGCCACAATTTCTAAGTAGCTGTTTCATAGTCTTAGGGAAGAATGACAAAAAGCATTCTGTACAACTTCAGTGTAGACACAGTTCATGCCCCTGTCCATTATTTACAACCTGATTCATGGAATCCATGCAATCAGGAGGGTCACAGCACTTTGAATGGACCCCTACAGTTGACCAGTGATGGCTGTTTAAAATAGCTCTTATTTATACACTCAAGGAAATTGTCACGGGTCTAAGTAGTTGTTTGGGGATTTGAAATCCTAAATGTGTTTAGTGTGTGGTTTCTTCACTCTATTAGCTTGTTTCTATCATCTGTCTGCATGTCCCTGTCTCTATCATGATAGTCAATGGGATGTTCCAGCAATGAGAGGTATCTAGTACCTACCTAACTCGAAGCCAGAGGACTTTGCAAGGGCTTCTTAATAGAAGTTGCTTTAGCAGAGCCCTACTCTCTTCAGGCAGCAGTAGAGGTCTGGAGCCTAGACACCGTGATAGACACATATTTAGCAGCTTACCCTATTCCCATTTGACTCTTATGGAAACGGGTCATGGACATTTCATGTCCTGTCTGGCCAACTGATTCTTACTGTAGGGAAAGTAGTAAATAATTTTGGCTTTTTAAGAGTTGACCATTCTTCATATCATATTTTGTAGTTCTGAGGATTGAACCCAATGATTTGTGCATGCTAAACAAGTGCTCTTCCCCTGAACTCTGTCTTCAGCACAAAGTCAGTATTGCATTGCAATGGTTTGATTCCTGAATGTCCCTGCTGAGAAGAGAAGGAAGGCTTGGTGGAATAAACTGAGCCTGGACAGGGCCTTCTGTCTGTGATGCTTCTGTGATACTCATGTCAATGTTTTGAGGAAGAGACCAAGACAAGGGGTTCAGAAATTGCAATCTCTGGGGTTGACCCTTTGCTAATGGAATGACCTGAGAGAAGTCAGATAGTCCTTCCTTCTTCCCAAAGGAAACGGTATTGCTGGCTGGGCGTGGTGGCACATGCCTATAGTCCCAGTAGCTTAGGAGGCTGGGTCAGGATTGTGTATGAGTTCAAGGCCAGGACCCTGGGTGTCAGGAAATGGTATTGTTACCCAGTGTCTTAGATCACTATGCTGAGGGAGAAAATGATGCATGTCAAACCCTTGGCAGGGTTCCTAGGACAGCTAAGACAAACAAACACACCAAAAGAAAAAACAAAACAAACCCCCATCTTCTTCAGTGCCATTGATATAACATTGTGTCTGTAACCTGCTCTTGTCTGCAGTACCTAAGTGAGGCAGGTTGTTGGAATGAATTTCATCAAAGAAGCAGCTCACCAAGACAAATGTAAGGGCATGGTGCAAATTTTTTTTTTTTTGTTTGTTTGTAAGGACAAGTAGCTTGGAACAATCTGTTACTTGGGCTGGAGCCATCTGAGATCCTCAGCACAGTGACAGCCTGGTGGGAACTTGAGATCCCAACAGCTTGAATTAGTCACAGAGACAGGAGGTGAAGAGCAGGGGCACTTGGAGGATAGCCCCCAGTGTTTGCAGGTGTATCTGGGTAACACGTCTCAGGGATAGCGGAGAGTTCCCAGCTTCTTGAGTTCTCTTTGTGGTAGACAACAACAGACCATTCAGAAGCTGGGGAAAAGGGCTGATGGTGTGGCTAGTTTGGGGGGATCAGTTCCTGCAGTGTTCAGCTGTAGAGAAACCCTCTGTGAAGTGGCCATGCTCAGACCACATCATCTTGCCTAATGCTGCAGAATCAAGTGCAGGTTGGAGGGTGTTCACAGCAGAACACAGCAGCAGCAGTAGCAGCAGCACCAGCAGCCTTGTAAGTCATCGGATTTCCTGAAGGATGATCGTCAGTGAGGTCACCATGTCACCATCCTTGCTGTGCTCAGATTTTCTCCTGTTGTTTTGAGACAGAAAGCCTCATGTGACACAGGCTATCCCTGAACTTTCAATGTAGCTGGGGATGTCCTTGAATCCATGATCCTTCTACCTCCACCTTCTAGATGCTGGGACTATAGGCGTGTGTCATCATGCCTAGCTTTATACGGTGCCGGGAATTGAACTCAGGGGTTCTTGAATTCTAGGCAAGCACTCTATCAACTGACCTATGCCCTCAGCCCTCCTCCCAGTGCTTCTTTCTACAAAGCCTATGTGCCAGGGAAGAAGCTTTGCTTCCCTGAGGTGCTGTGATGTTCCCATGCCATGCTTCAGGAAAGCAGTGTAATTGATCAGTTTCTTCCTGTGCATTGTCTACCTGAAAGACTACAGGGGAAATTGACAACACTAAGACGCTCATCTCCCACTGCCTGCTTGGCATCTTTCACGTATCTCGGACATATGTACTATGTCAGGAACTTGAAGGTCCTGGGGACAGAAACCTAATGCAAACAGAAAGAGGAATTTGCTGGGCCACATCTGACCTGTAGATGCTGCTAGACCGCCAGTGTTTCCAGAGCTTTGACATTGTCTTTTCATCTTCACCTGTAGACTTTGTAATCCCCCCTTGACTTACTTTCTAGACAGCGTTTCTTTTCTCTGAAATGGCCAGATCGCTACTAGTACACCTAGCCAGGGATTGTGGTAATTGCCCCAGATGCAGAGATCCAAGGACGGAACAAGGATATTTCTCTACAACTGTGTTGAAAATTACAGAGAGGTTTATGACTAGCCTGTGGGAAGAATGTGACCAGGGAAACAGTCCTCTGATTGGCTAGTTAGGGAGAAGGGGCTTGAGTCAAGTCTGCCCAAATCTCGAACAAAGAACAGGATCTCTGTGTAACAGAAGTGTGTCTGTGTGTGCATGTGTCTGTCTGTCTGTCTGTCTGTCTGTCTCTGTGTGTGTCTGTTTGTACATGTGTGTCTGTCTCTGTGTGTGTCTGTCTGTCTCTGTCCCTGTCTCTCTCTGTGCATGTCTGTGTGTACATGTGTGTCTGTCTTTCTGTCTTTGTGTGTGCATGTGTGTGTGTCTGTGAGTGCATTTCTCTGTGTGTATGTGTGTCTGTCTATCTCCATCTCTCTCTTTCTCTCTCTCTGTGGTATTTAAAGGGTAGATAGATATTCAGGAAGAGATTCTAATTACACAACACTGAAAACTCACACACCTCTGTACTAATTTATATTTTTCCTGTATTCAATGTGTGATTGTTTATTTATATTTTGTTTGCTGCTTCAAATCCTTTGTGAAATGAGGTGGAATAAATAAATGATAAGATGTGTAAACTGACTGGAGAAATAAGTCAATGCATCCCTCCACACAGAAGGAAGGAGGGGCTGACTGAAGACAAGCTGAGAGATGAGCATGGGCTTTGCAGTTTGCTGTGTTAAATGGGGCATTTCCTTAAAGGACTCAGATTGTAAAGCCTTGGTCCTTAACACAAAGTTCAAGCTGGAGCTTTGGGGAAGTCATCATAAGGGCTGTGACCAATGATGGATTTGTAATTTGTTGGCAGTGTTAGAAAGTGGTAGAAATGAAGAGGTGCCTTGTTGTCAGAGGAAGCAGACTCCTGGAAATGTGCTGTTGAAGGCTGCATCTTATCTCTATTCCCCTCCCTCACACTCTTTCCTCTTTCTGTCCCTGGGCTGTCAGGAGATGACTGGCCTCCTCCACCATATGCTGCTGCCCCCACTACCCTGACCTCCTAAGTTTGCTTCAGGCTCAGGCAATGAAAGCATGAGGACAAATGGACACCCTGGAACTGTGGCAAAGCTCCTGTCTAGGTTGTTTTTATCAGTCCGTTCACCATGGTAACAGAGTGTATTAGAGTGATGCAGAATCTATGAAAAGACGACCGTTTGTCTCTTGCTGGACACTGTGCAGCCAGGACCTCTGTTATGGACATGGCTGTTGTAATCTCACACCTAGCTGGGCATGGTGGCACATACCTGTAATACCTATAATCAGCACTTGGAAGGCTGAGGCAGGGGGATCATGAATTCACGGCTGCCTAGGTTATATAATGAAACCCTGTTACAAAACTCAAAACTAAATGAAACTAAAAAGGCCCCCCAAAGCCAGTCAAACAAAAGAAGCATATTCCTCTACTTGCAGATGTTAGGGGGCTTACATAATGCCTATCTCATATACAGTTTAATACCAAAAATTATGAGGAAGACAATGTCTTGGTGTTCATATCTTTCTCTATCATACTGCCTTGCACTTAATAGATATTCAGTGAATGTTTTTGACTAAGTGAACTGGCCCACTCTGCACTTCTTTATTTGTGCTGTCTTGTCTGTTCTCTAGACAGCTACATCCTTCATGAGCACATGTATACATGTAGACACACACACACACACACACACACATGAATACATACATGTGTGGAGGTGTGCAAGCATCTCCAGGCACTGTTTATTTTTCTCTTCAGGCTCTTGTAAAGGCTTGGAACTTGCCAAGTAAACTAGGGAAGAGAGCCCCAGAGATCTGCCTGTTTCTGCCTACACAGTGCTGAGAACACAAACACAGGCCACCTAATTGGGCTTTTAAATGTGGGTTCTTGGATCAAGCTCGGGTCCCTGTGCTTGGAAGATAAACACTTTGTTGATTGAGTCATCTCTCAGGCCTCCAGTTTCTATTCAGGAGTATTGAAACAATAATTAAGTAGGCTTACTCTCAGATGTTCAGCAAGCACTCACTTGACAGCTTTTATTTTTATTTTTTTCCAGAAATGTGCTGAGCCCAAAGCAATGCCTATTTATTTATTTATTTATTTATCTATTTATTTAAATCTGTAGTTCTGCAAATAGAATCCAGAGCCTTATATCTACCAAGGAAGCCCTCTACCACTTACCACGCCCCAGGTGTATGAAAAAAAATCAGCATTATATGATGAGCTTCCAGGAGGGACCAGACTGAAGCACATGGAGATGGGGATGTTCGTAACAGACACAAATTTGAAGGGCTCTTGGAGGTCAGATCCCTGTGAACTGAATCATCTGGGCTTCTTAGATCCCAAGTCTCTAGCCAGAATGCAGCAAGGGACCTGTGTGTTTCACACACTGTCTTGCCTCCTTGTGCTTGGAAGATGTCTTCAGTATTTTCTTGCTGGCAAGGCTACCTCAGTTTACTTCCCCTAGATCCAGACAGATCCTGAGACAAGGATTTGAGAAAAATTCCTCTGTTTGGGAGGTGATTTCAGCGAAGTGTTAGGTGAGTTGGAACAAGATAGGGATGTAAGTAATGGTGTGCTGGTTGTTTGCAACCATCGAGAGCCGGAGAACTGTGGGAAAGGGGCAGAGTCTGCCTCCAGTGTCAGGAAGGCAAATGTGCCTAGAGGAAGGACAGGACCACATCAAGGGCACATGGTTTGGGATAGAGACTTCTCTCCAAAGGGTGTGTGACTGTCGTAGGGCAGTAGTTACTCTATGTACAGAAGAAGTCCATCTGAGGCCCATTTATGGGGAAGAATTGTGTTAGGGAACCAAACCCTTTCTCAGGGAAGTGCACAGTCTAGGGTGTACAAAACACAAACACATTCAAAAGCAGTTATTAGCAGCATCATAAGTCAGGTCACTTCAGATAAAGATGTAGGGACAGGTGCTGCCTTTACAGGAACACCAGAAAGAAAAAAAGTCACCGCCATCCTTGATATGGGTGAACAGCAACCAAGATATCATGTGCTTATTAACGGGGACATTTAGACGGTGTCTCCCAAAATCCTGGACTATTTTTATCAAAAGAACTCAGTGTAAAATATTTGATGCCTTGAGGATAACTCATTGTCACTGGGCCAATTTAAGTCTCATTAATTACAGGAAGGAAAGAACTCCCTGCCCCTTGGAGCTGGTAGTGACCAGCTGTGAGCAGGGTGGGGGGTGCTTCCCATAAATGGAACTCAAGTGGTCTAATTATGCAGAGATGGGAGCAAGAAAGATCCTCTTAGGCAGGGACGTTTTCTTGACTCACATTTGTCAGTCTTTGGCTCTGCTGCTGGCCCTTGGTTTAGTTAAATTGGTGTAACTTGAGGATTGTCAAGGAAATCTGTGAGTTAGTTTTGAGGAAACATGAAGTGGCCTTTGAGGACACTCTAACATCTATTTATTTGTTTCCCATTTATTGAGAAGCTACTTTGTGCCAGACCATAGACTAAGCACTTTGAATGTAAATGTGTACTCTTTATAACACTTCCAAGAATCAAGGGACTTTGTCCCTTTTAAAGATGCAAAACTGGAAGTGTTGAGATGTTCATACTTGAGAAAGCTGGGATTGGAGCCCTGGTCTGATCAGTTCCAAACCAAACCAAGCTCTTTAACTATTGCATGACAATGTATTCAATGGAGCCTAATCTTACCAATAAAGAGACAATTTGCTGATGGAGGAAACAAGGACAAACAGGGTACACAAGAAAACCAACAACCATCCATTTTAAATGCCCAAAGAAAGTTATTGATGATGCTATTTTGGTATATTGCTGTCTTCATGTGTTTGAACTGTTCTAACTATAAACCACATAAGCCCAGTGGACAGCAGTGAACACTGAGATGCTCAGGCTCTAGTGCCAGGAGAGACCTGCTTTCCCACAGATGCCACCTTGTTGAGTTAGACACGGTGGTGCATGTGGGTTTCAGGCCAGCATGGACTATACCTTAAGACTTTAGGCAAAACAATGGTGTCTTCTCACCACCCCAGCATTGTGGAAGAGCCCAGCAGGCTCCCTCAGTCCTGCCTGCTTAGACCATGAATGATCTTTGTGAGGTCCGGTCCTCCTGTCATCACTTTGGGAGGTTAAGACTTTAACATACAAAGTTTGGGGGAGACAGAATCATTAAGATCATACCTAAAATCCTTTTAGAATTGACTTCCATTATCCACATAATGCAACCCAGCATTGTCTTGTTTTTTTCCAAATGCATGTTATGCCTCAAACATTTAATTATTGCTGCATATGTTTATAAGCACTGCTGTTGAATGACTCCATGGTGTGTTATTATTTGGCTGCCGATGCTCTCTTCACCTTCCCTCCCTCCTGCAGTCCTCCTCCCTCGCGCTCTTCTCTCCCTTCCTTCACTCGTCTTTCTATTTTCCCTTCCTGTTTCCTTCTCCTGTCCTTTCCCTTTTTCCTCGCTCTTCTCTCTCTTCTTTCCCAACTCCTCTTTCCTCTCTTGCTGTTTCCTGTCTTTATTATTATTACTTTATTATTTCATTATTTTATTACTATTATTATTTTGTGACAGGGAGATAGAATCTTACAATATAGGCTCAGCTAGCTTTAAACTCCAAATTCTCTTGCTTAGGAGTTCTGGGACTGTAAGCATGAACCAATGTGCCTGGCTGTTATGGTTTCTTTATCTTTAAAATGTGAATAACATTTCCAACTTTATAACTTTGTGGAAAGATAACAGTTACTAGGTGTCTGACATGTGCTAAATACTCAATAAATATTTATTCCCTCATTTCCCCGAACTCAGACAAATTCCCTAGAAGCAGAGCCTGAAAGGGGAATTCTTGTGCAAGGCACTTCCTGGGGGAGCACCCTCAGCAGAGTCCTGGAAGGGAGGGATAGTAGTATGAGAGAGGCAAGGGACAAATGAGAAAAGGTCTGAGTTGGATACCAGTTAGCCTCATGCTTCAGCCATGGATTGGCTTTTTATATCTCTGTGACAGTGGTCATTGGCTGTTGGTCCTTGTTGCAGATAAGGACATGAAACCTTTGCACGGGGTGAGACATTTTCTCTTTTATCATGAATGATGCTCTTTTCAATATGACAATCCAAAGCTATGTGTGACAATGAAGAGGTTGTCCAGGTTCAAATGTGCTACTAATATAAAATAAACATCAGATTGTGAAGGCTTAATATGAAAAAAAAATCAGTCAACATTATTTTTATGTGCTTGTGTGTGTGTATATATATATATATATACATATATGTATATATGTGTGTGTGTGTGTGTGTACACATTTATTCATGTGCAAGTGGAGGTTACTAGACAACCTCTAGTGTCATTTTCCAGGTAATGTCTACTTTTTTGAGACAGGCTCTTCCACTGACCTGTAACTTGCCAATTAAGTTGGGCTCTCTGGCTGGTGAGCCCCAGGAAGCCTTCTGTCTCTGTTTCCTTAGCATGGTATTACAAGTTCATGCTACCACATCAGACTTTTTAAAAAATGAAATACACACACACACACACACACACACACACACACACACACGTATTTGTATTTATTTTAAGGGAAATACCCAGAAAAACATAGCCTGAAGATGGTAGATGTAGAAGATGTAGAAAAAAATAATCAGCAGATGAACTCTCCAAATATGTGTGGCTTCTTTCATCAAGAGAGCTTAGCTCTGTCAGGACTTGGTCTAGGAGCCCCATTTTCTGAAATCTTTTCTTTGAGTTTAGAAAAGGCTTGTCTATCTTGCAGGCTTCCAAGGCAGATCATAGTGTGGAGAAGAGAAATACAGGCTAGCTTTGTTTCCAATGTTCCCCACCCAGTGCCTGCGGATTCCCTAGCCTACACCTCAGTAGTCGATTTTAAGGAGATGAGCCCGATGGAGTGGGAAGGTTAGGCAGCAGTGCTCTGAGCAGCAAGGCCATGCTGATGAGGAAGCCAACAGTGAGGTCTCAGGGGCTGCTCAGTGAGTGGTCAGAAGAGATGTGGAAGCAGCTGTGGGAAGAAGCACGCGGGAGTGCGTCTGCTCTCAGCGTATCAAAGGCCAAGCTTCCCTTGCTCAGGGGTAGCAGAGGATAAGCCCTTCACTGTATGTAGGAAGACACATTGCCATGTTACAGATAATGTCAGTCAAGTCCAGGCAATGGGCACCAAATTAGGGGACGTGAAGTAGAACTGACCGAAGCCGTCAGACTAAGATATTATAGACCAGCCGGATACACTGCTGGCTCTTCGTCTCTTGAGTGCTGGAGTTTTCTTGTCTGTATTCCTCTCATCTCCATACTCATCCATTCAGCCCCAGGAGCCCATCTGGGTAGGGCTTGCCTTCACACATGTGGGTGAGGGGATGCAACTCAGGTCCTCACACTTGCAAGGCAAGCACATTACTGACCAGTCACCTCCCAGCCTAACATCATCAGTTTTTTTTTTTTAAAGTGGATTATGTCTTATCATAGTAGCATCTTGAACGTAGTGGGTTAAGTAAAGCATTTTTATTAAAATTGACTTGTTTCTTTGTTTTCTATATGTGGTTGCTTGGAAATTTGCTTCATATCTCCCATATGTCTTTTGGACGGCATCACTCTAGATCAGAAGTGACAAGTCACACGTTTTTTAATAAAAAAAGTTATTTTAAAGGGTGAGAGAGCAAGTCCTTTGATCTCTGTAGTTCCCCTGTCCTACAGTTGTGCAGAAGAATCAGACACAGATCAAATGTAAATGAAAGGGAATGGTTGAATTTCAATAAAATTTTATTTACAAAGTCACTGGGTTTGGCCCTTGAGCTCTAGAAAATGATCTTTTTCTAGAAAATAAATTAGCGAGCTCTGAGTTATAAGTCTTGATACGGGCTCCAGGAGTTGTGTTCCTGAATTAGTGAACTAGTCTGGTAAAAGAATTAGGGGAGACATCAACAGTTCTTTTGAGACTTCTCAGTTATGCTTTAGGTGAGTCTGGCTAGCCATTGAGTCCCAGGGATCTGTCTTTGTCTCCCTAGCTCTGAAATTCCAAGTGTGTGATGCTCTTCTCAGCTTTTTGTACAGGTGCTGAGGTGCTAGGGGTGTGCCTCAAGACCTCATGCTTCAGGCTGGCACCTTGTAGACTGATCCATCGCCAGAGCTCCTGAAGTCTCCTAGCTTTTTCCTCCATCTTTGCCTTTGACCCCTTAACTACTTTAGATGGCACAAGGAGGAGGGAACTTTACTTCTATAGCGTTGACTGTAAGAGTCTCTTGCAATAGAGGCTAAAGATGGGGAAATACACAGAAGGAAGGAAAACAAAGCCAAACATTTACTCCATTCTCAGGACTGGAGGGGAGGGACATATGTATGTCAATATGTCCTGTGAGGATGCTGCTTGCTATTCTGAAGGTCTGGGCAACTGGTCTACTGTGGAAGACAGAGGCACTGTTTTGAGGATTTAATGATTTTTTTTAAATGACATATTCCCCACAGCTTTTTGCTAACACAAACATAAACATACAGTTTTTCAATTGAGAGCAATTAACATAGAATGCCTTAGGCCAGGAAATAATTAATACAAAATTCTGGAGAAACTGCAGCTCCATAGCTCACATTTTCTCAAGGTGGAATTGATTTATTAAAACGAACTTGTGGTGTCTAGAGACCTTTCTGTGGCCTGTTTAGGCTGGACTCAAATGTCTCCACTGAATCTGTGTATCTCCTCTGGCAGCCCTGTGGCACTGCCCTTCTGTATAGACACAGAGAACATCCCAGAGGGACCTGCAGCAGACACATGGTTGATTCTTCCCAGGTTGTTACTCATGGATGTTGAGGTGCTTGCCTCCATCCACGTTGAGGTTCCTGTCCTCCTGTGAAGTGTTTCTGCTCCATTGAGTCAGAATTGGCATCTTCTTCCTTCTTGTCTTTCACAAAATGTTTATTGAACTCTCACCATGTGCTGAGCCTACATGAATCAGGCACAGTGCTCCGACTCACATGCTGATGGAGAAGAGAACCAGGGAAGAAGAGATCAATGAAGTGGTCAGGGCTGTAAATAAAATAAAGACGGGACGAGGGATGAAGTGATGGCACACCTGGGGGTTCCTCTCACCAAAAGCAGGCAAAGAACTTCTGGAGGAGATGTCCTCTGAGGATGCTTGACAAATTTAGAACAGAAGCAGATTCTCCAGTGGCTTCTCTGCCTCTTACCAGACTCTTGTCTGTCTTACAGACATTCTCTTGTTAATGTCTTGACCATGCATGGAATAGAACTATGACCACTACACAGCTGATGAGACACTCAGGCTCAGGAAGATGGTGTCTTTGTCCCAAGGGCATCCAGTCCAACTGTGTGCATATGGGGTTTGAATCCGGACACCTGGCCTCGAGTGTTCTTAGGCAACTGCAGGCATAAGGACTGCACGAGCTGGACTCTTTGTTACCATGGAACGAAATGGCCTAAAGTAGGAAAGATTTATTTTACCTTGTGATTTCAGGGGATTCAGTCCATAGTTTGCTGACCCTAAATTTCTGGGCTTGAAATGAGGCTGAGCACCAAGGATTGAAGGACATGGTGAAATAGAGCTTCTCCTATGTCTATGGGGACACACAGAAGAAACAGGAAGGGGCTGGGGCGTGACCGTTTACCCAGGTGTGCTCTGTGACCTCCTTCCAGTCACTACCTCCTTTCTCATTTCCATCATGTTTCAAAAATGTCATCCCATTGCATACTCATCGATGGCAATCAACCACCATGGTGTCATCCCATTATGTACCCATTGGTGGCTTAATCAGCCACCAAGATTTCAGAGCCTCAGCAGCCCTAATCCCTCAGTGGCGCCACCATCTGGCTCAAGCCTTCAACCTATAAGTATTTGGGAGTAAACTTTACGTTCAAAATATAAGAAAGACATTGGTTTATTGAATATTTGATTCCTTGACTTGTCGCCTTTCACTCCCAGAGAGCCACAGTTGATCAGTAAATGCTGCGCATGTTTAGATAAGGTAAGCAAAGAAACTGAAAGGACGGTTGGAATCTGACCTAGCTAATACATACAGCAGGAAGTTTGGAGAGCATCTTCTTCTCCTCCCCCTCTCTATCTAACTCCCTCCTTCTTCTTGTTACAAGACGAAATCACACAGGAAGTGCCCCCCCCCAGTGATTTCTCTGTTAGGATTTCTCTATAGTGTAGCAGCTTATAAAATGGTTCCCTGTTGTGATCACTGGAAACCCATCCTGAAAGACCCTCTCAGTGCACTTTGTCTCAGCCTGCTCAAGATGCTGTGGTAAAACATCACAGACTGGGTGGCTCCTACAACTAACATGTATCACTTGCAGCTCCTGGGGGCTTAGGTCTGAGGTTCAGGCGCTGGTGTGGCTGGGATCTGGTCAGGATCCTCTTTCAGGCTGCAGATTGGCAGAGAGTGGAAAGAAAGAAAGCTGGCCAGTGACTTATTTAAGGATACTCATTCCATTTATGAGAGTTCTACTTTCATGGCCTCACCTAGTCTTAATTATCTCTGCAAAGTCCACCTAATTTGTGTAGATATGTGGAGATTCGCTATAGGTTTTTGTGGAGATAGATAAACAGCAGTCTACAGCACAGTGCTATAAAGCAACTACAGACCAGGGCTGAAATAACAGGTGCTTATTACAGTTCTAGCTTCTTGTAACCTAATTCTCTTCACAGCCCCATCTCTAAATACTGTTATGTTGAGTATTAGGGTTTGCATCAGTGGCAAGTACTGGACAGAAGCAATCTAAAGAAGAAAGGTTTTGCTTTGACATGCAGTTCAGAGGGAATTTTATCCATCATGGTGGAAGCAGAAGTCGGTGATTCCAGGTTAGAGGGAGCTTGTGCTGTGAGCTGTGCACAGCGCACAGTGGATCAGAAAGTACAGACACAATGGGAGATAGACCTATGGTATAATCCTCAAGGCCTGTGTCCTATATCTGTCAGCCAGACCTGACTTCCGGAGCCTCCATTTCCTCTCCACATGGCACTGTTACCCCAGCAGCCAGGTGCTCAGGCTCACAGGGAAAGAGTGCTTCTATATATGTGCTTGATAGAGCAGAGTGGAGCAGACATTTGGTCCACCATGCAGGTGCAATTTGAGTTTTCTTTGACTTTTTCTTTTTAAGATTTATTTTATTTTTATTTGTGCATGTGTATGTGTGTGCATGTGTGCGTGCGTGTGTCTGTCTGTCTGTCTGTCTGTCTGTCTGTGTGTATGTGAGTGCACATGGGTCCTGGTGCCAAAAGAGGGCATGAGGTCCTCTGGAGGTAGAATTATAGGTGGTTTTAAGCTACTTGATATGGGTGCTAAGAATCAAACTTCCATTTTTCTGTGCGAGTAACCAGTGCTCTTAAGTACTGAGCCATCTCTCCAGCCCTAAACACGTTTGATTGAAACTGGAACAGAAGACCTACATTTCCCTAGTACCTTTCTTCTCTCTTCCAGATCTGCTCCTGAATCACCTCTCCAGATATTTCAGTTCCAAAGAAGCACTATTTGCAAAAATTCTCTCATCTAACCCAGTTGTCAGTGAAGCTGAGGTGTTTTATAACGTGAACACACTCTACAGATTTATCTAGTTTCCTGTTGCTGGACATGTTGCTGCTTCTGTTTTTCATCATTCTATCTAAATTGATGGTCCTCCCTCCTAGTGCTCCCATTTTCCGTGTACCCATGAGTTCCCCTCAGGCACAATCTCAGAAGTAAAAAATGACTTTTGATTCCTGGCTTGTTGAAATTACTTTCTGAAGTCTGGAGTTTTATTTGGCGTGTCAGGAAAAAATCTGCACCAAGTGTGGCCCTGGGTTCAGAATAGTGTGTGCGGAACATGATGCAGGTTTATAGCAGATGTCTTGGGGTTTGGTTGCTGAGCCACACTCTGCTGCCAGGTCAAACTCATGCCTGCTGATAATGCTATTTTATATTTGCAATCACTTTTTTTTTTTTTTTTACTGTTTTAAAAAAATCTTTTTCATCTGTTGTGCCACCACGGTCACTGTATGAAGTCAGTGGAGAAGAGATGGATATAACTTCAAAAAATCTTAAAGCATTCTGAGGTTCCAAGAGATTACGTGACTGCTGAAGCTGGTGTGTGGAGTAGATGGAACTTCCTGATCACTGCATCAGTCAGCTATTAGTGACAACAGTGCTGACTAACAAACAGCTCCCTTCTCAGCAACAAACATCAACAAGGGGGCGAGCTGCTCCTTGGCAGCCAAGAGGCATGAGTTTAGAACACTCTCTCAATATTAACAAAAAAGCATAGATGTTCAGGTTCCTCTAAAAAAATAATGTAGTGTTTGCATGTAACTTATACAGGACTCCTGTAAGCTGAAACTGTTTCTGGATCACTTTAGGACATTTACCATAATCTAAATGTTATAAAGAGAGTTGTTATATCATATTGTTTATGAAATAATCTAAGAAAAATGTATATTTTCAGTGCTCACAATTTTTCATATTTTTAAAAACAAACATTTTTCTTTATTCTTTGAAAAATTCATATAATTTCATACATGCTGTGTATCTTGATTGCAGTCACACCTACCTACTCCCTCCAACTTTCCCAAGGCTCCCCCAAAACATAACATTCAAATTTTAGTTAATTAATTATTAATTTATAACCCACTGAGTCCAGTTAGTGCTGCCCATATAGTGTAGGGGTCAGTCGCCGACTGAAGCATGGACAACCTACTTAATATTTAAAATTGTTATTACATTTTAAACTATTTATTTTGTGTGTGTTTATGCATGGACTTACCCAGGCCACAGCACACATATGGTGGCCAGAGGTTTTTTCCTTCCTGTGGGTGCCAGGAATCAAACTCATGTAGGCCTTACAGCACGCACCCTTACCTGCTGAGCCATGTCACCTGCTCATACCTACTTTTGACTTGAAGGCTGGATGCCCCTGAAGGGGTTTCATCCTCTTGGGAGTTGACTTTGAGGACTGACTTTACCTGAGATCATTTCAGACAGGCATGGTATGGCCAGGCACAGGGGTCAGAGCCAGAGAAACATCAGCTGATGTCAGAAAGGAAGAACCGATGCTACAGCCTACCAGCAGAAAGAAAACTGCTGTTTATTGTAATGGGAAACGATGTGGCTTTATGTGGGAGAGACTTGATCTGATGTGTTTTAAGAGCTTATTTGGGTTGCTTTTTCAACTCTGAATCTTGTGACTCCTTTATAAAAGACATCCTATAGATTCTTTATTTGGTTAATAATGAATTTGCTCTCAAGGAAAGCAATGGGGTGGGAGCCGGAGAGCTGTGAGCCATCCCATCAGGGACTTGCTGAGCCTCTCCCGGGTGAGTCTCACTGGTTCATTGATCACGTCATAGAATCATTCTACTCACTGAGAAAATAGTTGCTGAACACTCCCTCTTGGGTTAGCACCAGGAAGGACTGGGAAAGACTGTCTGGAGCCTTCACATGGAACCCTGGTCGCAGTCCTCCACCATTGGACTCTGGAAGACTGCCCTAGCGGGGTCCTAGATGCCTGGGTCTCTGTTTGAGGTCTAATGACCAGGAAAGAAGGAAACAACTGTCATTAGAGCTGACTATCTTCCATTTGTTCTCTGAGCTCCATGTGTATCAGAGAAAGCTGAGGCTTAGAGGACTAGCTCAAGATGACACAAAATGACCATCAGCCAGGTAGACATAGATCTCATGTTCTACCCCACGCCCCGTCCACATGCTCTGCCCACAGGCTCACCTTTAAGCCAACAATCTCTGCACTCTAAATATGGAGTTTGGAAAAGAAAACTAATGATGCTTATTTTGAATTAAAAAAATGCTCTTTTCACAATTAAAAAACAGTCACATAAAGTGAGTTTACATTGAAAATTAAG
Organism: Mus musculus; assembly: GCF_000001635.26. Lineage (NCBI taxonomy): Eukaryota > Metazoa > Chordata > Mammalia > Rodentia > Muridae > Mus > Mus musculus. The sequence continues at coordinate 12,032,436 of NC_000082.6, forward strand.
TGTTCATATGCAAAGGTTCCCCCTTCAGGAGTAAGCATTATGACTTCTAATTATACAGTAGTCAGCACTACATATTTATGGAGTCTTTGAAGAACTGTTATAAATAGGTCAGAGCAGGGCTCGCACTCCCTGCATGTTTACTTGCCTGGTGTGCCCATTGGCATTTGGCCCTGATCTTGTTCAGCCTTGAACTCTAGTTATGTTCTCTTATGCTAATGAGTCATCTCCCAAGACTGCAAGCAGGGTGTTTTCTGTATATTGTTCTCTTTTTTTTTCCTGTCACAGGATCTACCACAGTGCTAGGTCTGGGGCACTGACTAATAGATCCCCTTTTCCTCTTCCCTCTTCTTTGTCCATGCCCTCCCTTCTTCTGTCTCCTTCATTCTCCATCCCCCTCCCCTCCTTTGTCTTCCCCTCTTCTCCTTCCCCCTACCCTATCTCTTTCTTCCTTCTCTCCCCTTCCTTTCCTGCATGTTCTTTCTCTCCTTATCCTCTTTCCCTCCACAATCATTTCTATAAAGTGATTAACGTTGTGGCCAGAGATCCAGTGACTAGTTCTGCTGAGACACTAGGTATGTAAGAGCAGTTGGTATACAAGTATGGGGGCCCAAGTTCAAATCCTCAGCATCCACAGGAAATGTTCTTGCTTGTTCCTAATCCCTGCACTGTGGGAGGCAGAGGCAGGCTCATCACTGGGGCTTGCAGATTCCCAGCCTACCTTCAGCTTCAGTGAGAGATTCTGTTTGAAGGAAAGAAGGCGGGGAGCTATGGATCAGGACACCTGGCACTGTTCCCTGGCCTTCGTGTGTGCCATGAGCACATGCACGCCCCTGCCTCATAAAGATTCAGTGATGACTTAAAGGGAACATGATTATCAATGTTTTTCATCAATAGTTCCCATGTCTGATCATTTTAAGTGCTCCTTAGATTGATATTGACTGTGTGTCTGTGTTATATGTACTTGTTCATGTGTATGTAGTAGGCATACAGGTGTTACCTTGATGTTTCAACCATTTATTGAACAAGTGGCTTCAAGCAATAAGCTTCTATGGACATCTTGCCAAAACCACAACACTAGTAACATTATGTCATCAGTGTCTTTGGATGTTTGTGTAGAAAGGCTCCTCAGTTGGAGGCTGAGGCCATATGACTTTACTGGGCACATACTTATGGCGGGCACAAGCCATGCTGCCTATACTGAGCATTCTCAGCACAGCCTATCAACACCATGCTTGAGTGAGACAATGGAAGCATGCACAGGGTGGCGAGATGAACTGTCCAAGGGTACCTTGGGAAGGCACCCTGTGCAAAGTCATTTGGGAATCTGATGCTTACTGGCTGAGTGTCCATTCTGTGTAGTGTATACTCAGTGCTGGGGTATTCTAGAATATTCCAAGGAATGAATAAGGGGGAAAAATGCTTTTCCACAACTCATTGTCTGAAGGATCGGACAGATATCCATTACTGCTATTCAGCATAACAGGAGTTGTAAGTCAAAAAGGGGCCAGGCCCAAGTGAAGTACAGAGGAATAGGAGAGAGGAGCAGCTGCCTTGTAAGGTCCTGAGCAAGCGTTTGACAGGCAGGTGGAGGGTAGAGAGCACTGACAAGAAAGGCGCTCCAGAGCAAGGGGACAGCATATGCAAAGGTGTGGACTTGGCAATGGAGAGTAGGGGTGGAAATGCAAATGCTCTGGAGGTGACATCTGCATGAAGCTGGAGAAGTGGGAGGAGACAAGTCAGGCAGGACCTTGAGCATGGTGCTGGTCTTGATATCCTCCTCCAGCTAAAGGCACTGTGCCCTTTCTGTCAGTGGGATACTTCGTATCCTAGCTTACTTTCTCACTTAACTGAGCAATTAATGTGTTCTAGCCTCTGTGCTAGGGGCTTCATGGTGCAGATGATGTTGTGGTATTTTGAGTGTGTTGGGCATACAAACTTGGTGCATATTTGACTTGTGCCGTGATAGGAGGAAGACCAGGATAGAGTTATATAGAGAGATAACAAGCAGCCAGTGAGGGCATCTGTCTGTCTTAGAGAAGGTTTGTGTAGGTTGGAGGAGGGAAGTTAATTGAGAGAGGAGCTGGTGAGACTGTTGGCAAGGGTGGGGAGGGCCTAAGGTCCAGAGGCATGAAGCAGTGGTATGTGCGTGTGGGGACAGCAGAGTGACCAAAAGTAGAGAGGCCCCAGGGATCAATGTTAATGGAGGCTAAACAAGGTAAAGGGGATGGCGGCTGAAGAAGCTGAGTGGAGACCAAACAGAGTTCAGGATTCTAATGAGCAGAGTCCTACCCTCCTGCCTTCCTGCCCTCCTGCCCGAGAAACACGGGTGCACACAGCACTGGGACTCTCTCTCCAGTAACTGCTCTCCCGTGAGCCACATGGCATCTCACAGGTGCAGGCTTCTGTGAGCGCCACTGTTTGGGCAGCTGTCAGGTGTGGCTGCATGCACTTGCCCAAACTAGCTTTTCTTGGCCAGCAAGTCCTGTATCCCCACAGCTAGGACTGAACACCAAGAGGCCAGAGCCTCAGCCTGGGAAGAGTAATTAAAGTAGGATCAGAGTGGCCTGCCCTGTGGTGATGTCAGTGCAAAGCTCCCAGTATGGAGGCCTCTGGCTGTGGCTGGACTTGTTTCTCAAGGCCTGGCACTCTGCCTGTCTTGTCTGCACAAGCCAGGCTCTCTCTAGCCAGATGGAGGCCAGTCCCTTCCATCACCTGACCATGGTGTGCTGGGGTCATGCTGCCATTTCATATACAAGGTCCCCTTTTCCAAGGTAGCAACTCTAGAAGGCAAGAAGGGAAATGACGCTTAAGGAGGCCCAAGAACTTGTCCGTGGACAGTAGGACAGAGTCAGGCTCCACCCCAGCTCAGTGGTCTCTGCTCCTCTGATCTTTCCGAGGTTATTCACTGTCCTTTCTTACCCTCTCAGTTGTGCGAATTATGTTTTCCAGGTTCCTGTGCTTATGAGCAAGTGCCATGCCTATCTCAGATTTAAGCATCAAAGCCCTGACCTCCACTGTCCCTGTTTAGAGGACTGGAGGGAGGGAATTGTGTGAAACGAGCTGATGAGGGTGGCCCCTGTAAGGATATAAAGAGGAGCCAGAATTTACCTATTCTGTCCTTTGCATACATAACGAGAGTGGACAGAAGAAGAAGCCCTCACCAGGAACCAAGTCAGCCTTTGCCTTGGTTTTCACTCTTCAGTGTGTAGACACTGCTGTTGTTTAAGCTCCCACTTTAGGGTATTTTACTAAAGCACCCCTAGCTGGCTGAGACAACAAGCAAATGTTGCTTTACCACTTGGAGACAATATCTCTCTCAGCAGGGCTGAGTGCTGGCTATTTCACCATATCGGGCCATCTGGCTTCTTCATCCAGGTTCTGGTCTCTAATCTCTTACAGTCTAGCACATTTCCTCCACAGGGGTGCTGAGAGAGGCCTGCAGGAAGCATGGTTCCTATCACTGGACTCTAATCCTGCGGCTGGGCCTGTTTGACAACTTCTAGTCTTTTCTGTATGCTACTTGAGGCACCCCACTCCTACCAAACCCCCTTTGCGTGGCACACAGTTGTACCTGCCATTTTCACTGCAGTGGGAGACTGGCAATAGCCATGGGTTGGGTATCACAAAACCATGTTTTTTAATTGTCAGATGATCATGTGTTGTGAGAGAGATGCGAGATGAGTTTGACCTGTGAGGAATATGGAACCTGTATCAAGGCAGAGGGATACAAAATAAAAAAGAAAAGGAAAGAAAAGGAAAGAAAAGGGAAGGGAAGGGAAGGGAAGGGAAGGGAAGGGAAGGGAAGGGAAGGGAAGGGAAGGGAAGGGAAGGGAAGGGAAGGGAAGGGAAGGGAAGGGAAGGGAAGGGAAGGGAAGGAAAAGAAAAGAACCACTATCACTACCACCACCACTACCACCACCACCACCACCACCACCACCACCACCACCACCTCCAACAAAACACCTCCAACAAAATGTGAGGTTTGAGAGGCCAGACAGAGGTCAGGCTGCTTTGACCTCCAGGGCAGAGGTGCCACATTGGCCTTACACTGGCGACTTGTGTGTCGCCATGACAACAGATATAACCTTAGAGAGGGGAGAGCCATTTTGGCTCATGGTTTCAGAGAGAGTTTAGCATGTCAGAAAGGGAGGGGCAGTGGCAAGAGAAACGTATTAGTTTGTTCACATTTTAACACCAAGCAAAGATTTCCAGTTGCAGCTGTGGCTGTTGGAACCAAGAGCAAGCTTATTTATGTGGTCTCTCCCTCTAGTCTTCATGAATTGGACTTCAGAAACTCATGTCATAGCCTCATCACTAACTCAATGAAGACCTTCCTATGAACCAGGAGCCTTCAAAGGACCACTGTCTTATCACTGACAAATCATGGCTCTCATCTGCTGCTGGAGGTATGCTGGTCTCTGGTCAACCCCAGATGTATCAAGAATTAGTCCATTATCAGAGCTAGTCTGAGACACTGAGTTTAAAGACAACCATGGCACCATGATACAGAAAAGTCATTCTTAAAATGATATCAGAATACATACACTGTTTTCAAGATCTAGGTCCTTGGTACATAGTGGACACTAAATAAATATCTATTACCTACCAAAATAAAATAGGACCCCAACTAATTTCATGCATCATCATGATATGATGTGATCATGATATGATATAACAGGACAAGTCATGGTATATTAATCAAGGCAATTTTCCCCATTTGGCAACTGAGTTAACAATAATGGGAGAATAGAGTTTATTGTCTATGTTACTAAATGTCCAAAAGCATCATGAGGTTAAGGGATAGTTTGATCTACCAATGCAGAGTTAGCATTCCATGAGGGTGTTTTATGCGACATTCCTGTTCGAAGTCTGATGCTGTGGCTTGGTCAAGGGTAATATTTTACAGACACCATCTGGTTTGAGATGGAAAGAGTTCACCAGCTCTTCTAGATTTTCTGTGACGTGGAGATGGACAGAGTTAGAGAACATGGCAGGGCAAGGGCCTTTCCCACCTTTTTCACCTCAGAGAAATTGCTGGAGCTTACCAAGAAGCCAGAAGTAGGGAACTTCTTCTCTGTTTATAGCTTGGTATTGTTAGAAAGCTCAAGTGAGTAGTATATCTTTTAAAATTGTGCAAGAATGAGTGGCTGCATGTTGTAGCCATGGGAACTAATAAACTTAATAATCATGGTGATTTAAAAAATAGGAGTCTAGGCTGATTCATTCACATATTCATCCATATCCATATCTATAGCTATATCCATATGGATGTATATGTATCTCTCTCTTCAGACATGCAATGCCAACAGCAGCATCATTGAGCATGTTTGTGGGCATGTACATGTATGTGCAAGTGTATGCATATGGATGGGAGAGGTCAGCCTTAGGTGTCATTCCTCAGGCATCTTTCCTCTTGTATTTTGAGACAGGGTCATTCACTAGGAAGGCTGGTCAGTGAGTCTCAGGGATCCCCCTGTCTCCCCTTTACAGTGCTAGGATTAAAAGTGCGCACTACCACATCTGTTTTTGTTTTGTTTTGTTTTTTTCACATGGGTTTAGGATCAAACTCTGCTCCCCATGCTTCAGAGTAAAGACTTTACATAGAGTGATCTCCCAGGCCCAACAGCATATTTGTATCCCCGTAGCCCACACGTTTCCCTTGGAGAGTCCTTCTTATTCTCTGACAGTTTCCTCCTATTTCTCTCTGTCTCTCTGTGTGTCTGTCTCTCTGTCTCTATGACTGTCTGTGTCAGTGTGTCTGTCTGTGTCTGTGTCTGCATGTCTGTGTATATCTCGGTCTCCTAAAGGATTCTCTGAGTGAGAGAAGATGTGATGCTTGCCTTTCTGAGGTTTGGCTTATTTGACTTAACAGATGATCTTCCCTTTCCTCTGTTTTCCTGCAAATGACATTTTTTTGTTCTTCTTAATGGGTGAATAATATTATATATTATATGATAAATATATCATATATTTTCCTCAATCATTCATCCATTGACGGGCAACTAGGCTGATTACCTACCTTGGTGATAGTGCTTCGATAAACAGGGGTGGGTAGATATCTCAATTGTTACTGACACTGCTATCTCTGGGTATAAAGCAAGGAGGATACAGTTGGTGGTTTTATTTGTCATCTTTTTGAGAAATCCCTGTACTGATTTCCATAGTGGCTGCACTAATTAATATTCCTTACAGTGATATCTAAGGCTTCCTTCTCTCTTTCACCTCATTTTTGCCAACTGGAGATCTAAGATTCCAAGGCTCAGAGCTGTGAACATTCACATTAAGTAAATTACAATTTCTTGAGTGGGGCCGAGTCATTATTCTGAAGCTTCCAGGAAATTTCAGTGTAGACTAATTTGGAGATCACTGGTCTCAACATCCATTATCAGGTGAGCAACTAGGTACATCATGGTTTCCTAATGTAACAGGTTACCTTGCAGTGACTGTAGCAACTACACTGTGGCAGGAGACATGGGCAGAATGCTTCCTGCAGCATCATTCACAAAAGCCCACATTGGAAGTAACCCAGACATCCATCTCTAGTCGAATGGGTAAATAGACTGCATTGTAAACACAAAATGGAGTGCCATTTATCAGCCAGAATGAACAGCTACACTCATATGTACAAATCTCACAAACACACAGGGTAGTAAAAGGAGACAGCAAAGTGTGCATGCTGCACATCTTAGGTTGTATGAAAGCCAGGAAAAGGAACTCTTTAAACATCTCTGCGAAGAACCCAAGAGTGAATGTCATGGGTTCATAAGCAATGTGGTGCCTTGTTGCTGCTTAGCTCTGCAAACACACAGCCTCAGAGGAGAGACAAATGAGGGAGGGTGGCTGTGCTCCAGTCAAACTTTATTCATAAGCTCAAGTGAGGCATGGGCTGGACCCACAGCTCCTGCTGTACTGCTAGGTGCTGATCTGCATTCAGTGGCTATTGGTTCATGGTGCAAGCTCTGTGTAACTCATCACCAGGTGACACAGCTTCTGGGACTCCGGAAATGAGTTCAATATCCCTGGGCACTTTGTTGACATCACTGTGCATTTGTGAAATGTGAGCTTTTCTTGAATGTTTTCCAATGTTTGCTTTAAGTTAGAAGAGAGAGAATGAGTGAACTAGAGCTCTTAATTCAAACCAGTGTGCTAACTCAGGGAACCATATTAGAATGTAAACCATTAAAAACGTATAATAAATTACTGAGGGATCATAGGTAGATTATGGTTAAAAAGATATATATGAGAACAACCACCACCAAGTTTAGGGAGGTGGGATCTCAGGATCTGGAACGAGGAAAGAAACTGGAATGGGGAAGCGACACAGGTTGATGGGTGAAATTTATTTATTCACTTATTTGTGTCAACGGGACTTGAACACAGGATTTCTGTATGCTAGATAAGTGCTCACCATTGACCTATATCTCCAATCCTCTTTACTTGTTTGGAAATTTGAGACAAGGTCTCACTCAGTTGTCCAGTTTGATCTTGAACTCACTCTAGTCTAGACTAATCTTGAACATGTGGTTCTTCTGTCTTGGTTTCATCCGTAGGTGGGACTACAGGCCTTAGCCACCAGGCTCAGCTGAGCTTTTACTTGCAAAGTTCAGTGAGTCACAGACAGGCTTCACTGAGTTGCTTTTCTCAATTGAGTGAAGTGGCTGTGCTCCAATAAAACTTTATTCATAAGGACAAGTGGTACTTTCCTTCATGTGTTGAAGAGCTTAGTCATAACAGCAGAAAGCATACCTGAGTCCAGTGTTTATCTGTGTGGTTTGTGTGCGTTAAAATGGACTCAGAAGAATACGGGTATGTGTGGGCGAGGACTTGGTGCGCAGAGGGTTTTCATGGGATATTTGCTGATTAAGAAACACAATGTTCCTCCCTTGGGACAGTCAGGGGTTGATGGGGGAGCACAGCCTCCATTGCAGCGGAAGCAAGGCCTCTCTACAGGGATCAGTGGAGTTATGATAGGCAACTTGGACACTGCCAAGGGTTTCCTCTTCCTACAGTTCTTAAGATAGGCTCATTTTTGCCTCTGTGTTGGTGTGTATGTGTGCATGCATGTTTGCCTGCATGTAGGTACATGTGATGGTGGGTGGGTTGCATGCACCTATGTACACACATTTTTGTGTGTGTATAGGCTGGAGGAGTTTGTTAGGAATCTGCCATCATACTAATTGAAGCTGGCCCATTAGTTGACTCAAAGCTGGCCAATGTGACTAGTTGGGCTACCTAGCTCGCTTTTTTTTTCATTCTACAGGTGGGCCAATATGCCTGCCTGGAGTATCAGCTGTCGGGCCAATTATATGAGCTTTGGGGATCTGAGCTCCAGGACTCATGCTTACTCAGTACTTTAACCAAGCCATCTCCCCAACCCAAGACGTACTTATTTCACAGCCTAAATGATAGGTCTAAAATCTTGGGGGCAGATATTTCAAAGAAGGTGCCTGCTGCTCATGCTTGCCCTCCAAAAGGGCAGTGTGAGAAGGCTACAGGGGCCCTTCTGCTCATCGCTTCTACAGGGCTGTCTAGAAAATCCCCACGCTTTTGTCAGCAGCTAGAAAGCTGAGATCACTTCTAATCACAGACAGGGAAGAGGCCATGTGAGAGACAGAGGCTGTGTCTAGCAGGGTTTGAGAGGCGGGCAAAAACCCGGTTGCCTGTTGGCTGACTTCCCAGACTTGGATGGGAGAAAGGTCTTCCCATGAAGCATGAGTCAGCCTCTGGAGCTTGGGGAGGGGTAGGGAGGGAGGGGCAGCCTCATTTGGTGCATAATTGGGGAGGCAGGCTTCCTCATCTTGCTCTGGGAATGATGTTGCTTTAAAAATTCATGAATCCCCTTACTCATGCTGCGCTGTCATGTAGATCATTGCTTCCTAGGAGCCTGAGCACCAGGGGACTTGCTTGGTGCCCTGTTACTTATTTATTTATTTTTTTTACTTTCATCATTATCAATGCCATTATCATTGTCTGGATCTGTGAAGCAATTAATCAAAGAAGCCAAGTGAAGAGAATCTTAGGAGGAATAGAGAGAAAGCTAGTATTTTGCAAACTTGCTTCTCTCCTTTCTGGCTCAGTGTTCAGCTCAATTTTAGTTGGACCCGTGGGGTTATTTCTATTAGCTTTTTTCTTTAGAGAGTTGTCTGATGGATTCTAGGCCCAGCTTTGTATTATATTTAGCTTACTTATTCCATAAAGCAGCTTGAGTTCTTCTCTGCCAGACACTATTGTAGATGCTGGGGATATGGTTGTAAATAAATTGTGTGTGTGTGTGCGCGCGTGCCCGCGCGCGCCTGTGTGCACACAAGCGTGCAAGTTTGTGTACTAGTGTGTGTGTACATGTGTACATGTGTAAGTGTGAGAATGTATGTGTATGTGTGAATACATGTGTTCATGTGTGTGCTACTCTGTGTGTGTGCATGTGTATGTGCACATGGAAATTTGTGTGTGCCAGTGTGTGTGCACATGTGTACATGTGTAAGTATGAGCATGCATGCATGTGAGTACATTTGTTTGTGTGTGCATGTGAGTATGAGAGAGAGAGAGAGAGAAAGAGGGAGAGAGGTTGATAATGACGTTTTAAGCACTGGCATTGTAAAGGCAAGGAGCTCAGGGAAGGTGCCTGAAAGATGTTCTCTGAATTAGAACATGTTTGTTAAGAAGATATACAGCAAAAGAGTGGAAGAGCATTCCATCCATGGGGAGGCATGGGTGCAGAGGGCCTGAGACATGAAAAAATGTACAAGTTCTAAACCTGCATAGAAAACCAGTGTAGGAAGGACCAAATGACGATGAATTAAATAACACACAATGAGGTGAAGATGGAGGGATGCAGAGAAAAATCTTATAGACCCCAGGAAGGAGTTGAGCTGGTCCTCTAAGTTAGCTGTGTTCAAAAGAAGTTTCCATGGTGATGAGAATACGCTACATTGGTTCTGTTTAATGTGGCGGCTACTAATTATAATTCGGTTGTTGGTCAATGGATACCTGATGAGTGCAGTTTAGAAAATGAATTGTTTATTCCATTTAATGTTAATTAATTCCAAGTTAAACTTGAACAACTGTGTAGCCATTGGCTGTCAGCTTGGATAGTGAGCACAGCAGCAAGCGATCCAGGAAGCGGTGAGGAGCTTGTGGAGACTGCATTGGAGGGGTAGATCTTCTGTGTCTGGAGAATAGATTTTATGGCAGCAGTAGAAGCAGGGGTTACTCCCCCTCCAACACACACATAAGAAGATAAAGACTCATTATGTCTGCAGAGTGATCGGTCCTAAATGGAACATCTAGATCCTCCCCCCACTTCAAGTCTTAGGGAATGTTTTATAGAAAGATTGGTCTCAGGGGTCTGCTGGGAAATGGTGTCTTAATGAACTGGACTGAGCCCCTGTGGTCAGGAACTCACAGCAGCTGTGGCTGCCTGCACAGGTCCAGACTCAGGGGGACACAGTGGCTTCAGCACAGAGACTTCTTAGTTAACTGGGGATGGAGAGATCTGAAAGAAGAAAAGAGTGGAAAGTAAACAGACCTCTCCATGCCCAGTAAGGTCTATAGATGCCCAGGATGGCTGTGAGTTGTACAACTTATGTGGGTGTAAAATATTAGAGTTTACAAGCACTTTACCTACACAGATGATTGATTACTGGGCAATTTTGAGACATCAGTCTTGCTGCTAAGGTCCTTCTGTGAAGGGGTAGTATCATTGATTTGGATCCAGAGGATAAAAAGCTGAACTAGGATTTTGGTGTTCTGTATTCTGGTCTCTTTCCCTAACAGTTGACTCCATAGCCTTTGGAAAGATTCTTCCTTTGTCCAGATACTAGTGAGGTGGTTGCTATTCTTCAAGCACTTTTATGGACTCTGGTATGAACCTGCCCTTGCTTTCCTGCAAGGATTCAGGAAGAACCCAGAAAAATGTTGTGTGTATTAATTAAAACCAATCCATGCCATTGCTGGCTAGGTACTGGCTGGCAGTCTCAGTCTGTTCCCAGCCCAGTACGTAGCCCAAGATGGAGACTGTATGATTCCCGTTGCCAAAGCCTCTCCCATCGAGAGGTTCTGCCTCTCGGAACTCTGACATAGCTCTCTTAGTCCCTATGGGTGTGCTCTCACCAGCCCGTGCTCTGGTGATTGGAGCTCAGTCCTTGCCCAATCTTCCAGTCCAAAAGCCTGACTGAATTCTGCCTTGGCTAAGTCGCCATGGAATGGAAAACCCCAGGCAATCTTAGTTTAGAATCAACAGATAACACAATCGCTGGGTGCATAATCTATCATCCTAAACCCATCAACTATTCTGTGTTAGAAATTTTCCGGTGGTGAATCCTGGTGGAGTCTGCCACCAGATCTAACAGTCCCCAGCCTACATCCTGTCTGCTTTGCTCCTGTCTCTCCATGCAAAAGGAGCATTCCTTCCCCTCCCCCCGCCATCCCACCCACCCCTCCCCCCAACCCCCACCCCCACCTCCAGTTTCCTCTTCCTCTCTCTGACCTGGAAGGCCTACTTCCTCCTCAACCAGTGATTGGCTTCTTGTCAACCTTATTATCTAATCAATCAATTGGGGAAAAGTTCCGCTACAGAAAAGGACAGATTGGTTCTCAACCTTCCTAACACTGTGACTCTTTAACATAGTTCCTCACGTTGTTGTGACCTCCAACCACTAAATTATTTTTGTTCCTATTTCCTAGCTGTAATTTTTTTATGAATCATAATGTGATAATTGTGTTTTCCAATAGTCTTAGGTGACCTCTGTGAAAGGGCCATTTGATCACCAAAAGGGTCATCACCCACAGGTTGAGAACCACTGGTCTAGATGGAAGCTCTTCAGTATAAGACAGTGGGGACACTTATTGGTGGTAAGTAGGAAACATGGCCTGGACAGGGCAGGACCCAGGAGCGCCATGGTCCCTGCAGGAGAACAGTGAAACACTCTCTGGTTTCAGTCCTTGTACTTACATTTGGGGCTGACATTGCGGGGCAGAGGCATGCCCTTCTACAAGCTTCAATAACTCCTTGGCCAAGCGAGAGCAGTCTGAATTGATTTATCTACTAAAGTGCTATACAGTGAAAGAGAAGTAGTTACCAAAGGAAAACTGACCAAAAATAGGGGCGTGGAGGCTGTGCAGGCAAGAGTGACCTTGGTCTCCTGCAAATGGCTTATACTTCCTAAAAATTAAGAACCTAGCTCACAAATATACAAAAGACATACCTACTGATTTCCAGTTCTAAGTGAAGTCTCCATTAACCACAGTTTTCCACACAGATTTTTAGGTTATACCATGAACAAAAGTATTTCAAAACCAGGACTATCTATATTTCCATAGCTCAACTCAAATCTATTCATAGCTAACATATTTGTATTTGTATTTATCTGTGTCTATATCATTTATAGCTATCTGAATCTCTCTCTCTCTCTGTGTATTTACATTAAAAATTTTGGGTTGCTATAAAGTTAGCTGAGATTCCAACATTTGTGTCTTGTTAGCAAATATGCAAAATACTTTCATCTATCCATACATATAATGAGTATTTGTTGAATTTCTTTGTGACCAGACACTGTGCTCATGTTATGACTCAAAAGTCATACACACACACACACACACACACACATACACACACATATGTATATATACATATGTATACACATATACACACACACACACATATATTCCTCAGTTCAGGGTCAAGTGTGTACTGTTTTTTACTGATATGTCCACTAAAATTGGGCCTAATGCAAAAGAGATGTGAAAGATGTTAATTCTTCAAGTATATTTATCAAAACCTCAAGAGCAAAATGTCATTGTGCACTCAGATAAGAGTTATTGACTCCATTAGCATAATTTGATTTATGGAAATCACATGTTTAAGGATTAAGTAGGTGATAATGATCAGGGAGAATATAAACTGAAGGACAAAAGAGTGGCCTACGGACCAGACTGCTCTACATAGGTCAGATGAGATCAGATGTGAGAGTTTAAGGTGCAACTTTTGAGTGGGTGGGGGCAGTGCAGGCATGAATGATAATGATCCCGGTATCTGGTAAGATTCCTCTTTGAAGGACACGAAGGTACACTTTGTGGCCTAAGTAATAAAGAAGGGTGAGAGATTCATTTACTGGCACAGTGTTTTTGTCAGTGAACATAATGTAGAGATTTCCATTTAAACTTTAATTCTTCACTAAATCTGACAGCTCAAGAGAATCCCAACTAACCACAGCTTTACTGTGGTTCTCAATTAGTTTCACATGGCAACACATTGGAGCCATCACTAGGTGCCCACCTATCTCAAATTTCCACTCATTGCTTTAGCAAGAAAAACTCATTAACTTTTACAGACGACGGTCCTTCAGATTTATAAACCTGGAAGGGACTGGGATTGGAGGTCTCCTGTGTATGTGTGTGCACATGAGTGTATGTGCATGTACATGTGTGTGGCATGTGTGTGCATGTGTATATGTGTGTATTCATGACTGTGTATATGTTTCTGTGTGTGTGTGTGTATTTGTATGCATGCCTGTATGTGTGTGTTGGTGTGATTTTGTGTGTGAGTGTGTGTATGTGAGTGGGTTCTTGTGTATATGTGTGAGATTGTGTCTGAGTTTATATGTGTGTGTTTGTGTATGTGTGTATGAGTGTGTGTGTGTGTGTGTGTGTGTGTGTGTGTGTGTGTTGGCCAGAGATAATGTTAGGTGTATTTCTCAAACATTTCCTACTTAGCTCTTCCGAATCAGGATCTCTCAATCAACCATATCTTATTGCTTTGCCTAGCCTGCATGACCAGCAAACTCCAGGGGTCCTCCTGCCCATGTCTCCTAGTGCTAGAATTGCAGACACACGTGACTACGTATACCTTTTTACATGGGTTCTGGAGGTTGAACTCAGGTCCTTACACTTGTGTGACAAGCGTTCTACTGACAGCCATTCCCTAACACCTTCCATTAGACAATTCTAACTCTGCTAATTAGTCCTGCATGTAATTACTCTTGATGGAGACTGAGAATAATGTTTAAATTCTCTAAGATTTAGGTATGATAGATATTTGGACCAAACCGCTGTTGTCATCTTCAGGATGTCCCTCAGTCATTCCAAGTCTTCTGAGTGTAGCTATGACCTCCCCCACACACCATTTCTTTTGTTACAATGAAAATCAGTAAAATATTATTTTTGAGAGTGAGACTGGCCAAATTTCAGGCAGGTCTCTTTCTTGAATGTCACCTTAAATGTAAAAGTAAAATGACACTGTGGACATGGGCAGATGTAGTTGGGACTTTGGAGGCCAACAGTAGGCCTGGCCAGGCCCTTAGTAAGAGATAGGACAGGATAAAGATGGAGCTGTACAGCTTCTGCAGAGGAGGAAATATGGGGAGTAGAAAGTATACAGCAAGCAGACAGTACATTGGACATCTTTTTCTTTTTCTGCCTCCCATGCAGGTAAGCATAACCCTACGACCTCCTGCTGCTTATGACATATGGGTGTATGCCTTCAAGAGCTATTTCCCAAGGCAAGGCATTCTTGTCCCCTTTTCTTGAAGATCGATCATACTTATGATATAATGGAGGTTATAGTGGGCCTGAGTTCTGGATGGATGATAGTGGCTTTTGAGGATGTGGAAGAAATGACCTTGCTCTCAGAGTTCACAACAGAAGCCTTGGTGCAGCATAGCCCACAGATGAACCTGGTTACAAGGGGAAGATCTGGGGAAGCAGACACTTAAGCTTAGTTGTGAAGATGGAGGGGGTGTGGAATGGATGAATAAGTTGAGGGTGGAGGCAGGACTTTGTAGAGGGACCACGTGTTGAGAAAGGGGGACGGTGGAAGCAACAAGCAGATGTCATGCAGCATGGCTTTTCCCCAGAAAGCAGCATGCAATCCCTGCAAGGTGTCTGAACCTAGATGGCAGCATCGTTGACCACCACTAACCGAAACTGTGGCTACAGCTCCTTGAACCGTGGAGTTTCCCTTCTGTTCCTGTCAGAAAGACTTTCCCGAGCAGCCTTACCCCAACTTACCTTGTGGAGGGAAAGTGCGACATGGCCCAAGAACTCAAGCTGGACTATAACTGACACACGTGCATTATTCGAAGCACTCAGAAATCAATTAATTATACTCCACACAGTTTTATGAACCTGTTAGTTTGTATCCAAACCTCAAACCAAAGGCCAGCACAGAGAATCACCACTACCATAAAACTCTCATAAACAACCACTAAGAACAGTACCTGTTTCCAGGATAATCCACTTAATGCCTACTGGAAATGAAGTCATTAGTAGCTCAGAAGGAATTTCTAACCTTCAGTAATAGTTTGAAGTCAATGTAGCCTGCTTGTTTTTTCCTAAAAACCAAAATGTAAGAAAGTGAGGTATTTCCAAATAATTTTTTCTTCTGCAAATGTTATTCACTGGAATATTACAGAATCTTATCTTTATATATAAAAAGTTCAAAACCAAACCAGAATGAGGAGTGTTGGAAGGGCTGACTGGAGGGTTGGGTATATGTGTTCTTCACAGTATTCACAGTATAGCGCAAGAGCTGATCATGTGCTCAGCACCTGATTCTTTCAGTAGATTGGAAAGTTCACGTGAGAAGATGCAGGAGAACAGAGCCCTAAGAGACAGAATCTCTTTGAGTCACAGGACACTCCCTGTGTCACACTGGAAGCTGGTGACACATTGAATCGGCCATCAAGTCCCACACTGTTGGATCTCCTGACCCCACCCTCTTCTTTCCTATTTCAGCAGCTGCTTCCTCATCAAGTTGTATCTAGGCTACAGGTGTACCCTTTCTGCCTGGTCTTTCTGTGTTTGATCCTTCACACCACGGTCTAAGTAATTCTCTTTTATTCTATAAGGTTTTGGAGTGCCTGCTGTATTCAAGACACACTTCTAGGAGATGGATTTCTTTTATTATTTCATTTTGTGTCCTAGGCACATAAAATTGAATTGATCATAATTGTTCATGTCTCACTCCTGTGTTCTGTGCACGATTTACATCTGTCTAATTGATTGTGCTTACCAGTTAGAGTCCCATGCAATGATGCAGCAAGGATGCCCACGATAAAAGCCCAGTTACAACATTATGCATCTCACACCAGGCTCACCACCAACAGTCATCCATCCGCTTCAGTCTGATGCACTTCTGCCTCTGTTGTATTCCTGGCTGGCTGTCTTTTCATTAGGGCTGCTTGCTCTTTGAAATGCGTGCCCTGCTGCACATTATCTTTTGGACTTGCTTGTCTTTCTTTCTCTCCCACTTACTAAAATCTATTTGTAATGGCTGTAGCTATGTCATTTATTCTGACTCCTGGATATCCATCTTAATTTATTTCAGTATGTCTCTTAGCTTTTAATCCTTGCTTTCATTTTTAAAAATTAAGGTTTCTATCTTCCCAGTGGTGAGGTGGGAACTGAGCATGGCCCTCCCATCCCTTTGCTTCTTCCCTCCCCACTGTCTCATACATTACATTGGCATCCTGTAGGCCAGTAAGTTTTGAATTTCAATATACAGTCACATTAGTCTAGGGTGTCTTATGAGACCACAGCATCCATTCCAGTGTGGTGGGTGCATGCTTTCCTTCCCAGCAAGCTGTGGGTGCATGCTTTCCAAGCTGCGATGATGCTGATGCTATTGGTTCAGGAAACCTGAGCAGCTCTGTGTCTGGGCTTAGGATGGAGCTATATGGTAGAGAACTTGCTTAGCATGCACAAGGTCCTGAGTTTGATCCTCAGCAGAGTAAAATGTGTTAAAAAACAACAACAACAAAAATTCTGTGTTCTTCAAGTGTAATTCCTCTTTATTTTTTTACTTGGCCTTAGTTATTCTTCTTTAAAAACATCGTCAACACAGCAACAATTTCTTGCAGGTGTATGTATTTCCTTTTATTTAGGTAGTTTATGCAAAAGTTTGTGTGTGTGTGTGTATATACCTGTGTCAATGTGGAGGTTTGAAGAGAATATTGGGCATCCAACTGTGTTACTCTCATCCTAACTGCCTTGAGACAGAGTCTCTCATTGAATCTGGAGCTATGACTGGCAGCCAGGAAATCCTGAGATCCTCTTGCCTCCACTCTCCATAGCACTGGCGTTCCATGCAGATATGTAGGCACCCCTGGCTTGCTACATGAAGGCAGGAGAGTTGAACTCAGGTCCTGTTGCTGGTGTAGCAAATGTTCTTAACACCCCCCCCCCCCAGGGATCTCCTCAGCCCTTGAAGAGTGTTTTTAATTTGAAATTTTCTATGATAAATATCTGAGGTATTCTATGTCTGAAAATATTTTAACATAGTTTTATATTTGAATGACAGTTTAAATTGGACACAATATTTTGTTCTACTTTAAACATTCCCTAAAATGTTCTCATGTGTTCTTGCCATTATTATTATTGCTGATGAAATATTTTCATTTCCATTAAAACAACAATAGCAACCACAACAGCAGCAGCAACACCAACAACGATAACAACAACAGCAGCAGCAACGCAACAGTAGTAACCACAAGGACAGCAGCAGCAGCAGCAGCAGCAGCACAGCCACCACCACCACCACCACCACCACCACCTTGGTCTGCTTTTTCTCCCTGGATGTTCACAGAATTCTGTTTTATCTTTGATAAACTCTGCTTTACTGCAATTAGCCTAGACAGGCATTTTTCCTCATTTCTAGTCTTAGGAACTTTTAAAAAGTTGGAGAACTATTTTTTTTTCTATTTAGGTACTCGCCCCTCCTAATTTTCACTCCTCTCCTGGGCGTCTGTGGCTGTCTTCTTTTTCATACCACTGAGCTCTTAATCTCTCTCTTGTCACCTTTCTTCCTTGTTGAGGATCTCCTCTTCCTGCCATTGGTTACCTCATTCTTCAGCTCTGTGTATTCTGAGTTCAGTTATCCACTAGTTGTAGACTTTCTATTAACATTTTCATTCCTGAATGTTTAAACTCGTTTCTTTGAAACTCCTTAGTTTATATTGTTCAGTCATTACTTTTAAAGTCTTCACTAAAAGAATAATTGTCTATTTTAAGTCCATCTGATCTAATGTTTTTGCTGTTGCTAGACTCTGTCATCTGCTGTGCTGTTTTTCTTAGAAAGGTTAGACTCCTCAAATATCTTCCGGTCTGGGGCTGAGAGCTAGTTTTGGCTGAGTGCTCATTGTGCTATGAAGAGATTAGACTTCTGTGATGGTGTCAGTGTAGACGGTTAGAGTGGACTTGTCAATCAGTCCTAGTGACCTCAGAAAAAAAGGAATGAGTACAAGAAGGCAGAGTTCCTCACACTGGCTGACCAGTCAGTCTAGAATCTGTATCTGCCCTGATTTATCCCTGGTAGAGACTGGACAGCAGGGCTTAGCTGCACACACATAGCACTGTTCTCCCTGGAGTGATGGCCAGCCAGCTGCAAGGATGCAATCTGCTTTCTGACTTATTCTTCACAGTCAGAATTCTCCAGAAGCCCCAAAAGTCTCTCATCAGTCCTCCCTCTGTCTCCCCAAAAGTCAATCATGGTTTTCCATGTTTTTCTCGATCTTGTCTTCAGGTTGAGCAATTCAGATGTATCTGTTCCATTTCTGTTTGTCTAATCACTGTGTTCCCTAGGTCTGTGATTAAGGCCAGCAATGGAAGGGAAGGAGCCAGAACCACAGTGAGCTAGAGCTCACTTTCTTGCTCAGGATTAGTTAGAAATCCTGATCTTCAACCTGCTTAGTCTTTGTTGTAGAACTGTGCCCTCTCTCCTCAAAATTATGTAATGCACTCCTAACCCCCGTTACCTTGCCATGTGACTTCATTTGGAGAAAGGGTCTTTAAGGAGGCCATTTAATTGACGCAAAGTCAGTGGTCTAGGTAGGCTCTTCTCCTGAGCGGTTATCTGATCTAATGCACATACAAATGGAGGAACGATAATAGAGAAATGAGGACCCTGCAAGGCGAGAAGTGAAGTCTGAGACAAGTGAAGTCTAGTGACAGCTTTCCCTGGGCTTCTAAGCCGCAGGAACTGTGAGGAAGTGAGTTTCCATTGTATCATCCGATTGTGTTACTTTGTTACAGCAGCATGAGTAAGCATTCTTTCTCAAAGAGAGATGGCTCATCCCTCCCCTGCTGCGCAGCTCTCAGTGCAACCAACACTGCCGAACTGCGCAGGAGTTCATGGAGTGGTCGCTACAGGCCAGAGTTCACAACTGAAAGGTTAGATGCAGCTGTTCAACATGGCAGCCAACTACCTCATGTAACAATTTGAATTGAAATTGATTAAATTAGATAGAATTAAAGATTCAATTTCTGAGTCACGCCAGCTAAATGCCAAGCATTTAATTTGTGGCTGCTGTGCTGGACAGTGCAGATTAGAACATTTCCATCACTGCAGAATGTTCTGATGGGTAGCAGCTCATTGGATTGTCTTGCCACCCAAGAGAACCACCTTTCCTTTTTTTTTTTCTTTTTTAAAATTAAAAAAAAATATTTATTTATTTGTTCTATCTATCTATCTATCTATCTATCTATCTATCTATGAACACACTGTTGCTGTTGCTGCCTTCAAACACACCAAAAGAAGGCATTGGATCCCATTACAGATGGTTGTGAGCTACCATGTGGTTGCTGGGAACTGAACTCATAACTTCTCAAAGAGTAGTCAGTGCTCTTAACCACTGAGCCATCTCTCCAGACCACCTTTCCTTTTCTGAGCATAGACTGTCACCCATAGTATGGCCCTGGCCTACCTTTTAAGCCTTATTTTCTGGAGTTCTCTTTGGATGCCCTTATCTTCTGTTTTTAACCAGTGCCCCAGAGTCCCCCACTGAGGCACACAATAGAACCCCCTGTACATATATGCTTATCTGTCACACTCAGCTCTTGTCTGTCTCCCTTAACTTTCATGGCCAGACTGGGTACGCCCTTCTGCAAGATGTTTTTCATTTTCTTGCATTGTTTACAGCACTTGTCCTGCTGGTGTGATGACTTTCCCAAATATGTATCAGGCAGGGTGAACTCTTGATGGTGTAAGCTCTCCTTCCCTAGTGAATCCCTGGTACTTGGGATGCACAAACAGATGAGACTAATATAGGTACCTAACTCTTCCCTCTCCATACTCAATGCACAGTCAAGTTGTGCCTGCACTATATTCCTGTTGTTCCATTCTCACAGAAGAAGGGGTGAAAAGGTAGCCTGTCTCTTTAAAATTTTGAATCAAGGTTTGATGAAACAGCTTAGCAGGCAAAGGAGCCTGTAGCCAAGTCTAATTACCTGAGTTCAATCTTAACATCTCACATGGTTGAAGGAGAGACAACTTCAGGAAGTTGACCTCTGTCTTCCATATAGGCACCATGATATGTGCCCTCTAACTTCTAAGTAAAATTTAGTAATGAATTTGACCCAAAAGATATCGACATTCCTGGCAGGTGGTATGGGTGTTACTGAAGGCAGTGATGGATAATAGCAGTACTTAATCTCCAATAGGTTAGTGACTTTTGGCTATTACTTACAAGCAAATTTGGGGAGGTCATTTTGCCATTCTGCAAGCCTACTGAGGCACCTCTAGCACCAAAGAAATGAACAGAGGTATTCTGTGCAGAAGAAAGAAATGAGACACAGATTCAGGATCTGCTACAGCAAACATCAGAGTCCCTGAATTGTTTTCAGTCATGCTTCTTGTAGATACTCTTAGATTAAACCTCATATGCCTTTTATTTTGCCTCCAAAATTGAGCTCAATTTTCTGAAGTTAGGAGAACAGTCAAATCTCTCTTATTTACTAATGTCTGTATGAATAAAAATGGAGTTTAATAGACAAGTTACTCAATTGTGCCTTTCTCTTTAGAGGTGGAAAAGTGGATATTTCCCATAGATTAAAGCCATATTTAAGTAATCAACTCCTGTAAATGGTTCAATAATCTTTATGATATCCAAAAAGATAAATAGATTTTTTTTCCACCTTAATAGGAAACAAATTGGTTCTCCAGGTTTAAAGACTAAAGTTTGCGAAAGTGCTCTGCTGTTTGATAGGTGTGACAGTGCCTGGGTGGTTTGTGCTCGCATTCTATCTAGGTTGCCTATGATTTCCGTGGCAGGCTTCTTCGCACTTTGCTTCTGTGACCATTGACAGAGATTTCTTCTGAACTGAAGTTTTATGAGCAAGACTCACGAAACCCAGGAAGCTAAGGAAACTTACAAGACTGAGTATGTCCCTAAAACGTACAAGACTTGTATAACAACATTAAATAATTGCTGGGGAGATCAGAGGTTTGGGTGAAGCTGAGTGTAAGCGGTGGAAAGAGCTCCTGTGAGTCAGTTTCCTGAATCATTGCCCATGCTAGGCAGGGCTTTTTGGTGGTCCACTGTGTTCCTGTAATTAACATTAAAACTAATTGCTTCATCAAATTCAACCTGGGGGGAATTATGTTTTATTCTGTTATAGGTGCTCTGTTTGTGGTGAGTAGACTTTTGTTCATGTCTCCCCAAGAAACTCTGTTCAGGAGATCTCCTTGGGCAATTGGAGCCACCTTGGACACTAAACTACCATAGGGATATGACAACCCATTTTTCTTGCCTCAAGTTGAGGCTGAGACTTGCCTTTCAATTGTGCCTTGCTTGGTTTGATCCTCTTCCATTTCCTGCCTCCGTTGCTATCTGTCGAATTTCTCTTGGACAGTGTCTTAGTCGGGGTTTCTATTCCTGCCCAAGCATCATGACCAAGAAGCAAGTTGGGGAGGAAAGGGTTTATTCAGCTTAAACTTCCACCTTGCTGTTCATCACCAAAGGAAGTCAGGACTGGAACTCAAGCAGGTCAGGAAGCAGGAGCTGATGCAGAGGCCATGGAGGGATTTCTTTACTGGCTTGCTTTCCCTGGCTTGCTCTGCCTGCTCTCTTACAGAACCAAGACTACCAGCCCAGGAATGGCATCACTCACAAGGGGCCCTCCCCACTTGATCACCAATTGAGAAAATGCCCTACAGCTGGATCTCATGGAGGCATTTCCTCACCTGAAGCTCCTTTCAATGTGATAACTCCAGCTGTGTCAAGTAGACACAAAACCAGCCAGTACAGACTGCCTTCTAAATGATAAGATTAGTATGTGATGTCCAGAACCCACTTAAAAAAATAAGCTGGGCATTGTGGTGTGTGCTTATAATGCTAGTGCTGAGGGCAGAGATGTGACTTAGCCAGTCTTACAATTATCAGCCAGTGAGAGATCCTGTCTCAAGATGATGATGATGATGATGAAGATGAAGATGATAGTGGTGCCTGAGAAATGACACCTGAGATTGGCCTTTGCCTTCAGACATGCATATGCTTTTGCATGTAAACACAGATGTGCACATACCCACACTCACACCCACCCCCTACACACACACACACACACACACACACACACACACACACACACAGAGAGAGAGAGAGAGAGAGAGAGAGAGAGAGAGGATCTGGAAATGCCTGAAAGTGTGTACCCTGCTCCCAGATGGCCTTTGTGTCATGATTACCAGATGCAGAATTACTGAAGCTGGACTTGGTCACCTGAGATCACAGCAGCAGCGAGCTACCTTCCTCTCTCTCTCTCTCTTTCTCTCTCTCTCAGAGGCCATGGAGGGATGAAACACTTTACACATAGTAGGGATGTTGTCCACATCCTGTAGACACAGATAGGATTGCATCAATCTGTGATCATCTTGGTCTCAATAGAGACCACTGAGCTCTGGAACCAGGATTCCTCTTTCTCTCTCTCTCTCTCTCTCTCTCTCTCTCTCTCTCTCTCTCTCTCTCTCTCTCTTTCTCTCTCTCTTTTGGTTTTTTGAGACAGGGTTTCTCTGCATAGCCCTGGCTGTCCTGGAACTCACTCTGTAGACCAGGCTGGCCTCAGACTCAGAAATCCGCCTGCCTTTGCCTCCCGAGTACTGGGATTAAAGGTGGGTGCCACCACGCCCGGCTTTACCTTCCTCTCTTGAGCCCCTTGTTCAGCTAGACTAAGCATATCACTCATGAGGATTTTCTTCACTCAAGAGGCTTTTTCTTCCTTTTCCTTTGTGCCATCTGCCTTCTGACTATTTCCTGCTTGTCCTGATTTTTTTTTTTTAATAAGCCACTAACATCCAAATCCTCATTTTAGTTTCTCTCTAGGAAACTGATCCAACATGGCTGGAATGCATGAGTATGTTCAGACTTTAATGAAAAGAATCGAGTACCCATAATCAGAAATAGCTGGATGACCGAAGTATGCACCTGCTACCCAGGGCTTCCACCTGTCTTCTCTACACCATCCCATGCTATTTTTAAACCAAGTCCCAGACTCTTCTCTAAAGCTGTGGTCATGTCTAAGGACAATAGACCGCTGGTGTCAGTGCTTAGGTTGCTCAGTATTTTACCATCATTATTCCAAGTAACCACACACAGGATCATAAAGGAATGTGGAGTGCATGTCTGTGTGCACCTTTGGATTTATGTGTCTGGAATTGGGACTGGCAGCCTGGCCAGTCCCAATTCACAATTTAGTCAATTCCTCCCAGGTGCTTCCCTCATCCTACAAAAGCTATAAACACTTCTCCCTACCCAAATGTCTAGATTTAGGCTCTGTTGGAGGTCACCAGGAATCTTTCAGTTTGAGAGATTCTTGGAATGACCCAAGGTCTGGGCAAACAGAAAGTCAGAGAAGGGGCCTTTCTCCCATCTATTCTTACATGAGTCAGGTGAGAGCAAAGGCTTCCAGATTCCCAGAGACCTGGGCCTGGAGATATGGCTCAGGGCTTAATAGTATTTGCTGTTCTTGCAGAGGACTGCAGTTTGGTTCTGAGCATCTGTGTGTGGTGACTTACAGCTTCCTGTCACTCTAGCTTGAGGGATCTGACCCCTTCTGGCCTCTTGTAACATTTCCACACATATGCACATACCACACATAGATGGTTACATATATAATGTATAATATTATAGTAAATAATGGATAAGTCTTTTTTTTATAAAGATCTAGAAGAGCTGGTTCTCCCCTCTGGTCTAAGCCTATATTTGGATTACCTTTTACCAGACTAACTAGAAATAGAATATGCCATGTATTCATTACTTCCCAGAAACCCAGGCACAGTCTGAACTTTACACATAGTAGGGATGTTGTCCACATCCTGTAGAACAGATAGGATTGCATCAATCTGTGAAGTGATCATCTTGGTCTCAATAGAGACCACTGAGCGCTGGAACCAGGATTCCTCCTCAGGGGGCCGTTCCTCAGTGCGTTGTTTCCAAACACATGGATGCCAGAGACACAGGGAGGAAAGCAAATTCACAGGACAATACAGAAAGACATTTGTGTGCTGCAGACCAGGGCTGCACCATGCAACCCTCAGGTTCTTCTCCAACGCTTTTGGACTTGTGGCCATCCAGGCTTCCATACAAGTGGATGGCAACATGTGTGTACAGAGCATCTGCAGGTTAGGTGGCACTGTCTCATCAGAAGGCACTGCATCAGAAGTGTGAGGTATGAGGCAGTGAGAGTTTTCACGGCAGGTGACAGGCCAGTGACCTTGATTTGAAGCTTCTTTGCCAAGCTCTCCAGTCAAGACAACATTCCCACATAGGTTGGCCCCGTATGCCAGGTGGATTCTTTTCAACTCCGTCTTTATCCTCACTGATCAAATTTTGCTCAGTGGCAAGCCCCAACCTCAGCAGTCACTTCATGTCAGAGGCAGGGAGAAACTCCTGCCTTGATGTGCCATGTGTTTTTACTCTTAAGAACAAAAAGTTGGAAAAGGAATGCTAACCATGAGAACTGGCCTTCTTCTGGATGCTAGCACCCTGTCCAGCACCTTGGGAAGCATGGACCATGCTACTCTTGACTGTTGCTGTGACTGCCACAAACTTGCCTCATTAGGTGGAAGAAGTCAGTGACCAGGAAGCTAAAGTAAGGCAGAGCTAGACATCAGAGCTAGACATCAGCACTGCTGGGCTCAGAGAGACTCTTTAGACCAGAACACTTTCTCTGAGCTTCCCGAACCGCTGGATGTCTGGAAAACAGAAATGAAAGCTGTCCTTGGACACTAACTTGACTTCTTTTTGGTGGTGGTGGTGTTTCTGCCTTTCTAGGAACATATGTTTATTAAAATAAAATTATCATTTTATTATGATTAGGCTTTCATGTTGTTAAATATTTTTTAAAAGCAATATGTTCAACGAGGCTATCATAGTTCACCACATTAGCAGATAACAAATTGTTAATTTTGTTGCTTTTGGATATTTTGGTGATTTGATAGCATTAAACCTTGGATCAGTGACTACTGAGGCAGGTTTCACTGCAAGACAAAGAACATTATGGTTATGATACCTGGAATGAGCAGCGTAGAAGGGAGAGATTGAATATGTGGCTGGACACCCCCAGTGCTCAGGACAGCCCCCACAGCTGCTGACCACCCCCAGTGCTCAGGACAGTCCCCACAGCTGCTGGCCACTCCCAGTGCTCAGGACAGTCCCCACAGAAGCTGCCCACCCCCAGTGCTCAGGACAGTCCCCACAGCTGCTGGCCACTCCCAGTGCTCAGGACAGTCCCCACAGCTGCTGACCACCCCCAGTGCTTAGGACAGTCCCCACAGCTGCTGACCACCCCCAGTACTTAGGACAGTCCCCACAGTGGCTGACCATCCCCAGTGCTAAGGACAGTCCCCACAGCTGCTGACCACCCCCAATGCTCAGGACAGTCCCCACAGCGGCTGACCACCCCCAGTACTCAGCACAGTCCCCACAGCTGCTGAGCATCCTCTAATACTCATGACAGTCCCCATGAAGAGCTAATTGTCTAATCTCAAATGTTCTGAATGCTGCCGTTGAAAGTTGTATTTTCAGTAGACCACTAACATTCTGAACATCTTCCATTTTTAAACCAACATGTTTGAACTGCCATCATTTTCTTCTCCTGGTGTTTCAAGAATTCCTTCTTTTCATATTCTTATTTGGGAATTTCTTCTCTAGGAGAGATATATGCATGTAAAGTCTGACTACCTCTCCTTACAGTTTCCCACTGGGGAACTGGAGTACAGTTTTACCTAAGTTCCTGCTGGGAAATTGCTGAGAAACTGTTGAGAGGAGCTTGTTGGACTGACTTTCAGATCTTGAGTGAGGGGTTGCTCACAGGAGCATGGCTGACCCCAAAGCAGCTGCAATGGAAATTTTTACCCAGCATGGATGGTGGTATCCCCATAACTGCCTATCAGCTAACCTCCCTAAGCTAACCTCCTCAGCCTAGATTCCCTTTCCCCAGCAGAGACCCAAGGCCAAGTGCAGTTAGGGCAGAGTTGCTATAACTGGTTTGGGAAATGATCTGGAGTTTCAGGAGAGGGGCCAGTGACTCTCCACGCCTGCTCTTCTATAAGGAAATATCAACAGCACCCAGAGCTTATTTTGCTGGTCCCTTGCAAGCAGGCACAGCTGATCTCCTTGGGCTACTAGTATCTTCTTCTACAACATGGGGATTCTTAGGAGGAATTCTTCAGTGACTGCTATCCCTTTCAAAGACCTTGAGGCACAAGTTTTCCAGAGATGGAGAGAGATCCCTTTTCAATGCTCTTTCTTGATATGTGTGTGTGTGTGTACATGCACACACACATGTTCACACACACCATGGCATGCATGTGGAAGTCAGATGGAAGCTTGCAGGACTCAGTTCTCACCTTCTGCTTTGTGGCTCCCAGGGAAACTGGGGACACCAGGCTTGGACAATATCTTCATGTGCTCAGGCGCCATAGCCTTGCTTAATTTGAAACAAAGGGGGGAAAAAAAGCCTTACAGCATTCCTGTTATAATTTGCATTCTCTTTGATTATTCAGGACTTGAGTATCTTTTCATATGCTGATTACTTGTTTATATTTCTTCTCCAGCGAATTACCAGTTCATGTCCTTAACCTATTTTTCTACTGAAGTTTTAGAAAATTTTAATTGATTGGTGGGAAAGTTTTCCCTTCAAGTCCTTAAAAAAAAAAAACTATTTCAAAGGCATCTCTGAACATCACTCTTGACTCCTTATACACAATGTGTAAATGTGTTTAGCAAGAGAGCTGTCTAGTAGGGTGATTATGGGTTTTGGGGCGTCTCTTCCCATCAGATGTAGAGAGGTCACTGTGAGTTGGTAATATTCTTTGAAGATGAAAACACTTTCACCCAGGTGTAAACAAACACACCACTTTATTGAAGGAAAGAAGTTTGGGCTGTGAATTGCAAATGGAGAAACAGGAAGTTCAAGTCTGTTCTCAAACTGACAGAGCCCTCCTTGCAGGCACAGAAAAAGTTCTTGTGATTCTGAATAATTACTCAATTAATGTCACTCTGTTCATCTCTGTGGCAGAGTGGGCTGGAAGAGAGGAAGATGAGCCATGCCACCCTCCTCTCCTCAGGAATTCAGAACTGCACATTTGCATGGAGCGGATCATGGATGCTACACAAGTCTGAGGTCCAAAACTATCCACTTTGCGTCCCCGACCACATCTGAGATTTCAGGGGGATCTCAATGGACCATTTTTCAACAAAAATTTAGACATTTATTTTAATATGCATTTGAAAAAATACCTAACATTAGCTTAGTCCTTTGTGAGTTTGTGGCTATTGTTGCTCAGGGAGGGAGTGCAATGGTTATTAGTTAAAAGCAATCTATAGCAGTGCTCCTGTCTAAAGGAATGCTTGACACAGCTGGGGCTCAACAAAACAAAGTTCTGTTGCAGGATCCCACGGTGTAGCCCCAATCTGGCTGGAGCTTGCTGTGTGGTCCACTTGGCCAAGCTCACAGTCCTCTTACCTTACTCTCCTGAGTGCTGTCACCACAGGCATGTGCCACCACACTGATTCTCACAAGGAAGTATGGGAATTTGTAGATATCCAAAGTAACAGTAAAAAGGAGGTAGGGAAAGGAATTGGAGAAACATTCTGGTCAACACACATGTGTTTAGATCTGAAAACTAAGTCTCACAGAAGGGAAAGGGTTGCCCAAGGTCATGGGGCAAGAGCCAGATCTTTAGTTTTTCTGTCTCAGGGACATAATTCCTATAGCTATAGCAAAAGGTTGTTTGGCAAAGGACAAACAGCATCCTGCAGCTTCCCAAGGGCATGGCTTTCTGTGACTGTGAGTGTGCACTGGATGTCGCCCTGGACCAGGGAGAACTGAGCCCTTCACATGTTGGGTTGCTTTGATTCCTTTGCACATGACTGTTAAGGAGGTATTATTATCTCATTTCATTACTAGGGAAACTGAGGGCAAGAATGATTATATCACTCATCAGTATAATATAGTATAGTATAGTTAACAAAGCATAACATGTAGTATATAGCATAGATATAGTATAAATAGCATAGTACAGCATAGCATAATATATAGTATAGCACAGTATAGTATAACATCATATCCTGTATAGCATAGCATATCCTATAGCATAGCATATAGTATGTTATAGTATAACAAATAGTATAGTATAACATAGCATATCCTATACTATAGCATAGCTTATAGTTTAGTATCGCATATAGCTATACTATAATATAGCACATAATATAGTATAGCAAATAGTATAATATAGCACAGTAGAGCACAGCATAGCACAGGCTTCAGTAACCTAGTTCTTGTTTCTGTCTTGGATCTTTTGGCTGTTGTCATTGTTAAGACAAAGCCTCTCTAAGCAGCTTAGGTTGGCTTCAAACTCATAGTCCTCTCCCCACAGCCTTCCAAGTGCTTGGAATTACATGCATGTACCTTATCCTGCCTTATCTTGGATTTCTTTTTCTTTTCTTTACTTATCTGTATATGTGTGTTTGTGGACATGTGTGCAGGTGTCCGCTGAGTCCAGAAGGGGGCATATTTTCCCCTGGTGCTGGAATGACAGAGTTGTGAGCTACCTGATGTGGGTGTTGGGAACTAGATATTAGCCCTCAGGAAGAGCAGCTAGCACACTTAACAGCTGAACCTTCTCTCCAGTTCCTTCATCTTAGAATTCTACAAATGCAGTTTGTCTACATATGTTTATAGCTCTTCTGAAAGAGATTGCATATTTCAGGGTTTAGTGGAGAAGAAAATGGAGCATTTTCAGTCCCTCATCAAGGACCCCAATAGATACCTGATAGGGCTGGACATTTGCATTTCTAAGGAGCAGCTTGGTGTTTCTATGGTGAGGGTGTGGTGGATCAAACTAGAGAGGATGTCTCAGGTCTAATCTGAGTGTCTATTGAGCAATCATCCAGTGTCCAGGCACACAGAAGTGATATTAAGTCTCTCTCTGGTCTCTATGACAGCTTTGCTTGCCTTCTGCTTTTTCTCATTAGAGTCGCCAAGCTGCAGAGGATATCTCAAAGTAATCAGATCGATCTAAGAGGTAGAAGATCAAAACCTGCTTGCCTTCACTTCTGTTTACTTATTTACAAGGAAAAACCAGGCCTCCAATGACCTGGCAAGAATTTTAATTGGGTGATTTTATTTTATGTATGCATATGAATTGTGCCTGTGCCCAGCAGGTTGGGGGCTATGGGCTGCCTTCAGGACCTCTTGCTTTGTAATGATAGTTGATGCTCATCACATGGCTAAGGAGCGGGCAGACATGCAGAAAGCTCAACACTGATCCCAGGGCTTTGGAGTTGAACTTGGGCTGGTCTCAGCAAGGCTGATTGCATAACTCCTGAGAAACAGAAGCAGCCAGTGAAGTCTCCTGACTCCCAGAGCAGACAGCTCAGAACCCTGGGTGGATCCAGGGCACAGAGGAGCAGTAACCGTGCCTCATTTAATTTGAAGCCTGGAGCTCAGGTGCAATTGCAATAGTTTTAACCCCAAAATTGCAAGTTTGTGGCTTAGAAGGGTGGATTTGAGGTATGTAGTATATTTTTTAAATTTAGTATTTTCAGCCTGGGAGGCATAATATAAAGTTCAGAGTTTTTGGGTTCTCTTGAAAAACCAAAGAAGAAAAAATAAAACAACACCACCAATAATAGAAAACAACTAAACCAATCCATGAAAATGCCCCTGCAGCTCTGGCCTGACTGGGTGGAGTTGAGTAGTGGTTAGCTCCTTTGAACAAGGCTGTGTTCTGCAGGCTCCATCACCCTCTGGAAGCTGGATCCCATGGCTGAAGGCTGGCTACCATTTGCAGTGTTTTCCAGTCTTGTTTGATTGCTTGGTTTCTTCGCCAGACTCCCAAGCTGTGCCCTTGCACACTGTCAGGGGATGCCCTTCACCCCATATTTGGTTTGCTCAATTGTGCAACTTAAACTTAGTTGCCCGACGTGCTTTCTTGAATCAGTGATTATCATCCTGGTATCTCTGAAACTTCCCACCCCAAATCTTTGAATGTTTCTCAGGGTACCTTTAGAGCTGAAAAGAAGGCCCTAAGCATGGGTCCCTTGAAGACCATTCTGTCACTTACCTCTGCTTTGAACAGACTGGCTTATGTTTGGTCTGTTATTTTGGAGTGCTTAATAACAGTGTGGCTGGGGAGGGGGATGTTTCTCTTTAGAAGAGTTGAAAAAGATGGCTGCCAAAATTAGCTTTATATAAAGCACCCAGTGCTGAGTCCTCTGGGGATCAAACCACTCAGCTTGCATATAATTGCTTTCTGAAGCCATCAACTGCCAAATCTTTAGCCTAGAATTTGTTTGAATCAGTATAATTTATATACAGTGAAATACACATGTCATAAGTGTGCAATTAATACATTTTGACAGATGCTTTTCCCCATGCAGCTCCTTCGTCACTGTGAAGATCATTTCCCTGAATCCCCACATTCCCTTATGTCCTTTCTCAGTCAGTCACAACCCCCAGAGGAGACCAGTGCTCTGATTTCTGTGACCAGAGAGTAGTTTTGCTTGTTCAAGAACATTCCATAGTGGAGTCTTAGCATCTGCCGTGCTTTGTGTTCGGCTTCTTTTGCTGGCAAGGCATCCTCAAGGTTCATCAGAATTGCTGTGTGTACAAATTCATTATTATTTTTACTTCTGAATAATAGTTCTCAGAATATCATGCATTATCTCTGTTGGTAGCATTTGGCTTATTTCTAGTTCAGAATGAGCTCAGAATTTGAGGCTCTTCACCATCTCAGTTGTTTCCCATCTACCTTCAACAACTAGTATTTGCCAATATACTTCCTAGTGGTCCTCACTAAAGGTCTAACCTGAGTCCTTCATACAAGTATAATCTTGCTACCCAGGCTCCCTGTTTGCCTGCCTGCCTTCCTGCCTCCTTCTGTCTGCTTCTGTCTGCTTGCCTGCCTGCCTGCTTGCTTGTCTGCCTGCCTCCTTCCATCCCAGTTTCTATCTGTCTATCTGACTGTCTGCCTGCCTGCCTACCATTTTGAATTTATCTGTTTTGCGTTGTATGACTTTTGCTGGTACATTATGAACAAACATCTACTTGTTCCATGTAGGGCACCAACAGCAGATAAATGACTCCACCAAAGTTGGATATGGTGAGACAGAGAGTTTATGGGGGTTCCTCACTGGATATGAGTGAGGGTTTATTTATGGGAGCATGGATGACTCACAGGCAACAACATTGCTGAAAAGTCTACCATGCCTCCCTGATGACTTGCAAAGTATATCCTTGGTGACTCTGCACAACTTGTAGGTAGCTCAACAGGTTGGTGGCTTTCCTTCTGCAGCAGGTATTATTACTAGAGGGCACTGCTGAGAACCTTGTTTCAGGGCCTTCCTGAGACTTGGGAGTTGTTACTTCCTAAGCCTTGTACATTTTGTCTTGACAAGCCTCCCTCCAAGTTGGAACATTTCAACGTTTCAATGGAGAAATTTCTACACAACAATTTGTCTGACTCTTGGCTGAAAATCCATTGCCTTTGATGTTGTTCTTTGTATGCTGGTAGAAGGGAAACTGAGGGGGCAATGCCTACTTCCTGTTCATTTTTTCCTAGTACAAGTGCACAGATCAAAGTGATGTTGTTTGTTGAGTTAATGTGTCCGGCTACCTAGAATGCCATACTAGGCTTGAGCATACCTGATTTGTGGTTTATACTTGTGTGGCCATGAGAGTAATGTGTAGGAGGTTTGCTTTGCGAGGTTAAGAGCTTGCATACTCTATTTTGGATGGGTTACAGCACTGTAGGAAAAAAGTCTGGTATGTGGAATGTTTCAAAGACATTTGATGTTTATCTCTTGCTATGTGTTAATTCAAGGCAGGTGCTCTTGGCTGGTGAGCTCTTCTCCATGTGACAACTCGGGTTCCAAGTGACTTTTGTATGTGGCTCTTCCATATCCCACAAACTCATAGCTCACAAACTTCCATCCACTTTGGGCTCTCTAGATGATGCTTATTTTTCTTTTCACAGCAGCCAATGGCAAAACAGTAACTTCTTAGATAAACAGGTTTGAAGAGTTGATGAACGTTTATGTTTTATGCAATCAGTATTTAAGCAGATCTTCATGAACCACAGGAGATTTTTATTTGTAGTAGAAATGTGCTCCAAGGTCATGGGAAACACTGTCCCAGTGAGCTAGAGATGCTCTGCCCAGTAGAAATCCAAGGTGAAGTTCATTTGAGCTTTTAGTAACATTAAAATTTACTTATTCTTTGACAATTTCATATATGTACACAACATATTCTGACTCTCTTTACTTTCTGTTATTCTCCATCCCACTCTCTCTAAACCCATGCTTGTTGAATTAATATTTAATAAAAAAAAACCTCTGCTCAATGTTTTGCCTCAATGTTCTGGGTTCCCGAATGAAAGACACACACACATACACACTCAGCTTAATCTCCACGTGGTTAATCTACCTCCCACTGATAATCCCAAATTATCTCTTACTAAATTCTATGTTCTATCTTGGCTGCCCTGCCTGGACCCAGTTGGGTGCCCTCTGGGCTAGCTCTCCCTTCTCCTTCACTTGGTGGCCATGCCTCTCTGTCCTCCAGTCCTTTCAGGCATGGTGTCTCATCTCCTCCTCCACACTCTCCCAGAATGGTTAGGCTCCTTCTTCCTCCTCCTCTTGGTCCCAAGCCTAGGAAAATCCTAAGGTTCCCCCTCTGTCCTGCCAGCCATTGGCTACCAGTATCTTTATTTACCAATCAGAACCAACTGGGGACAGGTTCCCAGAATCTATGTGCAGACACTCATGTAAGCAGTTTTGGGGACCCAAATTAACATTAGTATATAAGCAGCATTGGGCCAAACCACTACACATGCTTTTGCCCTACAAGTCCCCCAGCTTAATGTCATCCTTGTGTGATCCACTGGGTTGCATTAGGGGTACTTACATGAGCATAGGTTTGGAGTTATTTACTGGGGAATGAGCAACTTACCAGTGGCTGCATCACATCCATTAGCTATGCTCACTAGGGCAGGGCAGGGTAGGGCAGGGTAGGGCAGGGCAGGGCAGGGCTTCCTAAGCCATTCCTCATCCATGTAGAGGACTCAGGCTGGTAACCATGGGTCATGGGTCATGAGTGCAGTGGCCATGGTTGTGTCCAGAAGACAGCATTTCACAGCACTCTTCCCCTTCCTCTGGCCCCAACATTCCTCCATTGAACAATATGTAACCTGGCTCCATGCGCACTTCTGTGTAAAGATATCTTATTTACTAGGTCTTGTCCATTTATGAACATGGAGCTAAGGGCCAGTGATACTATACTTCATGCTTGAGCCAAGCTCCTCCAAACATGCAAGTTTGTGAGAGACATAGCACAGCTTTCTTTGGGCAGCACTTTAGCACTGTGCTTGGAGCCTGTGTTAGACATCAAACAAAGGGGAAAATTGTAGGCACTAAATAGACCTTGAGAGGGACCTTGAATAAACTGGATCTGGAATGAGAAGGCCCAGGCTCAGAGGACTCCCTCTTGGCTAGGAATGGGAATGTCGGAGAGTCTTTTTACAAACATTCTGTATATGTGCTCATGAGTGACATGGCTTCAAGTACTGCCTTTGATGTTACAAGTTATTTTTACTGAGAAAGGTGAGTTCACAAATGTGTAAGAACAGAGAAGCTAGTTCCTTGGTTGTACTCATAGCAACCATCAAACATCATCCTTATAAACACAGTCTAAATGGACTATGATGACCAATGTGGAACACTGGATAACACTGAGCTAGTAGCTTACAGGCCCAGACAAATGCTGCTCTCTGACCTTAAGGACTTTAAGGGTCTGGAGAGATGTCTCAGTGGTTTATAGGAGTAGTTCCACTCCTCTAGCGCACCTGAGGTCAGTTCCTCGCACCCACAGTAGGTATCTCACAATGGCACTCTGTTCCCTCTTCTGGCCTGTGTGGATACCTGCATACATGTAGGACACACACACACACACACACACACACACACACACACACACACACCCCTAAATAAAGAAACATGAAAACAAATGTTTCTCAAACCTTTAAAATAGCCCATGTTGCCACTGAATTTTCTGTGATATCCTGGCAGGGCACTTTGGGATCTACTTTGAGAACTGCATGTTAGGGGCTTGAAAGCATCTCACAACTCAGGGAGAAGGATGAAGAGGCTATTAATGATCTGCTCCTTAAAACTCATGTGCATAAATGCTCAATATCACCTCCTTCCAAATTTCATTGCCAGAGGTAGTGACCCAGGCACACACAATGTCATGGAAGTTGGGAACCACAGTGCAGCTCTGTGCCCAGCTAGAAAAGAATGCCTAAGACAGCCTTGACCATACACCTCTGGGAGGCGTATTTTTATTTTTATTTTTTCACTACTATAGAGCCCTTTTATGTGTGGGTGTTATTTAGTCCTTGGTGAACCATCCCACACAATATGGCTTGCTTTCTTTCTTTCTTTCTTTCTTTCTTTCTTTCTTTCTTTCTTTCTTTCTTTCTTTCTTTCTCTCTCTCTTTCTTTTTAGTTTTTTACTGCTAAATTCCTTTTAAATTTTTTTATTAGATATTTTCTTTATTTACATATCAAATGTTATCTCCTTTCCTGGTTCCCCCTGCCCCCCCCCCCCGATTTGGAGTTGGGCATATATACTTGTGTCAAACTCTGATTCCTGCAGTTATACTTGGTACTGAGAGCACTCTACTACAATTCTTTGGGTCTGATTTTCCCATTTCCAAAAGGGGAAATCTTAGGTCAATTTCCCTAGAGGTAAAGGTAGAGATTGGTGTGCAAGTAATTTTTAGGATATTGCCCTTGGCAGAAGCCCATGAAGCAATAAGGAGGGCAGAGCAGGGAGGAGAGTAAACAAGGATATTGTTTATAGACCGGCTGCAGCCTGATCTTGTGGCTAGCTCTGCTGTGTAAATTGCACCTTAGAGGTTGTCTGACTCTGAGGCAAAGGACAAAGCTCTTGTATCAGCCGTTGGCTCTGGGCTTCCAGAGAACTGGAGAAGTAACTCCCTGGAGCCTCCGAGTAAAGTGACTCCAATGGCCCCAGAGCAGTTGCAAGAGACTTTTAAACTGGTATCCCCTGCACCGTCACCACCATCATTGTCATTAGCACCATGATGATCTCCATCATTGTTGCCCTGCTCCTCCATCATCATCATTACCACCATCATCGTTGTGCTAAATTTTTGTGCATGTGCTGTGTGCATGTTCACATGCGTGTGGTACACTTGTGAGCATATGGAGGTTTAAGGTTGACACTAGAAGCCTTTCTGTTATTTCTACATTATTCATCATAGCAGGACCTCTCAATTGATTAGGTGAGTATAGTTAGCCAGTTTGCTTTGGAGATCTCCTATCTCTGTCTTCTGAACCCTAGAGTTACAGATGGACCATCAAGCCTTTCTAGCTCTTTTTCTGAGGATTCAAATTCTGTGCTTTGCATGTATGTGAGGGAAGTCTCCACTTTTATTGTACTGAGCATATGGGGACATGCTATCTTGCCTAGCTTCCTAATGTCAGTTGGGTTCAGGTTCTGAGCTTGCAAGGAAGTCACTTTACTGACCCAAGTATCTCCCAAGCCTTCATCATCTCTTTCTGAGACATAATTTCCATACTGGCCAATGGTACAAACATTAGGTGGCCATATGGAATGGTGACTGGTGTCCTGGAATCTGTGTTTTATTCTTTCCTCTGAGTGTACAATCCTGAAGACTCATTGGCTAAAGATCAAGGAGCTCTTCTGCTCCTGTATGTCTTCCTTTCTCCTGATGCTTCCTAAGGTGGAAGGCTTTCCCAGCCTTTGGCTCAGCATCTTGACTTTATAAAGCCTCTCTTCTAGAATAATTTAAATACAGTACCCTAAAGTAATCTGTGGTAGACTTAGAGAAGACTCTAAACAGTGGTTGGTTATGTGGAATAGGGGAGCAAACACTGAGGGAGCGCTTGTCCTTGGTTTCATAGAGACTAGGGTTGCATGTGTGTATGTGATGTTAAACTCATCAAATAGAATATTTAAGATTTGGGCATTATGTGTTAAATACATTTCATCTCAGAAGACAAATATCTAAACAGATGTTGGATCTAGTTAATGAAATGAGAAGCATACTACTGTATGTGGGGAAGATATACTGATGTCTACTATTTACTTTGAAATGCATGAAAAATAACACGGAGTCAGCCATAAGAGAGCACGTTCATAACTCAAGTCCCCTAGAGGCTGTTGAAGAAGATTACAATTTAGTAGGTTACTCTGGGGTGCACAGTAAAGCCATGACTCAACAACAACAACAACAACAACAACAACAACAACAACACAGCTGCCACCTATTAGCTTGTTAAGTAACAAGAGGGATAGGTGGATAGAGAGGTAGTAACAAAAGATTGCAATGTGTTACATGTATTACTCGGGTTGTCTGTGGGTTTTTGATCTATAATATGCTTCAAATCTTCATGGCAAAAACATCGGGGAAAGTTCCAATGGCCAGAACTCCCCTTCAAAGGACAAAAGGGATTTACTGGACCTGCTTCGTTAGACTCTGCTGCTTGAGAACTATTAATTGCGTGTTGATAATTACAAGCATAGTTTATGAAGTCCCTATTAGATACCAGCAGCTTTACATAAAAGATCTCTTTGAGTCCTCACAACTGCTCAGAGACATGTCCAAGGCTTGATGTCACATGGCTACGAAGTGGCAGAGCCAGATGCATTATTTCTCCACTGACTTGTACTGGCATATGTGCTGGCTAGTTTTAAGTCAACATGACACAAGCCAGAGTCATCAGAGAGGAAGAATCCTCATTCAAGAAAATATTGGGCTGTAGATAAGCCTTCAGACCATTTTCATAATTAGTGATTGATGATGGGGGAGGGTCCAGCCCATTGTGAGTGGTATCGCTGGCCTGGTGGTCTTGGGTTCTATAAGAAAGCAGGCTGAGCAAACCATGGGGAGCAAGCAAGTAAGCAGCACCCCTCCATAGCCTCTGCATCAGCTCCTGCCTCCAGGTTCCTGCTCTGCTTGAGTTCCTGCCCTGACTTTCTTTGATGATGAACTGTGGTGTGGAAGCATAAGCTCCCCGTGTTGTTTAGCTCATGGTGTTCCATCACAGCAAAGTTATGGTTCCTCATAACCCAGCATGGTTTAATAAATCGATGGAGTTGTCCTGCTTTTCTCATCCTCGAGGCTGTGAAGCTGCTAAAACAAACAAACAGTCATTCAGTGGATGAAATGCTGTATTTTAGATCCAGTGCTAGGAGCTGGTGACACACTGTGACAAGGTCATTTGGCTCCCCCACCATCACAGAACTATGCTTCAGAGATGTAGAAAAAGGTCAGCAGGGAGCCTGAGGCAGTTTTGGAACCAGGTGCTGCCTGTCTGGGAGTCAAGACAGATACCTCCAAAGTCAGGGCCAAAGCAGGTCAATCAGGACCTCTGTAGCAACCAGCATCAGTTCCTATGCTCTTGCTGGGCTAACACAGGGAGTTTTTCTTTCATTCTATGATACCCAGGGAGCCATGGGAAGACGTTCCAGGGGGTAAGTGATGTAATCAGACTGATCTATGAATTAGTTGCTCTAATGCTCAAACACCTGGCAGAGGCAAGAGAGGGAATTGCTATTATAGTCAAGGTCTATGCTGCAGACTTAGCTATAGCTGGTATATGACTGCATCAAATCACATGATGTTAAACCCTGGAGTTGGAAAGGACACCAGAAAGTCCTCTTAAGACTCTGGGCTGCAGCTGGGCAGTGGTAGCACAGGCCTTTAGTCCCAGCACTTAGGAGGCAGAGGCAGGCAGATTTCTGAGTTTGAGGCCAACCTGGTCTACAGAGTGAGTTCCAGGATAGCCAGGGCTACACAGAGAAACCCTGTCTCAAAAAACCAAAACCAAAAACCAAAAACCAAAAACCAAAAACCAAAAACCAAACAAACAAAAAAGACACTGGGCTGGAATGGAATGGAATTTAAATTGGCAATGGTAGCACATTTTTATTGGAGGAAACAGCAAGTGTAAAAACGTCTTTGTGGGAAAGATTTCAGATGAAAGACAGCCAGGGCAGTTGAAACAGAGGAGCAGATGGAAGGTTTGATGCAAAATGTTGTAGGTTTGAAGGCAGGGAACACATCTTGTAGGGTCTGTCCACCATGAGAGGGCCTTAGGACTTCAACACCAGTAATGAAAAGTCATGTCAAGATATCTGGTTGAGGAAATTCATGGTAAAATAAACTAGAAAACAGCAAAATCTAGATTCCAACTCATATCTGTCTGTCTTGAGACTTTGCTCAGCTCCGTTTTCCTGTTGTTACCGGGTTGGTAAGATTCCAAATATTTCAAACACTGGTATATTCCCAAGTTTTAGATATTCCAGCCATACCTAAAACAAAAACAAAAACAAACAAACAAACAAACAAACAGTGCTGCACTGGCATGGCAACATTTGCTCATTGTAGGGCAGAGGACATAAAAGCAACCCACAACCACCACAAAGAAAGACCCAGGGGAAGTTCGAACATCTGTTGTATTCTGTGAAGCTTCAGACAGACTATGCATTAGCCACGTGCTCCTTATGACTTCTATCACAGGGGTGTCTCAGGCACATGATATGTGTACATGGCAACAGGCAGCATGTTTGCATACCACTGTGGAAGCTCAGGAAGGTGCTGGAATGGGGACTTCCAAGGGGTATAATGTGGTCTCTTCCCCAAGCAGCCAGAGGAGAATGTCCAGGTTGGTGACCAGCTTTTCTGTCTCAAGATCTAGAGGAAGAGGGTGACGTACATAAGCCTCATCAGGAAGTCCAGGCTACCCAGGAACTCGATGCAGCCGGCCTAGGAGTCCAGACTGATATCTGATAATGTCAGGGCAAAAGCAGAGTCAAAGGTTGTCCATGACAACTACGACCTGTTCTCTTGTTGAGCTAAGATAAAAAAAAAATTATTCTAAGACTCCCCAGGGAGCTGTTGGAAGATTTTATACAGGGTAAGTGCTGTAACCAGATTGATTTATGAATTACTATTTGATTTATGAGATATTAATTATGCTCATATTAATTATTAAATGCTCTTCTATTAATTAGTTTTAATTACACTGGTTAATAGAACTATATTAATTATTGATTACTCTTATATTGCTATGGCCAACTATCTGACATAGACAAGGAGGGATTATGTTTTTAATTCCGTGTTTCTAGAGGATTATACCCACGGTGACCTGGTGTACTTAGGTAGAATGCCATGGACTTGGAAGCCCACTGTAGAGGAGACCTGCTCACTTCATGGAACACAGAAAGCAGAGAGACAGGGAAAGCCTGAGAGCGAGCCTGAGAACGAGACAGTCCAGGTACCTGAGTGTTTGCTGCCTTTGGAGTGCCACCTGTGTATGAGTGTGCCCTTTGTGGGGCCCTTTGTACCCAAACCACTACAGCCTAGATATTTGATTCTGAATGGATTGATTTAGCAATTTACATTTTAGCAAGACAGTGAAGGAACATAAGAGTTGACAGTGAGATGCTGAGAAGGTGATTCACGAAACATAGAAATAGAATAAAAAGAAATGGGTGATGATTCCTTATGAGGGTGGGAGAGAGGGGTGTTAAGGACTCCTCCTGAATTTCTGGGTGGGGCATTTAAGACTCACTTAAGGCCTGCCTCCCTGGAGCTGGCTGGGTTTCTGAGTAGAGTGTTTGCTGTCCAGAGTTAGGATCCCTAGAGCCCATTAAAAAGTCAGAGACTATGGTACACATCTGCAGATCTGGAAAGAGGGCAGAGTCAAGTGGACCCAGGGACTCACTAGTTAGCTAGTCTAGTATAAATGGTGAGTTCCAGGTGAAGTGAGAGATTCTATCTCAGATAATAGTGATAGAAGAATACACCTTACGTTAACCTCTGGCCTCCACACAGGCAAGCATGTACATACATGTATACACACACGTATACACACAAGTGTAACACCTCCCTCAGATTCACCTCTCTGAAATGAGGGAGCTGTTTTCTGAACTTGGTGGTTCTGAAGCATGGAAGGCTGCCTCATTTTGAGAAACTGTTAAATTCGGGATGCTTGGGAGACATCCAAATAGAGACGCCAAGTCAGCTGCTGGATGTATGAGTCTGGAGTTCAGATGGGAGGCTGTTGCTGGGGACTTAGACTGGGGAGTTCTGGAAGGTTACGTGACTTATGAGATCAGCTGTTGGGAAATTAACAAGAAGAGGGTGGATTGGTGAAGGGCATGCAGTGTTTATAAAGTACCTATAGTGTGTGGGGCCTTCTTGCGTGCAGCATGTGGATAGATACTCATTTCATGCATGGAGGAAGATGGAAGTAAGAGAAGTCTAGTCACCACTGTAAGGTCACACACCCGGTCAGTGACAAGGAGGTGAGGAGATCCACCTGCTTTTCCTCTGCTCCTAGAAAACACAGTCCTCACGATCTATAGTTTCCTCAAGGGTCCTGGAAACACTGAGAACTTTCTGTCTCTGTGTTTATCACTTAGGCCAGTGTGGTCACTGATTAGCCAGCTGGGAGTCATGTACCAATCTGGGATTCCCAGAAGCTGTGTTTTGGTGCTCTTCTCACCTGCCCCCATGGCTGGAGGGTGAGGGAAGGGGAGAACAATGAACAAAGGCAACAAGGGTGGGCACTTGAGAGGATCAGGAAAGGCTGCTTACCACACAGACATTTGCCCTTCAGGTATGGGAATTTCTAGTGGCTGTCCATTTTGAAGTACATTGCCACCTGTGGCAATTTTGGGTGACCTCAGCTATCAGCAGAGGAATGTCTGAGCTTTTCTTTCAGAGAGTGGAACACAGAATGTTGGGGTCCTTTTTGATTCAAAGTCACCCACAAAGGCATATGTCTCCCTGCAGCTCAGACTACAGATGGGCAACACACACACACACACACACACACACACACACACACACACACACACTGTGGGGGGGATTCAGATCAGCTTATATTATCTAACATCATTTGTGCCAAGAGACTCATAGTGGAAATCTGCACAATTTGAAAGAAAGAAAAATGCATGCTTGTCTTATCTCATCCCTTCGTCAACAAAGGAAGGGACCAGAGTGACCTCAGCAACCTGGGGGACAGGAAATGTGGGTAAGTAGCCATCCTTTAGATTCTTCTAACTCTGAAGTGGGGACAGTCAAGCAGGGCCCATTCTCAGTGAGAATGTATCTGGAAGGGACAAGGGTCTCACTTCACTCTACTGCTATATATCAAGACATAAGTCTGCCTATGACACTTGATCAATATTTATTGAGCACTTTCTCTGTCTCTCTGACTTGTGGCTTAGGGCAAAGAGAATACCAGTGAAGCATGACACACATATTCTGTCCTCAAGGACTTTGAAAGTCACTTGCAGATATATCTATCCATCCATCTGTCCGTCCATCCATCCATTTGATCACCTGTCCACCATCCATCCATCCTGTCCTGTCCATCCAACGACTTTCCCACCCACCCACTAGGTATCTTGTTGCAGTATCCTTCATGGCTCTCAGGTATGGGAATTTCTGGTGGCTGCCCATTTTGAAGTACATTACTTAGCTTATAATAGGTGCTTAGTAATTATCTGTTGGATGGACAAGTGAGGGAATGAAATGAGAGAATGGCCTATATTAGGCACAGATGAAGAGGCTGTGATCTGCTGTAGTGTTTGAAGCTTAGCAGGTGACATTGGACAGTCACCGGATGGATCATGTATCCCCCTCCTCTTTCCTCACTGGATGGATCATGTACCCCCTCCTCTTTTCTCATTGGATGGATCGTGTATTTCCCCTCCTCTTTTCTTGAGGGACGATGCCTTTGACCATCTCCTGAAGTCTCACACTCTCTTATATCCATGGTCTACTCTCTCCTGTTTCTCTTCTGCTTCTTGGGCATTCTAAGGCAGTGACTCTTACAACCTTGTCCCCGCCAGTGGTAAATTCAGCTTCCTTTGCATCATCTGCCGTACTTGCAGTTCTCTTGTGCTAGGTGTTTGCTCAGTACTGTGATACCCCTCAAGTCCCTCCCTCATTCACCAACAGGTATTTGTGGAGGGCCCTTCATGTTCCAGTCTATTCCAGACAGGTGTGAACATAACAGGTTGTACAGATGTGGTCTCTGCTCTTATAGAACGTCTGTTTCTCACCCCAAATTCTCTGGAGCTCCAGAGGCATGCAGCCAAATGTCATCTGTCATTCTCTTAGGTTTGTGTGCATAGAGCCAAAGAAGGAGGAAACCAGAGCTGGCACTATAGAGCTGCAGTAATTCATTCATTAATTTTGAAAATCTTAAAACCACACACTTAAAATTGAGCTCCCTTTATTCTTAACAGTTAAGTGTCAACTTGATACTTTCTAGAATCATCAGAGAAGCAAGTTTCAATGAGGAACTGTCTAGAGGGCGTTGTCTCTGGGCATGTCTGTGAAAGGGTTTCTTCATTGGCTTAACTGAAATGGGAAGACCCACCCTGACTGTGAATAGTGCTGTTTCATGGGCTGAGCCCTGGACTAGATGGAGAAAATAGGGCTGAGCATATGTGTGCATCAATCATTGCTCTTTGCTCTTGTGTATGTGGTGTGACCAGCTGCTTCACACCGATTGCCTTGACTTCCTTGCAACGATGAACTGTAACAGGAATTGGAATTTGGAACCAAATAAATACTTTCTCCATTGTTTTTGCCAGTGGGTTCTTTCTTTTCTCTTTCCTTTCATTTTCCTCTTCCTCTTCCTCTTCCTCTTCCTCTTCCTCTTCCTCTTCCTCTTCCTCTTCCTCCTCTCCTCTCCTCTCCTCTCCTCTCCTCTCCTCTCCTCTCCTCTCCTCTCCTCTCCTCTCCTCTCCTCTCCATCCTTCCTTCTTTTTTTTGTCACAGCAACAGCAATGAAAGTAAATAAATTAAGCACTTGGTTCAGAAGATGCTGTTGCTTCAAGGCCTCTAAGTGCCAAATGTCTGCTTGAACGAAATGCCATCCCCATACTCTTGCTAACTTCCTGGCAGAGTGTTTTGTATTGAGCATCTACTATAGACAGCAGTGAAGTAGAGAGGCACAAATCCTATTGTGATTTAGTTTACAGTCTTGTGTAGATGGGTGCAGTAAACACACACACATACCACACCACACACATACACCACACCACACACATACCACACCACACCACACCACATACATATACACACACACCACACACACACTCACTCACACACTCACTCACATACATACCACATATTACATATACACACATTCACATACTACACACACACACACACACACACACACACACACACATTGATTGTAGTCAGTGCTCATTTTAAAGAAGAAATGATTAGGATAATATACAAGCAGTGGTGGTGGATGAAGCGAAGGGCATGGCTGGCAGTCATCAGTCAATGATTATTCATTTGATAATGTTTGTCTTTGAGATGACCTTACAGAGGAGAGCTGATGATGAGGGTGACTCAGTTAGATCCCAGGAAGAGGTAATATAAGTCCCAGAGATAGTCATGGGCTTACATGATCATGTTGAACTGAGAGGGAGCAGGGCAGGGAGTGGGGAGAAGCAGACAGGGCCACAGAGCCTGGTAACTATTCTCTATTCTTTCAAATAAGCACGAAAAAACTGACAAGCTTAGTCCAATCCTTGGCCTCCCACATATGGCATGCTTCTGCTCCTTACGAGGTTTTGCATGTGATCAGGTCTCAGAGAATGGGCGGGCAGCCAAGGCTGTCCTTGACTACATACAGCTTACTAAGACCCAGTTGAATTTGCTCAATGTTTTCCTCAGCATCCTGCTACTGTTTGGACTACTTAATGCATCACTGCTGCCTTGTGACAGCCCCTCCTCCTGCAGGACTGTGTCCTGTTTCACCATCAGCCACAGCCAGCCAGAGAGCTATAGACAGCTTTCAGAAGGGTGTGTGAGCTCTGTGGCAGCCTCTGTGCCTGTCACCTCCATTGCACCCAGGCAGAGGGACAATCTAATTAGGCTATTTTCAGCATCTTGGAGGGAGGAAGGGGCACAGGGAGACAAAGAGGAAGGGACTTGACTCTCTTCTCTCTCTGAAGCTATTATTGATTAAGCAGGCAGGGAACCAGGAGGCAGGACCTTTCCACCATCCATATTGGTATCAAAGGCCACTTTACTAGTCACGTGGTGGCTTTGTGCGCAACATCAGGGACCCCCCAGGGCTGATAGTCTTCCAAGGGACCAGTGCTAATGAGCTGCAAAGCCTACTTTAACCAGGAACAAGGCTTTAACAAGGAGCAGGCTGTCTGTCCTTTGCTGGGGCTAGCTGACACAGGCTTTCTCTGGAATGACAGTCTATAGTGGTTGG
This sequence comes from Mus musculus, assembly GCF_000001635.26. Taxonomy (NCBI): domain Eukaryota; kingdom Metazoa; phylum Chordata; class Mammalia; order Rodentia; family Muridae; genus Mus; species Mus musculus. The sequence continues at coordinate 12,077,018 of NC_000082.6, forward strand.
TGGCTGAAAACCCTTTGTTTCTCAGCCACAGGCCTGTGTTGGTCTCTTTTGTGTGGGATACCCAAAGCCTTTGGGTGGGATACCCAGAGCCTTTGGGAGAATCTGGAATTTCATAAGCCTTGAGAATACAGTCTTTGACTCTTAGACATGACCCATGGGCTGAGGACTCAGTGGACACTTGTTTGACTCCAACTCACTAATAACTTGGGATCATTTCCTGTTTGCTCAAGTCATGTCTCAACTAGATACCCAATCCTCACCCACCAGGCATCCCACCCATTGTGGGTCTGAAGGACTCTTCTCAATCCCAGAGGCACCACTCTCAGATCCTCTCAGAAGCTTTGCCTCACCCGAGACAGCTAGATCTAGATGTTAATGAGGCTGATAAGGGGTGCATTAGTTAAGGATAAGGAGTATACTAGCTAGTTTTCTTATCACTGTGATAGATATCTGAAAGAAGCCACCGAGGGAGGGAGGGTTAATTTGGGTTGAGGGTTTGAGAGGATATAGTCCACCCTTTGTATGTGGCTTAGTGGAGGCAGAGCCTCTGGCAGCTGCTTGTTACACAAAACCAACCAGGAAGAAGAGAGCTTGGGTTGGGAGCCTGTCTGGACTCCAACCCATAATTCCCACTCCTCAACTACCTACTTGTTCCTTGAAGTCCACACTACCTCCTAGAACAGTGACACCCACTGGGGATCAAGTGTTCAAACACACAAACCAATTGGGAACACTTTACATTTAGACCACAGCAGAAGGGGCATTATCTTTAAGCTGTTACTACATGTAGGTGCCCAAGGGCATTGGCACAAGTTAACAAAGCACAGGGTGGGGAATGCCGGTCATTATCTCTCCACGGATATTATTTTGTCAACTTGATATAAGCTAGAGTCATCTGGGAAGAGGGAACCTCAATTGAGACATCCTTTCATAAGATTGCTTTACAAGCAAGCCTGTAGGGCATTTCTTAATTAGGGTCCAGCTGATTGTGAGTCAGGCCACCTCTGGACAGGTGGCCATGAGTTCTCTAAGAAAGCAGGCTGAAGAAGCCAGAAGGAGCGCATCAGTAAGCAGTACCCCTTCATGACCTGAGCTTCCGCTCCTACCTCCAGGCTCTTGCACTGACTTCCCTGGATGGTAGTCTAAATGCTTTAAGATGAAGTAAACCCTTGCCTCCCCAAGTTGTTTCTGGTCATGATGTCTATCACAGAAACTGAAACCTAATCGAGATAAAAACATTTTACAGAAGAGGCCCAGGGTTAAAAGTTAAAACAATAAAAAAGCACAGGAAATCCCAACTTTTCCCAGAGGCTCTGAGTATCCCTCACAAAGGCCTTGAAGGCCAGTATAGGCCTGTGGCTAAGGCTTGCCAAGAGTTGCCAGCCACCTCCTAGTGAAGTTGAAGCCCAGCACTGGTACCATCATCCCAGACAATATATTCAAACAGGACTCTTGGGTTCGTATTGAATGTGGCTTTTAATAGACTGATTTGAATTGTGATTGTTATAAAGAGGGTGTTTCTAAGACTTTCTGGACCTCCTGCACTCCTTTGTCTAGGCTTGTAATTGTCTCCTTTCAGCAGTGTGGGAATGGCTGCTGTAAGTGGTTAAGCAGAGCATGTGAAGTGCTCCTGGTTAGTGTGATTCTGAGCTTTCAGATGTGGTGCATCAACAGGACTTCTGCGACAATCGAACCCTTTGCTATCCCTCTGACCTTACCTCTATGTCTGCCACTCTCGCTGCCTATGCCTAGCAGAGGTTAAAGGTAAGGAAGTGCTCAGCAAGTGCCTGGTTAATGATCTTCTATGCATGGCATCAATGTCCCCATCAACATCATGAAAGCCACTATTTATTGTGGTCTTCATGCTTTTCTCCAGAGTTGATGCATTACAGCCTATAAGCCAAAATGACTTGCCTTTGTCTAGTTATTCAATGAGGTTTTTTTTTTGAGCCAAGATCTCATTTAGCCAAGGCTGGCCTTGAACTTGTGGTGAAGCCAAGGATGACCTTGAATTTCTGATTCTCCTGCCTCTACTTCCTGGATTCTAGAATAGCAGATGTGTAGCTCTACAGCCAGTTTATGTAACACTGGGAATCGAACCCAGGCCTTTATGCATGCTATGCCAGCATTCTACCAACTGAGCTATACTTCTAGTCTGCAGCTTTTTATTTTTACACTTTAGTTTTGACCAAGACTTAGAAGCATTAGAATTTGACCAACTGGGGCTATGATGCCATTGGCAGGAGGCGGGGACATGTGGTGATACTTCTTAGGTACACATCAGGGAAATTAAAAACTGTGGTAAAGAGCTTGCCACACAAGCATAATGACCTGAGTTCTGTTCCCAGGACCCACATAAAAATATATAAGTGTTTTCTTGCACTGGTAAAACCTTGCTGGGGATGTGGACACTGGCAATCTCCTGGGGCTCACTGGTAAGACATTCTAGCCTATTCCAGGCTACTGATAGAACCCGTCTCAAACCTCTATGGTAGATGGAGCTCAAGGAATGACACACAAAGTTATTCTCTGGTCTCCACATGTGTGTGCACATGAATGTTCACAACACACACACACACAATGCAGCCTCAAGAAAGGACAGTACTGTTGGGGCATTCCATGGCATTATGAATTCAAAGTACATTTTGAGAAGAATGGGAGTGTGTGAATGGAGTATATGCATCAGGAATGTGGGGCCCAGGGACCCCTCCCCCTCCTCTAATCATGGGGTCTGGAGTTTTGTGCCAGGCCCTTCCTCTCCTCTTACCTCAGAACTACATTGTCTCTGACTTCCTTTTTGCAATTATAATTTGTGATGCTTAGTTCTAATTGTCAACAATTAGTTACCACTCGAGAAAATTAGTCAGCAGTTCTAATCGACACAATCCAGGCTCACAGGGGAGAAAGTCTCAGTGGGGTGTGTGTATGGGGGGAATGTCCTGACCAGATGGGCCTGTGGCTGATCTGGAGGGTGGGTGCCCGGAGGAAGATACTAGGAAGTGAGCAGCACCCCTCCCAGGGTTTGGATCTAGGGTTGTGTAATAGAGAAACAAACGGCAAACTATGAACAAGTCTACACACATCCATTCTCTCTGTGCTTGACTCCACTGGCTGTGACTAAGATGCCCTGGTTCCTGCTGCCTTGACTTCTCTGAAAGCGATAGATGGTAGCCTCCAACTGTGAGCTAAAACCAACCGTTTCTCCACTAACTTGCTTTATCAGAGTATGTCCTCACAACAAGAGCAAACAAAACTGAGACACAAATCATTTATAAACAAGGAAGTTGACACTCAGGGTTGCTAAGGCCTCTGCTGAAAGCTCTAACTCCTGTGGGGTTAACTGGGATCCCCACAGAGATACTGGAAGTCCTACTTCTTTACCATTGCCTTTATTATCAGCATCACTGGTAACACTTGATTGACACTTCACTCACTGATGAGTCCAGGCTGATTGGCAGTGAGGCCTAGAGATCCTGTCCTGTCTCTGCCCCCTTAGCAATGGCATTAGAAGTGTGTGTCACAATGGCTGACTTTTCTCATGGGTGCTGGGGACCAAAGTCAGGTAGGTCTTCGTGCTTACACAGAAAACATCTTACTGACTGAAATGTCTCCGTAGCCCCACTGTAGTTTTTGAAACAGCATTTCAAACATCCCAGGTTATCCTTGAAGTCACTATGATGCCAAAGCTGATTTTGAACTCCTGGTCTCCTCCTCTCATGGCTGTGCAATTTTTTTATGTTATTATCATTTTTTTTTGAGACAGGGTTTCTCTGTATAGCTCTGGCTGTCCTAGAACTCACTCTGTAGACCAGGCTGGCCTCGAACTCAGAAATCTGCCTGCCTCTGCCTCCCAAGTGCTTGGATTAAAGGCATGTGCCACTACTGCCAGGTGGCTGTATAATTTTTAATTTTGTGCATAGATACTATCTGCAAGCTCAGAGCCCTAGACACCCACTGTCAGAGCCAGACTCAACACAGGTGCATCATCACTGCTTGCAACAATCTGATTCAGATATCCAAGAGTGGAACTGTGGATGCCCTTGACCTTTGGGCTTCATGGGCAATGATGATGGCCTGGTCCTGCCATCTCCACCAAAGGATTGTAAGTGTCAACCAGGGGCTAGTTAGCATCTCCTGTCTGCTAACCCAGGGCAATATGGCAATATCTGGAGACATATTCTATTGTTATACTAGGGCAATGTTGGCTTTTGCCATCCAATGGGTCATAGTCTGAGTTGTTGTTTATTATTCTACAATACACAGGATTCACACTCTTTTCCCCAACAAACACATATGGGCTCTCAGACACATGTATACACACACAGAGAGACACCATTCATACACACAGGGGAAGGGGTGGGATATACAAGAGGAGAGGAGGGAGAGGAAAACAGAGAGACAGAGACAGAGACAGAAACAGAAAGAGTATCTTGTCATTGCTGTGGCTGAGAAGTTCTACCCAAGGAGCGCCTTGGAGACCATGAACTGTGTGTAGAGATGGAGGCCAGAGGGTCTTTTGTACTTGGAAATGGGCAGTTAAGTGGGAAAGAATGTTTGGCTTCTAATAGGTAAAGTTCTGTATTATGCCCAGTAGTAGAGTATATGTTAGTCAATGCTGAGTCATTGAGTGAGCAGGAGAGTTAGGAAGCTGGCAAGTGAGGGAGATGTGGCTGCTTTCTCTATGGGCTGGGATGAGGGAAGGGAAAGGACTCTCATGAACACCCCAGGATTGCTGTTGGAAATTGCCACATTACGCATAGATTTAAAACAGTGGAGGCTAAGTGAAATCTAGGTGCTGGCAGGGCCACACTCTCTGCTGTCTTTCAACGATCCAGCCTTGCCTCTCTTCACCTCTGGTCGCTCCAGTTACCTCGGCTATCGGGTGTGTGATTCCATTGTCTTCCCTGACTTCAGGTCACCTTCTTGCCTTTGAAGCTATCAGCTTCACATTTCCTCTACCCGGTCCCTCTTTGAGGTACACTCTTGCTATTCAGCTCAAGCTGTTCTAGAACTCACAATGCCCCTGCCTCAGTCTTTCAAGCACTGAGATTGTGAGCATGTGCCCCCACACCCAGCTTCTCTGTTTTACCTTCCTGAGGACACTTATGGTGGGACCCAGTAAGCCAGGGCGACCTCACCTAAAGATCAAGATTTGGTTACATTTGTAAATAGTGTTGCACTCTCAAGTTCCAGGCATAGCTCTTCGCTTTGGAGCAGTGCTTTTCAACCCACTACAGAAGGAGATGCTTCCGGAGGGCGGGAGAAGGGGCTGCGGAGAAAGCTCAGTAAGGTGCTTACCTCATGAGCCCGAGGCCCAAGTCAGACCCCGAGCACCTAGGAAAGTGCTCAGGTGTGGGGTGGGCCCCTGTGATCTTAGCACACAGGAGCCCTAAGGCTCACTCTAATCAGTGAACTCCAGGCCAGTGAGAGGTCGTGATCCAAAGAGGTGGGTGGGATTCCTGAGAATGACAGTGGAGGCCTCCATATGCAGGAGTGCTTTTCCATCCCCCAGTACACACATGTACACACATGAACAAACACACCTCAAAAGGATGGAATGGTGAAAACAAAAAACAAAAAACCAAACCTCTCTGCATATGATTTACCAACCACATTTCAGGAAAAGGAGAAGCCAGAGGACAAAAGTCAGGAACTGTCCTCATGTCCTCATCTCTGTGAACCCTCACTGATGCCCAGTGGGCTGAGTTCTCTCTTGTAAAGAGCGAGCAGGCAAGTAGCTGAGGTGTACGGGGACTGAATAGAATCCCATCATCTGTTCAGAGCCTGGGTCTTTCCAGGATAATGGGAACACCTGCACCATATCTGAGCAGCAGCTGCCAGGAGAGGCCAAGCCCAGAACATCTATTTTGAAACAGAAGCCACCATGGCACTTCCTGGGCCTCCCCCCAGCCTGGTGTTCAGCTGCCTGCCTTTAGCATCTGGAACCAAGGTGCCAGGCAGCTCAAGAGCTGGCCCAGAGCCTCTGGAGGCATGGGTATAACCAGACTTTGGCTGGCTCAGAAGCAGCTTTCTTCCTGGTACCCTTGGCCACTGTAGGGGAGCCAGGGTATGAATTCCTTCTCCCCGCTGGAAGTGCTGGGATTGTTGAGAAACAAGGAGGCTTCTTTTTTAACTAAAATAGTATTTGTTTTGGTTTTTGCATGTGCATGTATGTGGTCTCTGTATGCATGTGTGTTTGTGCATGGAGGCCAGAAATTGACACCAGAGTTCTTCTCTGTCACTCTCCCCTTATCTGTAGAGGCAGAATCTCTCACTGGACCTGGAGCTTGCTGCTTTAGATAGTGTGGCTTGCCAGCTGGCTGCAGGGCTTCCCAATTTTTGTCCCTGAACCTAGGGATACCGAGCAGGCCAGGCAGGCTTCTAATTGGGATTGGAGGATTGGAACATCAGTACTCAAACTCCTGTGGTAGTGCTTGCTTCCCACAGAACCATCTCCTCAGCCTTTGAGTATGCAGAGCAGTCACTCTCCAAGTGAACTACACCTCTAAGCTTGTCAGGCAGTGTAGGGTGCTCGGAAGAGACTAGGGAGAGACAAACATGAATCCGGATTCCACATTTGTTGACTATTAGTTCTTGTTGTTATTGTATGTGCGTGTACATGTGAATGTGCAAGTGCACAGATCTATGTGTGCAGGTGGAGGCCAGATGACAGCCTCAGGTACTGTTCTTTAGGTGCCACCCACTTGTGTCTCTCATAGACCAGGAAGACTATGTAAGCTAGGTTGGCCAACTAGTGAGCCCCAAACCATCTGTCTTTGCCTCCCTACCTGGCATTTTTTTCCCTCTAGCAGGTTCTGGAAATCTAAGTCAGGTTCCCATGCTCACAGGCCAAACACTTTTCTGACAGAGCTAATGCCTTAGCCCCATTGGCCATTCATGTACTGTGTGCCCAGAAGTGAGTTGTTTCAGCAAATGGAGCCGTGGTTTCCTTCTCGATGAATTCAAATGGGCGAATTTCTCTTTTACAAAATATGGTTACATCATCTTGAGCAATGCACACTACCCGCTAACTCTTCAGAGACTTGTGTTGGTATATTCTATGGCTCCCATGATGCTCCTCTGTGCCCAGTCAGGCTCCATCTGCTTGCCTGAGTACCACAGCTGTGTACTGAGATCGTGTGGCTGAGCATCTTTCATTAAATGCAGGTACAGTGGCCTCACTGCTCACGGAAGAGAAGATTTTGGAGAAGGGATGTGAGGATGCATGACTCCAGGTCCTGAGTGACTCACTCCACCAGGGCTCTTCCACTTGTGCACAGTGAGCTAAGCTTGGCAGGTGCTTTTGCCTGTGTCTTACAGTGACCTTGACCATGCAAGTGTATTTTAAGAGTGTCTTCAAAACTCAGTGTGTTACTATCTCTGCTTGGCACTTTTCCTCTGAATCTTTGGGCATGTTTGATGTCCTTCTCCTCTAAGTTTTGAGAACAAACTACATTCCTTTTTACCATTGTCCCTGAGACGATGTATTATAATGGCCTTCTTATGAGACAGGGGCGGATATGAATGCAAGGACTCCGATTTTTGGTCCTCAGACTGGCAGCAACTGCAGCATCCAGTAGAAATGTGGACACAAGTTCAGGGAACAGCAGCAGACACTCTGGAGCTGTGGCTGACATTTTGTTGTTGCTGTTGTTGATGGTTCTTTTCAGTGGCGAGGATTGAACCCAAGACCTTGTGCATGCTAGGTAAGTGCTCTGCCGATGAGCTACACCAACAGCCTTAGTTTTACTTTGTCTCTAGAATGCGTCTTACTAAATTTCCCAGTGGAGTCCAGGATGGCCTTAATCTTGAGAGCCTTGTGTTGGCCTCCTGAGTAATTGGGACAGTGGGCCTGTGCTACCAGACCCCACTGGGATGGCAGGCCTGTCAGACCTGCCTCTGCAGGCCTCCATGTGACCCTGATGGCTACCCAAGCTGAAAACCTCTGACCTGGCCACTGGCTCTCAAGATTGGCTGTGCTCTGGAATCTGCAAGGAGCTTTGGTGACTATAGAGGCTCTTGTCTGTTCTCTGGGGGTTCTGAGTTCTTATGCAGGGGTGTGGCCTGTCCACTGAAATTCTTTAAAATATCTCTGGAAATTTTTGTTTTTATTTTTGTTTGCTTATTTTTTGAGATTGTATTCTAACTACAACATTTCTCTCTTTCCCTCCCTCCCTCCAAACCCTCCCATGTACACCTCCCTGCTCACCTTCAAATCCATGATCTCTTTTCTTTTAAATCTATAACTAGTACGTGCAAATATGTATTTGTATATGCATTTATATTACTAAATATAACCTGTTGAGTTCATATAATGTTACTTGTATGTATATTTCAGAGATGAGCATTTGTCACTGGACAGCCAGCTGGCTGCTCTCCTTGGGATGGCCTCACCCTATACTCCAGGTTTGTTCACTTGCCTGCCTGTAGTTCTCCGTGTAGGGTTGAGGTCTCATGGACTTTTCCATGTCCAGTTTGGCATGCTCATTGTTGTTCTTGTTTACCTCACATTTGGGCAGTCATGTTGGTGAGCCTTTCTGGGGTAGTTTCTGATGTCACTAGGAAACACAGGGAGCTCACATACCAGCTAGCTGGATGTGGTTGCTGAAGGCCCACTGGGCAGCTGGTGCATGGCACTTACAGTCTTACCTCCTGCAACTGCACATCACTTCTGGCTGTCCGGCATTTTATTGTAGTGAAAACTTAATGTGAAGTCTGTCTTCTTAATCTGCTTTCTTTTGATGGGTGACCTTGAACTGGTCCTCCTACCTCGAAGCCCATGCTAGGATTATAAGTGTATACTATACCACCATGCCTGGTTTATACCATTCAGGGGATTGAACCTATGGCTTCCTGAATGCTAAGCATGCCACATGCTTATGCTAATGCTTAGCTATAACCTCAGCTCCCTCTTAACATTCTATATGAAAATATTTATTTTATTATTGAGTCTATGCCTGTGTTTGGGCATGTAGATACATGTATGGCTATGCAGAGAGGTCAGAAGAGGATGCCTGATCCCCCAGAGCTGGCGTTACAGGCAGGTGTGAGCCACCTAATGTGGATTTTGGAACTTCAGACCTCTTTGAAGAGCAGCAAGCATTCTTCAGCTTTCTAAACAACTTTTACAATTTTTTAAAAAGCAAACAAATAGGCATTGTTAGTTATAGGGAGAATACTGTATAGGAGGTGAGCAGAACTGAATCACTTCGAGCCTCTATACCTCTTGATTAATAATTACATCCTAACCCCAGCCAAATTCCCCACTGCTTTCTGTTTCTATGAGCTTAACTATTTCAAGCACCTCATAGACACAAAGCAGTCATTTTTATTATTAGTTTATTTCACTTACCATAATATCTTCAAGTCTCATTCATATTATAGTACACAATGCAATTCCTTCCATTTTTAAAAAGCTAAATAGTTCTCCATTGTATGGAGAATGTATCCACTCATCATGGTTTATTTATCCACGCATCTGCTGAGATGCGTTTGAATTGTTTCCATATCTTGGATGCTATGAATCCTGTTACAGAGAACATGGGAGTGCAGATGTCTTTTTGAGATGTTGGCCTTGGTCTCTTGACTATACCTAGAAGCAGGATTCCTGCATTACTTAGGAGGTCTGTTTTAAGTTTTTTGGACACCTTTCATTCTGTTTTCTGTGCACAGGGGTCAGTCCCTAACCTCTGGAATCCTTCATTTCCTGCAGGTAATATAATAACAGTGGAGACCTTTTCATTCATCTTTTCATTTATCCAAGTAATTGAGAATAACTTATATGGGACATGTAAAGCATGTGACACAATGAAAAATGTCCAATCACCTTTGACAGTATTATTTCCATTTTATTAGAGAAGCATTTGACACTCAGGAACTTTATTTCATAAGTGTGTGTGTGTCCCATGTTTATTTATATGTGTGTTAGCACATATGCATACCATGTGCATATGGACACCAGAGGTTGGTGACAGGAATGATTCTAGAACAATTTTTGACCTTATTCATTAAGGCAGAGTATTTCAGGTATTTCAATCAAACACAGAGCTCATCAGTATGGTTTTGCTAGGTAGCTTGCCACTGCTTCCTGAGGCTAGAACTACAGCCAGGCTAGAAGGTTTACCCATATTTATATGGGTCCTGGGGATACAAACCCCAATCCTCAAACTTGTGAGCCAAGCTCTTTAACCTATGAACTATCTCCCCAGTCTAAATACGAGGGCAAAAGGGAAGCCCACAACTCTCCCATACCAGAGCCTGCACTTTAGAGTTTGGCACTGAAACCCACCGCCTTACCTTTAAGGCATCATAATTTCTGAGTTCGGGATGAAGTCTGGAGAGTTTTCCTTCAGTTCCCTATTTTACTGGATCTTTGGAGGCTACATCCTGTTGGTTGATCAGTAAAATGCCTGGGATCCCATGACTCCCATTCTCAATGTTATGTCGCCCCGCACTGCGTACAGTGCTGGTCTTTCCTTGAAAACTGTGACCAACACTATGGCTGTTCCTGCTGGGAGATCCATTCCCCAGTATCCTTATGGCTATGCTTAATAGCAAAGTCCATCTCAAATGTGATCCAGTAATTAGTGCTATTTATTGAATCAAATTAGCAAAAGCTTAGAAAGCCAGCCAGACGCAGGTGCTCAAAAGAGGTTCTTAAAAGTCTATTTATTAAAAATTCAATATATCTTTAGTATGCTTCCCAGCATCTCCATTTCCATGTATTTACCCAAGAGAATTGAAACTTACATCTACACAAAGAATCTACATCCATATTCACACATATTTTATTTATAATAGTCCAAAGCTAGGAACAACACAAAATGCCAATCACAAAATGCATAAACAACCCACGTTATAGCAACACAGGGGATAAATCTCAGCAGTAAGAAAGAATGAATCTCCGTACACAGAAAGCATGGGTGACTCTCAGGCGCACTGTATTCAAGGAGACAATACAGGCATGGAGAGTGTGTACTGTGCAGCTGTATTCACGGAGAGACTCTTAGAAGGGGAAACTGCTCAGATAATGTGGCCACCGGGCGTGAAACACCTTTCTCTGGTGTTGTGTTCTGTCTCTCACATGTCTTGGTGTTCCTGGATCAATGCATGTGTCAACATTTATCAAGCTAGGCACCCAACACGAATCATTTTAGTGAGCTGGATAAAGCCTTGGTAAAGTTTGCTTGACTTCTGACTCCCTTCTTAGGCAGGTAATGGCAGTCTTTGGTAGTGTATGTCACTCAGTCCAGCAACCTCCATGGACAGAGAGCTTCTTCCTAGGTGAAAGTGTGCCATTATACCACAGATTGCAATTGCTGCAGCAGCAGAGGTCATGTGACCTAGAGGCAGCGTTGGAATGCTTGGATTGGTCAGGCCTGGGTCATGTTGGGGATCCCAGTGTATTGTCAGCTCTTCAGAAATGCATGGGGTTTGACTGGGGAAGGAGTTGTTTCCTGAAAGTACATTGAAATGCTGTTCCTGGGAGATACAGGAAGGGAGTCAGTGGCGAAGAGGTTTCCACACACATCCTTCCTGCCACATACCTTCCTCTCTTCTTATCCTGCAGTATCACATGTTCCCATCACCCTTAGGATTTCTGCCAGTGTGCATGCATAGAAAGGCAAAGGCACTCAGAGGAGGCTGGTCTCAAATCTCAAGATTGCCTCTTCCCAGCCTTCTGACCATAGGAATTTTATCCAACCCTTCCAAGGCTCAGTTGTCTCATCTGTAAATGAGAGGTTGTTATAGTATCAACCCTATGATGTTGTTGTGGACGGGTAATTTTCAGCAGGTGTTTAGCTATATGACCAGAAAACAGTAAGTACTTAGACACTGCTATCTGCGGCATCACTCACAGCTAATTCTAGTAGTTCTGAAGGACTTTGTAGAATGGAGCATTCACCAAGAACCAGGTGTAGCAGTTATCTTTGACCTATCAGTACTTAAAGCCCAGATACATTGATTCTATCCTACCACAAAACCTCTCATTTGTCTTGAGGGCTTTGCTGGGTATGGCCTCTTGCAGATGAGCTGGTTTGGAAGAATCAGGAGAGTTGATGCTCCTGGAGACAGAGCTAAGTTAATGGTGGCTGATCAGCTTCCTTATTCCTTGAGTGAGAGGATTCTGAGCTCTCTGATGCAGCCTGTCCTGGCAGCTTTAGCAGGAATGAGCCTCAGTTGTTCATAAGTGTTAGCTTGACTGACTTCTCTACTCCTGTTCCTGAGATTGCCTCCCAAATAAGTTTATATCCACGTGTGGTGGTTTGAATAAGAATGGGCCCCATAGGCTCATATGTTTGAATGCTTAGTCGTCAGGAAGTACACTACTTGGACAGGATTAGGGGGGTATAGTTTTGTTCGAGAAAGTGTGTCACCAGGGGTGGGCTTTGAGATTTCAAAAGCCCAAGCCAGGCCCAGTGGTTCTCTCTCTCTCTCTCTCTCTCTCTCTCTCTCTCTCTCTCTCTCTCTCTCTCTTCCTGTTCCTCATGGATTTGGATATAGAACTCTTGGCTTCTCCCACAACACCATGTCTTTCTGCATGCCTCCATGCTCCCTATCATGATAACAACAGCCTAAACCTCTGAAACTGTAGGCCAGCTTCTATTAAAAGCTTTCCTTATGAGAACTGCTGTGGTCATGGTATCTCTTCACCACACTAGATCACTGACATAGACACTGCTCAAACTCAATTTCAGAGCCAGCTCCAAGAGCATTCAGGCTGGGATCTGAGCCCCATGAGTGAGTAGCAACACCCTTCACTAGAATTTCATTAACAGTGGGACTTGGGGAAGTGAGTTATTGCCTGTGGACCAGAGGCTCGACTTTGTCTTTGATGATGGTAGAAAAGAATTAAGTTCTGCTTTCTGGACAGGGAAGCTCTAGGAGGACCTCTGTAGGAGAAGAATGCATCAAGGGAAATGAATCCCAGATGGCCTTGTCATGGCATGAAGGCAAGGAGTCACTGGTGAGAATTTTCAGGAAATATTGGTTAAGCAATCGATTACCTTGGCTCCTAACAGGGCTGTTACTCAATGTTAGAATGAGTAGCTACTGGTTTCATGCCGGCAGACTTTGCAGAATCCATGGCTTGGAAAGCCTTTACTATTAAGTTGATGGTGAGGGGGTCATTGGAATACACAGTGACTCAAACAGATCCTGGGAGGACCATGGCTGCTGTGGGTCTTACTCCAGGCATGTTGCAAAATTACCCACAGTTCCAGATTTACATCCCTCTGTAGTTGCTGCCTTATCTGTGACCTTAGGAACTCTTCTGCACTCTGCAGGCCTTTGCTTCCTCTTCTGTTCAATGGTGCGTGCTATATGAATGTCAGTTATCATGCAGTGTAAGCCACATGGGCTGTAGTGCACAATATGTGCGACTTCCCATGTTCAGCCAACTCATGTCACAATTGAGGTGGATGAGTGGCAAAGGATGTGGACCCATCTCAGATGAACTCCCTGGCCTGGGGCAGGCAGTGCAGCATCGGACAGAGGAGGAACCTGAGGCCTGCAGAGTTCTGGAGACTCACTGAGGTCTCAGTTGCAGGATACCAGCATCCTTGAGACTCAGTAGGTTTAAACACGTGCCAAAAGAAAGCCTGGGGTTCAGGTGGGCCAGGCCAGTGACAGGAGCATGTGAGCACTGGGTGATACTTGGACGATAGTCCCAGAGCTCCCCATTCACTGGTTTTCTGAGGCTCAGTGTGTTCTCTTTGAAAATGAAAAATGAATACATTAGGCTCATGTGAGGCTTCTTATGACAACATGTGTTGGGAAAACTTGGATTTGCTCCAGTGAGACTGATGCAGTAGGAAGTGATTTGAACATAATGTGGATTTCACGTCGCTTATGTGAAACTTCCTAGAGTAAAAAACAAGTGGTGACTGCGGAAAACTCCTGAGTGGAGCTGAGCCACACAGGAAGAGAGCAGTGTAGTCAGGAGCACAGCTTAGACACAGCTCCACGGCCATCCAAACCCCTCCTGGGGTCACAGCTTCTCCCTCCTTAGGTCACAGCTTCCCCCTTCTGGAGTCACAGCTTCCTCTGTGGCTTCCATTGCCTCACAAAATTCACAAAACTACAGCTGTCTCTCAGGACCTGCTTCTGTAACCCAACCTCAGGCTTTTGGAGTAAAACAATATTTATTGATGCAATTACACAATTTAAAGCCACTCAACACATGGAAAAATGGTACTACTTTTTTTTTTTTAAATCAGGTTCTTGTTTCTTTTTACTATGTCACTGATAAAGTATATAACTGTTGTGCCCCTTCCCCGACTTCCCATAAGTCCTGCAGCTTTTATTGTGTGATTTTTGCCCAGGATAGAGAGTTTTAAGGTTGCATGTGTTACACCAGGGCAGGCCAAATGTAGAATTAAAGCACCTAGGAGTAGTGCCCTGTGCAGAGCACTGGGTGTACTGGAGCATCCTTGCCTTCCATCCTTATATAATGACAGTGGAAGGGAGCTGAACTAGGACTCTGGACTGTTGTGAAAGCCCTCCAGCCTCTAAGCTGAAAGAAAAGACTAAGGAACAGTCTGGAGGGGTCATGCACGATCGAGGCTTCAGAAAGGCCATAGTTAGGACTTTTGTAAAAAAGAGAAAACTCAGGTTCCCATTTTCTGTGACAAAATAATTTACGATATAAGGGAAAATACTGCATATGCTCTCTCACATGTGCACTCAGGTATATGCATAAAGGCTGTGTGAGGACTATGTGCAAGAGGATTGAGAAGTACACAGGAGCAAAAAACATGGATAAACACACATGAAAGTATTGCTAAGAGACAAATTGTTCAAGGCATTGGGTTCAGTCCCTAGCACACACAAAATAATACAGGGTAAAAGAAACATATTGATTTGGAACTAGTAAATTCCCTGAAGATCTTGATTCGGCTGGAGCTGGATGGAGGAACTTGCATGCAGTTAGCAAGACCTTATTCCCATCCCCCAGCCCTATCTTCTGCTGTGTTGTTTCCATTTTCATGTAGCCTGTCTTCCTGTGAAAGCCGGATGGTGGCCACCAGTTTCTGGCTCAAGTCATCCAGCTTCAAGTCTAATATAGATAAGGAGGTCTCTCTCCTAGTCTTGCCAGCTTAAATCCTGGGATGAACTGACTCTATCTGAATCATATATTCACATCTGGGATTGTAGTTGTGGCCCAAGGAAGATGTTGTTGCTTGGCTTGGTGGTGACAAACCCTCCCTCAGAAATTGGTTGTGCAAATGGTCTAGACTAAGGGACTGGGGAGGCGGTTCTGCAAGGGAAATTTAAAGCATTGGGAACTGAATAAGGAAGAAACAGAATAACACAGAACCAGGAATTGAATCTGTATTTTATGCTTTACTCTGCTTTATTTTCGATATACCCCAGCAAGCCTATCTTTCCCTTCACAATGGGCAGATGCTGCCAGCCTACACTTCCCAAACTACTCTAGGGCCAGCCATCAGAAGGGTATATATAAACCAGTTTCAAGTTCTTAAGAAATGATTCAGGTTATGCTTGGACCAGGAGCCCATATATATTGAAAACACTGTTTAGTGGTAAGGACCCTGTAGGTGTTTGCCCACATGGCAGTGGAGGTGCCTGTTGTAAAATTAAGCTGCCAGGGTTCCCCTTGTTAAGTCTATAGATGGAGAGATGAATTCAAATTGTCACTATGAGGAGGTCAAGCATCCCAGTAGGGATCCATAGTTAGGTCGGATCTGTTTCTTTCAACTTACCAGTGATTGTTTTCAGGATTGGAGTCCAATGTGGGTTAGCCCATAGTTGTTGGAGCGAAAGGTGCTTGTTAGTATACTGCCATCTGAAGACAGAGAGGAACACAGAGCTAGTGGAGGTGGGGTTGGGAGCACCATGAGCATGACATAACAATGATCTAACTTTTTAGCTTTGGTCTCACCTCTTAGTCCTGCTAGACTTGTTAATGAGTGGGTATTATACACATCTGACAGAAGTCAGGTCACTGGGATGCTCTTTTTCCCTCTGAGATTGGAAGCAATTGGATCCTAGATATTGTGTTCCATTCAGACTTCAAGCGCTATGATGGCTGGGGGCGGGAGTGGGGATGGGGGGTGGGGGGGGGCGGGGGGCGGGGTAACTGTTTGGATCACTTGGAAATTACATTATTTTTTTCCAAATTAAAATGCTAGATCTAGCTCCTCCCTGAGACTACACAGTTTCCCTGTGATTTTGGAGTTTGTATTTCCAAAGAAGTACAAGCTATTTCTCCACCTGTGGAGTTGATCTGGCCCTGTGCTTTTCTTTTGGCCAAAAGAATGTGGTAGAACAGTCTGCCAGTTCCAAGTCTAGAGCCAAAGGATTTTGTGTGTTTCTGCTTTCTGTCTTGCACCTCGGTGCTTCCAAGAGAACACTCCTAGACTAACTTGTTGAAGGATGAGAGACACAGGAGCATGAGCCCGGGCACTCCTTTGTACCATCCAAGATCATTGTGAATCAGTCAACAGCCAGCCTGTTCTGGACACGGGAAAGAGCTGAACAGACTGGATATGTGATCCTTGCCAAGGCCACTGGTCCTTTTTAAAAAGCTGCGCTATTTGGGCATGTCTTTTAAGGCAGCATCACTGAGGCAATGGATGCCTGGTGCTCTTGGGATAGAATAAATCACTTTACACATGGCACGGCTAACACATACCATACAAATCTTGGCTTCTGCTCTCCTGATGACAAAGAGTGACTACATCAGTTCTGTTTTGTAGACAACTGAAATGGGAGTTGTAAATTTAAAATGACCCACAACCAGCTAGTTAGGGGTTGGTTTGTGATAACAAGACAGGTCTTTCCAACTCTATGTCCACATGCCTACCCCATTTACAGACCCACCATCCACATTAGAAATAGGTGTTAGTCTAGAGAACTCAGTTCAGAGAAGGCTGCATTCTCATGGACCGCAGTATTTTGGAGTACATACATCTTTACCACAAAGGTCTTGTATTATGATTCAAACTAGACTTCAGTGGGGAAAAATATGAATAAGTATCACACTATGGAAGACATATCAATTACACATAAATCTCCTGAAAAAAATACTTAGTACTGTTATCCACCAGGGAAACTCAAGTCAAAATTGCCACAAAGAACTGTCTATCACAATGGTTAACACTATAAAGAGCAGCACCGTCCAGTAAAGCAGAAGTGCAGAGTAACTAAATTCTCATATGCTGCGGATGTAAAAGGCTACAACCAAAAGGGGTCTCATAGTTTAAAAATGAAGTTAGTCCGGAGCTAACCTTGTAACCCCTCACGTGGAATCCTAAGTTCTTTCTCATGGTAAATGGAAACTTCTGTCCACACACAGACTTGTATACTAACGGCCATAATTTGTAACAGTGCTAAGGTGGAAAATCTTCCCAGTCCCTGTTTATATGAATAGATAAAGTGCTGGTGGGGTAGAACAGCAGTGTGAACGAGTACACTGGGACCTGTGCACCAGGATGGGTGTGTTCAGCGACACTGTGCTGAGAGAAGGAAGGCAGGCAGAGAAGGATGCACGGCACATAATTCTGTTTATATGAAATCTCAGAATGGTGATTCTAATCTCTAGTATCATGAAGTCAGTGTTGTCTAAGGCTGAACATGAGAGGCCCATGAAGATGGTATCTGCTGGATGTTGTCAAGGTGCTAGAGATGTCCCATGTCTTTGCTGTGTGCACATTTGTCCAAAGCCATCACCATGAAAGCTCAGAAGGTGTGTTTGCTGATTATAAATCATACTTCAATAGAGCTGCTTTGTTTTCAGAGCCTTAAAATCATGTCTTCTGGGAGTCACATGGCTAAGAATTACTGGAGAATGATGGATGGGGTGACAGAGTCAGCTCCCTGGAGCTGAGAATGAAACAGTGCCCAACTCCCAAAGACATAGCAGGACCCTGGTTGGTGCCTGGTCACTGCAAGTGAGAAAAGGCAGGAGGACGCCTCTAGCGTAGAGCTTGGCGGCAGAATAGATTCTTGTTAAAAGGCAGCTCCAGAAATCCTCTAATGAATGCCTGCTGTGGGCCAGATATCACAGAAGGCCCTGTTTATATGTGTTATTTCATTTTATGCTAACTAACAACTTGTAAATTAAAGGCTATTATTATCCTCATTCTGCGGTGGAGAAATCATGCTTGCCCTCTGGTGCGATTTTCTCTGTAAAAGGATTGCAGGGACTACTGAATAGAATGCACACACACACACACACACACACACACACACACACACAGACTTTTTCATACACACACTTACACAAACTGGAAACTTTAAGGCTGAGTGCCAGATTCTGACGCGGACAAGACTCCTCTTGTCTCTCCTGGGTAACCTGATTCCTGGGTAACCCTGGGCTCTGCTCCCGGGGTATCTGAAGGCAGTGGTCAGCAGGCAGGTGAGCTAGGGAATATGCAGATGTGTGGAATAACTAGTACAGGTGCATCTCCAGATCTCTGGAAAATCCTCTTGACATGCAAAATGTCTTGTCAGGCAGCCTTCCTTCCCCTCTCAGTTCTCTTAGGATAGGAATAACAGTTACATAAGACACCCCAGCTGTGCTGCCTTCTCGTGGAACAGCAGACCAAGGTGGAAAGGAGGCAGCTACATTAGGGCAGGGTGCAGGATACAGCTCAGAGGCCCTAGGAAGCTGGGGTTTGGAGAAGGATTCAGGGTAAGGCAACTGGATGGAGAGGGACTCTTCCTATTCCTAGATGACATACTTATTGGTTGCAAACCCTACCTCAATGAAGCTGATTTTGCAAAAAGATTAAGATGATTCTTCAGAGAGTCATGTGGATAAGATGTACTAAGTTTTGTAGCCTGGGAGCTCAAACCTGGGTTGTCATCTTCCAGGATTGTCTCCCACCCACATGGGTATCAGATAGCCTTCACTTCTTGCTTGGACCTTGGCAGTAGTACCGAGCCTTCCCACTTCCAGGTTTCCCAGTGTGTGTTGTGCTTGTGTCTCTCTGGACCCATGCTGCTGCTGCTTCCTCCTCTTCCTCTTCCTCTTCTTCCTCTTTTAAAGATTTATTTATTATATGTAAGTCCACTGTAGTTGTTTTCAGACACACCAGAAGAGGGCATCAGATCTCATTACAGATGGTTGTGAGCCACCATGTGGTTGCTGGGATTTGAACTCAGGACCTTTGGAAGAGGAGTCAGTGCTCTTAACTGCTGAGCCGTCTCTCCAGCCCTGGACCCATGCTTCTTACTCATCCTTTGAGTCCAGCAAATGTGCTAAACATTCCTAAACTGAGCTTCCCCATGTGGGTTCCTCCACCAGTCGGTCTCGGGCTTCCATTCTCCCTCCTGATGCTCTGGTCCTCCCTTACATTAGCCAGTGTGCATGTCTGGCTAGCTGGATTCAGAGCTTCTGGGGATGTTCCTGTCTTCACCTGCCATCTCAACAGATTGCTGGGGCCACAGACACACACGCTCCCATGTCTAACTTCATGTGGCTTCCAGGGATCTGAATGAGCCTAAGTCCTAATTATTTCACAGTGAGCTTTCTACCCACTGTGCCAACTCCCCAGGCTTTGTGCAACTTGTTAAACAACTCACATTTGA